>NC_081532.1:9601704-10801704 GCF_030273125.1 Centropristis striata
TAATAAAGCGGTGATGTTGGGTCTAATGTTGCCTGAGTTTTGTTCACCTTTCAGGCTACAAGAGTACAAGGAACTCTAACCGGATGTGCGGGTATATGTGCAGATATATAAAGTTAAAGTGTTTCCTGTTCTTATTGTGATTAATCCATTTACTGCACAAATTAGAAATAAAGGAAACACACAAATTAGAAAATAGAGCCAAAAGTGTCTACATAGCTAGGCTGGATGACCCTGCATGCAGTCAGAAAATTTTAACTCACTGCGACTGCTCAGCTGGTAGAGCAGTCACACACTGATCAGTAGGTTGGTGGCTCTTTCCCTGACTGGCAGTCTAGTCAGTGCATAACCATTCATTTAAGATTGGATCCATATAAAATGAAGAAAGGTGATTTTTCCCACCCCTTGACTGATTTACCCGGTGTGGAGGTCCTCTTCTTGGGTCTACAACTTTAGAACTAAAGTCATATTGAACAACTGCCATCTTGTCTTTGCCCCTTTATGTACTATTTTTGGGGCTCAAAAGTAGCACTTGTTTTTTTCCTGATTTGATTAATTGGAATAGTAAACATAGGCCTCAGAACTTCATTATTTCATTTTTATTATCATTATTATTATCATTTCATTATTATTATCATTATTACACATATTTCCACGATTAAAAGCCAGTACTCTATTAATTAAATAAAATGTGTTAAATAAGTAGAGGATTCAGTGAACAGAACCACTACGGGGCTTTAATTTTGAAATGGAAACAGGAAGAACACTCAAATCGTAGTGAGTGTATGCTGCTGCTGGTATGGTATCAAAACATAACATTACACAGAAAACAAAGGTAAGATCCCAAATTTCTAGATGAGCTGCAGCCACCACACAGCCGAACGGTGCTCTAACCTGTTAGCATAGGTGCTGAAATAAAAACCAAGAGGTGTTAGCATTCAGCTGTGAGCATGCTGATGTTAGCATTTACCTTAAAATTCCTCTCTAGCAACAGCTGCAGACTGCAGACAATGTATTTAAGAAACAGCTGAGTAATATCTAGTTAACTGTTATATTTTATATGTGTGTTAGTGTTTAGTGATTAAAGACTGCCAAACTGTGCTGCTGTTTTAATATGGACATTCATTATTACATTACAGTGTTCTTTGTCAATGTTTTGCTATATAATACAGAGAATTTAAGTACACAGCGTGAGAGAGCTGTATACATAATAAAATCTGTACATGCAGTTGTATTGATTTGTACTCCCCTTTCAGTGCTTTTACTTGTACACCTGAGCTATGACCCTGGCCGTTTGTCATAATTACACCTGACATTGGAAACTTTTCCTGTCAAACTCAAAACGATTCCTATCCAGCAACTCATGCTGCAGTCACCTGCGAGCAATCACTCATCTCCCTTCTCCTATTCCATGAAACACACACCTTCACACACAAATTTTTAAACACACCATACCAAACCCCACGTCCACAGAGGGGCCATTCTATCGCCAGACGCTGGCGTGCAAAGCTGCAGCTGAGCACTATTTTCATAATGACAAGAGAGATTTGTAGAAAGGGGGAGGGTTGTTGTGGGGAGTAGACATGATGTAAAATAACTTAACTGCTTCATAAAGTGCAACAGGGGAGGAGGGAGGCAGGCGAGGAAGGGGGTAAGAGGAAGGAGAAGCTCCCACGAGGGGAACAGGCGAGCTGAGGACCACAGTCGGACTACACAAATCACGCTGAGCTCTGCGCCAAAATCAACATGCCTGAACCGAGCAGATGTTGTTTTTGTTGCTGCCAAATTACGCTTTTTTGATACTTGACTCTTTTTGTAGACAGAGAGAAATGCATTTTTAAACATGAAGTTGTTGGTACTGATAACACTTAATGTTAACCCCCCTTTTTAGCACTTATAAAAAAAACTTAAAGGGGACCCACTCAATTTCATTTTCTAACTTGTATTTAGGGTTTCTTACTGTACACATCAAGCAGATTGTAAACAAGTTTACATCCTTTAATATCAGAAAAAAGTCTTTATTTTTCTCATCCTGCCCATGGCTGCTCCTCCTCTGCTCCCACTCTGTCTGAAATGCTCTGTTGAAGCACCTGTCTCTTTAAGCCCAGTCTACTACGATTGGTTTGTGTCTTTGGTCTCTCCTGTCTCTGTATCATCCATCACTGCAGTCGGGAAATGACTGTAGCAGCCCTTTCTGCCGTGAAAATTACCAATAAAAGCTTTGAAACCATATCTATACAACTGAACATGTTCCAGCAGAAATGTGATCTGACATTTGGGTTTCCCTGACATTAGCATGTAGCTACACGTAGCAGTCAACAACACTGCCATATACTATAGAAATCAGTCACAACCTGAATTCAGTTTGAGCCGACTGGTGGAAACACTGTGTTTAGAATGGACACCTGAGGTTTTTGGTCACAAGGGCGACATGATTAACTGCATTATTTCTAAACACTTAATATAAACAACCAACATTGTAAAATCACAGAAATTAAGAAAAAGCATGACCTTTAAGGTCATCGGTCTAGATTTCTTCCATAGCTTTCAGCTGCATCTCATGGCCTTCATCAGCAGGTGAAGTGTCCTCAATTGTCATGACAGTAAAGTTTATATGATAATATGATATATCTACCGGCCGATATATCGGGCCGATATTTGCGTTTTTTACTCGTATCAGCATCGGCCTATACATGCGTGCTTTAGCCAATCAATTAGCCCATTTCACTGAGGCAACAGCAGGCAAGGCTCGGTGCAACATCTGCCATTCGCTGGTGAGCTGCTGCTGGTACTGGAAAAAAGAAAAACACATCAAATATGTGGAGACATCTGAGGCGCCACCACCTCGAGGCCTAGAACAACATACACATTGTTTGCTATCCAACTGTTAATATGCTTTGTTTGTTTTGTTAAAAAAACGTTTCTTTTTTTGGTTAAATTGTAACATTTGTTATCATTGTGTTAATTTTATCATGTAAATGGAGGGAGAAAAGGCAATATCGGCTTCAAGAATCAGCCAAAAAAATCAAGGGGATCGGTTAAGACTGATGTCAAAATAATCGGTTTCAGCATCGGCCTAAAAAACCTCTATCGGTCGACCACTACTCAGTACTCACTGAACTGAAACACGGCTGAGCGTTCAGTTCTGCGGCCGTACGTGAATAAGCCAATGAGCTGAGAATTAAGTTGGATGAAGCTACAGTTTACGAACTGAAAGTTGCAATAACAATTATAAAACACACAGAAATACAAGAGTATTAATTTGAGCAAAACTAGCTTACTGTATCAAACCCTGCAAGCATGAATTACTAGGTTTAATTTAATCCAAAACTTATTTAAACACAAAACAAACTTAAATATGCAAGATTACTGTGAAAACTAAAACATAAAACATTGAACTCCTTGACATTATCTTTACAGTATGACCTCACTTGAGTTAGTTTTATGATGGACAGGATCAAGTCTCTTTTTTTCCTTTAAAAATAAAAGTGTCAGTTATCAAAACAGGCTTTCTTTCAAACGCCCATCCCTAATTTGTTGTCTTTAGTACGTAGGCTATGACTAATGATTACTTTAATAATCAGTAGTATTTATTGAATCATGATTCACTGTAGGAGTTAAAGTTGTTGACAGTAACATTAATAAAGTTAAAAAATCTCCTCATCTCTGCTTAAAACTACAACATCGTGTTCAAAACCATCCTTTATTTTTCTTAATTTATAATACTTCTTATACACTCTAAATTTAGGGATTAAATAAAATGTTGCCCTTTTATTTTACAATTGAAGAACATTATTGGTTAATTGGTACCTGTGGAGAGGTAATCATACAAAGCATTATATCCCACAGTGTCGCATGTCAAATAAATATGTCTCCATCTATGATGAACATAAAGATTGACAGCTCAGTACTGGCCTGCAGCCAGCTACAGTACAACATCTCCATCGTTGTGAGAGGAGAAATAACCCGGCCGAGCACACAGGTGGGGTTCTGCAGAGTTCAGAGGTTGCCCCCCAGCTTAATGTTGGAAATATCAGCTGTCAGTCCACACATCAAAGTAGCCTCTCTATAAATAAACGCTGACTGTGCCCCCTCTGCTTTCAGCTCCACCAGCTTGAGAGGGTGCAGCAGGCGGAGCGGTCGGGGGGCTAAACCGCAGAATAGACCCGAGCCGGAAATCACACTGTTTTCCTTGACTCTCAAATGGGGGCTTTTTTGAACACACCAAATGGTTGAAAAAACAAAGGCTCTGAAGGTGCAGCATATTTCATAATAAGACGTCATACTGCAGCACACCTGCACAAACAGCAGCCGCACTGTAGCCTCCTGTACAGCGGCTCGCCATGCACACAGCAACAAGCCCCTAGGCGGTTCATATAGCAGGCCGCTCCGTGTTTGGGCTAACGCACGTTTTGCATATAAAACTGAAGTTTAAACACTGAAAACTCAAAGAAGCAGTTGACCTGGCTATGAGCTGAAGTGCTCACCCACTGAGATAAAGGTGTGAGCTGAAACGGCTGGAGTGGTGCGGTTAAGATGTTGATGTAAAGTCTCAGAAATAAAACGACACGTGTGTCTGCGCTCAGTGGTGGAAAATGTATTCAGACCGTTTGCTTAAATAAAAGTACCAATAACACAATGTAAAACACTTCATTGCAAGAAAAAGTCCGGCTTTTAAAATCTTTCTCAAGTAAAATTACAGAAGGATGACTGACTACTTTTTAAAGCAGCTATAATCAATATTTTTTGTATATTAATGTGTAAACATTACAATGTGAGAACAGTGTAAATAGGATTGCTCATACTGATGAACCTACAGAGAGAAAACACCTGAATAGAGCTTGTGATTTGTTTTTACAGAGCTTTATACTTCTTTCTTCTTTATTTGTTCATTTAATAAAATAAAACAAAATAAGGATAAAATAGTATTTTAAAAAACGCACAGGTGGGACGAAAAAACTGTAAGGCTTGCAAACAGACCTTCTCTAACTTGAAATTAAAGCCAGATGTATATGCATGTAACCAACTTACAGACAAAGATATTTTTTTGAATATATAAAAGAAAGAAAAGAACACAATTTCCAAACAAGAAATACTGTGGATAAAACCAAGAAAGAAAAAGAAAAGATGACATATATTTGCACTGCTTTCCCCACAGTATACTCCGTCAAGAGAAGTAGATCTTAAGATTTTTTTTCAAAATAAGAATCATCCTTGATACTAAAAGGGTTAAGAACCATTGCTTTAAATCAATTGTTGAGCTCGACCACAAATGTATTGTTTTGATTCACTCTCACAGTGTCAATCTCAACCACAGGAGGTAGCTGCTTTCAGTAAGAAAACCTTTTATACCCACTGTACACTACTGGTCAGGACCTACAGGACCAAACAGCAGACAGAGACAGTCAGGCTGCAGATATACTTGCTGTTAACTTTGCTTTAGCATGATGGCTACCTCTTTTGTCCTGCAACTGTTTGGAGCCTTGGTTGTGCACGCCACCATAAATTAACACTACGCATTCACAAGATGCAATCTACACATGAACGGAGGAGTAATACTCAACATTTTTCAAGATGTGCTTGATTTAACGGCCTACATGTCATCTACAATAGTCCTACTGTCACTTTTTTCTGCTGTGATCTCAGAATTAACAATATAGTAACCTCCTGGAGTGTTGTCATGTTTGTTATTTAAATCCTGCAAAGTGGAATCCTCCAATAACATGCAAGTATATCTTCAGCTGGAAGAGACCAAAACAGAGTTGAAAAGAGTGTGAATATTGGACTTATATTCATCAGGTGTCTGGAAACCCATCTACAAATGATTGATAATGTTGCTCTGTGTCTGCTTGATGTGTACAGTAAACAGGGAACTGTTTGCTAAAGGATTCAGAAATTTAAAGGGTGATAAAATGTCATTGTTTCCCGACGTACCCAATAAAACAGTTATTGCAGGTTTAATTACAGCACTTTAGTTTTAGTTTACTTCATTACTTTAAATGTATTTAGTGACCCTCCACCACTGCTCCAACTGTCTCCACAGCTGAAGCAACACATCTGTAGGTCTATTTGGATATCAAAGCCCCATCAGGTGTTGCTTCACCTGGGTAAAAGAAAAAGGCCACGGCTGCTCAGAGTGGTAGGTGAAGAGGCAACAAGCCAGAAAGAGCAAACAGAGACTCAAACACACACGCAGCCACAGCCAGTCACTCAACCTAATGGCATCCTGGAGTTCCTCAAGAGGCCTGTGTCAGACTCGGCCACCGCCGCTACTGTGGGCAGCTTGGAAGCTTCAGATGGAAAACACAAACACTTCCCTCTACAGGAGAGTCATTCTCCCACAGTCGGAAAACATGATGATGAGCGGGCAGACTTATGCAACAAGGAGCCCTGCCGTTCAGCTCAAGGGGGTGAGTAATACTGTTAAGATTGTTATCTCTGCTTGTTTGAATTATGAAATATTATGTGTGCAGACACACACGTGCTTGTGTTTGTGCACCCGCAGCTGTCCCACAGTGTAAACAGAGAGGCAATGTGACAGCAATGCCGTTAAATACAGTTGGGCAATAACACGGAAATGACAGTTTGCTTCTATACCTGAAGCTAATTTGTTTCAGAGTGTGTACACACAGAGGCAGAATTGAGCGGGAAAAACACCACTTCCTGTGACTATCAGTTACACTTCATCCATTCTGGAATTTCAGGTACTGTATAGGCATGACTTTACTTCTCAAATTTGCCATCGCTTTTTTTTTGAGACGCCTGTCCAGTGTTCATTTTATAAAGAAAACTTTGTTAGCGACTTTTTTTTCCATGAAGAAGACAAGACGATCTCAAAACTCACCACCGTCATTAAATGTTAAGTGTAAATATGACAAGATACAATATTATTGTTAAAAAAAAATAAATGCTAAACCAAAATCTTCATTCTTCTTTATTTTCACCAGCTTCTCTTTCCGTCTCTCTGTCTCTCTCAAACATACACATACCTGGAAATTTGGAGACATTTTAAATAAAAGTAATGACTAAAATGTAATTATTTTTCATTGACCAAAACTTAAGATAAAGGTTCAACATAAACATTACTCTTGAGATTGACATTTTCCAGTTATTTGATCGTTATACTATCTATTTAATTGGAAAATAGTTCAATAAAATTAATTCATTTCCCAGAGAACACCAGTGCTCCAGAACTGCTGAACGTCGATTTATATACTGTTAAATGCTTACTTCCTACCTCAGCTAGCAGACAATTAAACCTAAAATTTAATGCAAATAGACATGAAGACACACTGGTAACATGACAAGCCAATTACTGCAGCTTAGGTGGTCAAACTAGAGTCTAAGGTCACTGGAGAGAAACAGCCGGAATAAGATGTGTAGTTCAGAAGGAGTCAGTACAACAGAGCCAGCCTCGGCATTTGGATCCCATCAAAACCAAACTATGATGACGTTAGAATGTGCTAAGTGCAAGGATTCCACTTCAAAGTAGGGAACGGGGCTCCAGTACAGTGTGGCGTCTGTTTGAAGCTTAGCGGACCATGTTAAGACACAACGCAGACTGGGGCCCTTGGGCCTGATGGACTGAGGGGAAGCTGGCATCGGCTGCGTTGGACAAATAAGACACTCTGATCGGTGCCCAAAAAACTTGCATCTGAAAAGGCCAAATGGAAAGGAGGCTGGACTTGAGATTAAGCAGGGATGACACATGTGCACACAGACACACTGAAGCCCTCAGAAGGATAGGAAGGATAGATGTTGAATGGGCCCAGAGCACAAAAAAAAACAGTTCAAGCTCGTCCTGCAGCCCCTGGACCGCAGGAGGAGCAGCAGCACATTAATTTTAATAACTGCTCTTATTTTCTCTCCTGCCAGCAGCGATTACCATAATCCACGCTCTGCCGCGTACCTGGAGAGCAGAGCTGCTGTTAATAGCTCTGGACACCTCGGGCGGAGAAACAACACAGAAGAGGGGACAGGAAGGATAATGAGTCTTGAAAAAGTACTCAGATTCTTTACTCAAGTAAAAGTTTGGATACAACAATGTAAAAAAAAATACTCTGTTGCAAGTAAAAGTCGTGCATTGTGTTCATGCAATTCAAATGAACCAATTAGCATCCTAATGTATAAAAAGTATCACAATTACTGCAGAAAAATGTTGTGTGGCTGATATATCATTATGTTTTACATTATTAGATACTTTTGCTTGGAAGTGTAAGCAGCATTTCACTGTTGCGGCTTTTTGAGAGCTGTGAATCTTTATGCACCTCACGATTCAATTTGATTCCAATTCAGAGTTCTACAATGCGGTTATAAAAGGACAATTGATTCATTTTAATGCAATCACAAAAAGTACAGAATAACAGTTAATTAATAACTGTGCTTAAAGTAAAAAAAAAATGGCCTTTGTGATTAATATATTATCATAAATGAATCCTAAAATACATTATATATAAGACCATTCAGCATGATGTACACCTTTTCATCCTTCTAGTGGCTATAATGCAAATTTTTATCATATTGCATCAAATATTAAAACAACGTGGACAGGGTCACTTGATGCACCCCATTTTCTTAATTAAAAACACAACCTTACTTTATAACGAAGCCTGCTACAGGCTGTTAGAGACAGTCATGTCAGCTGAGATCTTGTAAGGGGGGCCAGAGGGGGGTCCAGGCTGTTTTACCAGGGGCACTGGCCCCCTGCCCCTTCTTTAAACTGTCACTGCAGAGCAGGCACAAAGGACTGATATTCCATTACTGTAAGGACACAATGTTAAATGCACACATGAAGGCACGTTGTAACAGCACTTTTACCATATGCATTAAAGCATAGCAAACTTTACTTATATATATATATATTTTTTATTGATTATTATTTCACTACTATTGTTATTTTCATTTTCTAGTCATGTATTTATCTTTATTTTTGTATTATTTAGATGTTTCTTAAATTTTATTAATGTAATGTTTACCCTGCTACTCCTGTTACTGTACTACTGCTGTATATGTTTAAATAAAAAGCAAAAAATTAAAAAAAAGCATAGCAAAAGAAAATTTAGAACAGAAGCCCATTTCCATCCACTCCTGTTGTGTGAATATATTAGGAGTTGGGTGCATCATGACAGACAGCTGGCGGCGCTTATTTACACAGAAGAACACCATTGAAAAGATTTTCCTATTATCTGATATACTGTAATCCAGGATGTTATGAAATGATTGTTTACAGTGCACGCACAGTTTGAATATGGAAAACAGTGAGCACAAAAATGGGCAGGGCGGTGGAACATTTGTACTTCTTGGCAGGTTCTCCAGATTGACCTTAGGCCTTGATCCGTTGTGCTTGAACGCTGTGTGATTATGAAAGCTCTTTTTAACAGAGCTCTGAGCTGATATTAGGAAAGTAAAGGCTTTGTAGATGTGAGGTTGTTTGTGTTGTAGATCCCTGTACTATCCCTCCTAACTCCTCTGAATTAGAGTTTAACTTAACATTTATTAATACCTCAATCAAAAGTTTGGTAATAACACTTTATCTACTTAACTACTTAGCTGATTTATATTAGAGGCAGCTGTGATAGCTCCTCCTCAACACATTTCTATTTCCAGCAATCACTTGTGAAATAAAATACATGTAAAGCAGCGTGGGAACGCGCTGTTCCTTCTCGTTATGCAAAGCCTCGCAGGAGATAAGCCGCAACCGTTGAGAAAACGGCAGGTTTTCTGGAGCGCCACGGCTGGCCACAGGTTCAAACTGTCAACATGAAATGAGCACAAACCTGCTGCTTGTTGTTGTGGCTTTAAGTTGGAGCCCCGCCAAACATGATATGTGATTTTACTAACTGGCAGGTTGAAAGGCAGAAGGAGAGGTGTAACAGTATGGATTATTTCCATTAAGAATCTGTCGTCTTATCATCTCACTTCACAATCTGTCAGATAGGAAATGGATCGTTATAAGTCACCTCAGGGAATACACCTGGGTGGAAGGAAAAGTTCATCTCTGAGTCTGTAGAAAATCCACAAATCAGTTTGTCTTTGTTAAAAGGACGCTTGCTAAATGACAGATTTTAAAAATAATTAACTTTTATATTCATTGCTGGTTTCCCCAAAGACTTGTTCTGTAGGTGTTGTCAAAGAGGCGTTAGGTTGTGGTATGAAAGTTATGTCATATTATAACTGTGTCAAATTAAAGGATTTACCAGCATATAAGAAGTGGAGCTCATCATGGGGCACCCTGCTGGGCGGGCAATCTTATTCCTCATCATTTCTCTACAGTCGTTGTCAAAATAAAGGCATAGAATACAAATAATCAATACAGTACAATAAAAATGTTTACATTTTTTTTAAATAATATAAATCAAAATTTACACATAACAATACTGATGTTTTTTCCACAGAAATTTGAATTTACATGCAAAAAATAATTTATATATAAATATATATATATATATATATATATATATATATACACACATATATATACATACATATATATATTCAATGTTCAAATATAATGTTCAAATATATAAATAAATATTGAATGAAAATGCGTATTAAAATTATTTTATATTTTGTCATTATTATTATTTATTGTTTATTTATTATTATTTATTGTTTCATCTCCATTTTTGAATTTCTTTGGGTATTTTATTTATTTTCATATATATTTCCACTTTTTTTATTCTCACCTATTCATATTTATTATTTCCTTATTTTATTTTATTTTTCTTTTACAGATTTATACTTCTTTGCAGCAAACCTGTGTCTCCATAGATACAAATGCAATGTCTCCTTCTTCATTGAAAGACATTTCCTCATCACACTTGCATGAGACGTATATTGGACCAGTTAAACTCGTAACCCAGTCACATTTAAAAAATGAGCACAAAGAAACTTCACAAAAGTTGAAGCAAAACACATTTTAAGTGCAAGGGGAGTTTACTTAGCCCATGTGGAAATAAATTATTTATATAATTTGTTTGAATCCTGCTTAATAATTTCATTCTGGAAAAATAGTTGGGAAAAGAGGATTTGAGTGGGTTTAACTTCCTCGATTCCCGGTTCAAAGGCGTGTCAATGACCTGTGTGGTGCTTTGTGGCTATTTCAGAAGATTTGTTTGAAGACTGTAAAGACATACAGTGCAGTAAGGTCAAGAGGAAGAAGGGTGCGTGATCAACGAGCCATTCTCCCTCCACTGCTGGTCCAACCCTGACTGCAGGAGGGCCTGACTGCCAAGCAGTCTACATGGGGGGAAAAAGTGACTAAAAAAGGCCGGAGTTTTCCAGCAGGATCTGAGCGAAAGACCCAGACTCTGTCCAAAGCTCTGAAGCATGAATGTGTTTCGGCAAAGACCTGACGCATTCGCTCATTCACACGTCAAACAAGTTTCCCCTCAATGGAGAGCTCTTTCTTCACTGCCTCTGATTCAGTGGAAATGCAAATGTTAAGGTCTTGCCCTGATTTGATGGAACTATTCATTTTGTCAGCTCGCCCTCTACCTCCAAACCTCTGTTGACGCTCAACAAATGCACCATGACGCTGTCACTCGCACCACCACTCTCCAATGCCAACCTGATATTCAACTGTCTCACAGACTAAATACGCACTCACTATGGCCTCACACCTGCACAATCAAACTTAAGATCTCACAATGCAAATATATTCAATTGTCCTCCAGTCTGAGGAGATAACAGTAGAAATCTTTCATTCTGTATGCCAGTGCCACACGTGTCCAGGCGCTGTTAAGGTGCAACACCATTTTCCTAAAGTAGCAACATGTCATGTTTTCAGCTTTGTTTGTTTGTCTGTTTATCAGCAGGATTACAGAAAAACTACTGGTCTAATTTTCATTAAACTTGGGAGGAAAGGTGTGACATGGGTCATCATCTCTCTCAAAGAGAGAATTGATGTGAATAAAATAAATGCAAACAGTTTGAAGGTTGAATTTATTTAATATTTCAGAAAAGACTTGAGAATATGTATAGCAGAACTACTGTTTTCCTTCTTTCCTCTCCCATTCATTACTTGAAAGTTTAAAAAACATTTTAAAAAATTAAAAAAATTACTGTATATGTAGCAGTGTAAAGTAGCTCCACCTCAACCAGCTGCAAAAATTAAACGATACACAAATTAATGTATTAACAATCTAATAATGTCACTCGCAAAGGGGACATTTTTTGCTTAACCAGTACTTCAATACTTTCCGTAAATTTTGCTGAATACGTCTGTACTTTTGCTTAAGTAGGAGTTTAAATGCAGAACTTTTAAATGGAAGTAATTTACCTAAAGTTACAATCCCAAGATCTCTCTTTGGCTCTCTTTGGCAGCACCTATGGCAATAAGTGGAAATTGCAGGTGTGTTTTCTGTGTGTCTTATTTTCTTCTTTGTAACCATTTATTTGCAACACTATAGGCAATCTTTAAAATATATCTTTTTAAAGCATGTACTGGTAAGTAGGGCATCATAATTTGTATATAAAAATAATATGTAGTTTCAATCAGGACAAGCAGAGCACAAAGTGTAAAGGACATTATCTATATATATATAGATATATCCCTGGACATCTATCCATTTGTTCTTCCTGTTAAGCAGTCTGGAAATCTGACACTGAGAACAATGAAGTCACACAAGAAAAGCCTGGTGAAACTTAACCTTAACACACATGACAGCAGCACACTCACAAAACAGGCCCTAAAAACTGCCTCGGGGAGGACACTTGTCATCTCCGCAGCACAGATTACAGGTTGTGGATCTCCATATTTGGAGTGTGAGTGACTGATTGGAGGAGACGCGATGAAGCCACATGTTGACAGTGCCAAATGAGGCAGGGCATCTGCGGGTTCATGCCATTAGTGCAGCTGAGTGTGTGAAGTGGACACACCCTCATACAGGTAGGTAGGCATTGCTTTGGAGGGCCCCGGGGCCGCAGGGAACTTACAGCCAATTAAAGGATTTGCCAAGACACGTAAATAACCCAGATTCTCTCTACCTGACACAAGGTGTGGCAGCAAGATGGGGAGGAGGTGGAAATTTTTGCCCGCGGTCTCTACTGAAAACAAATGGAAATCTGTCATCGCAGCATTAGTTAAATGAGTTGATTTTTTTATGATGCTTATAAAATGCTGAGCTCACAGTCTGTCATAAATGCATGACAGGTTCAAATCAAAGAGGAGTAGAAATTAAAAACTGACTGAAATGAGAGGGCATGTTGGTTCACATACAAATTTCCTGCCTACCGAGTTATAGTTTAAGCCAATCTTTGTCCCACTGCTTAGAAAGACCAGTCATAAAACGGCTTACTTAACAAACACATCTGTAAACATAGACTGATGAGTCAGGATCAACCTGTGTCCTCGTGCTCTATGGACACAGCTGGTTTGTCTTTCTTTGGTGAAAAAGCGCCATCATGTGGACAAAGAGGCCCCTGCCGCCTAACTTCCTGTTTCTCTGCAGGAGCTGAATTTAAACATCAAAATCAAAAAAATTCAAAATAACTTTATTTATCCCCGAGGGGAAATTCAGTTAGTCTGGTAACTCTGGAAGAATGAGACAGCCTGATGGCTGTAGGAGCGAAGGGTCTTTTGTATCTCTCCGTCCTGCAACTGAGAGAGAGGAGCCACTTCTGTTTTTTTGGTCCATAAAGGTTTTGTGTAGCAGATGATCCGGGTATTTCAGGATGGCCTTGAACATCTTGACGGGTCATCTCTCCACCACCTCCTCCAGTGTGTCCAACCTGGCTCCAAACACAGAACCAGCTCTTTAGACCAGTCTGTCCAACCACCTTCATCTCTGTGTGTGATGCTGCCTCCCCAGCAGACTGCAGCATAAAACAACACACTACCACCACAGACTGATAAAACATCTGCAGCATCTCACTATGGATGTCCAGAGATTTGAGCTTCCTTAAGAAAAAGAGGCAGCTCTGCCCCTTTTTGTAGAGAGCGTCTGTGTTTAGGGACTAGTCCAACTTATTATCCAGATATACACCTAGATACTTATAACTTGGCACCACTTGATGTCCACCCCACAGGTATTCACTGGCTGAAGAGGGGGCTTGAGCCTGCAGAAATCTGTGATCATTTCCTTAGTCTTTGAGGTGTTCAGTAGGAGATAGTTCTTGTGTCACTGAAGGCTTTTATCAGATCCCTATATTCAGATTCCTGTCCATTCCTGATACATGCCACAATATCAGTGTTGTCCGAGTTCTTCTGGATGTGGACTCAGAGTTATATTTGAAGTCTGCTGTGTACAGTGTGAACAGGAATGGAGCCAGAACAGTCCCTTGTGGAGCCCCTGTGCTACTCATTAATGTCCCAGAAACACAGTTCCCCAACAAATATGTCACTTTATTAGCCAGTCGTTGGGAATGGTAAGTTCCAGCTTAAGTTACTTTTCAAGAAAAGATTTAACATTTTAATTGTAATGACTTAAAATATATAATCAATTTAAAATGATTACGCATTTTTCCAAATTACACCGCAAAACAGTGTTCAGTGGATACAATTAACCCTATATATTATTATATATTATATTACATATATTTTTGCTACTTTTGTACTATTATTTAGGTAAATTTTTAATGCAGGACTTGTAGTGCATATCCTGCATATGACTACTTGTACTGGTGTAGCCTAATTTTACAGTGTGTTATGAATACTTTTACTTGAGTAAGGCATCTGAATACTGTTCACCACTTATTTTGCGTGCAAATTATTAATTAAAAATCACAAAACAAAATATCTCGACACACATGTGTATCGATATTTTCTCACATTATTTTTCTAACGGCATTATCACTTCAAATGTTTCAGTATTACCAATACGTTGGTAGAAATAAAATAAAAAATTGATGGCATTCCCATTAGTTCTTCCAAGTGTCATTTCACCACCAATACGTTGTGTTATTATTAACATAAAATTTAAATTAAATAAGAGTCTATCTGTCTAAGTTTCTATCTAGGTTGCAAAGCTAACGAAGCTAGTTTGACAGTTGATCCACAGATGTTGCTAAGTTAATGTTAGCCCGCTATAAAGTAACATTCATTTCTAACGTTGCAGAAGTAACAGTTGGTTTGACTAAGGTAATATGGAAGATCGTTTAGAAACACTTACCGCTGTCCTGACGGTACTTCCGAAAACTTTGAAGACTTTTCTAACTATCTGATGAAAAAAATATTACCTCTACTGAAAGATTAAAAAAAAGAAAATAAATTAGTTGCAACTGTTTCATATCCGGGTAGCCGTTCGGCGGCCTTTTTTTTTTTGATTCTGAACTAGAGGTGCAACTTGGAAAACTGAGAACTTTCAAATAACAGTTTTTTGTTTAAAAATATTTTTCATCGTATATATATATACATACGATGAAAAATATTTATTTATATATATATATATCTCTCTCTCTCTATATATATATATTAGAGAAACTGATGGTTACCTTTGGGACTCAAAGGAAAAAACTAAAGCTTTTAATCAGAATTATGTTTATTTAATAGACCACTGTTATATCTGATTCTTCATTCAATTATGATATGTTATATTGTATTCCTAACTTAAGCCTCATATCCTATTATACTCATATTTCATAATTAGGGCCTCGGGGCAATTGCACCGAGCACTGGTCCCATACAGCAATAGCTGTATACTGTGGATTTCTTCTTCTTCCTCTTCCGGACGCAATTTCGTCCCGCTACTAGTCCTACAACTTGAAGAGTTGCAGGACAAATTATATATCAAAACGTGCGGTTTGATCGGGAACGGTGTGCTATTACTTTTCTCTACAGAATACGAATTTTTCGCGACGTAAGTCAATGCAAAATCAGGTTTTGCATTGAAATGAATGGGACGGCCGACAAAAAATGAGCCAAAAAGAACAATAATTGGAGATTTTTAAACGTCTACTCCTCCGGCATAATTTCACCTAGAGACTCCATTTAAACTTTAAACAGTAGACACAAGTCTTGTGTATCAGTGTATTAATCCACTTTTCGATAGGTCATATAGTTTTTTATCAATCCCTGTTCAATGACCATGATCATTTTTGGAGAAATTCTGAGATTATAATGGGTGTGTATTGCACGGAATGTTCGTGTCACAGTGTGTGACATCAGTGTAGAGGGAGAGAAGAAATTGTCAAAAAATAAATTTGAAAACTGCGCTCCAGGCCGCAAATTCCACTCTACAGAGATAATTTATACATAGAAACGTAGGAAAATTTGTCTTCTCACTCACAATCCTCTGGTAAAGCTGTCAGAGTTATAGTTTGGGCGTACGACGCACAGATGATCCACCAACACCACCAACAGCCTCATTGGCTCCCATATTAAAAACACAGGAAGATTTTAGAAAAAGGGACATTTAACAGTTTTTGTAGATTGCTCTAACAAAGCTATTTTTTCATTTTTCTTAAAAAAACAAACATATGTAGACGTTCAGGAAGAACTCAGGACGCTCAAAGTGAAGTCGGATCAATGATAGGTATTATGGTTTTGCCAAAAATGCTTTCTGTTCCAGGCCAGAAATTTCAGTCTGTCCACCTCTGCTGTCACTATGCCGTAACAGGTGTCAATTAATTCTGTTGATTGCTTTGATCTGATTGCCTTTGATCTTTGATGTGATTACAGTTACAGATACACACACACACATGCGTGTAAGCACGCAGTCCTCACACATGCATACATATGCTTCAAACGCACACGTGCGCACACACACACACACACACACACACACACACACGTAACTTTATGTGATTTTAATAACACACACACACACACACGTAACTTTATGCGTTTTTCGCTACACACACACACACACACACACACACATTTTGAGGTTAAAGGGCAGAGTTTGAAATCTCTGAAGAATATCATCATAGTGTACACACACCGGCAGTAGCCCCTGTGGCCCTTTCAGAATTTCCCCAGGGGAAATTTTCTAGTTTATCATATTGTACGGCCCTATTATAATATGTTCTGATTTGAATTGCTCTGATTATAATTTATTACATATCTAAAGACAGTGCCATTATTTTATTTATTGGTATTTTTAAATTATTTTTAATTGTATTATATTGATTCAATTGTTTAAATTAAATAAATGAAATTAAGGAATTACTATCAAGACTAATTGATAATAAACACAATTTTACACCGGGGAATCTACTCAGAAGTATGTACAATGTACAAAGTAATTATAAATAATTATATATAACAAAACACAACAACAAAAGATCAGTCGAATCATTTTAGAACAACCTATGCATCTAAGGGTTGATGTAAACTTGTCTGCAAGCAGAAAATAAATGGTTACCAAAACACAGGTTTTATGATCAAATAAATACATTTAATCCCAAAGTTTGGTAAATCATACATGGAACATAATTAAAGTTAGTGATATACAGTACAGTCATTTCACTAAAAACCTGCACATTTGAATGAAAAAATAATATACAGTACATGGGGCTAATAATTACTTGGATAAAATCCTTTTGGAGAAATTGAAAACTTTTGGACACATGCAGCCTCAGGGTAAAAACACCAGAGATTCAGTTCAGTTTTTAACTGTACATGCACATACACATACAGAGAGAGTGTCTCTGTAAAACACACTATACACACTCACCTAATATTCCTTCATTCACATATTGCAGAGAACAAATACACGTCGTTTTGCATGTTCTTTGTGATTTGTCTCATCAAAGCAGTAGAATTGGATAAAGATATTAGTTGCATACCAGTTCTCATAATGTAGTTTAGTAGATTTTTAAAGATGAAAAAGTTAACGGCCTTGAGCTGGATAATCATTGCTGGGTCATAAGACTCTATTGCTTTTAAGCCTGTTGATTCATGTATGAAATAAAATAATAATATTAATAATAAACACAAAAACATTGATCCTTGTAAGGACTTTTGACCTTCATGTGTCTTATTTGTTGTCCATAATAAAATCTGTTTTGCAGCTGCAGTTCACAATGTGTCCACTTGGTGGCAGCAATTTATCTGCCATGAGGAGCAGGGTCCTGCCATCCACCCTCTGCACTCACAGGGGAGACAGTGAGGGGGTAAACACTGCACGCCTTTGCAGCCACAGCAATGAAGGTCACACCTTTACATAGTCCAGTAGTCTTGTTGCATGTTAAAAGGTTCAAATGAGGAAAAGCTGCAACTATTGTCTGCACAAAATGTTGTGAATGAGTCAACAATATAATTGGTCCTCCTGAGGAATCAGTGAGGCGACCATGTTTCCATTTCAATGTCAGTCCCCCGGTACCTTGGAGTAAAGAGGGAAGTGTCCGACCTGTTTTATGCTTGACCCAGTAGCACCAGAACCTGTATGCATGAAGGTGAGAGTACAGTCCCTCATCTCTCTACTCACAGAGCACAGGAAGTGTCAGGATCAACATGAAGAGTAACAACAACCAAAGGAAATACTGTATGATAGCATCGTTCGCATTATGCTTGTTTTCACCTGCTTGGAGTACAGATGTCTGGATGTTGTCATGAAGTACCCGAGACCAAAAGTTCAGTTACAGTTCATCTAATGTAATTTCTGTGTGAATATATATATTCGTTTGTTTAATATCATAGTTAAACAGTTTCCCTTGTGGATTGTGTCAGATGTTAGTCAAAATCCAGTGAAATATCACAGGTCATTATTCACCAAGGAAACCAAATCAATTGTGACTCACAGATCATTAATGTTGCAAACAAATGAGCAAACTCTGATACTTATGTCAGAAATGTGACAGAATGACTTCAATTAATTGATGAATCAATGAATTACCAAAATCTGTTGCATATTTCCTCGCACACATTTCCTTCACACTTAACTAACTGTAATGTAAATAAATTGCATGGTCATAAAATCTGAGTGAAAACCTGACAACTAGGGGTGTAAAGATTCTCCAAATGTGGAGTTTGGTTTAGTCTACATTGCTGTTGTTTTTTGGTGATGGGTGATTAAAAATGAGAAAATGTTTCACTCACTTCAAAAACACAAAATAATAATCAGGTAGATTATTTTTTTTATAAATTAACATAAATTAACCAAATAACTAACAAAACAATTAGTAAACTTTGAAACACAATTGTGAAAAATGTCATATGTGTTACATTGTCCCTGACCAAGGCAATACCTGCACATCCTTTCCTTTCTGTACAATACACAGACAGACAGACATTATTAATCCCAGAGAGAAATTTAACCTAAAAGCATGGCGGCAAGATTAATTGTTTGGTTTAGCCATGACGGAGTGGCTGGCATCACTCGATACTTCCACGGCAGCTTACAGTGCGGATATAAACGGACAAAAGACGGTGCATTTAGGCTGTGGTCACAGCGACGTGAATGCTGGCGAGTGGCCATCGCCTGCAAAGGTGATATGTGGGCAGTGCACGATGTGACACACATGGACATCAGAGGGTGGTTTGTAGTCCATTTGATAGCCAAGTGGGATCAACCACACTCACCTTTTTTACTGGTTGAGGTGGAGAAATCGGTCAAAGATGATCATTTGCTTTACAACAGGAAGCAATGTTATATTCACACCTTTGGGAGGCAAATACAGTAATGAAAAAACATTTTTAGACCACTGTTTTCTTCAATTTCTTGTTCATTTTAATGCCTGGTACAACTAAAGGTACAATTGTTTGGAAACATAATGATAACAACAAAAATAGCTCATAAGAGTTTAATTTAAGAACTAATATCTAGCCATTTTTCATGGTTTTCTTGATAATGATTTTGGTTATTATCAAGAAAACCATAGAAAATGGCTAGATATCAGCTCTTATATTAAACTCTTATGAGCTATTTTTGTTGTTATCATTATATTTGTCCAAATGTACCTTTAGTTGAACCAGGCATTAAATTAACAAGGAAGCAAGTAGAGAACAAGGGTGGTCTAATCATTTTTTTCTTCACTGTACATGTGACTGCAGCCTTAAACCGATAATAAAAATCTGCAACCAATAACAAAGACGTGTGAATGTTGTTGACCCCAGTTGGACTGCAAAGTTTGTAGTGCAAACCAGCAACTGATATCCGTGTGTCACATCCTGCACTGCCCATATTTGGTCTCAGCAGGCGATGGTCACAGTGTGACCGCAGCCCAACAGTTCGATATCTGGTTCACAGCTGCTTTTATTTAACCATAAAGTGCCCGACTTTACACCACAGGTTTCTTTACAAGCACCGTTCCTACCGAGGTCTCTGTCCACCCATACCGTATGAAAGCCGGTGAAGCCGTTTGCATCCGGAATATGTCCAAGCAGCCATGTCTCTCAAGCACATAATATTGCATTCACAAGACAGCAACACGGAAGACAGAACCGCTAAACGAGATCAGTGAATGTAGTATCGCCATTTCCGGTCTCGGTTTTCAGAACCGTTACACCCCTAAAGCCAACCAACAACACCTTGAACAAACACTCTGATGGGCAAAGTTTGTTAATGTGATGTTTTGAAAATGTATTTTCAAATTAAAAAAAAAAAAGTAGAAAACCTTCAAACCAGACATGACAAATAAACACCCCAAATAAACTCATTCTTCGTCACTCAAAATGAACTATTGCTACTTTATCAATGAACAAACTCTTTTTTGATATTGTGCGGCAGCTGGCACGAGGAAGAAAAAAAACACTGTCTCGCCAGAAAATTATAAGAGTTGACTGATTGATTCCCAGTGAATGAGAATTAAGATGAGGCCTGCGTGACCCTGGCAGATCTGAGGCGCCATTAAAGCACGCAAAATGAACATCCAGACGTGAAAAGCTTTTCTGAAAAACCGGGGAAAAAAATCACCAAGAGGTTTGGTGTTTTATGCTGCTGCTCATGACTCATAATCATCGCCATTAACAGAAAAGCGTCCCTGCTATTACGGCAAATGGACTGCATCTATTTATCGCCTTAAAATACCTCACATAACACACACACACACCCATTTGGAGACGGATAGCGGAGAAGCTGCCATGCAAGGCCGTGAAGCTGCTCACCAGGAGCAGTTTGGGTTTTCGTCGTCTTGCTCAAGGACACTTTGACATGCTGCCAGGTGGAGACGACCGGGGATCGACTGTGATAACGGGTCGACCGGCTCTACTGCCTGAGCTGCTGCTGCCCCCCTCACACAAGACATACAGGATGACCTTTCGTAAAAATGTATATTATATTGGAAGACAACTTTTTTCATGCATTTTTTTTTTTCAGGCATTGTGGGTAGAAACATTCGTCGTGATGTGAGCTGACACACGGAGCCTCAGGGTGGACACTATGTTCTTACGAGCTTTTTGTAGCTACATTACTACAGTACTTTGAATAATCCTAAAGGACAATATGTACATTTTAAAAAGAACATGTTACAGCTGTAGCTACTTTTTATTAGGATTTCTATGCTTCAAGCGTTCTGCTTTCAGATAGACTGATGTGCCCTTGAAAAACAGAAATATGTTCTTAGTTTGTTCCCTTCGCCGGACGATAACAATAATCTTTGTAACAGTAGTTGGTGTTTTTTTTTGTGTTTTTTTTTATACAGACGTCTTTGCAGTCTGCGGGAGAGGAGATACTGACAGTTTAATCCAGGTCATTGAAGACCTTGATCTCAGCCCCACGTGGAAATGGGTGGGTGCGTTATGAGATGCAGCGGACACAGCAGCATGGAGTTATTGTGTCTCTGTTGACAGTAGAGAGCACAGTGAGTGATTTGAGGCGTTTGAAGCCTCAGTTAGGTTTTTGTTTTCTGGCTGTTCTGATACTCTTAACACCTCTGCACGCCAGCCCAGTGCACAGGACCCCATACATGTGATGGGGGAGAACTGCTTATGAAAAGTGGCTGAAGAGGGGAGAGGAGGTGTAGCAGGGCGATCGGGCTGGTTTCAGATTGTGTTCATTCATTCTCCTTTAAGGTAGCCATTGGCATCATTTCCCGCCCCCCTGCTCCTCTCTCTCCTCCTCCCGCCACCCGCAGCTCCTCCTGCTCCAGCAGCCAGTAGCTGGTTTGACCAGCCGTCCTCGGGCCCCTCGTGGAACCGCAGCCGCAGCGTTTTGCGGATCACCAGGCGCTCCACGATGAAGGATGCACAGAACCAGGGCACGGCGTACTCTGCCGTGATCAGTCCCTTGAAGTTGTAGCGGAACTCGGAGTAGTCCCAGGGACAGGCGTTGAACTGGCGCAGCAGCAGCCCCGTGCCGAACTCCCACAGGTACGTCCATAGAGTGTAGATGATGCAGCGCAGCAGCACGGGGCAGCGGCCGCGCAGCTTCAGGTACATCTGCTCCACGATGAGGATGCAGGTGCCATAGATGAAGAGCGCCCACACGCTCGTCACGCCGGGGAATTTCCAGTTGCAGTTCACCACAAACTCCCAGGCGGCCGTGAACATGACCTCGCAGAAGTAGCCATGGATGGCGTAGAGGTACCAGCGTGACAGCGCCGTCAGAGGTACAGGAGCCTCCGGGGTTTCCACAGTGACCATCCTTCCTCTCGCTTTCTATCTGTGATGATGCGATGCAGGTCTGAGGGGAAAGGAGCGAAAACAACGTGTAAGAAGGTGACACAAAGGGGACACATTACAACATCAACTCCATACAACCTCATTTGAAACTCATGAAATTAAATCTCTGAAATTGTTTTCTGAAAAGGGTTTAAAAAAATGTATCAGCATTGAACTTGCACAGTTGATTACTTCCATTTGTAAGTTTTCTGAAATGTTATGTTTGAATATGCAAATGAGGCAATATATTGTTAGATAAGTGCTAATTCCCAGAGCAGAAATCTAAACATTGGATAAAGCCAGATTCATATAAACATATGACCGAGACCAAATCCCTCTATAAAAACTATAGATCGGTGAAAAAGCATGAGAAAATCATCTTAAAAGATATATATTAGATATATGTGAAACTGTATGGAAGATAAATTTCACATCATTGATTTTCTTACATTAAGATAATTTTTTTGTGTAACACGTATTCTGAAATGTTTGTTTAAATGTCTTATATAAATAAATGTCGCAATAAATGTTATTGCAGTACTCAGTATATCTCCAAATGTCTAATTTATCCAACAATATCTTATTTTTATAATGATATAATGTGTAATGATACATCTCAGTATCATTATACTTATAAAAATAAGATATTGTTGCGATATCAGACATTTGGAGATATACCAAGTACTGCAATAACATATATTGCGATACATCACAATTTATTACCTTTTTGCAACTACATATTATGGCCCCTAACCATAATACATTTTTCAGTCTCACTTTTATTGCAGCAAAACTGGATTGTCAAGCAGACGGACAGACCAACGCTGTCATAACACCTGTATGCACCTGACAAACTGTTTGTATCACAGTCAAATGAAACATTTGGTGGACTGAAAACGTATTCTATTATTCTAGTACCAAAACCTTTAAGACCACACAAAACATTGCAATACTATGCTGTATCGATTTTCTCCCAGCCCTACACCGGAGTACTTAAACCATCTTTTATTTTGAAGAGGCCACAAGAAAGTCAATGACAAATTCTGTATTTTTGACAGCAGCTCAGTTTAAAACATCACAGACAATAATGGAACACAGTGAGCTGTTGGATGAAGAGCTGCACACCTCCAACTCAAGGTGCAAGTACCCAAATCCTTTCACTGTGTCCTGCTGTTGTGTGGAAAACTACTTATGCTGCACACAGCGTGAAATCATCACGGGGGCTCATGACTAGGGCTGGGCGATACATTGATATAAAACCAAAAAAAAAGGATATATCTTTAAATGTGATATGGAATTAGACCATATCGCATATATCGATATAGTTTAAAAATGTTTCTTTATATATAAATGCTGCCCTTTCTATGGTTTTGTCATATTTAGTTATTTTGTAATGTTCGTTATTCTTTTCTTATATAAATATATTCATTTTTCAGAAAAAGACTGGCCTATTTTATTTCATAGGCTATTTTTATTTAAGATGTTTTTTTTATTTAAATGTGAACTTTATGGAGCTTTGAATTATTAAAAAGGTACTCCTGTTGTTAGACAGTATTTATGTTCACTTAAATAAACGGTTTCAATAAAACTACTTGTGACATGTCATATTTGACTTTGACTGAACATTTGCTCTCACTTTGCGATAAAAAAAATATCGGGATATATATCGCATATCGATATACAGCCTAAATATATCGGGATATGACCTTTGGTCCATATCGCCCAGCCATACTCATGCCTCAGGACAACTTTATTAAAACGTGAAAAATCTAAATGAATGTCATTCTTTTTAAAAAACAGATCCACCAGTTGCTCTCCTGTTCAAAGTAGATACTTAACAAGTTTTTGTTTTAATATTAAACCACTTTGTAAGCAAAGGTGTCCCTAAATCAACCTGAGCTGAAATCTTAAGGATTACAACGATGCCGAACCAAAGTTCAGTTAAGGACACGAGGCAATGAAACATTTGATTGACATCAAGAAGATGAAATTAGAGAGCCCTTTAACTCCTTCCCTCACTTGATGCTATTTACTGACTGACTGAGGGGGTTTCTTATGTAAGGTATAGCTTTATCATCTGACTGCCTACATCATGTGCTCTTTTTCCAAATCCCGCAGCTTGACGCACACAGGCTTTGGTATCAGGTGTCAGGAGGCCCACGCAGGGTTGGATCCTTCCTCTACTCTATTTATCACACCGCATGTCTAATAAAAAACACTGAAGGCAAATAGCATCATACCGAGGAGTTCAAAGACCACGTGGATGAGAAGGCCAGGAGTGTATATCTTCTACTATACAATGCCTCCAGAGGAAACTGTGTCAGAACAGAAAGCAGTATACAATGGATCATAACCGCTCTGTAAAATACAAGCTTAGAGAGAGGTTAGGAGTACAAAAGCTTGTTTGAAGAACAAAAGCCGATTTTTGGGCTCTTTTTGTCTTCAAAGGTTGGCTGGGGCCCAGTGTGGGCCCATGGGGATTAGCACATTTCTCCCAAAACAAGGAACAAGGGTTTCATGTGAGGAACTGGGCCACAGCGATGGACCAACTGACCTCCCTAAACCCTGTTATACCATCTCCTCACTGCCTGCCTGCCTGGGAAACTCTCCCTCTCTTCTCATCGCTCCGAGCCTGGGTCAAACAGTGCTTTGGAAAATATTCTGAGGACAAAGCTTTATTCTGCCACACTGACTTTTCCCTGTGACTCTACAAAACCTCAACATAATCACCAGAGCAAGAACTTTTAAAGGAGTAAATGACCATTTAGGGGTGTGCTAATTTGCTCTCTTGCTGAGGTGGTTAAAGATGATCAATACCCGTTAGCTTAGCCTAGCAGAAAGACTGGAAACAGCTAGCCTGGCTTTGTCAGAGGGAGATAAAATCCAACTCACAGAAGCTCTAAAGCTCACTAATAAACATGCAAATTGTTAAAGCTGGGTGATACGGACTGGCCCAGGCCTGTCACAATATTTACTATATCGACTTATCGTTTGATATATAAAAATGGAAATGATTTTGATTGAAACGATATGACTTTTGGTCTGTATTGCCCAGCCCTAATCACATCCATGCAATGCGAAGGTTTGCCCCTTCATTAGCACAAAACAGAAGTGAATAGGGACCAAATTTTCAACAACCTTAATTTTTCATGTGTGCTTGTACCTTTATACCTAACTGACAGATATGAGGTATTAATCTCATCACCACCAAATGATCTTTGGTTTATCAAAGTGCTGCTGTGACAGATCCAACCACTCTGTGTGTTTTCCCCCCAACATTTCTCACCCAAGGATCACGTGCCTCTCTCTCCCCATCCACTACTCTCCCTTTTCACAATTTAATTCCCCTTCGCCTTTCTTTTCCCATCGCCTGCGCAGACACCATTTGTTCAGCACTCACATGCCCACTAAGCTGCTAATGATGAAAAATTTGGAATGCAATATTCAGCTGTGTAACACTCGACTTCCAGCCAAACTCCCTATACATACAAAAAAGGTGAAGAAAGATATTTCAGACTACACTGCTGCTGAATATAGACATCTCACCAAATCTTAATGTCTTCAGTTATATTTGAGTAGCTTTAGATAGCAAGAAATGTCTCACTGCAAACCTTGACAAAGTTCTTTCTCCTACACAAACCCATTTTTAGATGTTCACTACCATTATGGTGTCCTCAATGCCTCTTTCTCTGTGGATCTAAGACATTATAATGGAAAAGCAGTTTGGCAGCCTCCTCAGGTCTTTACACGGCCGTTCACATTGTCAACACAACCGGTGAGATTACATTAGAAATCCCTCACATTGTTTACTGTCCAAAGGCAGATTTGTTTATATTACGAAGCAGGAACAGAGCGTGCTGTAACAGGTTTCTGTCATTCTGGCTAAGACAGATGAAAAGACTGAATGAACGCTGCTGACTTTAACACATTTCTGGTTTAATAAAGTGAAACTTGAAACCACAGCAGCACCGTCTTTGCTACAGATAAGAAGGTTTGAAATGTGATCAGAAAGCTCAGGAACAAATGATGAAATAAGGATGAAACAAAACCTTTTAATAATCTCAACCATTTGTGCTTCTGAAACATTGTAATCAGAATTAATGTGACTCTGATATATTGTTGTTTAAAAAGTTAGTGATGTTCCCATTAACCTACATCCCTGATATTTTTCAGATGTTTAAACTTAAGACTAGTTGACTAGTGAAAAAAGTGGGGGGAAAAATCAACAGCCATTTAATCTATAAGGTTAAACATTATCCAAAAAAATATTGTGTAAAGAAGCCATGTGAAATCATTAATCACATTTTTCAATAACCAATCGTATTTTGGTAAGTGGATGGTTGTTTTTTTATATAGCAACATTTGACTATAAAGAAACGACATTTCAGTGCAAATTATGTCAATATGTTTAAATATTCAAATCTGAGCAAGAAGAAAATAATAATACATTTTAATTACTTCTGGTTCTGACATGCTACAGTGTGTGTAAGCTTCGAAACCAGTCGATTTTGCCGAGCTGAAATGCTTTATTTGTTCTGGCATAGGGCTTGGTGATATATTGATATAAAAATATATCAATACCTTTTTAAATGTGATATGGAATTAGACCACATATTGATATACTTTTAAAAAAAAAATCTTTATATCTGAATGCTGCCCTTACTAGGGCAGAAAAAACATTAGCCTATTTTTATTTCATAGGCTATTTTTATTTAAGATTTTTTTCAGTTTAAATTTGCACTTTAAATGGGCTTTGATTTTTAAAAAAGGTACTCCTGTTGTTATACAGTATTTATGTGCACTTAAATAAACAGTTTCAATAAAACTACTTGTGACATGTCATATTTGACTTTGACTGAACATTTGCTCTCACTTTGCAATAAAAATATCGGGATATATATCTTATAACGATATTCAGCCTAAATATATCAGGATATGGCTTTTGGTCCATATCGCCCAGCTCTACAGTGTCCCAGTTTTTTTGGAATTGGGGCTGTACAACAGAAATCTATGGTCTGACCACAACTGTAGTTGCTGCGATTACACGGTCAGTGTCTTAAATCCGTGAGCCGCCTGGACGTCCACACTGCTGTGTGTGTATTTAGGCACATCTATTGACTTGTTGCCTCAGCATGACACAGTTCACACACTGGGTGCCATTTGATTCTGTTGTTGTTGTTGCAGCTGTTGTAGGATATCGCCCACCAACCCACCGGCTCTCTCATCGGCCCTGTGTATCGATCGGCAAGGCTCCTGCCAGCTCTTGCTGCGGCGACCCGCTTCGCCATCGCACTCTATTGAACCCCCGCCATGGGACATCACAGTGTGATGGTGATCAGAATGGTGAATGTGACAGAGCTGCCTGCTTTGTAAACCTCCTGATGACCACGGGGAGACACAACGCGGGCGGGGTGCCGTCTGAACTGAAAGGGAGGGAAGTGTAACCACAGAGCGCCGGGGGTTTGTCTGAGGACACGGCGGGAAGGCACCAGCTGAGTGTGTGTTTTTAAATGAAACATAAAGGGCGAGATAGAGAAAGGGAGTGTACGAGAACAAGCTTTGAAGTGAGGATGAAAACAAGGCTGACGGCTCTGTCAGTTAGACACTCCTCCCGACAGCAGGTAAACAATCACAACCATAAAGAAAAACACCCCGTTATGGGAGTCAGCCAAGGTTGAATTAAAAAAAAAAACACAGGAAAAACAAAGAGGTGCCTTTACTGTGCCGCCAGCACGCTGACAGCTGTGAACTTTGACTCTGTGATTGAATCAGAAACCTAACCCATCGCTGACCTCTCATCACGCCATAATCCCTGTTCATGTACTGTGGCTGTCTGGCTCTGGCTGTGGCACAGATCCAAAGGCCTATGCAGACTTTTTGGAAGGTCACTTTGGGAGGCTGCGGCGTGGCGTATAGAAACCAGCAGTATCCAATGCGGTTAAGTGCCAGTGACCAAGGTGACCTAACCACCGCTTCATCCCCGCTGACGGAAACAGCAGCTGCTCTTGTAGCTGCATCTGTCCTCATGAAAATACTGCAGATTTAAGGCTAGTATTTCTATTTTGTACCTTATTTTTCTGACCACCATAGCCAGAAAAATGACAGGACAGCACTAAAAACAATTACAGTCATGGAAAAAAATATTAGACCACTCTTTTTCTTCAATTTCTTGTTCATTTTAATGCCTGAAACAACTAAACGTACATTTGTTTGGACAAATATAATGATAACAAAAGCAGCTGATAGTAGTTTAATTTAAGAGCTGATATCTAGCCATTTTCCATGGTTTTCTTGATAATAGCCAAAATCATTATCAAGAAAACCATGAAAAATGTCTAGACATCAGCTCTTAGATTAAACTCTTATCAGCTATTTTTGTTGTTATCATTATATTTGTCCAAACACATGTACTTTTAGTTGTACCAGGCATTAAAATGAAGAAATTGAAGAAAATAATGGTCTTATATTTTTTCCATGACTGTACATAGAGATGATCTGAATTGTTATTTATTATTAAAACAATTAATGATACTGATACACAATGAATTTAAATAGATCTGCCCCATTGCCATACAACAGCCAAATCCAAGATTTCGAATCTTCATCATTCACAATATTCATATCATATTGATTTTTTTTTACCTAGCTCTGTTGCAAACATGCAATTAGTAAAATATTCAGAACAGTAAGTACAGCTTCTGATGTGTGGAAACAAACAAATGTACCTTTAGTTGTACCAGGTATTAAAATAAAAAGGAAATGGAAGAAAACAAGGGTGGTCTAATAATCTTTTCCATTGCTGTAGATGACTTATAAACTGGTCTAGTCACCAACAATTCTTCTGATCGATTCATTGATTTAGTAATTTATCAAGCAAAAATGCTAAATATTTGTAGGATCCAGAATCTTAAAATAAGAGAAAATGAGAAAATGCTGCTTTTCTCTGTTTTATATGATCATAAATGTAATACCTTTGGGTTTCAGGCAAGCAATACAATGACATCTCTAGCATGTGGCACTGCTAACCTGAAAGCTGCACATAGACAGGGTTTTGGCTTTCTGAGCCATCACTAACTGATCCTGATCACATTGGCTTTTTTGTGTGAGCAATTGATTGAATGATTGACGAGAAGTGTGTGTCAAGTGAGGGGGAGGGAAGAAGGTTGAAGGTTGGGAAGCAGGAGAACTTTCCAAGGCAGCACAAAATAAACTGATCCGGATCAATTGCAACGACAGATCAATTACCAGTGAAACAGCAAGCTGGCTCTAATCCTAAGCAACATCACGTCTCCTCCATCTGGAGCGAGTCTTAGGCAAATAGAGTTGTAATATCCTTTAAGGCCAAAATATCCTTGAAAAACATGTTTATTTGAAACGTCCTCACACCACGTCTAAGGACAAAAACGTTAATAACTGTTCCCAACGGTCACACTGAAAGACAGGACAAAAACGACACAGAGAGGGAAGAGCCGCAATAATCATTCAAATATGGAGGAAAACAGACACTTTCTTACAGTCCTCCCTTGAAAGCATTCATGGTCAAAATACCATGTTTTGTTTTTGTTACATTACTTTTCTGAAGAATGAGGTCTAATGTATTTATTTAACCCTCAGCCTTCTGAACCTGAGCTACAGTAACAACACTGGGGAAGGTGAACAGTTGTATCGCTTCATATTTCTCCACAGATCCCTGTCACAATATATTTCAGAGGTGTGAATCACCAGAGGCCCCACAATATGATTTTACTCCGATACTTGAGTCACGATACGATATTATTGCGATCTTAAGCATTTTGGGATATGGTGAGTATTGCGATACAATACATTGCGATTTAACGGTTCAACTGCATTTTGTGTCCACAAAATTAAATTCAATCAAGAATTGTTTTGTCAAATTAGAGAAAATTCTCAGTCTATTCATCTCACTTCAGTCTTTTTATTTCTCCACAATGAGTCAAACCCACAGACTGGCCAACAAAGTACTCAGTTAAACTGAACTGAATTGATATAAAAAATGTATGGACGACAAAAACTACAGCATTTTCTCAAATTTTCCTCAACTTTAAGCTTTACTGATCTGATTTTTTTAAAATTAAATTTAAAAAAAAGCCTAACTTTACAGCGTTATTTGGACAACTTCCTGACATGACATACTGACGCATATGGTGTCTATAGATTCCTAAGATCTTCTAATTTCATATGATACCAGTATCTTCCTAAAAGGGAGCCTGCTACATAACAAAAATGGCGAACATACTGACAGGTGCCCGAATGCTATATTGATACTTGGCGGCCATGAATCGATTTATTATTGCCACGCAAAATATTTTGCGTGTCAAAAATTGCACCCACCTTTCATTGATTTGATTTAAATCCTGCTTGTAACTAAATCTAATGATTATCTCAGAATTAGCCAACTAAACATTTAGTTGGTCAGAAAATAGTGACGAAAAGCTGTCAACCAAAACATTTCTAATTATTTAAGACAAAAAAGGCGACAAAACCTCAAAATTGAGGGACTGTGAAAGTGACCAAATAATGAATCAGTTGCAGATTGTTTTACTGACAACTTGTTTTAACTGAATAATCGTCTATTTGTTTCAGCTTTGCTTTAAAATATGAGGATGGAGTAACAGGTCAGCTGGTCCAACACAACCTCAAAGACTTGATCAGAAAAGAAAAGATATTTTGGCAGCTATGGGAGTAACATGCAGGGAAAAGATTAAAAAACTAAAACCAAGAATATAAGATGACAATGAAATACCATGACTACTACAGTTGGACTGACAGAACCATGTTCAGGTGGTCTAGAGTCATCCAACATCCATAAATAAGACAGTACAAACTATTCATATATGTGTGATAGACAAAGTAGTTGATACTGTAGACTTATCTTATTTCCCTAACTGCACTCTGAGCCACTGCAGTTTCAAATTAGTACACCTCTCCCTCCATCCTCTCCACCACCCCCACCTCAATCCAGATATTCCCCCAGAGACACATGAAGTATCTGAGTATCACAAACAAGTACGGCTTCTGATAGAGCTGGGGAGACGCCACAAGGGCTGAGACTAAAAGCCTGGACGCAGCACAGCCAGCAGAGCCTCATATAACTTTATAGTAGGCATCTTTTCTATATCCACAAGGTGAACAAAACAAGCAGAGTGCTGCTGGAGGAGGAGGAGGAGGAGGGCTCTATGAACAGAGAGTGGTAGGAGCTGCACTCTGAAGGGTTCATATCCAAAAGGCTCTATTGATTTGTAACCTGAGGCTCATTACTCTTTGTCCTTAACATTATAGAGAAGATGTAAAAGTTTTTTTATATTACTTAATAGCCTTTAAAAACAGCTCATGGTCATGTTGCTAATCCAATATTTTAAACAAAAATCTGTTATCAGGAAGACCAGAAGCTCTACTTACCGTTCTAAAAATGTTTTTACTAATTGCAGGTTTGCAACAGAGCTGGGTAAAAAGAAAAATCAATATTATATAAATATTGTGAATGATGAAGATTCAAAACCTTGGATTTGGTTAATGTACAGTCATGGAAAAAAATATTAGACCACCCTTGTTTTCTCGAATATGTTGTTCATTTTAGTGCCTGGTACAACTAAAGGTACTTGTTTGGACAAATATAATGATAACAACAAAAATAGCACATATGAGTTTAATTTAAGAGCAGATATCTGGACATTTCCCATGGTTTTCTTGATAATGATTTTGGTTATTATAAAAAAAAAAACATGAAAAATGTCTAGATATCAGCTCTCAAATTAAACTCTTATGAGCTATTTTTGTTGTTATTATCATATTTGTCCAAACAAATGTACCTTTAGTTGTACCTGGCATTAAAATGAACAAGAAATTGAAGAAAACAATGGTCTAATAATTTTTTCCATGACTGTATGACAATTCATATCTACTGTGTATTACATATATTATATTATATATATTACATATAAGTTTTACAAAGCAATGTTTGAGTCAAGCCTAACACATGATCCCAGTCACTTCCACACCGTGAGGCATACAGCTCAGTATTTAAATACTGGTAATGGACCGGTACCCTGATCAGCAGATAGCCAACATTCAGGTATCATAACAAAAAGGATGCAAATGTCGCTGTTTTGAGTCTGGACAGATCGCTCCTCTCTTTCCCCTCATTTCCTGCCTCCGCTCTTCTATACATTATCAAAATAAATGCGTAAAAGAGTACAACAACAAAAAGTGTAATAGTAACCCCCACCTGGGATCACTGTATATTGATAAATGTGTATGTTATTAAAATTTCACAATATTTGACGATAATCTAACTATATTTCAGTACTGATTGCCATCTGGTTATTTATCTAAAATAATTTCTAAATTGAATTTTAGGTAATATATCAAAAAATATACCTCTATTGTGATAAAACTTAAGCAAACTATGATGGGAGATTTAAAAAAATATATTTAATAAAGTCTCTCAGGACCAAGATACACAACCAACAAAACAAACACATACAGAGTGTAAGGGGTTTTAATTGAAAGATCAGGAAAAAACTGCAAGGATGTAAAGTAAACATTTTGGGGGAGGGGACTTACGAAACTATTGGACCGTCTGACACACAGTTCTGATGAATTATACAAGAAGCTAAAGACTCTGATCACACATTGTATTGAATCGAAGAATGCTTGTGGTGATTGGCTGCAAGCAAATCCTAACAAATAGTGTTTTGTTTTATTCTAGATCTGGGTACAAAAAAAAGGATCAGATTCAGGTATTGTTTGAGTGGAGAATTTTCTATACTACTTGGTACTGGGTTATTTCGGTTCACTTAAAGGTATCAAGTACTAATTACCAGCTCTAACTGCCAATAAGATCTGATTTGACAATGGGAAAAAACACAAATGCTTCTGAGTTCAACTCGAGGAGACCAGAGCACAACGCAAAGGGAACAAGCAAAAGCTTCACTGTCATTGAAAACTATTATTAAACATTGTCCCAGGCTGCAAAAAAAGCACTCTCTGTCTGATCAGAGGCCTGAGGTGTCACTTTCTGCTGATGTTGGGGAAAAAAACCACTCTGTCTGTTATTTTGACCTTTACATTGATGGTTTAGTGCAAAGTCCGCTCACTCCTCCGTATGGTGCATTATCTTTGGGACTGGCTGCACACTGTGTTGCAATCAACTGTGACTTTTAATCTATTCTGTTGAGTTATTTAAGCTGCTGGGGGGGTCTTCTGTTGTACCTATTCTGCTGTGACCTACTCTCAGTCAGTTAACCAGTCTGTCTTTCTCTTTATCAGCCAATAAACATCCACAACCTTTAAACAAACTGACCTTTACAGTTCAAACCCACCCTTAAAGTATCTTCTCTTTCCCGTTCTCCCTCGTTTACTCCCCCAACACTCATTACAGCTCTTGAGCTCTTTGCAGTTTAATGAAAGACCCTAAGACATGGGAGTTAAGCCCTCTGTCCTGAATTGCATGTGGGTCATGCCCCATAGATTAGAAATCTTGGAGCAGCCACAGAGAAAGCAGGAGATTTACTGACATGGTCATCGCAGCGCCATGGAGGGTAATGCCTCTAATGGAGGGATGCATGCGCATGTTAATCTGTTATCAGACAAAGAAGCTTTATAATCAATCGTTGACAATGCATAATTGATGGTGGCTGGTCTGTGAAGGTTTTAGGAACAAAGATCTTTGAAAAACAAAAGAGGTTTTGAGCTGAACTGTCACCTGCTTTGAACAAAGTGAAATATTCAGCATGCTCTTTGGTGTTTTTTTGTGTACCCCAAGTCTAAAGGTGCAGAGACCTCTTCTGGAACAAACACAAAAATCACTTTTATACAACTGCATCACACAAAAAACTTTTTGGGAGTAGAATTTTCTGGAGTTTCAAGGTCAATACTGATATTTCACAGTTCAAATATACAGTCATCGAAAAAATTATTAGACCACCCTTGTTTTCTTCAATTTCTTCTTCATTTTACATCAAAAATAATTTAAGAGCTGATACCTAGCCATTTCTTTATAATGATTTTGGTTATTATCAAGAAAAAAACATGGAAAATGGCTAGATATCAGCTCTTAAATTAAACTCTTATGAGCTATTTTTGATGTTATCGTTATATTTGTCCAAACAAATGTACCTTTAGCTGTACCAGGCATTAAAATGAACAAGAAATTGAAGAAAACAATGGTCTAATAATTTTTTCCATGACTGTATATTGTATATCTTCACGTTTAGTTTTTTTTCATATAAACAAACATTTTTATAAGAAACCCATACACGTTATCTGTAACTTTACTTTGTGTGCTTTGTACATTAATTTATCTTATAATATTTTCATTTAATATTTTTTGTAGTTTACACGATGGTTAAGAATTTTCCAAACTTTCAAGACTTTATACAAAAAAAAAATCATGGTTTGGGTTAAAATAAGTGGGGTTTTTGAGCCCAGCAGCCCTACGGAGGAAACTCATTTCAGCTGCTTGTATCCGCGACCTCGTTCTTTCGGTCACGACCCAATGTTCATCACCATAGGTGAGGGTTGGAGCATAGGTGGACCGGTAAATCAAGAGCTTTGCCTTCCGGCTCAGCTCCTTCGTTACCACAACGGTCCGGTACAACGCCTGCATCACTGCTGACGCTGCATCAAACCGCCTGTCCATCTCACGCTCCGTTCTACCTTCACTTGTGAACAAGATCCCAAGATACTTGAACTCCTTCACTTGAGGCAGTCCCCTCTTCTCCCCACGACTTTCAGTCACAAGGAGGCGACCCTCTTGTTCTTAAGGGACAACTCCAACACAGCGGCGCTCAGTTGGGGGCTTGTGAGTATCCCCACACCCGCCTCTCACCCTGGGCAACTCCAAAAAAGGAGAGAGTCCAGCCTCTCTCCAGGAGTTTGGTTCCAGAGCCCACGCTATACGTGGAGGTGAGCCCAACTATTTCTAGCTCGGGCTCCTTCCCCGCCAGCAAGGTGACATATTCCACGTCCCCAGAGCTAGCCGCTGCAGCCGGGGGTCATCACGCCCAGGTACCCGCCTTCATCTGCCGCCGGGCTCACAACGCACCCGACCCAATGCCCTACTCTGCTGGGGGTGGGCCCACAGTTCAGCAGATCCATGTGGTTTTTTGGGCTGAGCCCAGTGCATCAGTATTGAAAAAAGTTTTGTCATTTTTGTGACTTGGTTTAAATTCCCATCACAAACATGATAAATTTGGTTTGGGCTTTATTTTCTTATTACCCTACTAGATTTCTTAAGCACATGTACATACAACATCAAATCTTTAAACTGTCACTGCACACTGTAGTAGCTTATTAACAATGATTTTACAGGTCCATTTTGTACTGAACTGAACATGAGAGCTTGGACCAGAAACAGTTTGACGTAAGGTTGCAGACATAAGATATATGGTGCTAATGTACGCACTGAAGTGCATTTACACAGTGAAGAAAATACAGAGGCTATGAGTCTTTGAACGGATTGAAATTATTCAAAATGCAAGCAAGCAATTGTGATTTCCACTTCTAGCATTACTCACATGCAGGAACATTTTGGTTCGGAAACTCTCCTCTGCCTCAACAATGACCTTTTATGTGCCTCTAACCTGCTGTTACAAAAGGACATTCCCAACATACCCTATATGGTCTTTTATAAGAGGAAGCAGGAGCTGAATAACCTGCATGAGTGCATTATAACAGCCCTGTACTTAACACTCCTGACCAAGTGTCCACACAGCTGAGGTGGGCTGACTGCCCTTTTTTTTTTTTTTTTTAACTAGTGGTTCTGTCATGGATTCATTTTGGGATTTCTTGCAGTGAAGGATGGCACATGGGTTATAAATAGGTTCAAAATGCCAATACAGTCAGTGTAAAAGTGAAGGGGGATATAGGCTACCAATGCAGCAGCAGCAGGGATTATCTCACCCGAAATGATAGTGAACTGCAGGCCTTATATGGAATAAGTCAAAGAGGTTTTTGTCGAAATCCAACCCACAGCCACATATAGCACCATTTTTCTCTATCCATTAAATGTGACCAAGAAACGAAGTCATGACAGCAATGAATCGGCTCTGTAGATAAAACTCCACGGGTTGTAATTGCGCTAGATGGCCAAAGTCATCATATTTTGTCCCTGGAAACTACGGGCCAGTGCGCAGGCCCGGCTGGCTGCTGGGACTCCGCTGCAGCATCACGCCTCCTTCCCACTGAGCAGTGCAGTACGGTTATCCTCTACAAATAATCTTTTAAAAAGCCCCCTGAAATTTGACAAGGGCGACTTGAAAACACATTTATCCCTTACAAAGCATCATTGAAATATACAAGACGCAATTACACACAGAGTTTAAAGCTGGAGTCCTCCTTTTGGGCTTATATCATCAGTCCCATCCATATTTGAACAGGTGCAACAGCCCAAATGTGCATAAAAAACACGCCGAATTTAGATAAATGCATTGTGTTTTTTAACACTATGTGCAGCTATTGACTTTGCATTAATTAGAGTGCATTTAATGTGGGACAGAGTAAAAAAACACGCTTGTAAAGCTGCCAACTTGCAAGCAAACACTCGTTAAGGATAACGGAACGTTATTTCCAATGTAAATCAAGGTAAATTAAGAAAACCTACATATTGTATCACTCAAAAGCTTCTCAAACACGCATGTTGCTATGATAAAGGCATGCAAACATGTTGGCGACATGTCGGCTCGAGCAGACGGACATGATTCATCCTCAGTGCAGGTTTTTTTTCTCCTACCTTCAGATTGAGCTCTGCGGTGTCTCCCTCAGCACACAGGCCGGCGAATCAAACACATCCCCCGGGGAGATTGTGCAGGATGTCGCGGTGTCGGTCTGCAGCTCGTCTGTCTGTCCCCGGTCTGTCGTTCCTCCACGGAGTCTCTACTGTCCGGTGGAAATTGACACATTTTACTTCACTGCAGCAGCGGCAGCACATGCTCAGACAGACTCACGCACTTCTTGCATCTTTGGTTAACCCTTTGTTCACCGCAGAGCTCCAGGCTGGTGAAAGTCCCTTAGTCAGTCTGTGCGGATCCGCAGGACGCTGAACAGGCAGTTAATATTTAACTTTAAGCCTCTATGGTACGCATTATGATGCCAGTTAGGGAAAAAATGTTTGGAGTGGGTTTTTTTTGGCCTAAAATAGACTAATAATAAGAATAATCTGAAGAAATGTTATAATTATTTTTTTTGCAAGTTTACATTGTAGGCTACCATAACGGTGCACAAGTGAAAAGGAAAGTTTTTAAAATTAATTTGAACATAATTGATTTAATAAACATGTGTAAAAGATTCAGTAGCTTAAACAGGGTACAATACATAACATTTTAGATTTAAAAACATTATAAAAGGAACTTTTTTAACCGTTTCTTGCCTGTAGGCAATATTGTATCATTGAACCAACGACCCATTGAAATGATTGTCTTGAACAGTCCAAGTGTATGAAAATATCAAAAATGAAGGTTTATTCACCTATCAGCAGGAACATATTTTTTTCCAGACGGAAAAGGGCCACGAAATTTGTTTTGACGTTTTGCGTGATTTTTTCTGGCGCAAAATGGCAAAGCTGTTTCCTTTGGAAAAGTGGCCATCCATGTTAAACACATTAGGGAGGACAGTTACAGTTCACTTTAGCCCAATAGCTATTAATGTATTAATGTCAATTAAAGTAGTTTAAGCTAAAAGGACACTGACAGAAGAGTTTGAAATTTTGAAGGGAAAACAAACAAACGCTAATTAGACATTACATCCTACCCATTCTTTTAGCCAACTGCCACAAGACCGTTAGCTATGAAATTTAGCTTAGCATAAAGACCGGAAACTGGCTGATTCTGGCAAAAACAAGGGAACTAAATCAACTAAACAGCATCCTCAAAGTTCAATAGCTTACACTTTAAATCCAACCTGTTGAATATGTGCAATAAACAAACATTAAAATGAACAATTTGCAATTTTACGGGCAGTTATGTGCCAGATTTGGTTTGGTTCCATTTCTCGCTAAGCTACCTGGTTGCTAGCTGGAGCTCTCTTGTAAGAGTGATATCGACTTTCATTCTTCTTACATTTAATATAAATCTTCACTATATAAAAAATATATCCATTCAAAAACAACTCCATCAAATTTAAATTACTACAAAATTCAGATAGGAACCAAAGCAAAGAATCAACGCAAGATAGCCAAATCTAGCTCGCTAGCATAGTGAGAAGCCATGGTTAGCCTTGGCTAAAGCTAAATAAACTTACCCATCTATTATTCCTGTAATAAATACAGTATATGTCAATTAGTGTGGTATACGACTAAATAAAATAGTAACAAAATGAAGTCACGCCAAATAAAAACAGCCTAACTTGTCCTGCGAGTAGCCTACTTGTAGCCTAGCCTAGCATCTTAGCTATTGCCAAGTAGCATTCACAATTAAGTGTTGTTAAGCTAACTTTATTTTACATATTTAACAGTATCATACTGCCAAATAGTTATATATTTTGTGTCATGGCCAATATTAACACTTGGATGGAAAAAAGGACACTTTTTGTCTGTTGATACTGGGTTATCAACCATTTATAGTAAAGGATAAGCAAGTCATTATAAATCAATCAAATCAAAATGACTTAATTTATCCCCGAGGGGAAATTCAGTTAGTCTGGTAACTCTGGAAGAATGAGACGGCCTGATGTCTGTAGGAGTGAAGGATCTTTTGTATCTCTCCGTCCTGCAACAGAGAAAGAAGCCTTCCACTGTTGTGTTTTTGGTCCATAAAGGTTTTGTGTAGCGGATGATCTGGGTATTTCAGGATGGCCTCGAACATGTTGACAGTGCATCTCTCCACCACCTCCTCCAGTGTGTCCAACCTGGCTCCAAACACAGAACCAGTTCTTTTGACCAGCTTGAACCTGCGGAAATCTATGATCATTTCCTTAGTCTTTGAGGTGTTCAGTAGGAGATAAATAAACTTCACAGGGTTTATTTACTAATATTGACCCCCACTTTCTGTAATCCTACTGATTACATGGCAAGTTGTGAAAAATGTTGATGTTGAAAATATGAATTTAAAAATGACTTTGTTGCTTTCGTTTAAAAAAATGTGCATTTGATTAAGAACTCGGCCACAGCAACAGTATCACGGCAACAGTCTGCTATTCAGAAATAAACGACTGTAGAATGCTGTATTTGACCAATCAGAATAGAGTATTCAGCAAAGCTGTCATAATGAACTTTTATACCTTTTTCAGGCATTTGTTTTAAATATCAAACATTTTACCTGGTTGAAACTTGCCTTTAAAAGCTCTGAGCAGGTAATGTGAGCAAATTCCTGCCCTCATTCACATAATTTGCTGCAGGTGTGTGGAGCAAATCAAACTGTATACTTGCTGTGTGCTTCACTCCAATTTCTTGCAAAAATATATTCAATTCTCAGAAATTGTACACAAACATCCACTTTTCCTCGTTCCTGGTCTGACTATTGTTCAGAAACTTTCAAAGACTTCCTGTTTTTTTCCCCGACACTCTCAGACCTTTGTGGTAATCCTGTTTATTCTCACTGGGCTTCTAGTGGGATGAATATTTTAGGAGTGTAAAGAAGAGGTGTGAACGATCACACATATCCAGTGACACAGAAGAGGTGACACCTGCGCCAATAATGTCTCTTTCTCTCTGTAGGTTTGTTTTAGACAGAGTTATGTTTGTTAGGCAGCAGCCCTAAACCCACATATCTTAATCAGTGTCAGTCACATCTCTATAATTTACTCTCAAACTACTTCCTTTAACAAGTTAGGGTCAAGTGGTTTAATCTGTAGTATCTATAGTGTTTCTTCTATAATACGCTATTATACTTTGAAAAAACACTGCATTTTACAAGCCTTTTTAATGTTTGGTCCTTAATTGCAAGCTGTCAAATAAATATATTGAAGTGAAAAGTATGTTTTCCAATATATTTATTTACTTTTCGCATTTATTTATTGAGTATTTCCCCTTTTCTCCAAAAAAAAAGTCCCATATTTTTTTCTTTATACATTGTTCTTTTGCATTTCTTGTGTCATTCAAAGTGTCAAATGGAAAATACTACATAATTAAATATATAATAAATATACTTAATATAAATAAAGGAAGATGATAAGCATAAAAGTCAATAAATAGGGGCATTAATACAAAGGTGAATAAATAAAAATCGAAATAAATCTTAAAATCATAATTTTATGGTTAATTTAATGGCATGAATCTATTTAATGAGTTATACTTTTTTTTGTCCTCATATAAAGTAACTAAAGTCCTGTAAAATGTAGAATATTTGCTTGTGGTCACTGCATGGTGGGTTTACAGTAACAATGACACTGTATATTCTGATAAAATGTTTATACCTGATGATAGACGATAATGTAACACAGGATGTTACTGAATATCGACCTTTGTAACTGTCCCTTTCTTCTTCTTTTAAGTGGTCTACAAAGGTCCCTTTCAACCAGACCTGAGTGGCCTCTCAGCGATTTGAAAAGCATTGTAATAACGTTATCTGTGTGCTCACTAACCAGATATGATATCAATTGGACGTTAATGGTAGATACTAAAAAAAAATACCTTACAGACGCCGTTTTCCTCAGAGCCTTGTAAAAACAAGAGGGGTGCTCACTCAGAATCATTACGCTAGCAATCAGCATCGACCTACAGATAAGTGGAGCGAGACAGAAAGTAACAGCAGAGAACATTCATCTGTGATAAGTAGAAGCAAGCACATGCTATAAATATTGAGTTCCTCCAGAACAAACACAAGCTCAGGCAGATGTGAACTATGCTATAATTGTAGTCAAAGCCTGGACTAGAAAATTTTTTCTAATTATTTTTTTTTTCAATAAATCTGATAGTTTGAGTGGATCTGAAAGGAAAACAGAGAAACCAACTAATTACAAAATGATGGAAAAAGAGCTTCGACTGCAGCCATGCATGCTTCCACCAAGCACTAAATAATGTGTCACCACTTACTGTCCATTTTGTTTTTAATTAGTATGCTCATTTTCGAGGAACACACTCATGTTCCTTTTTCTTATATCAGTATATTAAATTCATGAAGCAATAAACGTGTGTTCCTAATGCTGTTTGTTCCTCTTTTCATTTATCATCCCCCACTAGAACCACACACGCCCTCCCTTCAAAATGTTCAAATGTTCAAAAATGTTCTTATTTGTTACCTTTAAGGCTCTGCTTGAACACACCTGTTTTAGTCTCTTCATGCTCACTACCAAACTTTTCTTCCGGGATTAATTTTAGGATATTACTGATGACTGTTGAGGCTTTATCAGCCCAGATCCCTGTCTGGAATGTGATTGCTTCTTTTAAAACCAAACTAGCTGTAAAGTTTGGGGCTCCTTTTTCTCTTCCCCTTTTTTTTTTTATTACCCCACGTTAAATGTAAAATTTTAAGGGCTGTTAATACTCCCTTTCTATAAACCAGAATAAGGGTTACCCTATTACCTTAACTTATTTCATTCCACTACATTCATTCATTTATTATCCTAAAACACTAATCCGCAGTCGGGTCGCAGGGGCTGGAGCCGATCCCAGTTAACAGTGGGCGAGAGGCGGGGTAAACCCTGGACAGGTCTCCAGACTATCACAGGGCTGACACATAGACAATCACGTTCTCATTCACTCCTACGGCCAATTTAGAGTCACCAGTTACACCTAAGTGCATGTTTTTGAACTGTGGGAGGAAGCCGGAGTACCCGGTGAGAACCCATGCTGACACAGGGAGAACATACAAAGTCGGCACAGAAGAGCCGCAGGCCGGAGTGCTAACCACTACACCACCGTGTAGCCTATTCCACTACAGATTACTGAAATTAAAATTAAATCAAGTAACTGTTCTAAATACTTTGGATTACTTTTGGAACACTTTAAAATCACCTTGCTGAGCCCATTTGTCTGTTTCTAATGTTTCCACCCCATTCCTGACAACAGAGTCATGGTTTCTTTTTCTTTCTTTTTTTATCTGCTTATGGGAAATGCATGCCCAATATACATTTCTGAGCAAAAAAACTTGAAGGGCACTAGTAGAGCAGAAACCTCCTCCACGGCGATGCCCACCTCGGAAATGTTGACAAACGTAAAATATACTTTGCCCAAAAAGTTATGTTCAAGAAAGCAGCCTTCTTGAGTCTCATTGGTGCAACACTGGTGCACAATGGACACAGAAAAAGTCTGTATTTGCTGCCATATCAGTAATCTGTGAACGTTTCCCCTCAGTAACAATCTCATAAATCCCATATCAGTTAATATTATTATTGTTATGGCTGTTTCCAAAGCCAGATATGTAAACGGATAGAGATGGATACAACAAAAATAACTGTCAGCAGATGTTTTGGGTATTTGTATATTTTCTTATGTCGACCTTTGACTGATGTTTATATCAAGACAATAAGCTACTAATAAACATAAAGATAAACACATCAACAGAATGACTGGACATGAAAGCAGAACACATTCTTGATTTTTGGTTGTTTTTTTGTTTTTTTTTACGTTTGCTTACAAAACATGGCTGTGTTTAATCTTTTCTAATACTGATGATTTTTTTTTTAAAACATATAAAGCAATTTGGAATTAATTTTGCATATACCCTGTTTGCATACCTGTGTGAGAAATCAAACACCTTTCACCTCTGTGCACAGACACCAAAAGAAGAGGGAAAATCAATTATCTTTTTTAATTACATTATCTAAGCATAGATGCATTAACTTGTGAAAAAGGTAGAAAAAACAGCAAGTCTTTCTCAATAAGTTAAACCTCTCTGGCCGAAGAGCGGGGCCGGCTCACAAAACACAAGATTTCCCGTAAAGCATTCAAATTCATAGAAACAAAAGACAAGGAGTGAACTCGTGTCGCTGAAATAAAAGTGCGTCTCCTTGTTGAATTTAACTTGTTAAAAAAAAAACAAATGAACATAGAAGATACAAGTGGCTTATGTTACAGTCCTTCCACCCTTTTCCACAGGGCTCTGCAAGCATTTTTCATGAAACTTCACAAGTTCCATCGTTTGATCGACAAACAAGAAGCGGAGTTATAGTTGGTAAAAAAAATTATAATAACAATAACAATAATTACAATGACAGTAATAACGAGAAATGTAAGTAATAAACACAGTCCTGTACAGTCAGGCTCATCTTCTGATTGACCACAGCCAAACTGATCAATTATCGATTGGTCTTCAGCAGTGTGACAGACCCGTACTGACTGAAGAAAGGTGGCGGTCGTCTCCTCAGCTGCCCTCGGCTATGGTTTACTGGAAAACGCCTTTCCATTTCATGTCACCCTCTGCTGTGGAAAAAACACACAGGAAAGTAATCATCATCAACCATTTTATCACTATGACTACAGTTCAATTATTAAAAAATATCTTCTACAACTGCGACTCCAAAAAAGTTGGGATGTTGTCATCAACATAAAAAACAGAATGTGATCATTTGCTAATCTTTTATGACATTGTATACATTGAAAACTGAACAAAGACAATGTATTTTATGTTCAAACTGATAAAATTGTTGTTTTTTTATAAATATGCACTTTGAATTCTGAAATTGATGCATTCTCTCTTTATTTACGTTTTACACAACATCACAACTTTTTTTGGAGTCTGGGTTGTATTAATCTTGTAATATACAGTCATGGAAAAAATCATTAGACCACCCTTGTTTTCTCTCATATCTTGTTCATTTTAGCACCTGGTGCAACTAAAGGTGCATTTGTTTGGACAAATATAATTGTAACAACAAAAAATAGCTCATAAGAGTTTCATTTAAGAGCTGATATCTAGACATTTCCCATGGTATTCTTGATAATAACCAAAATCATTATTAATAATTGTGTATCAGGCATTAAAATTAACAAGAAATTGAAGAAAACAAGGGTGGTCTAATAATTATTTCCATTACTGTATATGTACAATTGACAGCTGCTCTGCAACTGATCTCCACTATAATACACCACAAAAAAAAAAACAGCAGCAGATATATAAACTTTACTTTTTTCGTAAATATACACTTTAAAATTGTATTTATTTATTTTTTTTATTTGCGTGCGGACAGCGTGGAGTCAGGGTTGCATAAATCTTAATAATATACACCATTGCTCATAAAGCTGGTATAATTTTGTTTTCAGACACATTTTAGTTAACTTTTGTTTCATTTTCATTGTGATATGTTTGGAAGAGATTGATTAATAAAGTTTTGAGAAGATATACACTTTATCTGTCAAGAATAAATCACATAAATCACACGCCCGGTAAAAAAGGCTAAATATCACATTATAAACTGAAGATAATTTTGATACCAATGTGTGCGAAACAAAGCTGTTCCTAACGCATTTGGATCTGATGTGTCACTCAGTAAAACTCTGGTGTGGACGAAACAACTGGATCAAGATTCGGCCTTTTCTTCAAGCCTTTGGACAAACTTTCACACTGGCTTAAATAGAAATTAGTGTGATGTGTGTTTTTAGTGGAAAAGTAGCACTCAAACAGTAATATCAGAGCACAAAAAAATCCCATTAGTTAGTCCCAGTTGCAGTCTTGACTGGTAATGACAGTAAAATATTTCTTTACAAGCACTTTGTCACACCAGAGAGGATAAATGAAGCCTTAAGGCCATTTAGAGAATAAATAAAGGTGCGTCATGACTGCTGTGAAGTCACGACAATTTGATTTGCCCATGTGGGTCCACGTAGAGATGATGCTGCAGGATGTCATCACCAAAACTGTCAATAAACTGAACCAGAATCAAAAGGCAGTAATGTATTTTTTCACCTGCATAGCTATAGCCAATATATGCCGCCTCATTGTAAGGCTTCTGAAATGTTTGATTGCTTATAATTGACAGAGAGCATGTTCGGTGTTCCTCACCTCACTGGGGTTTGTAGTAGAGGTCGTTCCCACAGAGCGTTCAGTCCAGTTCATGTACCTCGTCCTGCAGGGAGACTGAGGGCCGCGCGGCCTCGCTCAGACGTTTGGTCATGATGTCCCACTGTGGAGCCAGGACTTTGGATTTAGAGCCTGCAGACGGAGCAGAGAACAAGAGCATCTGCTGACACACACATTCAACAAAGGATAAAGTCTTCTGCCCCCTGGTGGCTCCACAGAGTACTCATTTCTTATGACTAAACCTCATATTCATGTCTGTGTTCTTCTAACCTTATCACGTTTGGAAAGAACAAATCCATAAGATTAATTGAACTGACGTCAGGTTTCCACATTTCACACCTTTTCAATCAGAGCTCACCAATGTGATCAACTTCCATTAATCACTTGCTTTTTTTGAATTACATTTAGTCATTTAGCTTTTATCCAAAGCGACTTACAGAAAAAGGGAAACACTGAGAAATATCAAATAAACAGCAATGTGTAAACAGTTAGGTAATGCGATGGTTAGTTTGAATCAAGCCCTCTATGGGTTATCTTATTCACAAACAACCAGCAGCCTGTATTTGCCAAATAATAACAGTTCACAAAATGACCTTCAAATCATATGTATAAATATCAATTAGCATGTTCATCAGCAATTATTACTTAATTCATATAAAGCTATTACTTTAAAATAACTTTAATAAGCTTATTTGCCAACAAACATTGAATATGAAGCAGTATTTCTCATTATTTTATACCTGTGAAGTCTGACATGGAAATAATTAAAACGCTTCGGAATTGCTGACTTCGATCCAAAAATATGGACAGCAGGTTGTTTTTACATGGATGCTTGTGTACAGATAGTAAACCACAAGCTGATTAGTAAACTTAAAAGTAATTAGGAGGGGTGGGCTTTCTGAACTTTGCACAGAGCCAGGCTAACCATCCAGCTGCTTCCAGTCTTTATGCTAAGCTAGGCTAAGCTAAGATAAACTAAGCTAAACTAAGCTAAGCTGAGCTAAGATAAACTAAGATGAGCACCTCCTGGTTTTGAGCTCCATGCTTAACAAAATAGTCTGGGTGGGGTTGTATGAGGTACTTGTCTATCTTCAGTTTATTATCTACAGAAGATGGTGATTGGCACGTTCCCAGCTTGGAGAAGCAGGCAGGACTACCAGCACAGAAGCTAAACAATGAAGTGCTTTGGATAAGGGCGGCAGCTAAATGTTTTTAAACCACCGGAAAAAGTGTATCAAAATTATATCAGTTTAAGTGTCACTATATTTAGAATATTTTCATCACTTTGCCATCAGGCAGCCCTTTTTGACAGGGAACTGAAGCCGTTCTATGCTCTCTTTTTAGTTAGTTAGTTTGTTTGTGTTATGTGTGATTTTGATGAATCGGAACTAACTTTAAAAGACCAAAGTTACACAATAACCAGACAACCAGCAACCAGACTCCAATTTTGTCAATGGAGTCTGGTGGCTTTAAAACAAGCATACAACAGCTTCAGTTCTCTACATGTAAACTTAAAACAGGGCTGTCTGGTGGTTAGGTAAAACAGTGAAAATGTTCTAAATATAGTGTATACTTAAAGGGATATCTATTTTTTTGTCTAAAATATGTTTATCTACTGTATACACTGATCTTGGTTAAGTGCCTCATACAACCTTTAAAGCTCTTTCACCGTCTTCACCCTCTCACAGCAATGTTGAAAAAAATATTGTTAAATGTTGAACTATTCATTTAAATTTCAGCCCTGTCCAGGAGAGTGGTATAGTTAAAAAAAACAATCAATTTGAAATCTATGGAAAAAAATCGAAGTAAATAATGCAAATATTGTTAGAATTACCGATATTTCCGTTCTTCTAACAAATTAAACATGATACGAATGACTAAGTTGATTAATTGGAGGTAAACAAATAAAAAATAAAAATCCCTAATACTTGATCCTGGCAGCTTTCCAACCTAAATCTCCCCCTGGTGTGTTATCCCAGCCTGGGCCTGAGGTGGGCTCACAGACCAGTGGAGATGCTCTCCCTCAGGATACACTTACCGAGCCCTCCTCCTCCTCCTCCTCGCTGTTACCATGACAACATAGACTGTAGCCTCCAGCTAAAGCAGCAAGGCCGATCCGATCCTCCCGCAATCTCTCTCTTTCTCTCTGTCTTTCTCTGGCAGACTCTCACTCTCTTGATCTCTCAGTCTGTCTCTTCCCCTCTCTCATTTCACAGGGGAGAGGGGAAAGTGGGACATAACCCAAAAAAATAAGAGCCCCACACAAACTCCTAACCCTTCAGCGGTGGATCTTAACAGCGTGCTGTAGCCGTCGACTGAGCCGCGGAGCTCAGATGTGCCTTTACGTTCTCATTGAATATCCAAATAATCGAAGTGTCGCAAAGATATGGAAAGCTTTAACATTTAAGTGTCATGTAATATTTGAAAGTTAATGTTAATGCAGTTAAAATAGTTAAAAATATTCTGTAATGACGAAACAATCCCATTTAAATTAGTTTAAAAGATAATAATGACAGCAATATTCTACTCCAGTAATTTCATGCATATGAACAACTATCTTTAGAGTCAAATTTGCACATAAAGAAACAAAAAAACGCAGCTGAAAGTCTCATATTTAAACTGCTAAAGCAATTAGTAATTTAGATTAGGTGATCAAGATTATGTGATTGGACCCAAAAAAATACTTTTTTCCATTTTATATCATCCTCATTTTAAAATATAGCAGGAGGATAAAAGATATTAACAACCAAAAAGGCTCTATAATCATGATTCAACATTTGGAGTTCAGTGAAAGTGAAACACAAACACACTGCGCTCGTTCCTCTCACTCACCATCCAGTCCGTTGTGCTGTTCATAGCTGCGCTTGCCCAGGATGGTGGGTGAGCCGTTGTTGAGGATGGGAGAGGCCTTTATGGGCGTCAGGCTGCCCGTGGAGATGGACGCTCCACGAGGCGGGGGGTCGGGTTTGGCTGGACGGGGATGTGCTTCTGTAGGTGAGAGAAGAAAGCATGTGAAGAGAGGTGGAGGGAGACAAAGGCAGAGAAGACGACAAGGAGCTACAGAGGATTACCAGACAAGAAATTACTGAGTCATAGGCGGCAGAATATTTAGAAAATGTTGATCTGGAACAAGATGTGAAACTGCAAACATATTTAGTTGGTATTCATTTTGAGGTTCCACAAATGACTCAGTGATTCAGATTAAAACAAGATATTTTAACAAAAATTTAACTGGCTCTGATTGTTTTTTTTTACTTTTTTGCCATGTAATATTTGCATTCTGTGTAGAAGTAGTCATGACCAAAACAACAGTTTGCAAAAGTAAATTAACATTCCAAAATAACCGCACGTACAAAAAAATAGGCCTTTAGATTATCGAGCCATGCTAGCATGCTGAGCTAAATGCTAACATTGTAAAAGTAACAACACGATCATGCTGATGTTTTACACAAAGTAGAGCTGAGGCAGATGGTAATATCATTAGTTTCATAATTGGTTTTGCTGATGTTTGGTCCAAAATTGGAGAACTGGAAATAAACCTTTTGACCCGATGATGGTGCTAAAGAACGCATTAAGGGATCACCAAAATGATGACAATTAATTCGTACAGGGACCGGAATATTTGTAGCAAATAATTCAGAGGGTCAACAAATTCAGTACAATTAATCCCCTGGGAACCATGACAATCTGTACAAAATGTCGTGGCAATCCAGCCGATCGTTGTTGAGATATTTCAGTCCCGACCAGGGTGGTGGGATGACAGGCTTGCATCAAGTCATAGAGCCACATCACTAACAACACCACACCCACATTTAAAACAAACAGAAGCTCAGACATAAAAGATGCAGCGACATTTTCTCACCTAAATACCGAACCACAGACTCCAGAGGTTTACGTTCCACAGGTTTCAGAGGCGGAGGCTTTTTTACCCCGTCTGGCAACCGCAGGGCACCTGCAGAAAATCATTGCAGGAACTTGGTAAATTAAAACTTAAATGTGTCCCACAGCCCACGTGTGAGGGCGAAAAAAAAAGGCTCTTACACTCTGCTTTGATGGCTGCTGTGTTGACGGGGAGGTAGGGGTGGCGGGCCAGGAATCGCGGCCTGATGATGTCTTGGCAGATCCGACGTGCCATCTGCGTCAGGCCGGTAGTCTGCAGGTAGAAAGCCTGTCGCGTCTTCACTGCGAATTTGGGGCTGCCACTGTGCCGCAGGGGCAGACCGTGGGGGCTCTGCAGAAACAAATCATAAGACACCATAAACACACAGAAACATGAGTTCATGGTGTTGATCTGATAAACACTGATGGACCAGGAAGAGGTTCAATCATCAGCTGATTATGGCAGAGAAAACATTTGAAGTAAATGCTTATCTGAAATTGATTCAATCACTTGGACGTATTAATACTGGTTGGTTAAATGGAACTGACTGGAATGCTTCCCAAAATACACCATCCATTTAACACACTGGCCCGGCTAATGCAGACAGATAGTTAATAGAGTGTTTTTTCCTCATCTGGATCCTCGGTGCCTTGCCATGTCTCTACACTGTCATTCAATATGTGCTGTGTGTGAGTCTGACTGTGTGTTTGTGTGCGTGCCTGTCTATGCGCGTGTGTGTGTACATACAGATGTGTATGTGGGGGAGGGAGGGGTGGGTTTTGTCATTTTATTGTCTGTTTTTAATTCTTATTTTTTTGTAAAGCACTTTGTGTTACATTTCTATGTATGAAAAGCGCTATATAAATAAAGTTTGATTTGATTTGAGTTAGTCGTACCTAATGTGGCTTGTTCACACACATTGACAGTATTTACATTTACAAATCCATTCAAAAAACAAGCATTTTAAAAGTTGTTTGCTTGTCGTCTAGCAGAGGGTCCTGACAAAGCAGGAATTCAGACTTTTTACAAATCTGCATCGTGATGTAGTTATTTCAGCATACTTTTGAATCTTTTATATTCGTTAAACAAAATGTGTTTGTTTTGGGTTTAAACCACTGTGAGATGCAGTTTTCTGGAGATGTTGATGAAATAAACTGATTATCTTTGGAGTGTAGAGGGGGAAAAACTATTTGAAGACGTTGATGAAAATAAGAAGCCTGAATGAACGTACAAACTTAACTTTAGGTTCAACTTTCCAGAGGATGAGAAGCAAAATATTTTCTCTGGAGGAGGAAGAGTAGGGTAAGGCTGCGGGCAAACAGTAAGGCTGTTGTTTGGAGTTTGCAGAATAAATAAACTAAATGTCCAGTCGTCTGTGTGTGTGTGTGTGTGTGTGTGTGTGTGTGTGTGTGTGTACCATGCTGCTGCGGTTAGGTCCAGGCCTCTCTCCATCCAGTCTTGTGGGCATCTTCAGCCCGCCGTACTTCTTCCAGTAAGTCCAGCATGAAGCGCACAGGCGACACTGCATGTTGGGAGGTCCCCAAGAGTACCACTGGTAGGAGCTGCTGGCTACACACACAGACACACACAATCACATAGACAAGCATAAACAGAAGAAAGTGAGTGCTGTGTAACAGTGCAACACACGCACATGCATTATAAAAACGTGCCCACAATGGCTCACAATGCACAAATAACCATGAACACGTGCTCATGTGTATGCAAGCGAGAGCACAACCTTTAATCATTCATCACTGAATTAACTACAACCACTAAAATAACTAAAATAATACTCTGCTGCAGGGCACGTAACTCTATTCTCTCTGTGCTCTGCAGTTTGTCAATCCAGTATTAAATGTGTGCCACATACGGAGAGTGCAACGCTGATCTGTGCTCTGAAATATATGTCTTTGTCATTGGGCAAAAGGTCCATAATAACCTTTCAGCATGTTGTAAATCATGTAGTCTGAGAGAAAACTAAACTTCTGCACCTCCTCTTAGCTCCGTTTTAGGCTTCGGAAAATCTAGCCTGTGACGGTAGACACTGGCCAATCACAGGTGATTTTAGAGAGCGTGTGCTCCTATTGGCTGTTCTACAAATGCTGATGTGCGTGTATGTCCATTTAGATGGTGAAATCCTGATTCAATGTCAGACAGTCCTGCAGAAAAAGTTTCTATTCCAGCATTAGCAACATCTGCAGACACTGCAAAGCAGCCGAAAAAAAAGGAAGATGGACTTTTCAAAAAAAGTCTGATAATTAATGCAATAAAACATCAATATCTGCGTTTCAGGTATGGAGAGTTATAAATTATACATATACATTAATGATGGTTACTGTACAGGTTACTGTATGAAGCATGTACATACTGCATGAGGACTTTCCAAAAGTCTACCTGCCTCAGCTTTCATGCTTTAGTTAGTGGACATTTGCAACTTGTTATAATGAAAACACAGAAGATACTAAAGAGTATGCATTAGATGATCAGCTCAGGATTTGGTTGTTGAGATATTTTTGTTAGATGTTAACTGCACTATAATTTGTAATGTCATTTCACACTGTATTGTATATACTGTTCCTATTTTTTATATCCTCTTTTTTTATATTTCTTCTTGTTTATGTTGCGTCTTTAATATTTGTTATTTTATTGATGCTTCTTCTATTTTTGCTATCCACTTGATGCTGTAACACTGAAAACTTCCCCGTTGTGGAACGAATATCTTAAGTTATAAATCACAACAACAAAAATAATGCAACGAGTATCATGAGATACTGTAACCATATATACTAAATCACAAACACGCATCAAATTAAAGATGTTTTACTCTTGTGTTTACAAGTAAAAACAAAAACAAGCCTCTAACAGCACCACATCATCACATTATTAACTGAGACTCCAGAGTACAGCCATATTAAATAAATTTGTTTTGGCCCCGTGTGCACACTAAACCAGCAATTTTCTCATCAAACTTTTCCACAGCGGTTTGCAGAGCGGATGTATTTTAAAAGGCCGGCTCGGTGTTTAGTGTATTAGTAAATTTTAGAAGACAACCTCTCTTCTCTTCCAACTTTCTCTGACATTTTCAATGTGAATTTAGCCGATCATAAAGCACAAAGTGATTAAGCTGTATTAATGTTAATCTGGTTGTTTTGTTTGGTATATTTGAGGAACTTATCTCAGATGTGCAAAAAGCAAAAGCTAATTTATCTGTAAACTGATTCTTATAAAAGGCATTTATATAATGTTACTTTTATAGTTCTGTTTTTCAACTCAAGGTGAAAGCATATTCAGCGTGCAGCAGCCTCTTTTCAATACGGCTGCACCTGTGAAGGCCAAAGCAGTTATCCCAAGTTCATCACGTGCAATTAAGCAAGACTCACTGGAATATTCTGAAATCAAAACAATTTAAAAAAAAGATATTTTAAAAAGCAAATGAAGAGCAGCTGTTGCAGTTTCATGAAAAGAGCAAATAAACAGGTGAATGACTTACTGTAGCAGCTTTCACAGGCTCTGCCGAGGCCGGGGGTCTGCGCCGAGCCCGGAGGTCCTGGGACCCCTGGTATCCCTGGGACCCCCGGGACCCCTGGGACCCCCGGGACCCCCGGGATACCCGGGATCCCAGAGACCCCCGAGACCCCTGAAACCGCCGCTCCGTTCACCAGAGCTGGTTTTACATTGTTACTCAGCTGGTTGGGGTTTGGCTTGTTACTGGAGGGGCACAGAAACAGGGAGAGGGTCAGACCACAACAGATCTTACTTTAATCTCTCAGGAATAACAGAAATATTGGTGAAGTTGTAAAAAAAAATAAGTCCAAACATTTCTAATTTCAACAGTTTTTTTTTGTGTTTTTTTTTATGCAGAGCTTTATCATTTATTTACGTCCCTACAACCTGCAGCCCATCACAGTCTGACACCAGGGCAGAGTGTGATACTACAAAACAAAGTACACTTTACAGCTTTTAGATTATTTTGTGTTTGGCAATGTATTGCCTCGGCCAGCTTCCAGCAAATCTAGCGAGTGTTGCAAGGGTGCAATAAGTAGAGCGTCCAAGGGATCATTGTGCATTTGTTGTGTGTAGCAAGTATGTGGATGAGTGATTCAATTATGAAGCGAATTTTAAGAAAACTTTTGAAATGTCGTAAAAAGAAAAACGAATTAAGGCCAGCTTGAAGAATAAAAAAAAAAGGTGAAGCAAATAAATCAGACTACAGCATGAGGTTCCTCATGGCTGTGATCTGCCAGCAAACAGAGTAGAAGTAGTAAAGGTTGTGAAACGGAAACAAAACAAGCCACCATAGCCATCATAACCATGTATGAGAGAAAATGGAGAGAGTATATAAGTATATTAGAACCCCTATTTAAAAAAAAAAAAGTTTGGACGCTGTCTAAAACAGAGTGTGATAATTTCCTAATCCTTTTTGACATATACACTTACAGGCCACTTGATTAGGTGAAGTGTGTACCTAATAAAGTGGCCTGTATGGTCTTCTGAATAACTTGGTTGTAACAAGTGGTTATTAGAGTTACTGTTGCCTTTGTGTCATCTCACAACCAGTCTGGCTGTTCTCCTCTGACCTTTGGCTTCAACAAGGCACTTTGGCTCGATGGATATTTTCTCTTTTTTACATTTACATTTAGTCATTTAGCAGATGCTTTTATCCACAGCGACTTACAGGAAGAATAAAAGCAAACAATCAAGATATAGTGCAAAAAGAGCTATTAGTGCATCAATAAGTGCTAGTGACAATTCTTTAAGGAGTAGAATTATCATGTGGTCTAGGAGAGAAGATGCTCTCTGAAGAGATGGGTCTTCAGGAGGTTTATTTAAAAGGTAGAGAGGGACGCCCCTGCTCTGGTAGGAACTAGTAGTGTGTTCCACCAGCGGGGAACAAGAAATGCAAAGAGTCTGGATTGCCTTGGACCAACGGGGGGTAGAGCCAGGCGCCGTTCATTGGAAGAGCGCAACGGTCGTTAGGTAGCATATGTCTGAATCAGGGCGTTCAGGTAGGTAGGAGCAGTACCGGAGACCATTCTCTGTAAACCCTAGAGATGGCTGTGTGTGAAAATCCCAGTAGATCAGCAGTTTGTGAAATACTCAGACCAGAACAACCATGCCACGTCAAAGTCACTTCTATCACCTTTCTTCCCCATTCTGATGCTCAGTTTGAGCTTCAGCAGCTCGTCTTCACCAAGTCTACATGCCTAAATGCATCGAGTTGCTGCCATGCAAACTTGTTTTTTTTAGGTTCAACCTTATAATATTGAATTTGATGCATTCTTTTTGTTAACGTTTTATGCAGCACCCCAACTTTTTAGAATCGGGGTTGTGGTTGGGGAAAATAGCTCAAGGCACACACACACAGACCCGCACAGACAAACACACACACACACACACTTGCAAATGCCCTGACTCACTGTGACTTGAACAAACTGCAGGAGTGACGTAGTCTCGTTCTCTCTCTTTCTCTCTCTACACTCTAAGTTACTCACTCACCCCGACGAGCTCTCAGGTACAGATTGATTTAAAGTGAATTGGTTCTCTGTAGCACCAACGTAATGAGTTAGGTACCCAACTCTAGATAATACAGGCCAAAGAGAAAAGATAACATTCATCATTCTGCTGCCAGAGACAGCAGTTATTACTGATACTGTACTGAGAGCCGTCACGAATACTAATAAAGTGAGAGAAGGGTTTGTGCTCCGACATCAGCTGCAAACATTAATATAATATAGATGCTGCTGTAGTGAGTCAGAAGAGAACTTTAAACTTTTCTTCATAAATCTATGCATTCAGATAGAAACCTTGCACAGAAAGTTGAAGTGAGGTACTTACTAGTTCGGGATGTAGACCTGCTTCAACTTGCTTTCTGCCTCGGCTGCTTTTAATCGTTTCTGGAGCAGAGACAGAGACGAAGGAGGAGGAGGAAGAAGAAGAGGAGGGGGGAGGAGGAGGAGTTTTTATTGATTTTAAGACAGATAATAGAATTTTCCTGAATTAAACTGTCTCATTTCTAATAAAAAAGACACTTATAATTATATTTTTGTTTTAATTTGGAGCTATTCTAATGATAGAATACAAATATATGACAAAACATTCTTAAACTGTGGTAAAAAAACAACAACAAAGAAACAAAAAACAAAAAAGGGACTGTTGGCCAGAAAAGACGCTAGTCAAAAATAAAAGAATTAACAAGGATAAACAGTAATTCTATTTTCCTTAGGGACGTTAATCAGATGCAAGCAAAAAGGTCAATGTGTAACACTAATTGGGCTATAAACACTGAAAAAATACAGCTAGCTACAAATGAGAAAATGCCCATAAAGGGTTACTTTAAATCCCTGAGGTATAATGAATGTTTTTACCTGCTGTACATATCTGTCTGTTGTCTTCCACATGTAGTAATACTCAATAATACTTGTCAGGGACTTCCAGGGCAGCTGGAGAAAGAGAGGAGGCATACAATAATTATTATTTCAATGTTATTAAAATGGTGCAAACACCGAAAGAGAAACATGTAATATTTTCTACACACACTCAACTGTCAGGACGCCTTTTAGCAGTTGGATTTAGCACTCCCACGTGTTAAATGAATGTCTTTAGCCCACTGGATTTTACTCATCTGTCAGAAAAATACCGTTTCATACAAAGAGATTCTTTATAATCAAGCAACACAACTGGCAACGACATTTTTGCTCCTGAGCTGAAGTTTCACTCTTAAGTTCCCTCCGAGAAGTTTGAAAAGGAAAATGAGCTGTCAAGTTGATGCCCCACCCATGATGATGGTCTCGTCCTGCTGTTGGAGAGGAGGCTGGGGTTGGGAGCACTGACGGCAGCCAGCCACCAGGTGGTGGAGTGATGCACACAGTGAGAGCTCGGCACAATGTGTGTGTTAATAATGTCCACAGCATTCTTCTCCGGCTGAAAGGCAGCTTTCTCCGGGCGTTTAACTAAACACTCGCACTTCTCAGAGATATTTCTGTGGAATGTTTCTCTGGATAAATGCTCATTGTGATGTTCACTCTTTACTGTGAGCTGGCTGAAATCTTAGCTTACAAGACCACCATTGTGCTTGAGAGTTGTTCTATCTTACATCAGCTAAATAACTAAATGAAGTCAAGGAGAAGTCAAACTAACTCTGTGGGTTCTGTATGAGAAGCAGCAGTTATGGGGGCACTGAATAGCTACTGCAAACATCTTTAAATTAGACTCCGGGCATCCCACACCAAGTGCTCAATATCCTCCCAACCTGTATCTCCACTGTGCTATTTAAAGCTGGAGTGCAGGACTTTTACATATGCAGTAAATGAAGGAGCGTTACATTTAAGCCCTTGCCAAACAAGTTCACACACTGATTCACTAAGCTGATTTAGCTTATCGCCGCCAGGAAAAGCCCTCTATATTTCACAGTATACTGGAGTTGTGATGTTTGTCTGTTTTTTAGTTTTTCACGCTCACCAAAAATTACGTACTGCACTATGTTTTGTTAAAATTATGGTACAGTGCCTTTCAAATGTGAAGGAATTATTTGCAAAGGAAGACATGAAGAGAGCACTCCTGGAGGAGTGGGAGATTACATTTAGCAAGTCTGTGTTGACAACGTTTGTGTTATTACTCTCACTGCCAGAGGGAGGAGTCAAAAGTTTTCAACCTTATGATTAATGAGAATAACTTGACATTTTGTTCAGTTTCATGCTGAGATTTCTGATGATATTAACATACAATATTTGTGTATAATCATAAGCATCTGTTGTAGTGAGGGCTGCACAATTAGTCGAATCTTCGTCTCAATTACAATTTTGGCTTCCCACATTTGAATGAACATGATCGACTGTGTTCTTAGGCGCCTTTCCATTAGTCTCTTTTCCCTCTAGTGAGCCGCTATGGGTGTGATCCGCCCAACTTCAGTGGTTAGCGGCTCAGAAAATACCTCCCTGAGGCAGGTACTTTCTGAGCTGCTACTGACTAGCTGATGCCGATTGGATACACTTGAGGCGGCGATTTCGCGCATGTATGATTTATTTGCAGACTGGTGCAAACTGGACGCTGCTCTGCTGCCTGTAGCTGGGAGGGACCGCTGCGGTAGGACTGGGCCGCTTGTGAGTGCTTTGGGACGGCGGCTGCTACTCATTAAGAAGAGTAACGAGTCTCCAAAAGTCTCCAATAACACGAGAAAAAGTCGCTAGATTTGTTTCTAGTCGCTTTTTTTGAAAAAGATTCGCTAGAGGGGTCTGAATAGTCGCTTAATATAGTGACAAAAGTCGCTAAGTTGGCAACAGTGTTTGCCACGTCGGTATGTTGTTGCTACAAAAGTACCTGTATGGGAACAGAGGCCGAGGGGAACTAACTAGTCAGCATTGCCAAAACACTCAGCTGCTTTACAAAAAGTACTTAGAGAGTACTCAATTGAAACACGCCTATTGACATGAAATTAAGTGTTTTCTAAACTAACATCAAGCCACCAGCGAGCGACCGAAATGTTTTGGCTTCATTTTTGTGGAGCTGTCACACCACTTCATGTGTGCCCTGCAGCAGCAGCCGGTGAAAAAATTTTCTTAATGTTGCGGCTGCAGTTGAGAGAAGGAGAGTGATATAGAAGAGAGGGCAGACGGGCAAAACGAAAGTCTAATGTTTGGCGTAAAAGGTGAAGAGCTAGTCTAGAAATTGGTATAACAAGTACGCTCAACTGAAATAACATGAACACCAACTTTACATCCAAAATGTGATGATTAGTGATTGTAACAGTCCAAAGCTTGACATTTTGACACATAAGCCAATGAAGGTTATCATAAGGCTATTGTAAAAAGATTCTTACATAAAGGCATACAGGAAGTCAAAACTTGACTTCATTTTATTCCCCGTTACCATCCTTAAAGACCCAGAGCTCCCTTTTATTTAAAAAAAACTCATTGGATCTACACAAATGACCTATTTTGGATTCAAAAGTGCGATTTTTCGCCAAAAGGAGACAAGTTTTCATCCCTGCTTTTATTGGTTTGCTACTCACAAAATCTTGCTGGATGTCGGTGAAGTCTTTGCCGTATTTCTCAAGTGCCTCCTCGAACAGGTTGGCCTCCGAGGCGCTCCACTCCTCCATTTCATCCCTGCAGAGAACGGGCCCACCCTGAGGCACCAGTGCTGCGATGGCTCGGGTCATGTCGTAGCCCGTGGCATGGAGGGTGTCCATGGCGTGAAACTAAACACGAGACAGGAACACACGTTAGTCTTAGGTCTTGTTATTGTTGTTTAAAAACACTTATGCAATGAATTTCTAATGATTTGTTGGGAGGAAGATGACTTGGATGGTTTGTTCAGTCCGCTGAGTTGATATGCAGCCCTTCGTTCAAGGCTTTGGGCTGTGTGTGTGTGTGTGTGTGTGTGTGTGTGTGTGTGGTTAGCTAGAAGGTCTCTCAACAATGTTTTATATATGAGGATGAGATCTAGAGCAGAATAGACCCACACCAGGCTACTGGGGCCAACTGCTTGTTACAGATAACCACACACAGGCCTCAACAATCACTAACAGATACACAAACACATTAACACACACATGTGTGCACTACAAGCTTTGCTTTGATTAACACAACAGCGGTGTGATGCTGATTTAACCCAAGGCTGCTTTCATGTATGTGCATGAGGAGCTCACCAAGGTGATGTCTCTGGAGGCTGCAGCAGCACTCATGTGCAGGCTGGGCTGCCGGACAGAACTGCTGCAGTCCAAGGCTCTGGCGAACGTACCTACTGACCTGCGGGACACAGACATGACACAAAACATGAAGAAAATGAACATACAGAGAGACAGAAAGATAAGCTCTGGGATTTGCTTTCACCATCTGGAATTGGTGATCAATATAGTTCCATCTGACGGCCTTTTTCTGAAGCATTTATGCACCAGAAGAAAAATCCAGAGCTCCCTGATAAAATATTCAGTGTTGTAGTGTTGCAGAGAAAATGATAAAACTCCAGCCAATTTACACTGAATGGGATAAAAATGCTAGGCAACCATATCTAGCTGGGAAAAAAAGACAGAAAAGAGGAAACGGGTTGAGGTACTTTGAAGGAATACCTAGACATTTAGGGGAAAATGCTTTTTTTTGCTTTAATGCGGAGACAAACTCTCTAAGGCCCAGATCAGACCGAGCACATGGTGTAACACACTGCCTTTTTTGATGACACTCCAATCAGACTGCACTTTTTACAGTTTGCTGCATCTTTTTTCAAAGGCAACCACCAAACTACCTATCCTTTGTACCTTTTATTTTTTTTAAATAGGCTAGGAGGCACTTACTCTGGCTCAGATTGAGGGTGAGCAGCTGTTCCCAAATAGTACATTGGACACGTGGAGTCTGACAATCTGCTCTCAATTCATTCAATCGGACAGTGGGGAAAAAAAACAAAAAAAAACACATCGGGCAAGTTTGAACCGGGAGCAATTAAGGCACTCCTGTAAAAGACGGTCAGAAACGCAAAAGCAGTGAGCAAAAAGCTTCAGTCTCATTGAAAAACAACTACAGAAAGCCGCTCCAGGCTGCTAAAAAGTGCTCTGTCTGATCGGGGCATACTGCTGCGTTCATGTGATGTTGCAGCTCCACGTGAACACTCTGCGGTTATATACTGATTTGCAGTCCTGATATATTTTATTTTGTAATACTCATTTTCTAGGTGACTAAAATACGTTAAGCTGCTGCTGCTGCTGCCCCTGTCCACAGCAGTACATTGTTTAGCTTCTGTGTCAGTATTCCTGCCTGCTTGTCCAAACTGGGGGGGGTGTTGGCCGCCATCTACTGTAGGTATTACAGTGACTATGGACGAGTACCTCATACAACCCCACTTGAAAAAAACTGTGAACTATCCCTTTAATCACAGAGCCAGTGAGCCATGTCCCCTTGTTTCCAGTCTTCATGCTATGTTAACTGACCATGTCTTGGCTGAGGCTTCATATTACTAGATATAAAAATCAATTTTTCCTGAACTGATTCTCAGCAAGAAAGCATTATGTATCTATAAATATATTTTTATTTTAAGTAATTCTTTGCTTTCGCACTTCTGTGTTGACTTACCGAGCTACTACTAAGAACTGGTCGATCTGTTTCTCCGTCAGAGAGCTGTTGGGGTCCCAGACCTTCTCCTCTAGTTTCTCCAAATCTCTGCCTTCGTCCTCGCCTACACACATACACAACCACACAGACACACAGAGTTATTTCTCCTATGTTGTTCAAGGCCGCTGTGGTTCCATATTGACCACACATGTACAACAGAGTTTGTAAATTCCACATTCAAATTTGATTTTTCTTCCTGGCTTTTCCCCTTCTTGTGTTTTTTAAAAAGTACTACCCCGTGCAAAGCTTTAATGAATCCCACAGTTGAATAGGTGGGGTCTGTCAAGCTGCCAGCCTGCACACAAACCAGCCAACCTGCCTGAGCTTCTAACACATGTAACAGAATTTCATTAACATGGGTTTAATTAGAGAGCTTGGTGTCCCCATGGTGCGTAATTGCAATTTCAGAGGTTTTCCCACCTGCTAAGAATAAAATTCTGGCAAAAACTGAAACCTAAATCTGGCGGAAACATAGTCCTGTTTTAAAAATACTGAATATCTGTACACAATACTGGCGCAGATTGTCTGGAAAATAGCTCTCATACTTGCTTGAATGAAAGTAACTCTTTGTATGTGTAAGGTAAGATGTCTGAACTGATGAAATCAGGGCCACATTTGCATTAGTCGCAGCTTTAAGGTGCTTTCAGACAGCAAGCGGTTGCTCCCGCCGCCTCCATTGTTTTCAATGTAAACCAAGGTCGGCTGCGGTGGCTTGTGAATGTGTACAACTCTTTGCAGCAGCATAAAACCGAGTTTGCAATGGTTCAACTTTTTTCCAACTTGCCACCTTGTGACTATGGCAACCATAGAAACTACAGTAAGGGGAAACAATTCATGATCTGATCTGGCTTACTAACTAGTTCCCTGAATTATTCACGTCTTCATCAGCAGAGAACAAACCGATAAAATAGAAACAGAACCAACTTTAATATCAACAACATTTATCACACTAGTTAGCAAAATGTACTATATTAAGTGTGACATATTAAACATTTACTCTATTTTGAGCTACTACCGACAGATTAAAGAATGCATTTCTATCAATCACATTACATTTGGCTGTAACACAGACATGTTACTATTCCTCAATTTAGTATTCACATTACAGTTAATAATCTAACAATTATGCCATTATTCATGTTGAAACACAGCACAGTGATGCTGTAATGCAGCCGTTGAAAAGCTCTTCCGGCTGGGCAGTCTTGTGCTTGAGGATTAACAAGTTGTCTTACAAAATGACTTGACAGACCGGCTACTGTTCGTACTGTGTGTACTGCAGTGACACAGTGGGTTGAAAGTTTCCCTTTTAGCAATAAACACGCCACATAAACTGGACTAGTCTCATATGAAGCCACTGCTTAGTGAGCAACAGAGTTGAGTGAGTTAGTTTGAGTGTGTTTGGCTTGTTAAATGCAATTAAAAAACATCAAAAATATGCTTTCCCCCCTTTAAACATCCAATTTGATCTGTGGGCATATACAAAGTTAAATGTTATTTTGTTAACTGGCAATGACGTGAAACATGCATCTCATGCTGCAGAACAATGCAAAAGTAAAGGGTAGAGTAATTCAATACTAAGTAGAGCCCGACAGATATATAGGTTGACAGATATTATTGGCCGATATTGGCATATATGCCGTCTGATATGTGCTGTTATGAAATCTTTTTTTACACAATATATAAAGCGTTGAAAACGTTGCTTGCCGTGAAGTAAAAAAGGTGCTACATATTTTTATTTTATTAATTTAATAATCATATGTTTCTATATTATTTTATACATTTTATTCTTTTTTTAAGTCAGCATTGACTGACACAGAACAGTAATGATGTTTATTTAGCTATTTATTTTATTCTCATTTATTCTTTATTTTCTCGGTTTTAAAGAATTGTATAGTAATGTACAACAATTTAAAATATTACATTTATTCAAGTTTTATGTTTGCGAAAGTAGCTCTATGGGTTCATTTGCAGGTGAAAAATCAATGCACAATCCACATAAAAGCGCTAATTTTTATCCCAGCTCAAAAAATGACTATTACAGCCACCATATGGTTAATGATTAATTTCCCCCCTCTGATATCAGCATCGGCATCGGTCTCAAAAATCCCATATTGATCAGGCTCTAATACTACTACCAACTAAGTAAAGTAATGCATTACTACAGTAATGCGTAACACCGCTACCCACTGCAGCAGGTGGATAGCAGCAGAATGAGATGTCTGCTGCAGATTCAATATAAAGGAGACTGGCTGCAACCACTCACTGTCTGAAAGCACCATTACAGTTTAGCTACTAAACAACCACCATCACGTGTAAAGTTTGAAAACGTATGCTTAAATTATATTTTTTACAGGTTAAATTATATTCGGTTGTTTAAATAACTGGGTGCAAGTTTACATGATTTCCTGTTTTAGGAGGAAATAGGCGGTTTTAGCAGCTGTCCAGTAGCAGTAATAGTAAGAGATGTCTTCTTTTCAAATAGCATCCTGCATCCATCCTTTCCATACTCTCCTGGTGACTGTAAAACCCATCACTTATGCAGCACATAAACAACAACCTGTTATTCTAAATGCTTTTGATTATGTATAATCACGCTGGCATGCTGTGATTGCCATGGAAACCTGAGGTTTTTATAACTTAACTTGTGAAAAAATATATAAATAAACGGTGGCTTGGGGCAGAAAAGGTCAGTTAAAGTTCATGAAATGTTCCTGAGAATTGAGCAGTTACAAAAACATTAAAAGTTGAGTAGTTCATTATGGCTCAGACTGGCCTATTAATGTGAAGAAAAAAAAATTGGTTGAAAAGAACTCAGTACACAGGAGGGTAAAAACACCCCTGCAGGAAAACGTTAATGTGCTACTCTGTGAATAAGCTTCTCCAGAAAACTGTGTCAATTTAAAAAGTCCCAAGATTAAAGTTTAAGTATGATGCACCTTCTTTTAGGAGGTCACAGATGTCGGCCTGGTACTTGTTCCCGACGCGGATCTCCCCCTTATCAGCCAGCAGAGTCTTTTGCTGAGGGTCATACACCAGCGAGTAGAAGAAGGCATCCTGGGAAATGCAGATGGCAGGAAGGCGTGTGAGGACGGTATGAAAGGAACAGGAAGCAAGACGGGCAAACGGAGGGCGAAAGAGAGGAGTGTCTATGTGTCTGCATGTGTGTGTGTGTATCTTCCCCTCTGCTAGTCTCTCGTCTCCTCATTACTGTATGTGAAAAGAACATTCTGGGTCAACACGTTGAATAATTCATCTGGAAACAAGAATCTCTTAACTCATAAGTCTCGCACACACTCTCTCTCTTAGATAATCCTGAAGTCTAACACACCTAATCACAGTTTAGAAGGCCCCGTCGTGTTAATGAGCATGAAGACGATGAGAGGTTGGTACGTACCTCTCTGTCCAGGTAAGACTTCAGGGCTTCTGTCTCGTTCAGCAAAGTCACACAGCACTTCCCCCTGGAGTCCAGCGAGGATGTGGGGAAGGGAAAAAAGAGAGGGAGACAAGGAGGAGGGAATAAAAACTTTTGCATTTACATTAAGCGTCCACACAACTTTTTTTTAACACCTAAAACAGAAGCAGAAAAACGCTGCTGACCCCATTGTGTTTTGAAAACTCACAGATTATTTTTGTCTGTACAGGCGGAAACTGAGAATTTTTGAAAGTGACCTGCATTTGCTTCCTGATTGGGTCTTATCAGTCGTGACCAGTGCTAGAAAATTAAGGATGTCCCGTCTTAATAGCACCTCGGGCACAAAGATACAGTAACAAATCTGGTGTCTGGACTGTAAAAACATCATAAATTATATTTAAGAGGCATGGAATACATATAATGTTAATTGTTAGGTGTTCAAATTTGAAAAACTTGGGGGGACACCGCCCAGCGAGAGCACCATGCTATGCCACAGGCACATTTATACACACAAAGTCAATCATAGACTCAAAAATGTGAAAACACCAAGATTATCAAAATGCTGAGGTGACTGAACAACACAGAAGTTAGATAACATCCTAATAACAGAGGGCAAAAGGTTGCGACCAACTTGCAGCTCTATCTAAAAAGGTACATGGCGGGACGTAAAGATGACTCTGTAGAGTGAAAACATGGGCTAGTGAGACAAGGAAACCAGTGCCTGGTGGGATAATTTTATCAATGAACGTGTAGTTTCTGAGCAATGGCAAGATAACTTTCTAATGTCCAGATCGGCCTGATCAACTTCAGCAAAAGACTATTTCCACATGGTGATGGGGCAGCAACAAGAAGGTCAAGACCTAGTATATGACTGACAGTGTTCGGTCAATGAGATTTATTGATTTTGTGGGTAGTGTGTTGCAGAAATAGCTAATGGTAGTTTGTATGACGCAAATAATTTGGGTTAGTTGTTAGTATACTTCTGTGCCAGTTATACAAACAAAAAATAATATACTTAAGTCCATATTTGTGGCGTTTAGTGAAGCATTCTCTGCATAGACAGCTGCTCCAATCACACAGATATCCTTGGTGTATATGTGTTGTGGACTTATATACTGCTCCCGGTCTGTTTGTGTAGCTGTTCCACCACATGCAAATCCCCCTCACTCACTACAGTTGGGGAAATAAAATTCAATCAATCAATCAATCAATATGTACAAACAATGTTGATTTCTTTCCATGAATCCGACGTGAAGCTCACAGACAGGCTGGGAGCCTTGATGTATTAACATGCGTTTGATAAGTTCAAAACACATATACAGCGGGATGTTTGTGTGATATAAACAGCTGTGAGAGTCAGTGTGGATTGCACGATAAAACGTATACGTGCCTCTCACGTCTCGATCACATAAGGAGGAGGAGGAACTATATGAGTGTTATCCCTCAGTCACTCAGTCACATACAGACCTGTGTGTACGGCTGACCTCCAGCAGTCAGCCAGAAATTAATTTGCTACATATGCACATTTTATAACCTGAGTGACGAGGGAAGACTCCAGATGCTTTTGGACTATGTGTGCAGTGTACGTGAATGGTATGTGCATTTTTAGACATGCTAGTAAGGATGCAGATTAATTCTAAAACGTTGCTAAAAATGCTTGTGTGGATGAATCTCCTTCTTGTTTTAAAACGCCGTTTATAAAAAAGCACATATTAGTGTGGACGTGGTCTTGAAGTCCAGGGGATAACTCAGAAATAAATGCTACCCCAGTCTGTCCAAAAGGATACTTTGATGTAGGATGCTTCTCAGAAACTGCAACAATAATATTGATTTGGTTCCAGCTGGCTCAGCCTGTTGCCACTGACAGCACTCATCTCCGTCCCTCCCTACTGTCTGAATCCAAATTATTTACCAGCTCGTTCCTCTGTAGCCTAAAGCAAACACGACTCGGCAGGGTGATAAACTTAAACACCTTGTGTAACCTCACTGCTGCTGCTGCTGCTGCTGCACATAGGTGTTAAGTTAGAAAACTTAATCAAGTTTGAATCCTCACTAAACAAAACGGCTCATCTGAGTATTTTTATTCGAGCAGATGTCAGTTTGCTCTTCCTGCCACTCTTCAGAAATGTCAAGTAATAAGGTGGTAATGATTAGGTGGGTTTTCCTGGAGCTTACTGATGAGCAGTGCTATATGTAGAAACAGCTTTCTGTTGACATTTAGTGCTCAACGTGCATACGAGTGGATTATTTTATGTCTCAGTTTGTAAGACTGAAAGCTGACCGGCTCAAACGGCTCCCAGCCATCTTTCAGCCGTCATAGAACCTGATGTGATGCTGATAATGTGAGTGAAGGAATCAATAAATAATCACATCATCATCATCATCATCATCATCATCATCAGAGTGAGTCAGGGAACTGCAGTTTTTACACCCATGCACTCACAGAATCCAAACAGCAGAAATTTGTTTAATGGCCATAAAAACAGAGCGGAAGGTTAAAAAACAGCATGAAAACAGAAATAATGGGTTAAGTAGTCAAACTGTTTAATTAATTCTCCAAGTTCATTAAAAAAACAGCATGATCAGTGATAAAAGAAGCATTTGCTGCCACCTGGTAATTTATGCCATCTCATACACCTTCACTCTAATAGAGCTGCAGCAGTAATCGATTAGTTGATCAGAAGAAAATGTAATCAGCAACTATTTTGATAATTTATTGTTTCAACATTTGATTGTAACAAGGTTTCAAATGTGAAAGTATGCTCCTTTTTCTTGATCTTACCTTGAGTTAATTTTATCGTTTTGGGTTGTTGGTTGGAGAAAAGAAGAAGAAATTCATGGAATTTAAAGAGTTTCTATTGTGCTCTAGGATATTGTGAGAGATATCTCTGTTTTTTTTTTTGCATAGAGAATGATTTTGAAGCATTGAGGCGGTCACGATCTTCTTCTGATTGGAACCCGAAGCCTCTACACACCAGTCTTTAACTGTTATGCACCTGGTTAGTTCACAGGCTATTTAAACATACACAGTGCCATGGATACGCATTCTGGACCATAAACCTTTTTATTTAACAGTGAAAATCATTATTCACTTTTAAAACAACTGAAAATAACTCTGACAATGAAGCAACAGGACTGTTCTTTTGCAGTTATCCCACTCATTTGTGTTTTTTTTAAGTTTATTTAAAAAATCTATTACACTAAAAGTTATTTTCTTGTCTTAAAACATTCAGATTTTTTTTTAAACTCAATAGTAGCCAAAGAGATTGTATGGGGGTTATCACAGCCTGGGAAAGGTATGTGCTATCAAAACAGTGCACTGTGTGAGTTCAAACTCTCAGGAGCAAGAAAGCAAGAAAGCAAGAAAGAAATAAAGAAAGAAAGAGAAAGCAAGAAAGAAAGCAAGAAAGCAAGCAAGAAAGAAAGCAAGAAAGAAAGAAAGAGAAAGCAAGAAAGCAAGAAAGAAAGCAAGAAAGAAAGAAAGAGAAAGCAAGAAAGAAAGCAAGAAAGAAAGAAAGCAAGAAAGAAAAAGAAAGCAAGAAAGAAAGAAAGAGAAACTGATATTTTAGATGTGTAACAGCAGTGTACCTGATGTGTGTTGCAGGTAAAGACTCCAGCTGGCGGGACAGGAAGAGCTCTCTGTGTCTGAGCTGGTGTTTCTGTTTCTCGGGGAGGTCCGCCATCTCCGGATTCTCCATCTCCTCCTCCAGCTCCCCTACGGTGGTAAAAGGGCCACAGGTCAAACATATACCCAGCGGATGAGGTGGAACAATGATGTCCACAGGGAGAACAGGCGGGCGGGGGGGCATGCAAATGTATCTGCTGCAGCTACAAACAGCCTCAGCTGCACAACATGGGGATGTAAAGCACATAATGCACACTTGATGAGCCGGAACAATAAAGTCCTCAGGGAGAAGGCGACTCGTGTATACATAAAGATATTTAACACAAAACCTCGCTGATTATGTCTACAAGAGACCTGCAATATGAATCAAACAACATCTGGCTACGGTTTTCTCATCCAATTCTCCATTTTCTGCCCTGATTACAAAAGCGCCGACATGTTTCCATCATTTTAATGCCCTCCAACTGTGTTTTCATTATACTATTATTTGGGTAATCTCCTGTATTTCAAGCGTGAAAACTACTAAAAGGACCTGAATGGGATGTTAAAAAACACCAATGGAGAGTCTGCGCTTCTATGTTATCCATTTACAGCAGCAGACAGACACACAGCAGGCAATTCTGCAACTTCCATTCAGAGAAAGATCAGTCATGTTTTCTTTAAATATTGAGAATCTTTGAAGATTTCTTTTCAATTTATTATATTTAAAATGTCCTTTATGTAATTTGCTTATTTTTGATACTGTCCCAATCTCAAAATGTAAAAATGCAATCCTATATCTTACATATGATCTGTTTATTATCTCTGAAATACAATGTTTATAACTATAACATTATTTTTTACTTACTTTAATGTATTTATGTACATTTGAATGTATTGTTTTCTATTTATCTATTATTATTCATATTTCCCTGTTATTTGTTTTTGTATTTTTTTAAATCTTTTTAATCTAGATTTTAGTCTATTAAGCAATTATATTATTATTATTATTATTATTATTATTATAGCTTTTAAATGTATTATCTGTATTTTACTGTCCTACTTTTTATTGTTGGTTCTGATTTTTAATCCATTTTATCTAGTTCTTCATTTCAAATTTACTATTAACAGTTATTATTATTATATTAATTAAAGTATTCCTATATTTTTCATATGATCTGCTTTCTATCTATAAAATATAATTTGTTTATAACTATAAAATTATTTATGTGTACTTTATTGCATTTGTGTGCATTTTAATGTATTTTTGTATTTATTTTATAATTATTCATATTTTCCCTCTTACTTATTTGTTTTTGTATTTTTTTTATCTAGATTTAAGTCTATTTAGCAATTATAATAACAATTATCATTAACGCTTTTAAATTATATACTATTATCTGTATTTTACTGTCCTAGTTTGTATTGTTGGTTCTGATTTTTAAACAATTTTATCTAGTTCTTTATTTCAGTTTTACTATTAATAGTTATTATTATACTTATTATTAATATAGCATTTAAATGTATTCCTATATCTTTCATATGATCTGTTTTCTGTCTATAATGTTTATAATTAGATTATTTAATGTGTTTACTATTGTATTTGTTGTGAAATTTTAATGTATTTTTTTGTCTATTTTTTTATTCATTTTTTACATTTTGTTTATTTTTTGTTTTTCTGTATTGATTTTAAATCTACTATTATTAACTATTTCGCAATTATTATTATTTTTATGATAAAATTTTTTTAGCATATTTATTGTGTTGTGTGCATTGATCTCAAACTGTTAAATAGTTTTGTCTCTTCTTTCTCACAGTATACACTTGTTCCATCTTATCATCTTGGCTGTTTTCTGTGAAACACTTTGAACTGCACTAACCTTGATGAAAGGAAGTTTGACTGATGGAAGTGAGATTTTCTGAGAGTACAACTCCACTTGTAAACTAGTAAACAGGCTGATTTTCCCTTTAGGCTTGTGTTGATGATTGAGCCAATTTATTTAATCAGTCAGTCTCGTCATAGACAAAGGGCCAAACATGCTGTGGATTGTCCAAGATTGTCTCTCTTTTATAATTTCTGGTCTAACCTTGAGGACTCTAGTAGGTCAGATTAAAAGAATCGATAGTGAAAAACGGTCCTCAAGAATCGGTCTAAGAATGGATGGATGGACAGAGCGGCCGTTGGAGGGCTATCAGCCCATTTGAGTCGGTCATGTGTCTGAGTCATCCTACAAGAATAGATTTAGCTGCTTGTAGGCAACATCTCCACCGCATAACTCTTCCTCGTATGTGGATGAGGAGAGTGTAGGAAATGAAGGTGGAGACGAGGGGAAGAGAAGATAAGAGAAGGATGAGATGGATGGGAAAAATGGATAAACAGAGAGACAAATAGAAGAGCACAGAGGGAGGAAAGTGTGACAAAAGAGATGAAGACAGAGAGACGGAGAGGAAGAGAGAGGGAGAGGAGGAAGGGGAGCAATAGAGAAATCAGCGGGGAGAGCGAGAGAGAGACGGAAAAGAGAGAGTGGTAGAGAGACTAAGTGCAACAGAGAGAAAGAAGAGCAGTCGGTACGTGCTCCAATTCATTTGGAGTTTCATTAGAGGAAGCGAGACAGAAAGAGGGAGACGGGGAGCAGAACAAAAGCAATCAAGGGATTTTCAGGAGAAGAGATGTGTGGCCAAAATCAATAAGTACTCCTTCACTCCCTCACTCTCTCTGCCCAGCACTCAGCACCCAGCAGACACACTATCAGTGCCCAGGCAGAGCGCGCGCGCACACACACACACACACACAGCATGGGCCTCACTCCATCTTACGCCATGTAAAAGCAACAAAATATAGAGTGGACTGTTATTAATAAAAGAAAAAATAAACAAGATTAAAGGGAATAGGAAAGATGGGGGGAAGATGCAGGAAGGTGAGCAGGGAGACAAACATGAACTGTGTATGTTAGAGTGTGTTTGACATGACTGAACGTGTGTTCTGCTGCTAATTCATACATTGTGTGCATGTACACGCATTTTCTTTGCATTTTGAGGTTGATGTTCCGGTAGTTATCCAGTCCAGCGGCTCATAATGAGCTCAGAACTGGTCGTGCTGGTGGCGTTTCTCCGAGAAGGAACTCTGCATTAGCATGAAAATCTATAAAACTGCAAAAACTGAATCAAATTGCAAACGGAGTGTATTAATTATTGGCCAAACTGGCTTTTTTTCCCTGTGAGGTGGAAGGAAGGCATGAGCCAGATACGAGGCTCAGTGCAAAATAAAACCAAGTGAATATTTCCGTGCGGTTTTTTGACAGCGGATCAGTTGAAACATTAAAAGAAAGGAAATGAGCTTCAATAAAAATGAATGACAGCAACTCTTAAGTTATGCAGGAACTGTGTTAGAAGAATAATAACAGCATAATGGCACAGAGGCTTGTTTGTTTTTTAAATAGAGCTACACAAAAGCTCCTGAGCAAAACTGCAAGCCCGATGGCAACCGGGCACATGTATAATTGTAGAGTAAACACTTTTAATTCACCGATAGCCAACAGTCATCCAGGGTTTCCCCCAGGAAACTGGTGAGCAGAGGTAGCGAGGGCTGCCCAGCTGGCTGCGACAGTTTGGGCTGTTTGTCTGCACCTTTCCCAAAAACTCAGAGGTTTTATCGTCTCACTGCGACGTGCTAGTTTGATTAATTACTGCACAGCGAATGTACAATGAGACGCATCAATCACTCATCGGCTCAGCTGACACATCCTGACACATATCATTTCATTATTTATGCAGTTTTATTATCATCATTATTGTTATTTTTGGGGGCATTTTATGCTTCTTTATTAAACAGCTAATTGTAGAGATTTGACATGAGATGAGGGGACAACAACAAATGTCCCCCAGCCTGTAATGCAGCACGTCTGCTGCTTACACCTCAAATTTAATAAGAGCACCAAATTTACAGATGCCAGCTTGAAACATGTGAGGGGCTAAAATACAATAAAAAAATTCCAGAAAATAAACATTATTTCCATTAAATTTGGACATGTATGTATGTGGACGTGGATGTATGCGATATTTATCGTTTGTTTTTGTCTTAAAATTCTCCATGTTTTTTTAATCCCTTTTATCTGATTTCTATGTTTTATGGTACTTGTTTTTACATAGTACATATTTGTGCACTCCTGAACTGAAGTATTGCACTTAATTGCGTTATGTATTGCAAAATGACAAAGATATTCTCTTGTAAAAGAGACTTTTTAAATCTCAACGAGACTTTTTTACCTGGTTAAATAAAGGATATATATATTCCATTCTATATATTTCTATTCTTTTAATCAATTTCCCTTTTTACATGACTGGAAAACTATTTCCCAAAAAAAATTTCCAGGTCTTCTAGGACGTGTTGGAAACCTGCAATAGGTTATTTTACACACAAAATTCAGATGAAGCGTACATGAGTCTGGAGGACCATCAACATCTCGTGAATGGTTGATTCCACGACTTTGCAACCGAAGTAGTATCGAAAGTTGCCGTCTTTGAGTAAATTATCCAAATTTAACTACTAAACAGTGTCTTAAAAACCTTGTCATGGCTAAAAAAACAGGAGAAGGTGTCAGAGACCATCATCATTGCATGGCAATACCAACTCAAGGCATGTTTAACACAGAGCTTTGACATTTTATGTTTGACATGACTTGACTCTAACCATCTTGAAGACTAAAGACAGAGGTTTTTGATCCACATCTGCTGCCGTTTCTCTGCAAGTTTTTCCTTATGTACGACTATTTTGGGACTCCAAAGTGACCTTGTTTTAACCCAATTTGATCGTTTTGAAGAGTCGTAAGTAACGCAAATCATATGCATTTGTGTAGTGTTGGTAGTCGCTGCCTCTAGTTGCCTGCCCTCCATCTGGAAAGCGCTCCGATGGATGACATCATATGCAAAGCAGCTATATAGTGTGCATTTTTTCAGGCATTGCAGGGTGCCTTTTATATAAAACGCCACATGAAACAAAGTCTGTGCAAAATAGTCAGAGCACGCCCAGGAAATCTAAACATAAAGCTTTAAGTGACCATACATCATAAGAGGAAGCACTCTTGCATGAAATCAGATAAATGCAGACATGGTCAGATATCATTTTCACTTAAAGAAAAAACCTTATTAAAGCAAGGAGGGAGTGTGCCAGCTGCTGTGATGTCTGTTTTGGAGAAATTAGTTTTCAGGCTCAACAATAAAAATGTGGAGGAACTGTTCTTTTGAAGGCTAAAAATTTAAATATTGTTAGTTCTCTCGGCTGTGTTTGTACTAAATCTACTGATCGTCTGTTCGTCCTGGAAAAGCGAGTCCTGCTTTGCAGCTCTTTATGAGACTCCTTCCTTTTATTCTCCTTATAAAAGGGGTTTTTGTTGAGTTCTCCGAATTGAGGGTGGAAGTCTAAAGTGTTGCGTTTTGTACAGATTGTAAGGCTCTTGGAGGCAAAAATGTGATTTTGGGTTATATAAATAAAACTGTATGAGTCTCGGTATGTGGGTGCCTGTGCTTGAATGAGTTACTCTGCATCTGTATGCACATATCCATGAATTTAAAGGCACACAGTGTGAGGTTATGGGGTGGTTCATCAGCTGGCTGGCCCTTCCAACTGGCCCCTGGCTGAGCGTCCTTGAGTAGCAACTCAACTCCCCAACCTCAGTCCTTCTCCTCTCCTCCTCCGAGCCAATCTCCTGGCAGTGCACCCACACCATACTCTCTACAAATTGCCTCTCCATCTCACCTGTCCCAGCCAATTATCAATTATTGATGAATGGGTCGCCTTACAGGGCTGAGAGCTCGCGAGGGGAGGGGAAAGGAGAGGAAAGAGCCGGCCTGAGGGCGAGAAGAGGAGGTGAGGAGAGCACAGCAGACCGTTATTACCTTAACAAACTGACTGCACCTCTATGATACGGTGTTAGTTTGTGTGTCGGTGGAAGGACGAGAGACGGACGCAGACAGCTACATGCTCCCGTTCAAAAATCATCCGTCGAAAAGAAAACAACAGTTTACTCACAATGCCTACCAAAGCGGGGAGATCTATCAATATGAAATCAATACTGTGACGTGATAAGACTTCATCTGGGGGGTTTGGTTGTGGTAATAATGTGGAATACGTTAAATATTGTCTTAAAAGGTGCATTACGGTGAAATTTTATAATTTTCTGACCTTACCAGACTGTTCTGTTTATTAGTAACGCATTTTTTCTTCTCAGAGATTGAATTAGCAACCCCTATAAATAAAAATAAAATGCATGAAAAAAACAATACTCCTACCCAAAACAACATCACAGAATCAATATTGAAATAGTGGCTTTGTCGCCCAGCTCTACTTTCTAAACAAAATGAGGAGATTCAGATATTGTCTTCAGATTTGCAGGCTGCGACATCTTAGCCCAGTCAAGGACACATGTTTAAAAACCCATTTCCATCGTACAAAAGCTCATTGTGAACACTTTTTTTCTCCGTTCACAGCACATTCCCAACAAGAGTAAGAACAAGAGCAGCATGGTCAGAAGAAAACAAAACGGTACAACAGGGCAGTGAAGTGTCATTATTTCCCCTGCCAATATAATAGGAGGGCAGCCTGCCAGGCCTGACTAACTGACAAGGAATTGTTGATTTATAAAAGAAAATTTGAATAAATATATAACTGCTAATAAATAACTATTTTAGGTAGAAATAACATCCCTTATTCATATAAAATTCAAGTATTCCAAGAACTACACTAAAGAGATGAATACCATCAACCTGGTGCCTCTGGACCACCCAAGAAGCATGAGAGCTGGCTGAAATAAAAAAAGAAGAAAAAAATTAATTAAATAAAACCTCAGCCTTTAAAGTTGGAGTGCATCCGTATTCTAACCTTTATGGTAAATGCATTGAAATGGCCCAAACTGTCTAAAATCAGGTGTTAACAGAGATTACATACACCACACAACATAAACGGAACTAAGATTAAACGGATTAAATTCACAGGAGTATAAAACAAGTTATCTGAGTTTCTTATACGTTTTATAAATTAGGAAACCCACTAAATTGTGAAGAAAATTACTTTATTCAATGATTTTGGGTAAAAAACCTGACAATGAAGGACACATTTTTACTAAGGACATCTCTGACTACACTCTCAAAATTACCTGTATCAATTTGGACAACTGCCAGGATTAAAGTCTCATCAACTCCTATCATCTTACTTATTAGCTGTTATATGATGTGATTATTTAGTTCTTACACAGCTGGTTTAGGTGAAACACTAAAAAGGATATTTTACAGGCTGTATAGCCTCATAGTTAGTTCTCATAAATGGATTTTACTGTGTTGAATAACTGGGATTCCCCTGAAAGTAACCTGAGTGAAATTTCTTAAATGCCATGTAAACAAAAAAAGTCTGTAATTGGGGTGAGGTGGTGGGCAGTGTGTGTGTATGACTGTAAACATGAGTTTAACAGTAATCGGATGGTTGCAGTGCCTGTTCTCAGAATTTCCTGACTGAACCTCATTTCGCTCAGTAACCTGGTCGCAGTAACCATTTAAACCTTTCCAAAAAACATATGAAAGCTGGCATGGCATTAAAACAAAAGTTTAGTTTCAGAAACTTCCCTGAAATTATATTGGAACACATCGTAAAAAAAAAATTCCATAGTAGATAAGAGTGTTTTTTAGCTTAATGTATCTTTGTGTGCAAAGAACAAAGGCAGCACATTTCCTCCTATTTCTCTCCCGACAAGCACTACAAGTAATTACATTTTTATAATATTAAACCAAATAAGACTAACAAGTTGCAACGACGTGAAGTCTCAGTGTGCGCCGTAACAAGGCACAGCGACTGCGTCCACATGAGGTGAGGACGCTGCGTTCGCTTTTTAATCATTACAGCTGATAAGAACACAGTTCATAAAGCTCTGCAGCTGAGGACGCAAATGAGAAATTCACCCCCATTCATCACTGTAGTTCCATTATAACATATTATCATCTAGTGTCAAATATAGAGTGGTTGTGAAGCTCAAGTGGTACGACGACTACTGGCTGGAGTAGTGCCCTCCTGTGAGTGAATTCACTTATAAAACTATAATAAAAGCATCCGAAAAAAAGGGGAAAGTGACAAAGGTTTACGACCCAAGCAAACAGAAACTGCTGGTTATAATATAGTGCGAACAGCTTGCCTTCACTGGATCTACTTTTGTGCATCAGTTCACTGGGAACATTGTTGTCTATTGTTTATGGGAGCTACGAGCCACATCTCTAAAATAGAAAAAGGTTTGAGTCATGGCAAATTCAAACGTCTGAAGGGAGGGGCCGGGGAGGTAAAATGCCAAGTCCGCCACAGAAGCTGACCACTCAGGAGGCTGCTCGGCTCACAGGGGAGGGGCTAATGCCGGAGTCGGAGGCCCCATTGAGGGAGTGCTCAGAATCTCTGCAAGCAAAATATTTGATCAATGACTCACAGCACACACACATACGCACAAGGGCTTATACACACACACACAGTCGGCTGCCATTCTCCACTGATCCATAAAGAAACTGAATTAAATATACCCCTTCAGCAATTCCTGTGACAGCGCCCAGAGCTAAAAACTCAAGTCCATCATGCATATATAAGAAAGACATGAACACACACACACACACACAGGCATGAATGCACGCACCCACACACATACAGTGAGGCTGCAGCTACAGACAGGATACAGCCCACACCCATACGGTGCACAGCCATTCCTGCCATGCATTTTTTACATATTGCAAATGTCTGGAAGCCCCTTACCGGACTGCAGCTGGTAAGCCAAGCCAAAAGCCAAGAGGCCTATATAGACCGTTACTTCACTCCTGCTATGTCTGTCAGTGTGCCTTTCCTATATAATATGATGGAGCTTTCTTATATCTGCATGTGTTTAACCAAAAAATTGGCACCCTTGCAAATTTGTCCTCAACATATCCTTTAAAGTCATAAAAAAAAAACGAAATGACAGTAAAGACATTATCAACACCCTGGTTTAACATTAGCTTGCACAGCATTTGAAGAAAATAACTGCATGAACAGCGGTCAGGTGATTCCTGTAGACTTCAATGAGATTTCTACATGGTTCGACTGGCCCACTGTGCAAAGTGCTCCAGTTCTCTTTGAATGACACCTTCTTCCAACTCTCACAGGTGATCAATGGGGTTCAGACCTGGACTCATTGCTGGCAACTTTAGAGCAGGTTAGCATTTTCTTTTAACCCCTTACTGTGTGTTGGGATGTGTGTTATGGGTCATTGTCCTGCTGGACGATCCATAGTCTTCAAAGGAGAACGAGCTTAGTGATGGTGCCTTCAGGGTTTCCACTCGAGGACAGCGCACTAAAGGACCATGGGTCAGAATCATATCCAGGCTGCTGTGAGCGGTTGTGGCTCAGTTGGTAGAGCGGTCACCCACTGCTCAGAAGGTCGTGTTTCGATCCCTGACCATGGCCGCCTACATAGCCAAGTATCCTTGGGCACGATACTTGCTTCGGTGTACGAATGAACTCCCAATAGTGGCAGGTGGAACCAGTGTGCCCTGGTAGCCTCAGCCACCAGTATGAATGTGTGTGTGAACGGGTGAATAAGCGCAGTCTGTAGTGTAAAGCGCTTTGGATAAAAGCGCTATATAAGTGCCATCCATTTACCATTTGCTGCTAAGGGTCAGACTGAATACACGGGTCTTTCAAAGCACTGAGTACCAGAGGCAGCAAAGCAACCCTAAATGATCAGAGCTCGAAGACAAACGATTTAGAACTGGTCTTCGACTGGAACCGGTACCTTGTGTCTGGAGGTCGGCTTCAATGATTTTTGCAGTTGTCTAAGGGCAGTTTCACAACCCAAAGTTTAGTCCATTTCAATCGAACTCTTCTTCATACATGCCCCTCTGCAAATCTTTTTAATTTGTCTCCACCACTGAACAGTCCTTTGCTATCACCGTTGGTTAACTTTTATCTTGTGTCCTCCTCCAGCGAGGGTGGCTGTAGTACTATGGGCCTTACACAGACACACAGACACACACACTTCACAGCTCTCTCTCTTGCATGCGCACGCACACATATATGTACTTTCACACCCGAGCAGCCAACATTGAGCCTGCCACACCCAGTCAAAGTCTTGTGGTTGGCGTTGCCAGGACTACAGGATGGCAGTGTTTCGGGTATGAATAACGAAGAGAGTTACATGCAACTGCCCTAAGATTAACCAACTTTTCCATTTTTGTTTGATTTGATCTCTGTAGGTGTGTGTCATGTAAAGTCAGAGTGGGTGTACTTGATGCAAGCTTGTGCACCAGCAGGAGGCCAAACTGGACACCAGAAAGAGTTTCTTTTCAGCTGACATACTCTAACTACAAGCTGTCAGCTCAGTCCAGACGTACATTCAGCACAGTCACTCTGCTTCACTCTGTTCCCATATTGATGTGTCTTTACACAACAGCCTTTGCATTTTAACATTTCACACAGAAAAATAATTGTTATCCGTTTTAATAATTGATTAAAAGTTAATTTTCAATGCTAAAATGGCAGAAAATGCTGATTTCAGCCTCTCAGATATGGAGATTTCCTGCTTTTCTGTGTTTTATATTATAATTAACTGAATATCTTTGGTTTTTGGACTGACAACCAAAGACATTTACAGACATTAACATTTACACATTTCATAGACCAAATCACAAGTTTCAGTCTTACATGTGCCACAATGATATGATGGAGCATCACAAAAGACTTGTTTGTCTTGTTATCTTTGCACTTCCTTTCAAGACCTTATTTGGCTGCTGAGGATGACTAATTTAACAACTACAGAAGAAAATCTGCCAGGCTGTGGGTGGTTGCTGGTGGTATTTTCCCACTAAGATTATACTGAAGATGGATGACCATCAGAGAATGGTTGCTGCCCACCATCAGGTCTTCTTTCATAGGACAATTGTAGGTTTGATAAATCCAATTCAAAAGCATTTGTTTCACAATCTACTGTATATCCTCCCCTGTCAGGCAACAAGGTTGGCTTGTAGATAAACCACTTGATAAACCACCGTAACATGTTTCATGCAAATATTAGAAGATTAGAGCAAACAGACGAGGTCAAATCAAGTGGTGTCAGGTCATAATAAAGGGGAACTTTGATATTTTTCCACCTGGATCATATCATCATATCCTTTCCTGTCTAAGGGATAAGTGGGGACAACACATTTTTAATTTGAGTTTGACAATGTGGATGACATCTTTGAATCTAATGGTGGCCCATATTTGTTTGTACATAGATGACGAGCTCCTACATATTGAAGATCAAAAAAGGACAGAGAGAGAGACAGAGACAGAGTAAGTATATAATAATACTGGATATAATAAATGGCAGGTTAAGCAGGACTATGACACACTAACAGACAATACATCAAGCAAAAGGTGCAGGAAAAAAAACACTTTCTCTGTAGGTCTTTTCCTAATGTTGTTACACGATCTGAGCCAATCATTGGCAAAAAAAAGAACTTTTAAGGGCCGTCCATAAGGATGACTACAACGATGTGAGCACAGTAAAGTTCTGTAAACAGTGGGGCCGAGCATAACACTCATCTTATGTATCATGGGTTTCAAAAACACTTAAAAGAGAACGTCAGCACTTGTTTTAACTTTTGTCAATCATTGTGAATCATGAATATCAAGAAAAATGAAACTGTTGGAAGAGATGGAAGAGAGGATAAAGACGCTGGTGATTTTAATATGTTGTCTTTATTACACTTTATGTATCATATAGAGTTTAAACATGATGCGCTGTAAATTAAAAGAGTTCAAATAGAAATCAAATCGCTCTGAAGGTCCAAACAATATCTTTCACCATTGTTGTTGTTGTTGTTGTTGTTGTTAAAGTTGCATTTCAGACACAGCCATCCACTTGAGATAGAACAATTTAAAAAACTATATATGATAGTTATCTTTATGGTTTTTGTTCTACGTGTTGACGGCCCTTTAGTGAATGTGAAGTCACACTGATGCTGCGCAATTGCACTTGCAGCTGCCGGCTCTCTCACTTCATACTGGACCAGTTTCAAAAATTGTTGTCCCCATTCGAACAAAAAGCATGGGAAAATAGGATCCAGGTTGAAACACAGCAAATTTCCACAAAAAATAAATAATTCTAACGTGGAAAAAAAACCCTGCAGCCCTCTGTGCTTCTTTACTCTCTGAATTCAGGCACTGTGGAGCAGTGCCTTGAAGGCATCATTTCCCACTGACCCCTGGGGAGGCGACCTGGACATTCAAGAATGGCTCTGGCCTTTTAAGAAACACACTTATGTTACCTGCCACTTCTTCCACGTCTCTTTCACCACCAACCACCTCAAGCCAACCATCTCAGTCCTTCTGGGATTCTCTATTTCCCCTCTTTCTTTCTTTCTCTCTTCCCCCATATTTTTTTTTAATCAATTGTCAGTCTAATGTCTTTTCTCTCTGAAAAACCACCTGGTACCCATAACATTAAAAGGCTGCTTGAGGAAGACCAAGTGTGCCAGCTGTTCCAGATACTGCAGTATATGCTCCAAGCTGTGGAGAACAGCACCACATTGGAGTACACACACCCACGCTTAAGAGCACATATGCATAGACGCACACACACACACACACACACAGACACACACACACACACACACAAGCACAGGTGTCGTCATATTGATACACCCAGCAGATCGAATGCTGTCTGCGATCAGGCCTGTCAGAGGAGGGGCTGCTGCAGTCTGGACCGTTTCTCTCAGCTTGGTAACAGTGCACAATTTAATTTTGTATCACCCCCGGTGTGCAAACAAGCCTTCTATCCAGCCAAATAACAAACAGAGTTGTATTTTCCAGTTCAGGGAAATCTTGTTCAATTTGAATAAAAGGCACTACTACTTGGAAAATAACTGAAGGAGGTTAACCAAAAATAACCGTTTTAAATCCTGGTTGGTGTGGGTTTTTTTCTATTTTATTTTCTATGTTGTTGCTAGATGGGTTACGGTCGGTCACTCACTTGCATGTTTGTCTGCCAGGGCGATGAGTGTGCCGGAGATGTCCCTGCGCCGGTAAAAACACACCACTTTGGCCTCCACGTTCCCATTGGCTGTCTGCAAACCAAGAGACAATCGGCGTTACCACGGCAACAAGTGGTGCCGCACACAAAGCACCCACACACACGCACGCACGCACACACACACACACACACACAAAACATAGATGAGTCGAGTTCTTAACTATGGCTGCAAACACAGTGTGAGACCACAGCAATTCTCTAAAATCACAATAAGTGTTGCAGTTCTCAGGACAGTGTGGTGTGTTGGGGGTTGTCTAAGCAGTACTGGGATTCGTTTCTTCCCAGTAATACGACATTGTTATGTTCATATCACATTTGTTTGTTAATTTAAGAGCTGCGTGACGATGTTCCAATCGAACGCCACCTGGAAAAAGAAAACCTAAAAAAGCAATGAGGCTTATTCAGAAATTGATTTGTAGCCTTTTTACTCAACACAAAATAAAGAGGAATAATAGAGTATAAATCACAATACTGATACACTGTGACTCTTTAAAGTGTTATATATCATATTTGTATCTTATTATAGGCCGAGCATATTGGATTAGGATCCCCCTGATGAATCCTACTAGTGAAATGTAATGCGAGTGGAAGACGAATGGAGACAGCCAACATGTCATAATTCTTTGCATTCGGCAGACACTTTCACGCCGCATACTTTATGCTTTTTCCAATCAGAAAATAATTAAAATCCAATTTCCCACATTTCCGTGTTTGGCAAACACGGCAGTAAAAAAATAAAACATAATTTCCTCATTTATGATTGTTTCTGATAGCAAACTAAAACACTTTTTATAAATTAGGGAAGCTTTAAATGAAACACGCAAGTGAAGTTTAGTTTAGATTTTGCACTTTTGTTGCATGCAGTGGTGGGAAAAGTATACAGATTCTTCACTTTAGTAAAAGTACTCATTCAACAGAGGTAAAAAAAAGAAAAAAAACTCCACTAGAAGTAAAACTCCTGCATTCAAAACCATACTTAATTATAATCAGTAAAATGTACTTCGGCAATAAGTTAAAGTACTCATTGTGCAGTAAAGTGTCCCATGTCGGTGTTTTACTATTTATATAGAAGGGGTTTTGATTAATATACTGCAGCATTAAAGTGTATGCTGCAGCAAATATCCTGGGACATTTAGGCAGCAAAGCTAAAAACTGTAGTTACAACGTTGACAGAGGAAACAGAATTAAAGTTTTAGATTCTGAAGCAATTGATGAAGTTACGATGCCGTTTCTTCGTGTGATAACATGTACCGCATCTCGCTTCATCAAGCGAGTGCCTGACCAGACCTAAAATGAACACAGACAGACATTTGCTATAACACAATGTCGGTCTGACACTAGCACTGGCAGTTGCACTGTCTAAGAAAGTGCCCACATGGGTTTTTCTGGTGAAATATGATGTGAAAAATCATAATCTGAAAATTAACTAAAGCTGTGACATGAATTTAGTGTCGTAAAAAGTACAATGTTTTAGAAATAAAAAGGGAAACACTCAAGTAAAGCACTTTAAATGTGTACTTAAGAACAGTAGTAAATATACTAAAGTTACACCACTGGATGCATGTCACACTGACATGTTTGGCAAAGCTAAAATTGTAAATTTACTTGGACTACAGGCCATGTGAGGCTGAACATAAGGAGGATAAACTGACTTAGGCAAACAGATTTACAGTCAGTTTTAAGTGCAGTGTAAAAATGCACAAAATTACTTCTTGCAATTAATGTTGGTCTGCTGTTCTTGCACTAAAAAAAAGAAATCACAGTAAGTGGTTATTTTTTTATTCGCTTCAAACCTTTTGTATTCCTATTTATACTGTTATACATGCACTTGAGCATGAAATATGTTAAGTTACTGCACTGTAAACATATTTAAAATTGCAGTTTCTTCATATCTGATGAAGTGCACAGTCCTATATGTGGCCCTGTGGTAGTGTCGATGAAAAATTGTGGCTTCCTTAGTACTTGGCTGATTTGATTACATTGTTGGGAAATTCAATTTCTTTCAGTTATTGTTTGACATTTCAGTAAAATCACAGAGCAATAGGGGAGTAAAGCAAAATTAAGAATATGATTGCCTTTCATTATACATCCATAAATACAGCATATATATAATCTTCAGCTCAATAAAAGCTGAAAATAACTGGCGAGGGCAAACAGAGACGCAGGCAGAATGAAGCATATGTGTACAAAAAACAAAGAAAAGGTCAAAGTCATATCTGGTATGATCACAGACATGCATGAAGGTGTAGTTTAAACATGTCAGTCAAGCAGCAAAGTTAATGTCTTTTTCACCAGCTTTTTTGATTTTAGCCAATGTCCCTTGTTTTTGTATGATTAGATGTTTTGTCACTTAACTGAAAAATAACCAGTAGCTATTTCTGAAAATAAATAATTTTGGTCAGTTGTTTAAGGCAATTTTCCCTGGTTCCAGCCTCTCCATTGTGAGGATTTTCTGCTTGTCTTATATGATAATAAGCTTATTAGGTTTTGTCTTAAAGTGCTGGTTGGACAAAAGGCAATCTGGCACATGTTTTATTATTTTTTCCATTTTATGGACCAAGACAGTAACAGAGCAAAGAATCAGCAGGGTACTCCACAATTAAAGAATCCTTAATTGCAGTCCTGGATTCTTTAACCTTTAAATAAAGTAATTTGTACATATTGTCTTCTTAAATGTGAGGCACTAAGTAAAAAGAGATTGCCTTGTATGTTGCTGTTGTACTGGCATTATGCACAAAAAGCCTTCAGGTTCAGTCAGTTCAGCCAAAGTCTCGATGTTCTGTGTTTTTCAATAATGTTGAGCAGCTGGCGGTTGTCAAAGACTTTTCCCTACATTGTTCTATACTTTCTAAATGTGTATCTCAAGCCTTATGGAAGAGAAACCCAGAGATCCCCGAGGAGCACAGAGACTGACAGTGACAGGCAGAATAGAGGGTTCACTCTGAGCTCTGTGTCAATCACATTAAACAGCCTCCATATTATCCAGCACAGGCCTGGGACAGGGGACAGACAGCGGGCACCTGTAACTAGTCCTCAGAGACAGGCCTCTTTTTCTGCTCCTCCGACTGAACAATGTACGAGATGGCAGGCTGGGATTTCACAGATTTGCCAGACAGCATCCAGAGCAGCATCAGCATCATATTGGTGACATTTCAATAAAACAGTGTTTGTACTGCTTTCAGTGGAATAGAGATATGTTCTACTATTTGATACATTTCCTATATTTAAAATGGTATATTGCAATGTCATTATCCACATTAATTACTGTTATTATGATGTTATTGGCGATTATCAGCACTGTCTGGTCATCAGTGAGGACTCTCTCACAAAATATTGGCTGTTAAATAATTTTGTTTTTTAATTTAATCCGAATCCTGATGTGCTGAATATTAATGACGGTGTCTCACAAAATATCCAATTTTCCATATGATAATCAGAGCTTTTATTTCAATGCTTCTGCTATATTCATTCAGCGGCGCAGCTCCTACCATTTTACAGGATCAACAGCTGAGATACACGGGGCGTGATGCAACTAATAATCAAGAATTATTAACAGCTCTAAAAAGGCCTAGTCGACACGTACGCAGGTATTTGTTTATGCAAGTCCTGTCCACACAAGCACCGTTTTAAAAAGTCGAAATCAAAATATATTAGCACAATTGAACCACTGTTAAGAGCATGCCAAACAAACACTAACACATTAGCAGTGGGGTCTGTTTCATGTGACTGTTGAAGTATGTGGCAGTGACCTCTGTTGTGCATTCCGACACCTCTGTTCCTCAATATAGTGGAAGAGAAACTGTCCACTTATAGTGAGTGTAAACATGTAAAACGTCCCTTTCGCAAGGTTAGTACAGCATTTTTTTGCCATGTTCACTATTGCACAAAACATCGCCTCATCTGTGACGCCTCACAGGGAAGAAAAATAAACAGTCAAGTTTCCCTTTTCTATATGTTAACACTGGAAACAGTTTCTAAACATCTTTACCCTGCAAGTACAACAAAGTAACTCTTCAGTGCCCTAAAATGCAGTTTGCATGTGGAAAAAGGGCTAATATCTTTGTGCACGTGGAGTAGGCTTAAGAGTATTATGCAGTATTGATATTTTCCCTAACCGCCCTAATAAAAAGCAACCTTTCTATTGAACAGGCCAGGGTGTAAAGTATAAAGCATTTGCCAATTATCACAAAAGATCCAAAATTCAGCTTTATGAGAACCCAAAAAGGCCACTCTTCAAACTAGTTTAAATTGATGTTTTTTATTGATCATGTTTTATTTTTTTATGCTTTAGGGATGCAGTCAAGAATACAAAGGTAGTTTGATATGGTTAATAATAATACTGATCTGATCTGTTCAATCTCTGGCAGGGCAGACTGAAGAAGAGTGGAGTTCTAAGCCATGTCACTCACCTTGTTCAACTCCTCTATCCTCCTGATCAGCAGTGGGTTACTGGACGAGTTCTCAAAATAAACATAATCTGCAGAAGAAAGAGGGAGAAGGAGGGAGTGGGGGGAATGGAAAGAGAAAAGGAAAGAGCAAAGAGAAAACGTCAGTCAGCATTTCGAGGTCATCCAAACGTTCAGGGTGATTTCCACTTGGACTACACTATGACAGCTTAATTTGTCAACAGGAAAGTGCAACACAGACATCCACCAAATGTTCGGTTCAGCTCAACTGGGTTCATTTCATACACAGGAGATCCAGTTGTAGTTGGGAGGTCTGACTGAATGAGACGTTGACACAGCGTCACACAATAAATCTGGCTCTCCAAAGCGCTCCATTCAGTCTGCAGCCTCGTATTTCCTCATGCTTTCTTTGTCTTGTTGCTCCGTTCATTCCCCCCCATGTGTTGTTGTTTGCATGCACAGTGTGTCTGCATTTGTGTGGGTGTGTATGAGAGACTGCACAAGCTGTACCACGCATGTGTGACTTTACTATGCATTCAAGTGTGTGCGTGTGTGTGTGTGTGTGTGTGTGTGTGTGTGTGTGTGTGTGGCTCCTGGCACCGCTCCAGGCCCATTGGAGGCTTAGCTCTCACCAGGATGTCCCCACAGGCCCCAGTCTTGGTAGGGTGCCTGGTCTTAGCCCTGCATGTGTCTTGGCTGAGTGCTGTCAGATTATACCCCACACTTGGTATGGCTGCCTGGAGCTGGAGCTATCCTCCCTTCACCCTGAACCTCACCCACCCATCCCCCACGCTCCCCCGGGCCCCCGTCTTCTTGACCGACTAGGCCAGAGATCGCCCGAAAAAATTCCACCAGCATAACCGCGATACACTATGCTTTTATTTCCTGCACCTCCTCCGACCAGCACTAAGTGGTTTAGGCATGCACGCATCATGTCACACACCCGGGATCTGCACCGACATCCAGATCTATCACGACCAAACATCCAGATCTATCACGACCACCAGAGTTTAAGGGAAAACCCACCTAGGAGCACTGTTAAAACAACCATCTGTAACGTTTCTTAGTATTTTGGACCATTTTGCTGTTTGTTTGTTTTTCATTTTGGCACTGATAACTCGAGAATATAGACACTATAACATGCTCAAATAAAAATATAGAGCCAGAACGATGTGTAGTTCAGCCAATTCATGAATGGACAGAAAATGAGTTGAGAAGAACAAACGGCATTCAAGCATTCTCCGTTTCCGGCTTCTCAAATGTAAAAAAACAAACAAAAGATTTTCTTGTTAATATTATCATAAATAGAATATATTTTGTAGCATTTAAGTCTGGTATCAATGTAGAGTTAGGTTGCAACTATTTATTGTTTTCATTATTGAATAATCTGCAGATTACTTTCTTGGTTAATCAACACATTTTTGACTGAAATGTCAGAAAGCAGCAAAAAAAAACATTAGAATTTCCCAGAGCCAAAGGTCACATCTTCAAATGTCTTTTTTTGGTCCAAAATTCTAAAATATAAAACAGAGACAAACAACGCAACCTAATATTGAGAGAAATCTGATTGGTGTAGAGAATGGTTTGCATCAAAGTTTAAAACCAAGAGAAACAATTAATAGATAATTAATCTGGCTAATTTTATGTTGATAGATTCATTTTTTGATTTGTTTCAGCCTCTAGTCTGAAGTTGGGTCTCAGGATGTTTTTTATGTTAATTACCGCACTGTTCTTCTCTATATAAAGCCCATTTTTTGTTTTACACCTTTTATGCACAAATGTATGGAAATATTATACTTCTACCTTATAACATTTTGCAAAAAAAGGACCTTTTCGCAGAGCTGTTATTACAATTTCACCAAAAAAGAAGATTAAAAAGCAAATGTAGATTATTGCGTGTTTCTATCACATTTCCAAACAGTAAAAATTACAGAAGAATTTTAATATTTTCAAAACAGCTGACTTTCAATATAAACAACAGTATAACCGCAGTATGAAGAATCCACCGTTTTGTTTTTGTAACTGCAACCAGCAGCTCTGCAGCTCACTCTGTCGGCTGGTTGGTCAGTTGCTCCACAAAAATTTCCCAACCTCTTTGGCGGCCAGTATTCGCTCAGTATTCGAGGCTGGAATTTGGGATGTGCATGTGTGGTTGCAGCGATTGTGAATATTCCCCATCTCAACGCAGTTTGGACTTCGTTTTAGACTCACCTGCAAAATCGCTCAGACTTGTCTGAAGACTAGAGCTCTGGCTTTGGACTGTTAGTCAGACAAAACAAGCAATTTGAAGACATCGCCTTGAGCGCTGGAAAACTTATGATGGGCATTTTTCTTAATATTTCCTGGCAATTTATAGACTACAGAGTACAGTGTGAGTTTGATAGGCGAATTATCTTACATCTGAACTATAAATAGTAGACATTATGTCTGCTGACATCAACATTTTGCACCCAAGTTTAACTGTCAAACGCTGACAAATCTCAGAGAGATTAGAGGCAGATACACTAATCTTTCCACCGCATTTATCTCCAACAGACTACAATGAAAAGCAGCCACTGTTTCTGAATACGGTTCACACCTTTGACTTGAAAACCTTTTGCTCCACTCTCCCTATTGGTATTCCTCTCTCCACCCACACTTACACAGCTGAACAGAACAGATTCACACCCTGTCTTTGGAAGAAATCACAAACGTAATTTAACGTTAAGTAAAGTAGCTTAACGCTGGTGGTTGGTAGGTTAAATTAAGTGAATTTAATGAGATAATTCCTCATGTGATTATTTGTGTAAAGATGGAAGAAACTAACACTTCCTCTCATGGGTTAACCAAAGCAGCAGCAGTAGTTCAGAAAGCATGTAGAGTGTAATTTCTATAACAGCTTCTTCTGGCAAACCACATACTCTCTACTCAACATCGCTACGAGACGAGGAGAGATCGTCACATCACGCCTGTCTACTCTTCACCCTGAAACAGCTTGTTACTAGACTCCGCTGCCACTGTGACATCTTCGTCCTGCTGCTGAATATCAAACAGGCCAACTTGAAATTGAGCGGCGCTGAGACAGAAAATGAAGACAAGATATCAGACTTGCTCGTTTTCTAACACACAGGGGAGAGGCGGCGGGCCCGGAGGTCAGAGGTTACAGAGACCTGCTTGTGACTAGTTGTGATCATCAGACCGGCTGTGAAACTGTGGACTGGGAAGGTTGTGGACTTCATTGCCTTTAGTGAGGAACCACAGCCGATTCATCAATACAAGTCTAACACATGAAGCTGCTCATATTATCTTTGATTATATGGTTAGATTATGATTATTTAACATTTTCTAACTTTTAAGAGTAAGGGATCAACAGAGGACTTAAACTATGAATGACGATTAAACACAAAAAACAATTGTAAAGCAGGTTACACAACAGACAGGTATTGCTCTGCTCGCTGTCATATGCAAACAACAAAAAAGGAACAAAACTATCAGATTATCCCAAGAAAAAAAATTTGAAGAGTTCAGCTCACGACAACTTATTAAGTTCTTTTGCTTTCTCATTTAGGGTCAGGGTTTACTCTGCATCTGTTGAGAGATGCCAGGAGACTAACAAATATGATGGCAGGATTGTTTCATTTAAATATTAAAGGATTTTATGATTATGTTGAAAATCAAGCATTTTTTCAAGGAGCATATTCAAATTCAAGCATAGTCCTAAACTTGAATAATAAAGGAAGCATTTTTCCCTTTGGAAGACTGTCTTTTACAAGCCCTGCATTTTATAATTTGGGCTGTCAGCATTTACTTTGGGACAGTTTAAAACTTGTATTTTGGGATGTTTTTTGGACCATGGGGGAAAATGTTAAGTTAGAACTCTGCCTGTTAAATAAAACTTGATAAGCTCTGAACTTAATTCCTGCTCACTAACAGTGAAAAATACAGTGCTGCTCTCCCACATGAAAATTAGGGTTTAGTGCTAATAAAATGTGAAATTCCCCTCAGTTTAAGGTGGAAATGTGGGGAAATCACCCAGAGAACAAGCTGATGTCTTTCAGCTGCTTATTTTGTCCAACAAATATACCTAAAATATACAAATATATGAAACAGAGAAAAAGCAGGAAATCATGATTTCAAGCCTTATGATTTTAGCACTAATTTAAACGTTTATACTATAACTACACAAACTATTAATAACCACAAATGTTTCTGTAAAGATCATATGCATCCTGTGATTATATACAAAATGAACAGCAGCAACTGTTTTCTGTATGAATGTATAGAATGTTTGTATTACCATTCACTTGCCTGGGGACTGGAGATAAAAATCAGCTGTTCACTATATGACTATACGTTTATTATGTGTGGTCCCTGTCAAATAAATATAAAGATAATTAAGGTATGCCTACTGAAAGAGAAAATGTTTCCTGGACACATAAAAGGTAAATAAAACTGTCAATGATCAAAAGAACTCTGCTCAAAAGGCAGTTTCACGCTCAAAAAATAAATATATATATATATATATTTTTTTTTTTTTCAAAAAAAGGACTGGTCTCATGACAAACCACCACAGAGAGAAAACTTTTTTTTGCGGCCTTCTAACGTTCTCTAGCTCTGTGGGACCAATTAATCGAAAGCCAAAATGCGTCATGACCGTTTCAAACTGAAGCAGAACCACATGTCAAACATTCAGTTTTTGGTGTGGGGTTGGGTGTGATTCGTGGGACGGAAGCACGTCTACCAGTATATTTAGTGTCAATGTGAAGGTGGGATATTGGGCACAGCTCGCCGTCTCCTTTTTTCCTGGCTCGGAAGTTTAAGTTACCAAAAATGGAATGACTTTTAAGTTCATCCCGTGTCCCTTTCTTGCCGCCTCCGGCAAGAAAAAAAACAAATCAGAGAAGAAAACGGTTAAGTGACAGTCAAGAGTGGGCTGTTTGAGTGTTGGAGTTTCCACCATGTGAGGAGCTGAAGCCTGGTAGAGAGCGAGCTGGAGAGGAACTCAAAATGAGAGCAGAGAGAGAGGGAGAGACAGACAGAGAGAGAGGGAGAGAGAGAGAGAGAGAGAGGGCCTGTAGGCACTGAGCAGCGTCACTCAGTCTCTCCGTTTTCCCATCAGCCCTCCCGCCGCCTCAATCCTCTCCATCCCCCGCTCCCAGCGTCAGCCAATCCGTAAGCTCCGGCGCCTGTGATGTCACGGTGCAGTCGAATTTTGTGCGAGCCAATCAAGTCATGTTACCGAGCCCCAAAAGAGAGAGTCTGCTGGGCTGATTCAAACCAGGCCAGAGAGAGACAGACAGTCAGAGAGACGCAATGATGAGAGGGAAAACACCAGATAACTGATGGAGAGAGAGAAGTACACAGCTTAGCACAAATGTTAAGTGGGCGAATGAGTTAGCAACACTGTTAAAAGCTGAGCAAAAGTCTCACATGAGACAGTGAAAAAGGGATAATAACTGACACTTAAGTAGAAGTCTAATTGGGAAAAACATTCGATCATCACTCGCGGAATACCATCCACACTTGCATGTTGTCAGTAATCTTAAATATTTTATACATCGGTCAGTTTGTCATGATGTTATCTGGCTTGTTAATTTCAGCCAAAGTGTTGTATCTGAGAATTATTGAAGTCAAAGTGGGTGCTTTCCATAAACTGGCCGTCATAATTCCAGTGTGCCACCTGTGCCTACTTGAGAAAACAAAGTGCCACATGTGCTAAATGCAAGACAGACAGTGAAGGCTGTAAAAACATCTTTGCATAGTTGGGCATCGGAATTGAAGCAGGATTGTACTGTCCTGTCTATGCCGACACTTGCAAGTGGTCGAAAGATACACTGAAAGACTGTTAGATGGTTGTTTAACAAGGTAGAAAGCTTCTCAAATCTAATACGTCCGTTTTTCTACCACACCTTAGTGCAGTCAACTGGCAGTCCAAAGACTCCCATTTGACCTGCAGAAAAGTGAACTCAGAAAATCACAATCCTCTACGCTGAAGTGACAATAACATGCTGTGTTTATGTGGCACATGGACACTGGCGAGAGATTTGCCCACGTTAATTAATAAAAATTCTGTGCAGTGACGATACAAATACAAATTTCATACAGCCGATGTGGACCTGCTGATGTGCCTTCAACCTGCGTTGGACCAGTTTGATCATGGATCACACCTTAAAGTTTATTAAAAAATTGGAGCGCTCTGAGAATATAAAGACAGTATGGCTTAAAGTTGCCTTATATTTCCTGCCAATCAGCACTGCATTCCGCATTTACATTTTGAACCATGAGTGCTCAGTGAATTGCCTGGTTTGAGAGTAAGGAGCCTGTTCACACTGATATAGGCTCTTAGAAATAACACTTTTATAAGAAAATAGAAGTATTCAACAATAATTGCCTAATTATGCCTGATTTTGTCCAGGCCTAACAGTGTCAGCTGGTCAGGACCCCCCTTAAGGTTTGCGAGATAAAACTAAGGGTTTGATTAACAAAACATGTGTGCAACTGCAACACACAATTATTTAAATTTATGGAGAATGGAGGAATACTGCAGAGTTTTATCCCTTCAGGACTTTAAAAAACTGTTAAACTGAAACAATTTGATAAGGGAACATCACTCTGTGCTTTAATTGTGGACATATGCAGAGTGTGACGACAGGCTCCGAGTACCACTGCTTGGTTATCAAGAGTTACAAGCCCAAAAGGATCCTAAAGCAGAAGTTACAGCACCGACCTCACTATCTGCCAACATTTGGTGATAGAGGATCAAGACTGTTCCTGCCCCGGCACTCCGTTTTAAGCAACTGTTCTCCACCCTTGCTGCCATGCAACGTAGGCCTACAGCGTGCCAGCAGCAAAGCCTAATGGGAGTTCACCAGTTCTAGCAGGCATAGACATAAACTGGAGGCTTCAGAAGCAGAGTCGGAACAACTCACAAAAGCATTAGAAATGCGTTTTTTTCCCCCATTTTATAGCTGAGTTTTGTTGCAAACTTTTTGGTTTGCATTATGTTGGTGACAATGTAGGGTTGTACTATACTAAAGAAATTATTAGTCAACTAACACTCAGACTATTTTGTCGACTAATCGATTAGTTAATTTAATTGACAGATCCGTAAAACTGGTCTGAGTTTCTCCACAAAGAATCATGCAAAAGTACCACTTAACATGTACTGTGTTCACCAGAGATGTAATCACAAGTTTCCTGGAAATAATAGTGATTATGCATGAAAGAAAGCTTAAAAACAACAACAACTAATAGACTAAAGAAACCATGGTCAAAAAAACAATTAATCCACTAAGAGGATCCAGCGGTTTTTTAACTGTGTGCAAACGTGTTTGTCGAAATGAGAAGGCAAAAGGCGACAAATAATCTCTAGACCAATAAATTCAAGATATATTTATGTGCAATTACTGACAATTGTCTAGTGAGACAGGAATTCTGTGACTTGGAACAGTCAGGACAGTCTTGGAAATAATTAATTAAAAAAATAATAAAATAAAAAACACTAAAGAAATCTTACAACTACGACCAAAACTACAGATTTGTCGACTTATTGACTAAGAGATGGCAGCCTGAGACACTCGTTTTCACAAAAACCTAGACAAATGAAGCCAAACTTCTCAGATGCATCTACAGTCATGGAAAAAATATTAGACCACCCTTGTTTTCATCAATTTCTTGTTCATTTATTAAAATGGTACAACGAAAGGTACATTTGTTTGGACAAATGTATTGAGAACAACAAAAATAGCTCATAAGACTTTAATTTAAGAACTGATATCTAGACATTTTCCATGGTTTTCTTGATAATGATTTTGGTTAATCAAGAAAACCATGGAAAATGGCTAAATATCAGCTCTTAAATTAAACTCTTACGAGCTATTTTTTGTTGTTATCATTGTATTTGTCCAAACAAATGTACCTTTAGTTGTACCAGGCATTAAAATTAACAAGAAATTGAAGAAAAAGGGTAATAATAATTATTTCCATGACTGTATGATTAAAATCATCTTGATACAATCAGCTGTACGGAAGCTAAAAAAAATATACGATATTAAACTATAAAATTCAAATTCAAAATTCAGTCAATTGTGATCAATGAAGAAGAATCAAGACTTGACTAAATCGACTTATGGACACAATTCATTTGGAATAAAAACATACATACACAGCTCCATGTGTCTACAGGACAGTATGTTCTATATGACAGTAATGAAAGAGGGCTAGGAAGGGGAGATGGAGAAGCAGGAAGCAGAGAATGTGAACATCCGCCCCCGTTGGTCCATGCGCACATACCCCCACACCCCACCCGATGCTTACTCACACACACACACACACACACACACTCCCACTGAGAGGCGTGTCTGCTGTCGTGAGCAGCAACCGTGCAAGAGATTATGGCTCAGACTGCTTTAGTTTAGATGGAGGTTTCTACCATGATGGCTGGTAGTTTAATCTTCTGAATCAATCTCACACTTAATTTTCACACTTTGATATCACTCTCACACTACTTTCATATAAAAGATAAATGTCTTTTACTCAGTGCTCTGCGACTCTCTGCTGACCTTGGAGGTAATCCACATTGAACACCATTTATTTAAAACATAAAAGACACCTTTTCATATACGCCAGCGTTAATATTTTTAGTGATGTTAAAAGCAGAGAGAGATTTTTTTTTTTATTCAACAGTGGAAGCAACTTCATTCCCATGATGCATCTGTGTTGCCCTTGTGCTGCAGCCACCACTGCAGCTTGTTCTTATTCAAATGTGATTAATCAGCAGAAGTGTGTGGGTTTTACACAAAACTTTTCTCTAAAAAAAAAAAACTTTTCAGGGCAGTTAAGATGACCAGATCTTGGATTGCAAATAGCTGAAGTGTCTTAAAGACGACAGCGAATACTGTTTACGGTGATGGATGGATGGATGTGCAGTTTGGCCTCTAAAGAAATGTGATGATGGGGATACTTGTCATGCAGCTGTCCAACTGATCATCCTGAATTTGGCAGGATGGTGGCGAGCGAGCCTCAGAACCTCAGAACCTAACTCTGCGAGTACACCCACCAGACCTGAGAGAGAGGCAACTGCCAGCGTGGGAAATTAACACCAGCAACCAGCCAAACAATGTGTGGGCGCTGTCAAAGTTTGTAAGTTAGTCAGTTTGTAGATTAGTAAACATTACAACACCTTTAAGCAGGGTCTGAATCATAACTGGCTGCATGGAGAAAATCCTCACCAGCCAACAGCCAAAATGAAATGTGGGCACTGACAACAAAGTTTGTCACTTTTTTTAGTTTAGTAAACACTACAACACATTTAGCACATTCTGTACAAGAGTTGTCACCCTCCAACAGCCTCGGCACAAGTTTTTATTTAAAGGACAGCTTCACAAATGTCTAATCTGTCTTAAAACAATACCCAGGTGCTCATCTGAAGCTTGAAACAGGTTTTGCTTGCTGTAATCCTTCCTTCTATTCACACTGGCCATTAAAATATCGTCTTCTAATCTACACTCAGAGTTTATTTGTATAGCACCTTTCATAGAGGTAGTCCAGTTCACAGCGAGCACGTGCAGGCCATAAAAACAACAGAAAAGACCAAAAAAACGACCTGTTTAACAATTTGAGACAATGAACGCAAGACGATAAAAATGATGAAAATGTAATACAATAGATTTAATTGCTCTTATTACAGTAAGAGTAGTAAAAACAAAGTGAAATAAAAACTGTATGAAAGAACGAGATAGGATAGCTCGAAAAGATTAAACAATAAAAACGATGGCATAAAATCAAATAGAGCCAATTTAAAAGCTGCAATAACAAAAAATAGTTATGTAAAAACTAGACTAAAAACTAGATAAATATATTAAGAACACTAACTTAAAGTAAATTAAATTGATGAGGGAAAATATGTATGATAATAATAATAACAATAATAATGATAACGATAACGCAACACATCAAATAAAATATTGTTTTGAGTAAAATCATGCAAATAATCTCTATAAACCATTCTTAATCAAAGCCTGGCTGAAAAGGTTTCTTTAAAAAATTTTCCCGCAGTCCTAATACATGAGAAAGTTTATCTGAATCCACTTGTTACACAAAACCAGTGTGCATCTTCTAAAGTTAGTCCTTTAAGCATAAAATTCCCTTATTTTTCTGTTACTGCTCCTCCGCTGCAGGTCAACACAAAAACGCTGTTTGACAAAACACTGTGGTGGGTTTCTACTAAAATGGCTGTAATGCTGGAAGATGATGATTGTCAAAGTCAGGCTGCTTTTAGACAACATAAGCTCTGAAAGAAAAAACCCAGCCCCATCAGTCATTTGAATGGGGGCAGCCTGGAGGTGTAGCAGGGGTGCCAATTAGAGTGAGGCCCTGGCCCTGGGTTTTTGTCCGAGCCTCACCCAATGGTATGTTTCAGTCCACCAACAGTCCAAAAACCCAAACATATTCAATTAATTATAAGGCATCACAACAAAAATGATCACATTTTCACATCTGTTTGGCTTTCCTTTTTTTGACTATTATTTGATTATCAAAATAGTTGCCAATAATTTTTCTATCAATCAACTAATGGAGTAATTGTTTCAGCCCGGGTGTTGAACCTGAACATAATTTGTAAATATTAGTCCGAACCTCATCCACACCCCCGCAAAGAAAAACAAAAAGAAAACACATGGTCAAACACATGGTTGTCAGGCAAAAGAGTTGTCTAGTTTATACTGTTTGCCTTGTTTCCATCATAACAAAAGATAAAGACTGCTCAAGTGCAATATTAGCTTCAGATAAACTTAAAGGGATTTTTGCACAAAATGAGAAGGACTGTGAACTTTGTCCTCCATCACATTGAAAGTGCATTATGAAAATCATTTTTGATGACCATATGAAAACGAGGAATAATTACAGCAAGCATTACCAGTTTCAGTGATCATGTGGACACCTGGCTCTTGTTTGAACTAGTGTCTGACCAATATGAGATTTGCAATATTATTTAAATTCCCTGGTTACTGATCCTGCAGTGGATATAATGACCTTTAGATCTGGAATGAAATTAGACCTTTTTCTGTGTGGATTTGACATGCTTATGACAATGCAAAAGGTACTCGGGAAGCTGCTTTCTTTAACAAATAACTTTCCTAAAGAAGATTTAAGTTTATTATAGATTGTACATACAATGCACTCTGCTGGTGGAACCAAGTGACGAGGACACCATTTCTAAATCACCTCAAGCGTTTGTTTCTGCATATGTTATGTAAAAAGCATTTTTATATTGGTGTATCAGACAGATACAATAATCCCGACAGATATCAACCTAAGGCCAATGGTAGCCGACCCATATATCAGTCTCGCTCTAGTTTTAAAAGAGATTTTTTAAAAAGCATTTAAAGCATTCAAACCAGATCTCAACAAAACTAGATGTTTTCACATTTTCTCACAAGAGTCATTTTTGTGTGAATAACAGTTTTGCAGCCAGTCTTGATAAACTGTAAAAGGTTTGCCTTTCTACCTTGCAGGACAAAGTGCTTTACAATTTGCTTTCATTCACACACACATTCAGTCACTGATGGAGCTGCCATGCAGTGCGCTGGCCAGCCCACTTGGAGTTTAGTGTCTTGCTCAAGGACACTTTGACATGCAGACAGGAGGAGCTGGGGATCGAACCTTGTGATTACAGGAAGACCCACTCTACCTCCTGAGCCACAGCCGCCCCTGCAGGGCTGTAACCAATGGTTATCTTAATTATCAATTAATCTGACGAACATTTGGTCTATAACATGTCAGAAAAAAAGTGAAAAAAGACCATCCTAGTTTCTCAAAATCAGAGATGATGTCTTTAAATGTTATTGTCAATATAAACCTAAACAATAGTTTGTTTATTAGTGGAAATATCCAAGTGTGAGAGGATGAAAACGCAAAAAGCATTTTCTGCCATTTTTGCATGAAAAATTATGTACACGATTAATCGCTTATCAAAATAGTTGGTGATTATTTTTCTGTCAATTCACAAATTGAATCATTGACTAATCGCTGCCCCTGGTGACTCTTGTTTAGACTTTTAAAACTTCTGTGTCTAGTGCACAAACCCTCTCTTCTGTTCCCAGCATTAAGATGATAAGACGTATGATATAGCCTATACTTAGTCACCAACACTTTCCTGTGGATGTGTCGGCGGGAGCACTAGGAAGGAGCGCTGCAGGCGCAGGAAGAGTGGCGTGTGGCCTTCATGATAAAAACAAAGCCATCAGGGCCTACGGAGCAAGCTTTTGTTCACGGTTCAATCACAGGGGAAGTCATTGCTTTTCCAAGATGATCCTGCATTGTCTTACAAAGTGGCGGCCATCTTTCCAAGGGTTCTGCTTTGTTCTGATGTTGGGTTGAATTGGTCTCAGGAGAAACTTCAGTCAATTATCGGGACTATTTTTGGCCTAAATTGTGCTTGTTTTTATCTATATTATTATTGAGACTGTGCAGAAAACAATTGAGTGGTATGTTTATTCCATAATGGGATTTTTCTGCTTTGTGGTTTCATATTAGTTGTGCTTATTACACAATAAAGCCTATTTGTAATGTTTGGATTTTGTCTACCGAGGGCGTATGGTTAATATGATCGCAAAGAAACAATTTTATGGTATCAGTTAGTAAAGCTTTATTTATTCAGGAAATCTAATTGAGAAAAAAATCTCTTTTGCAAGAGAGACCTTAAAATAAATGACATACACAGAAAATGCATTCACAAAAACGCATTAAAACAACCAATAAACACACAGCCAAGATAATTAAAAACAAGCACCAATTTTAGAAATATAAGCCAGTAAAGTCTCTCAGAGGAATGAGCATAAAATGTTTACTGTTTTGCAAGCAAGTTAGTTTTCTCCAGATAAGACATACACGCTGAGCTGTTAGCATCTCAGCGTAAGAGGCAGACAGGGTGAAGAGATGTACTAAATTCAGCCACATTTGGCTGATGAAGTGTTAACTTTGTGCCCTGCTCTGGACATAATCCTGTTCTCACTCAGGTAGGCCTTGTTTCATTTGACTAAATAAGAGCTGTGACGTTCACTACAGGCTATTTTTGATGCAGGTACCATGCTGAAGAGAGTCACGGCATTCCTGTTTCACTGGACAATGGTCAGTGATCGCATGTAAATGTATCTTAGAGCGTAATTAGTCGCTCTCCCTTCCTCCATCTCCCTTTGACATACACGTTCGCATGCAGTTAAAAAAAAATAAAATAAGGCTGCCCTTGGTTGATTTATTAAAGACTTACCAAGACAACTAGTTATGCTCAATGCCTTTTTTATGCCTTTTTTTAACTTTTGCCCAGAAGGCTATGCCATTGTTGGACTGTTGAGTCTTGATTCATAGTATCAACCAATCATTGGTTTTATGCCCTGACAATTTTCATTTACATTTTTAGTTATTCTTTAAAAACATAGGCTACATGGCATCAAGTGTTATATACCATACTGCTACATACCATAATACTATATTAAGAAGAACAAAAACATGAATTTAATATCTGCTTGATGGAAGTCCTGACTGACCAGCTCCCAGCGGATGAAAGGCACTATCCTCTTTATAATTACACCTGCCATCTACTAAAGTATAGAGCTGCCATGGCACAGCTTACTTGTTGTGACAAGTAAGTTAAAGTAAAAAAAAAAAAAATCAAAAATATTTTAACAATAACCTAATAAAATATAACAATAGGTCAAAATTCAAAATTATTGTCCTGTCCTTTTCTTTTCTTTTGCTCTGTTCCCTCCCTTTTCATATCCAGTCCTCCCAAAAAAAACAACAACAACAACAAAAAACACTGCCTTATTTAAAGTATGGTATAGCTGTGGTAACTTTCATGTGCCTATTTTTACACAGTACCTACAGGATATGAATCAGAGCAGCATGAGCAGAAAATGAGTGGGAGGGGAAAACAGGAATCTTAATTAGGTATTAACTGGAGATGCCTGTACAAAATAAGGAAAAAAGCCCTGCTTAAAGATGTGAAAATGCAATGATCCCATTTTCCCAACCCTCCTTTAACTTTTTATATTCCAGTTACTTTCTGCACTGTCTCTATAAAATGATCTACTAACTGCCTCCCTGTAAATCTTTCAGCAGGTTAGTGGATTGCAAATAACGTTAGTTGTCATTTTGAAAGAGTAGCCGGGCAATAGTTGAATGGCACGCAAAAACTTTTGCAATACGATCGCCATGTTACCTTAAATATATAGAAACACAATGCATGTTACTTTAGGTGCTTCATCCAAACGAAGTAGTTGTTTGGGATCATCGCAAGTTACGACAACAACACAAAAGAAACGAGGGAAATCCAGCAGTAAGCGAACCACTACTCTTCATCACCATCCTCCTCTTCACCATCATCATCTGTGAAGCACAAGGCTCTTTAGCTTTAGGGAAATAAAAGAAGGGAAGGAAAGACGGACCACGCTCTGTAAAAATGCCATAAAAGACCCGCGGCGTTTCACGGCGAGTCCGCCATAAAAAAAACATTACCGACATGTTTGTAAAATGTTCCCCCCGTCCACCTTACCTCCAACCCGGTACATGTTTGCTGCCATGACTGCCCCGGTCCCTGGCTTCCTCTCCAGGTAGAGGGGTGGCTCTCTTCTCCGTCTCTTCGCTGCCGGAGCTGTGTTAGCACTGCCGCCGCTGTGTGTTGGAAAATGGTGGATTGATCAATACGAAACAGACTAGCTGAGGGACCTTAAAGAGACAGTACGCTATATTTTTTATCAACCAGAAGTTCTCCGGCAGTATTTGAGGACGAGTAGCGTAACACACTACTAATTCACTTCACTATTGTAACCGTTTGACCGTTAGTGGCGTAGCGACCAGCATCTTTAAAATGCAGCTACGCCACAGGCTTTGTTGTCGAGGACGGTTCTACGCAGGGGCAAGAGGGGGCCGAGCCCCCTTAAATAAATGTGTTGCCCCCCTCAAATCAAAATTTAAGAAGTTGAGAAAGCACATTTTAATGTACTCACGAAATTAATATACATTACAATTTGACAAAATTATCTGCAGTAGTGGAAAAATCCGCCGAAAAAGGGACACACGATACATGATTTTTGGTTGAAATCTGGATGAAGGATGTTTTATTTTATTTTATTTTATTTTATTCATTTATTTTATTTTTATTTTTCAGTCTCCCCCCTGAGGGATTGCCGCCTCATTGTGGTCAGGGTGTTTGCGTGCCTCAGTGACCTTAAGAGCTAAACCAGCAGGAGCTTAGTCTTCAGGTGGGACACCTGGACAGGTCTGGTAGAAGCCAGACAAAGTGCATTCCACTTCTCCAGGTTGGGGTTGGATACACATTTCTGACTGCCCCCTCATATATGCGGCCCTGTTTGTTGTTAGCCCTACAAGTGACGTCACTGACCCGTCTAAAAACAAACGGCTACCAACAGTAGTGGAAAGTAACTAAGTACCCTTACATCTACTCAAGTACATACTAGTTTGCTGTGGTTGTACTTTACTTGAGTATTTCCAGTTTATGTTACTGTATACTTCAAACCCACTACATCTCAGAGGTTGTACTTTTAACCAGTAGTAGAAAGAAGTATTCAGTTCCCTTATTTACTTAAGTAAAAGTGCTAATACCACACTGTGAAGTTATTCCACTACAAAGTAGAGTCCTGCATTCAAACCATAGTAAGTAAAAGTACTAATACCACACTCTTAAATTACTCCACTACAAAGTAAAGTCCTGCATTCAAACCATAAGTAAAAGTACTAATACCACACTGCAGAATTACTCCATGACAAAGTAAATGTCGTCCTGCATTCAAAACCTTATTAAGTAAAAGTAATAATACCACACTGTTAAATTACTTCACTACAAGTAAAAATCCTGCATTCAAAACCTTAATTATACATTTTATTAACCCCACAATGGGGAAATTCAAACTCTGCGTTTAACCCATGCTTTTTTACACACAAGTGAACACACCATGCATGGAGCAGTGGGAGGCTGCGTTTTAGTGAACCCAGGTAGCTTCGTGGGGGGGTTAGGTGCCTTGCTCAAGGGCATTTGAGTACTTAAGTCCTTGACCTGTCAGTCCTGAGATTCAAACCGTCCGGCCTCCAGTTACAAGCCTGATTCCTAACCTCTGGTTACTGGTACTGGTACTAATATGACACTGGCGAATTACTTCACTACAAAGTAAAAGTCGTCCTGCATTCAAAATCTTACTTAAGTTAAAGTACAAAAGTATCAGCATCAAAATGTACTTAAAGTATCATAACACCCTCTTAAAATAAGTTATTTAATAAAGTATTTTTTCTTCAGACGACACAAAAAACTGGTTGCCAGCATCATGAGGAGATGATTTAGGAAAAACTAATGACATAGGCCATTATTTTAGGATGGTGACTGTAAGCAGAAGTACTTGTTATGCAGAATGGAGCAACTCAGATTGTAGTTTATATTTCAAATATATTATTGGATTATTATTTTTGATGCATTTGTGTAATAAGCATTTGAGTGTTGTCAAAGTAGGGCTAATTTTGACGACTTAACATCATTTTTTTGGTTTAATTTCTTAAAATGCATTTTATCATTTTTTCATGTTGAAATCTTTCTTTCCCCCTGCCCTGGGCTATGGTTAAACCCTGGTTTAACAATGTGTGTGTTTATACCAGGATCAAGTATGCAGTGTGAAAAACCCTTACGACTCCACTTAACAAACTCAAAAACAAACAAACTGCAACTTGACTTGGACTTTTACACCAATGACCCGTGACTTCTCTTGGACTTGAGCCTTTCGACTTGAAAATACTTCATATCCTCCCCCTAGCCATGTTAGCCCATATGCTGTGAAAATGTAAAGTCAGCGCTACCTTTTTCATGATTAAATTCAATCAAGCTAGTTTTACTTGTTTGTTTAAACAAATATTACATTTTTTATACTCCAATTGAATTTTTTTATTCATGATTTTTCTAAATTTAATATATTATTACTCTTAGTTAAGATGGCTTTAGATTTGGTGAAGAGCTCAATATGACTTATTCTGTAATCAAAACTCAAAGTCAGGACTTGGGACATAACTTGAGACTTGAGAACAAAAACACAAACAAAAACTTGACCTACTTGTGACATGTGACATATTGATACTAATACCTTAAAGCAGTAGTTCTCAACCTTTTTGAGTCGCGACCCCCAATTTAACATGCATGTTGTCCGTGACCCCCACTCACTGAACACAATCTCACACGCACAGTTCAGATCACCCAAAAAAGAAACAAAATGACCAAAAAAAGGAAACAAAATGACCAAAAAAGACACAAATTGACCACAAAATGATCAAAAAAGACACAAAATGAGCAAAAAAGACACACAATGACCAGAAAAGACACAAAATGACCAAAAAAAGGAAACAAAATGACCAAAAAAAGACACAAAATGACAAAAAAAAGACACAAAATGACCAACAAAAGACACAAATCGACCACAAAATGATCAAAAAAAGACACAAAATGACCTAAAATGACTAAAACACATGAACACTTTAACACAGTGGAGACAGAGCTGACTTCCAAAATGATTTGGCGACCCCCAGAAATCATCTTGCGATCCCAATTGGGGTCCTGACCCAAGGGTTGAGAATAGCTGCCTTAAAGGGCCTTTTAATTGTAGTATTTCCACATTGTAGTAGTGCTTCTTATACGTAAGTAAAATATCTACGTAAGTAAAATAGTAGCCAATATTATCTGTGGAGTAAATTCAATTATTTCTCATGTAACTGTTAGTTTAAATGATAAATACAGGGAGAAAATGGAAGAAAATATCTTTAAGTGTTGTAACCAATTACCCTGGTCTGAACACTAAAATACTGCGATATTTTGAGGTGAAACCCCAGTGGTACAACCTGGAGGAGTTTGCTAATAAAACAGCCTGGAGTTGAAAGATATTTTTAAAAATGGGACTAAAGCATTCCTAAAATCAGATGCTGTGATCCTAAACCTCTTCAGTCAGGGGAGCCACCAGAGGAGGGCAATGAGGTCTCATGGGGTTAACAGGAAGAGGCTTAATTAGCCTGCATTTAATTCATATACAGTGCCAAGAAATAATAAGCGATCCCCCTTTATTTCCCTGCATTTAGTCATAAAATGTGGTCTGATAATCTTCAAACTCACAATAATGGACGAGCTACATCTGCCCAAAACAGTAACATAAAGAAAACTGCATGTTTCTGTGTTTTTATTGAATTTATTTTACAGTAGTGACTTACACCAAATCTCCGCATCAGCCAGGAATAATTTTAGACCATTTCCAAATAAAAACTGCACAAAACTGTTTAATTTTATTGATATTTCAGCCATGTCTTAATCGCAAATGTCTCTTTTCACTTCATATAACGATTGATTTGTGGCCAGGAGTGACTATCACTTTACTTTTCTCATACTTTTCTCCATTTTTTAGTTCATGTTTTACTGTGTTTTCATGTTGCATCTCCCAACTTCTATGAAGCAACAAATGACTGACTGCTACCCCTAAACATAAACTTGTAAAAAATAATATTATTATACGTTTGAGTGCATTGTTTTCTCACTGAGTAATGGTTGTTCCTGCTCAGGGGCAGAAAAACAACTATAAATCACAGTGATCTCGACTTCATGCCTCACTTTAAGGATGATGTTGTGGTAGGCTGTTAGTTTGCTTTATTACTCCAAACAGTGTGGCACAAAACACAGAACACTGTCCCAGGAACATAGAAGAACAGTCAGGCTGACAACTTTAGATGTACAGTGTCATAAATGTGTTTTAAACCATTGTCACCCCATATTCTTATTTCTGAGACATACATCAAAACCTCAGTGACTTTAGACAGATCCCTTACTGTAACCCAAGAGTTCTCTCCTACCTTTTAAATCCTTCTGTGCCACCTTGCTTCATCTCACCTCCTCTGAAAGAATATTGAACGAGGGAAGAATTACATCAGCTGTGAAGAGATAAGTGTCAGTGATCAATATCTTTCATGTGTTTTGTACAGAACAAGACACAACTTAACTCATTGATGGGAAAATCTGACTTGTAGTAGCTTTTTTAGACATCTGTGAAGGAGTTCACATACTATTTTCTATTTGGATTGTTCAAATAGAGATTTTTTACAAGGTTGTTGTTGTTTTAGCAGTTTTTCATTATCTGATGCAAGGGTCAAAGGACAGACAGTGTTGTATGCTGTACAAACTGTAAAGCCCTTCAAAGCAAATTCGTGATTTTGGGCTATATAAATAAAATATAAATAAAATTGAATTGAAATTATTTAATAGATATCCCAATCCGGAAAGCAGTGTATTTGTCTATTATCGTGACTTTGATGATCAAACCATATTTTATTGATGTTGGTAATTCCAAAGATTTCACTTTATTTTTCTTGGCACCACAGGTTTATGTGTTACCACTGTGATAGTAACTAAATATATGATGAAGCTTATGTTAAAGATAATGTAATGTGGCGTAATTGTCAGGGTGGCGTGTTTATGTAGGAGGTACTTAATATCTGTAAGTTGTTTAATATAACCCTGATTTCATAAAAGATAGGACACTGTGTTACAGAATGCATCAAATTCATATATACACTTTTCAATCGCATACATGTAAAAGCATTAGCAAATTATGGCATTCTGATTAATTTATATATCAGACAACATTCCACCTTTGTGGTTGTATTCAATGTGAATATTCATGTGAGAGCCTTTAAATCTGCTCAGTGATAAGGTAAAATCAAATTCTGCTTTTAATTTTTCATATTTTGTTGTCTAATCATTTCAGTTTTTTCCACATACACTGATGTGATATTATGAATCAAGCTGGCAAATTATTTGCATACAGCAATGCAGGTTTATACATGAAATCAGTGTTCAGTATAGCTCATATTCACACATATGTTAAGACTGTAAAGCAAATACAACTTGCACTCAGTGTGAAATGAGGGCAGCGCTGTGACTGATGACATGATATTATGGGATGCACAGTGTTGCGGCAGCTTCATAGAGAGATGTAGGACTACCAAGCTCCTTATAACCACCTACTTAGTTATATGTATGGATCTGCATGGATAGAAAGTGGGCAGAATGGCATAATCTGCCATGGAAAAATGGGATGTTTGAGAAGCAGCCCACTAATCAAAAACACTGATAATTTCCTTGGATATTATGAGATTATATTGCAGTATATCATGATCAACATAACAATTTGCTTAAAAAAACACATTTAGTTTCCAGTAAAAAGAGTGTTTAACAGAAGGTGTCTGATACGTGATATACGGTAGGACAACACAGAGAGAATATACAGTGTAGTTTTGTTTGATAAGCTCAGTTTTCGCTGTGGATGTGAGCGAGGAGCCTCTGTGCTGGAGGAATGCTGTGGTGAAGGCTACATCTGATCTATACCATATGGAAGCCTCAATTACTGTTTCCTAACACAGGGGACTACAGCCTGCAGTCACATGACCTTCCGTGAGCCAATCACGTGTACTTACAGTATGCACTCCTGCTCAAGTGTGCAGTCTCAATGTTGGAACTATGCTGCATTGGAGGGATCCTGTATTGTGTCTCGGGGCTCTTTAATGAAAAGGAACAAGACGAGACGATACAGTGAATTAAGGAATGTTTTTCAATGCCAGTGTGCAAAAATGAACTATGTTGAATGAAAGAGCATAATTATCCAGTGTATTGCATATTATATATTTATTGCCCAATATACAGTATGCTGCTCACTATGTGCAGCATACTGTACATTACTGCAAAAAAAAAACATTATGGCTGACTGAATATTGCTGCATGCTGCTAAGAACATTGCTCCCTCTATTGCACTTTATTCCATATGCTTACCTTGCTAATTGACTTTCCTTTGGAGCAATAAAAAAAAGTGTTGCAGTATATCACAGCGTATCCCTGCACAGTGTGTGTGTGTGTCTGTGTGATACATCACACAGTGCTGTCTTCTAATGTTGTTGTAATGTTCCCCAATAAACTGGGAGGGAAACAGTGCCAATACTTAATATGGTCCTAATTAAGAGAAAATAGGTGGTCAACAATGTAGCCTTGTGTTTGGGAACTGTGACTACTTTCATTTGGAGTGTTTGTTTACTTGGCTCCTTGCTGCTGTGCAGATGTTCTTTTTGAATCCACTTGCTCCTCTGCCAGATGTTGCTGCAGTCATGAAGACAGGCAGGGCGAGCACGCAGGCAGAACAGAGTACAGTGCAGAGCGGTGCAGGTGTTCTCCCTGATGAATCTCTGGAGTCTGTGGAGATGGATTGGCTCGAGACACAGAGCGTCTGCAGAAACTCCCTTCGGTTTGGTTGCAGTCTCAGAGGATGACCTCTGATGGCCTCCCTTTCTATCTTTCTTTCTTTCTTTCTTTCTTTCTTTCTTTCTTTCTTTCTTTCTTTCTTTCTTTCTTTCTTTCTCTTTCCAACTTTGTCTCTCGTCCTCTTTCTGTCCTCCACTCCTCTGTGTTACAGACAAATGCACAGCAGAGACAAAGACACAGAGGAAATCAATTAGTCTTGTTTCCTGGCAGAAACAATTCCATATCTTTGATTGTGCCTCTTCGTTTGTTCTCTCACTGGGGGTTGTGCTTGGATCCAGAGACACTATGGGAGGTACGGCAATAAAGGGACTATTGTTAGAGCGCTCTCTCCTCTACACCTAACTATACATAGGTGCATTTCTGGGTAAACAGTGGAAAAACACTAGAATTACTCAAAGTAATCATTTTTATTGTGGAACTGTGCGCTCAAAGAAAAGTTTGGTCTATTTTATCACGTTTACAAAAACATTTCGATCCAATGGAGTCAAATAAGTTTTACGTTTTTAACATAAACTAAAAAAAATACCATTTATGTAGTTAAATCAAATGAACTGAGATGGATAGACTGTTAGAAATGTTCTGACCTAATTTACATGAATAAAGTTTATAGTTTAGTTAGAATTATGTGATCAAGCAAATTAAAGTTAAATCATTTCAACTGGACAGACATTTGTAATTACTAGGTAAATTATATGAGCTATGGTTACATAAATATCTTATTATTACTATTCATTGCAGTTTTATCTGATTTAATAACATAAATGGTACTTTTTTGGTTTACGGAAGAATTACTTGACGTGATTGGATGGAAATTTTCTTTGTAATTTAAATGGCAAAATACACCTGTGTCAGTGTTCCTACAGCCTTCAGAGTCTCTGTGAGTTAGGTTAGTGACAGTTATCCTTCTAGCAGCACAGCAGGGTTTGTATGGCAACAACAAGCTCTGACTCATGCTGTAGGTATAACGTATAATGACTGTGAGATAAACATTGCTCATGCTCTGTGCTCTTGGTAGCGAGGTGCTTTGGCGCTGAGGATGGCGTCTTGGGGCTTTTCCTGACACTTTACTATTATATACTCACTTTACCTTTCATATACTTTCACCTACTGTTTTTCATCTGTTTACACTTCAGCATATATACATATATAGTCAATGCAGTTCAAATAGAGAGGTGTAATTGGCTTGAATATTTCGAGGACAATGGTGCCAAAGCATTAAAGAATAGTTTGTCTCAATATTGGAACAGTACAAAAAATATATATAAAAAAATTGAAAATATAAAATTGAATCAATCTATATATATATATATATATATATATATATACATTTTAATGTGTGGTACAACCAAAGGTATATTTGTTTGGACAAATATAATGATAACAACAAAAATAGCTAGAGTTTAATTTAAGAGCTGATATCTAGCCATTTTCCATGTTTTTCTTGATAATATTAATATTTAATTATGATTAGATTTGTCCAAACAAATATACCTTTACTTATACCAGGCATTAAAATGAACAAGAAATTTAAGAAAACAAGGATCTAATAATTTTATTCCGTGACTGTATATATGTATGTGTGTGTGTGTGTGTGTGTGTGTGTGTGTGTGTGTGTGTGTGTGTGTGTGTGTGTGTGTGTGTCTGATGACAAAAAATTTTATTTCCCTTACAACAGACTCTGTGGCGCAACGGTAGCGCGTCTGACTCCAGATCAGAAGGTTGCGTGTTCAAATCACGTCAGGGTCAAAATTCCTGTTTGCTCATCAAAGTATTTAACTGTTTTATGTCAATCCATCTATAAAAGCAAGAAGTGTTTGTGTGTGTGTGTGTGTGTGTGTGTAGATATACAATATAGCCTATGCATTAGAGGTGCATCTGTATCCGTATCTCTATTTGCTCAACCAACAAAATTATTGTGTCTGTATCTCTATTCTGTAGAACAATAGAAATGGGCTTGGTTTAAGTCACAGTAAATCAGAATCAAATGTTTTCTTTTCTTAACTAATATTCAGTGCAATGCAATTTTTGTGCCTTCGAAGCATCAAATTGATTTAATATTGGCTCATAATTAATTATAAAGTATATTTTCACATTTTCATACTGGATTTTTAATCATTTCAAGAGACATAAGGGTTTGTTATTTCCTGATAATCAGTTGAATTCATCTTTCAGATTCTTTATTCTCACTTTTTTAGCAAATTAATTATTCTCAAAAACAATTGTAGGGAGGTGGAGAGATAATCTGTAACCATTAGTACATGAAAGTGTACAAAAAGATCAATTAATGGATTGTGAAAAGGCAACCAGATGAACTATATACAATAAATCTGTCATCAATACAATCAAACAATATTATCATATTTGTATTATTAACATATCAGTATTACATCTTATTACATATCAACATTACCGCTGTATCCCAACACCTCAAGTTAGTTTCCCATTTTGCTTTTACTTGCATGATTTTCTTTTTTGGAAGCAGTCTGAGACTAAAAAAATTTAATTGCCAACAACTGCTTCTCTGTAATTGTTATGCATCTGATAAATAAAGAACTTGAACGTGAACAGTGTACAAAAGAGCTCCCACATTCTCAAATCTGTGCACAAAACTGCTCATCTGCACCTCCAACTGAAGAGGCATCAGTACCACATTGTAGTTGAAAGAAAAGACTCATAAAAGGGTGAAGTCTTTCAAGTCACACAAGTGTAATTCCTGATTGTCTGTCTCGATTCTGCACAAGTCCTGAACGTGACAGCTCTGTGTTGCAGACTTCATTAGTGACTCGCCATGTTTTCACTGCTCTGAAAGCGTTGGCACGAGGCAGTGCCGACTCTTTTAATTGGGAATCTCTGCTGTAGGGGATCTGTCAGACAGATTTCACAGCTAAAAATATCAGTACCGGAAAAGATACAGTACTTGCACATGGGGCATAAGGGTTGTATTTATCAATCTCTGACTACAGGAGGAGCTATTGTCTAGTTTTTGACAAAACGGGCCGTTGAGACAAAGGGGAAGCTGCTTTAAGGCCATGTATAGTCAGAGACAGAGCTTTTTATAATCTATAGCTCATGCAGAAGACACATTTGAGGTCAGCTTAAAATCATTAAGAATCCTTCATCTTTTTCTCTGATGCCAAGCTTGTAGAATGTTTCATGTTGCACTTACCACCTCCCACCAGCAGGAGTCATCACTCACACAGGCTTTTTTTTGTCCTCAGTTGCTCCCCAAAGCAGTGATGAAGAGGGAGAGGGAAAGACAATTCATATCCTGGAGGGAAATATTCATAAACCTCAACAGGTGTCAGCAAATCTACTTTTATGTCTGCTTGTAAATTCCCAATCTGAGAAAGTGGTTCAATCACTTATAAAGCAGGCAAGGAAAGCCATCATGGTCAAGTGGGTCCAGGGTGACCTTCCTTCTACTTTAATGTGTCTCTGGGGGAAAAAGGACACTATATTGATAGAAAAACTCGTCTTTTTCTGCAGAAATGGAAAAAAAATGTTGGAATCTCTGGGAGTTTAACATAGTCTGGACTTATCTGTGGACATATGTTTGAACTGAGGCCATTGGGGACGAATCAGACCCATGTATACAGTGATTATCATTTTATTCCACCCAGTTGTGTCTCTTTAATATATGCTTCATCCAAGACTGTCCTTAACAGAGGAAATGACACTTCAGTGAGTTGTCACGCATTCTGGGAGCAGCATCAAGTCTGACACACAAAAATGACAGTCGACCTCGGGGATAACATAAATCAAACTTTGTCATCATTTCCTCATTACTGACTCTCTGCTAGAGTTCTAGAAAGCTCTTTTATAGTGTGTGTTGCTTTTGGAGGTCATCTGTTACCAGTGTGTAACGAGTTACATGTAGAAAACAAAGATATTCTGTAGGATTTGGTCCCTATTCTTTGGATATATTGGTGGCAGACAGGCGGCTATTTTACTGACTAGTCTGGTGGATTGCAATATATAATATTCATTCATTATCCTAAACTGTTTATCCGCACTCGGGTCGCGGGGGGCTGGAGGCGATCCCAGCTGACATTAGGCGAGAGGCGGGGTTCACCCTGGACAGGTCATTAGACTATCACATGGCTGACACATAGAGACAGACAATCGCGCTCTCATTCACTCCTACGGGCAATTTAGAGTCACCAATCAAACCTAAGTATATGTTTTTGGACTGTGGGAGGAAGCTGGAACCTGTGTAGCCCCGACTATTATATAAATGGGTTTAGGTATTAGTAATGCTGTATGGTAAAGGAATGAAAACTTGAATTAAGATTAAGATAAGGATATTCCCTTATTGGTCCCACAACGGGGACATTTTCAACCTCTGCATATGACGCATCCTTCACACAGCAGTGAGCACACACCATGCTAGGAGTAGTGGGCAGCACATTACTGGGCCAGTGGGAGCAGTGGGAGCAGTGGGGGGTTGGTACCTTGCTCAATGGCACATCTGCCCTTGATCTGTTAGTCCTGGGATTTTCCTTACCTCTAAACCACAGACTGCAGTGAATTCTGTGTCTTATGGGGGTTATTGCTTTACTTCCCTAAATTATTTTTGTTTTATAATGGCTAGTTTTGATGTGTAACATGGCGTCCTCCGTTTGTTACTGTTTGATTTGTTGGTTCATCTTTGTATCTGCTTGTCTGTGTTTTTTTGTGTGTGTCTAAGTGTGTCTGATGCTTTACTGCATAAAGGGAAGTGCATAATAGTGATGCTGTCCTCTTTGATAATATTGTGTGCTTTGTGGACCTGTTTCGTATTTGTCTGTATATCAAAAAGTTCAACCGAGATTTTGACAATTGTACAGGCACAGAGAAAAACAATATAGTTTATTTACAGTTAGTCAAAAGTTTGGTTAGAAAATAAGTTTTATCAGAAAATATTCTTTCAGTTAGAAGCTTACTGTATATTATAGTACATAACATTCATTCTGTTGCTTTGCATATTTTTTCTGTGCAGGAATGCTTTCTTTTAAATGCAGCACCATCTAGAGTAGAAGGATTAACAAGGAGCAGTCTCCACATCCAGACCACTGACTGTATATAAAGATGGAGGACATGACAGCTCCCCACTAGTGAGCGCTGCGGTATAGGTTGTAATTTCAGCCCTGCCATGTCAGTGAAGGGACAAGAGCAAAATTTTAAAAATCATGCAGATAATTGTTCAAGTGTTCATTTTTCTGACAAGTTCGACTTTAATTAGTTGTTGAATGTTTAAAAAATGGGGTTGTAACGTCATGATTGATGGTTGTAATTGACTCTTGATTGGTTGGGCATGATAGTTAGGCCTCAATGAGGAAGTGGACAGACAGACAGACAGACAGACAGACTGTCCATTTGACAGTATACACTAGAGGTATGCATCAGCAGAGGCACAACGATACCATTTTATCCTGATACTTGAGTCACGTTACAATATTATTGGGATTTTTAAGCATTTTGCGATATGGTGAGTATTGCAGTACAATATATTGAGATTTAGCTATTTAACTGCATTTTGTATCCACAAAATTAAATTAAATCAAAAATTGTTTTGTCAAATAGCAGAAAATTCTCAGTCTATTCATCTGACTTCAGTCTTTTTATTTCTCCACACTGAGAGTCAAACCCACAGACGGACCAACAAAGTATTCAGTCAAACTAAACTGAACTGATATCAAACATGTATGGACTGATATCAAACTTTCCTCAATTTTAAGCTTCACAGTGGACAGGAACGCCTTTGAATCTTTGATGAAATGAAACAATGCAGTCATGGAAAAAAAATATTAGACCATTGTTTTCTTCAATCCCTTGTTCATTTTAATGTCTGGTAAAACTAAAGGTACATTTATTTGGACAAATATAATGATAACAACAAAAATAGCTCATAAGAGTTTAATTTAAGAGCTGATATCTAGCCATTTTCCATGTTTTTTTTCTTGATAATAACCAAAATCATGACCAAGAAAACCATAGAAAATGGCTAGATATCTGCTCTTAAATTAAACTATTATGATCTTATGATGTTGTTATCATTATATTTGTTCAAACAAATGTGTCTTTAGTTGTACCAGGCATTAAAATGAACAAGAAATTTAAGAAAAATGGTGGTCTAATATTTTTTTTCTGTGACTGTATGTTCCTTCTATAAAGTGTGTAGTACAAAGGTTTTTTTGGCCTTTCCAGCTGTATTACCCAGTTTAAAACATCTGTTAGAAAAGTAATCAAATGGATAAGCTACATTAGTTTGATGAAGCAATCCAAAGAGTTACATTGTTACATTTTTCTGTCTGTTATTGCAGACAGAGCTTGGCTGGAGACACCATACTTTGAAGGCCTCATCAGAAACCTTGGCCCTAATCCAAAGGGATTAACCATATTGCACTTGTGGGTCATTGATATGGCGACCTTCACAGAATGGAATCAGCTAACACTCAAACTGAGAAGAAAGACAGATGAATATGTGGCACCCGAATAGACTTCGTAGGTCCTTGCTGGCCCCACCTTGCAAGGGAATCCTGCCGCCAAGTGTCCACCCTCGACCACAAGATCAAGTGCCAGAATGCCAAGAGCAGCCAGACGAGACCAACACATTTTTTGTGTGAAACAGCTGGTGGACCGCCAAATGTGTCTCCATCTTCAGAGAGAGGAGAGGCACTGGCAGTTGGTGAGAGGATTGTGCCATGTGGGGGAAAACCCTCAACACTCAGACATGAAAAAGGAATCACTGGAATGACAAATGGCATCAGAAAGTCTCGTCTTGGATTTCTTTCCAGCAAGAATAATTATTGTTTTATTGGTCGAGAGCATCAGAGCCGCACCAGATGATGTAACAAATGAGCAACTTGTGATACATATATATACAGTCATGGAAAAAAATATTAGACCACTCTTTCTTCAATTTCTTCATTCATTTGAATGGCTGGTACAATTAAAGGTACATTAGTTTGGACAAATATAACGATAACAACAAAAATAGCTCATAAATGTTTAATTTAAGAGCTGATATCAAGCCATTTCTTGATAATGATTTTGGTTATTATCAAGAAAACCATGGAAAGTGTCTAGATATCAGCTCTTAAATTAAACTCTTATGAGCTATTTTTGTTGTTATCATTATATTTGTCCAAACAAATGTACCTTTAATTGTACCAGGCATTAAAATGAACAATAAACTGAAGAAATCAAGGGTGGTCTAATAGTTTTTTTCCATGACTGTATTTGTGTATGACCATGACTTTATATTCTTAGATTTATTTTATATATTTTATAAATTTTTTACACACTGATTTATTTGTACATTTTTATTTAACTTTATTGATTCCCTTTATTTAAAAAAAAATCCTTTCGCTTTTTAACTTGCATATTTTGATACTATACTATACTACATATAATATATATATATATATATATATATATATATATATATATATATATACTATACTATACTACATAAACTATATATATACTATACTACATATATATATAAGTTTAATTAATATAATTTAAATAATTATTTAAGACAAATGGAAAAGAGTATTTATGTATATATGACCTTCTTTATGTCAATAAAAATATTTGAAAACAAGTACCTGAAAACTTCTACTTAAATGCATTACTTACTAGTAAATGTACTAAGTTACTTTCCACCACTGACAATTCTGCAACTATGTGCCACAAATTCTCGATTTAAAAAATGCATTATCATTTAAATTAATTATACATGATTAATTGAATGCTTTATGGTATTCATCTGACACACAGCAGACGGGAAGCCAGGTGCACATACCATTAAAGTCAAAGACTAAACAGACTAAAGAGGACCCTCAAGTGATGTTTCACTGGGGTTTTAAATCACGTGTGAGCCTATTAATCAAACACAAAAAGCTGCTGATTTCATTCTACCCTGCTAATTAGATATTTCACCTTGTTAGGCTCCTGCTACAGATGGAAACATGATCCCTCCTGAGCCTCCACAGATGAGAGCCGATAACGTGACACACCTTCAGGCAATTATATTGGATCAACTGAGCACACTTTTTGTTTGCACTTCCATTGTCATGTCAATTTGGACAAAGCTGGATGGACATGTATAGATAATTGCTTGGTAATTTGCTTCTGTTTTGTTTTTTGAGACATTTAATTCCACAATAGGTGGATTATTTCAGTCTATTCAGGACGAATGTTTTGCTAAATTAGATTTATGATGAGTCAGCTCACTAAAAGGTCCTGCTAGGTTTTTGAATATAATAGAAACTCTTTTTCAGTGGATCCCATGACGGCCAAGAGGTCATTATAGCCACAGTCACATAGTCGATTGATGTGAAACACAGAGGATGCACTTTTCATGACACCAAGAACTCATCACACTATGAAGTCAGTAGGAAGACAGACGTGTCGGCAACCTTTTTAATCCTGCAGTGAATAGCGGGAGGTAAAAATCAAGGTTTGTCCCTAAAAGCACCTAAAACAGGAGGGGATCTGTTAGAGTGTGCTTTGTTTTCCATTGCAGCACCACCCATGTTCAGAGGGTCTAATTATATACCACAAGAGCTCAACTCAGCATGTTTCTTTACATCGACTGGAAAAAACTGAATGTGACCAGTTAGTTTTACTGCAAAGGGCAGCTACATGTGAAGCAACAGACATGCTTTGTTAAAGGCTGAGGCAAAGAGAGAGTTTCCAGGGCTGATTTTTTAAAATTATGACACCCAAAAGAGAGAGAGAGAGCCGAGCAGGCAAAAGACCTTGTCACAGTGAGTAAGATTGTTTGTGGACAGACGTCAGTTTGAGGACGTATGAAAGACGAGGCAGTTTCTGTTGGGGGTTTCCAACAAGCATAATTTTAAATACTTCTAGCTTCAAGTGTTATAACTTTGAAAGGCTACCTTAGGTAAAACAAAACTGTTGGAGAAGGGAAAGGAGGTTAATATTCTTAGAAAAAAGAATAGATACAAGTCTTCTGCATCTATCAGTTACGTTTAATGCTATCACCTACAACAGCGTATTCTTAATCTGTGTCTTGTTTTCTTTTGAATAGGCCCAATTCACAGCCATGTCTCTTCAAAGGCTGCATGCTTATGATAATACAATGATTCTGATCTAAAAATCACGAGTACTTCATTATTGCTAAATCTGGCTGCAAAGCTTAATTTGATCATTTCATGCACTGCAGACACACAGCAAGCAGCAGCTTCTGTGGTTTGATGAGGTTGATTCAAACATCAGTTTGAACAACAGCATTGTGGCTCCTTGACGAAAAAAGAAACCTTTATTTTATTTTTTCTTGTATAAATCAGACTTTAATCTCTAAAAAATGTAATATTTTCTCGCTAATATATAACTTTATAATCTCAGAATATTTATTTTTTTTCCCTTAAAGTTGTGAGTTTATTCTCATATGTGGAGACCCATTTCCCCCCATATATTCATGACACACGTGGGCACTGGAGAAAGTGTTGTATATATAAATTCCTTCTTTTAGCAGAGAAACGCATCTTGCCTTTTTCTCTTTTTTGTTATGATTTATGTCATTATATAGTGTTTTTTTGCACATGAGACATTTTTGAGTTGTTCATACTTCTAGCCATGATTGTTCTGATTTCATAGAGGTGCAGGATTTATATATTGCAGTGAAATACAAGGCCACATTGACTAAAATGTAAAAAGAGCAACAACAAACAAAAAAAAACCCCGCCCTGTATCAGCTTTGGGTTCACAGGGTTAATCCTAGAGAATATGCAAGATTTGTCTTGAAATTAACAACATTAATTTAGGAAATTATTTTGTCAGAATATTTCTACTGCCTCATCTTTATATATTTATCTTAATGTTGTTACCTATAATGTTGTTACCTATAATAGCCTTAATATGCTGTTTTAAGAAAGCAATAGGTTGTATTTGCCGAATGTCAACTATTCCTGCAATGTTTGTGTCAAACATTTTATCCATCCAACCTGCATGATTGATGCAGCTGACCAGCTGTCAGTGCTGCTGATAGATGCTTGATGAGTGAAGCTCGCACAGCACATTCACCACTGATACATCCGCTGAGTAAGATGCAGTCTTCAGGACGTATCGATCATTAATCAGTTTCACTTCAACAACATGCTGCCGCACAAACAGAAAAGCCTTGATTAGTCAGACATTCGACTGACCGCCCCAGGGTCTTTAGTGTGACTACACAACAGTGGTGGAAGAAGTATTCTTCTGTTAAATTACTCCACTACAAGTTAAAGTCCTGCATTCAAAACTTACTGAAGTAAAAGTACAAAAGTATCAACATCAAAATGTACTTATCTATCATGGTTTTTACGCTAAATCCCAACTTGAAAAGAAATTAAAGCTGTCAGCTAAATATAGTGGAGTAAGAAGTACATAATTTGCCTCAAAATGAAGCATAGTAGAAGTATAAAGTTACATAAAATGGAAATACTTAAGTACAGTACTTGAGTAAATGTACTTAGTTACATTACACTAGTACTACACAAACTGCAGAAATGTAGAAAGCAAAGTCTCTTACATATTAAATTGCTTAACAAAAGTGGTTCAGTCGCCTTCAAATCACCTTCAAACTTGTATTTGATGCGTTAATTATCCTCCTAATGATGATACTCATGAGGACATGCAGGTTGTCTGTATTTAAAGTCTTATTCCCGCGCGCGTCACTTCAGAGATTCCCTCTGAAATGAGAGGGAGCTCTGTGAGAGGGAGGATCACAGGACAATGTCGATGGAGACATCAAAACCTCCAAAAACTTCTGCTGCCGGCTGCCTCCGGCACCACGCCCTCCCTCAACACGCCTCAGAGCCACAGCACAGCACATGTGCCCCCCGAAAAACCCTCGATCCATGTTGTAAACAAACACGGGGAAAGTTAAAATGACAGATTTATTATGCTAAAAATAGGCTTTAAGATTAGACGGGGGAGCAGTGAAAGTGCCTACAGTGGGAACCTCGACCAACAGTGACCAGTGAAGACGTCTGCCAAGTAAAACAATACACCCACATCGCTAAAAATGGCATTCAGCGGAATCTAAACCCCTCACAGTCCCAGTGGGAGTCAAAGACTTCAAAATTTACCGTCCGCCGCTAAAAAAAACACAGGAGCACTCTCCCATCTGCACTTAGAAATACTGTAACGGAGCCTCAAACAGACCGTTGTTTTGTCTGTAAAAAAAAAAAAAAAGTCACCCCAGGGTCACAGGCCCAGCGAGTGTGTAGACCTGAGGGGACACTTTTACAAACAGGAGCCTCCATTAAGTCAGAAAGCTGTTAAGTGTAACAATAAGTCATTGTGAAACAGCTTCTTATGTGTTATTAATAATGAATGAATAGTCTAATGATTCTGGCAGCAAGAAAACCATAAGAACCTTTCATTCAATAAACTATTTTGAGCCCAATATAATGTTTTAATCAAGGTGGCATGGTAAATTGGGCTACAGCTCCAGACTCTTATCCCACCCTAAAGACACAACGGCAGTAATGATCAACTGGAGGCCTGCGGGCCACATATGGTGAGCCAGAGCTTCCCATCTGGCCCAGAGGGTATTAAGGAATTCAGAAAATGTGAGGGGAAAAAATGTGTTCCTGTATTTAGGATATCTAACATACAGCAACCCCAAAAATAATTGAGATGGAGATAGTTGTATTAACAATGATTTAAGTATTTGTGTTCATATCCCTGTCTTTTATTAAAGGAATAATGTCAAATCTGGCTAAATATGATGAATATTTCCCAGTAATCAGGACTGTATTCTGCCATTAAATTTCCATGAATAAAGATTTTAACCATCGCTGCTCTCAGTGAATTGTCTGATAGGGCAAATGATAATAACATTCATTTTGCAAGAAAGGGAAAATAACAATGATAGGCTGATAGGCTAACTAGACAGTCATGGAAAAAAATATTATACAGCCCTTGTTTTCTTCAGTTTATTGTTCATCTTAATGCCTGGTACAACTAAAGGTACATTTGTTTGGACAAATATAATGATAACAACAAAAATAGCTCATAAGTGTTTTATTTAAGATCTAGTCATTTTCCATGCTTTTCTTGAAAATGATTTTGGTTATTATCAATCCATGACTGTATATATATTTATATATTGTGAAGGAAATTTGGTGTTTCCTGTCATGGAAGGGCATGATGTAGGTGGCGACCTACTTGCTATTCAAGATGCAAGGCCTTGTGGGAACTCAAACTGTGAACTTAACTCTGGTGACACCATGTGAGAGGGGAACGTGTAAAGAAGTGAGGTCTGTCCTGATGTGATGTATAGCAGAAGGTTAGGGCCACATTGCCTCTTGCTGAAGAACCAATGCTGGAAAGTGCAACAACCACAAGTCGAGCAGTGTATGGGACTTTGTTGCTTTGTTAAATAAGCATCCGGGACTGAGCGGTGTATTGGAGTACGGATGTGTTAATAAAACCTGGAGAACTGTGTATTGTGTGCTTCTTGTTTGGCCAGCTCACCCATCAACTTAGTGTAATTGTCAAAATTGCCATGACAATATATACAGTCATATACACACCAAGGTTATAATAGTTTTGTATTTTTCATTAGTTTTAGTTTTAATTTCGTTGTGAATTTTTGTTTTCAAATTCAGTTAGTTTTAGTTAGTTTTTAGAGTGAGTTTTCTAGTTTTAGTTTAGTTTTTAGTTTTTGAAAATGCTTAGTTTTAGTTTAGTTTTTATTAGTTAGTTTTAGTTTTTTTGTAACGGGCTATACGTTGGTTAAGAGGTCATAATAAATTTTGCCTTTATTTCCTTTGGTTTATCATCTCAGCCCCAATAAGGTTATTAACTGTTTTGAATTTCAGTTCTAGTGTAAACATCCCAGTCTCAGTAAACATATTCACCATGTGTTGCATGTTCAAATAGAAACACTGAATTATGAATGAAAAAAGTTGACAAAAACGAAAACTAAGGACATTTTCACTTTAATTTCAGTTAGTTTTAGTTAGTTTTGTAACCACACAATACAGTTTCAGTTAGTTATCGTTTTTTTAAAAACTCTAGTTTTTATTTTTATTTCAGTTAACGAAAATGTTTTTTCAATTCTAGTTTTCGTTATTTTGTTAGTTTTCGTTAACTATAATAACCTTGATACACACACACACACACACACACACACACACACACACATATATATATATATATATATTTGAAAGATCACCCCCCAAGCATCTGCTTAGAAAGATCAAGGCTCTTGAACAATGATAGCTGAGGACCACTACAGGCTGTTTCTGTGTGTCACAATAATGCACATCTTTGGAATTATATCTCTGTAAATTGCATATTTGTTTTCTACTTCATATTGTGAACATTTGCACATTTCTTGAACAATTTCACACATTTTTGCTCAAAACTACGACATTTTAAAACTGCATTGCTCTTTCATTTTCATACATATATATTCTACATAATTCTTTTAAATATTTATTTTCCCATTTCTACTGTAATTTTCTTGTATTCAAATCATAGACTGATTCAAACTACAAAATGTCAATTGATACGATTCAGATTCCGTTTTTCCAAACAATTATAAGTTAAACAAAACAAATGCAAATTAAGTGATTTAAATTCTTTTTTTTTCATGCAAGTTGATCAATACAAACTTAATAATTTCCAGTGATTTATATTTCTGCCCATAGGTCTACCCACTGAAACATTGTGTGTACAGTGACAAACAGTAAGCATGACTGATATATATTTAAATTTGATTAATAATCAAACCGTAAAGCAAAGACAAGTTTATTTTCATATTTGTGTGGCTTACACTGATTTTATAGTTTATCATGTGTGTAATTTGTTTTCATCACTGCTCAATAAGAGAATAACATCCTTAAAGGTGAAGAGGTTCATATTTAAAGACCCGGAGAAGGAGAGCAGATAAATCCTGTGGTCCTCTCAGTCTTATCCAAATAGATAGAGTATCTGCTGTCTATTAAAATCTCTCTCAACACTCAACGTATAGCTTATCGTCTGCTGAGACTGTTTAATTTTACCCCTGTCTCCGTGCAGAGCTAAACATAGGCTACTGTTTCTAAAATAATCGGCACTCTAGAGCGTGAGCTATGGGAACATTTCAATAATTAATTCAGTCTCTTTTTTCTCTCTCTTACTCAAAGACACGCACATGCTCAGCCAGCAGAACACGTGCCGTCCACACAAACATCGTGTTCTTTACATTTTCAGAAATGCCCCAGCTTTCTGAGGTCTTAAATGATGTGCTTGTCCACTTTTAAATAGAGGCCTCAGAACCCCTCAGTCAGACCCAAATCATCTGGTTGCCTCTCTGTGGCACGAGTGCCCGCTGGCTGAAAGAAGCATTGGCGTTGGGCTGGGCTCGGGCCGGCCTTTCTGTGGGCTCCTCAGAGCAAACGGCGTCACGTGGCTCGTGTTGATCCTGCCGTTTGCATCTGTGGAGCCTGAATGCGTGAGTTTGTGTTTTAGAGGGATGGACAGGAAGGAAAAGAGGAAGGAACTGAGGGATTTTCACTGTCTGGGGTTAAAGGCAGCTTTGGCACCTGTTGGACCTCGGGGCACAGGGCTTATATAATGTGTGTCGGGGTGAGGGGTGTTTACAGCAGGTGTGCAGCTTGAATTCATAAGGCTGCATCTTAGAATACATTATTTGCTGCATTTTAGAATATGTAATTCTGCTTTCATGTGGATTTTTAGAAGATGCATTCAACTGCTTTTGAAAATGTCAAGACACTTAGTTAGTTTATGAAAATCAGATGGATACTAGCTTGAAACAAACCACAATTCTCTTTTAATACAATATTAAAGTGGCACTCCTTTGATTTTATAGTAGAAAGGCATTTTTGTTCTTGTAAATGGTTAATATTGATACAGCAGATGTTGGGACATACAAACTGAAAGCAAATTTTTGCCTTGTCTTATTTTTTGTATTACAAGGTTGGCAAGTCAGAAAACCAAATACTGTCATGTCTGGGTTTATAATATGATTAGGAGGCATAAACAATTTCATTCATATATATTGTACATCATTATTTTAAATACTTCTTTTCAGATTTCTACCGTTATTTTCTTGTATTCAAACCACAGACTGTATGATTCTAACTAAGAAATGTCAATTGATACGATTTTGGATTAGAAATACTTTTTTGTTCTTGTAAATGGTCAATATTGATGCAACAGATGTAGAGACATACAAACTCAAAGCAAAGCTTTGCCTTGTATTACTTACACAAGTTTGGCAAGTCAGAAAACCAAATGCTGTCATGTCTGGGTTTGTAATATGATTAGGAGGCGTAAACGGTTTCTCAGCCTTCTCCAGGAACTGCAGGGTTATGAACCCACAATAAACACATTTTGCGGCAACTTAATTGCAATAAACGGATCAAATGTCTGCTGAAATAACCACATCATGATGCAGATTTGTGAAAAGTCTGAATTCATTTTTTGTCAGGTCAGTCTGCACGACAGACAAGCAAACAACTTTAAAATGCTTGTTTTCTGATTGGATTTTGGATTGATCAGGGCTATGCTGTGCAGCTGAATGTCAACACTGATAGGCTTTGACAACACAGCCTCACACAAATTCATTGCTCGCATGCAAAAAATTTGCTTTGCATTTGATGTGAAAAAGTCTCTGATATAGATCCAGCTCCATAAACACTAAATCATATATATATTATGCATCTTTCTGTTGTATTAGCATCTTTGGTTAGACTTCCCCTGTCTTGTAAATGCCAAAAACATTCAGGCTGCACATCCCCAGCTCTTAATGCAAGCTATACATTTGAAGCTGAATTGAGAAACCCTGACGGCATCATCAGGATTATTTTCTCAGACATGATATTCACAAAACACATTATTAACTGTTTTCATAGGCTGAGCAGTACACCTCATGACAAATAAACTGATCTCTATGTGTAAAATTGACAGAGAGCTACAACTGAGAACACTTTGATTAAAAAGTTTAGGATGTGTCATGTTATTATACACTTTTCCACCCTCTTTTTCCCCATAATAAGTCTACAAAAGTCAAATACTAACATGCTTTTAAGCCCAGAGGACCACCTCACCCTTCTCTCCACCCCTTCACTTTCTATTTCTGTCTTTCCCCCGTGGGGCTGGAAGCTCGATCTGCTCTGAAGAAACAGTGAGGGTCTGAACCAAGCACCAGATCAGAAACAAGTTAAAAGTAAAACTAGTGGCCTGGATACGTCCACTTCAGTCTCAGCGGGATAACTCACTCGCCTCCTCAGAAGCATCATGTCACGCTACAAGCCTGTCAGGAGCATCTGTTCCCTCACCTATCATTCATTTTTGCGCTGCAACCTTGAAAATGATTCAAATTAAGCCTTTAAACTTTAATTTTAAGTGAAGGTGTTTTTGATTCTCCTTTTCAGCCTCACATAAATGTTTTATATTACAGAGAGTGGAAGTAATATACCCCTCCTTTCATCTTTAGCGCATGTGTTCAGTGAGCCAAGGATTTCAGAGAACATTGTCGTTTCACTTTCAATCTCCTACCTTCTCTTTGTCTCTGGTTCGCTCTGTAGTTTTTATTTGACCTCCTCCACTTCCAACCTGATTGTGCGCTGCAGCTGAACTGGCAACAAACCTGCAACCACAGCAAACAACTGGAGGTGAACGGTAATGAACTCATGTCCTCTGTGAAATACACACTGTGAGCGCTGAGGCAGGAAGACTCTCTATTTCAACAGTACGCTGGGTAGGAAACGCTGTGAAACATCTCCACTAGTGCCATTAATATAATAAAAAAGATAATAATACATGGCATAATAATGCAAATTCACCCTTTCAAATAGAAATGAACATTTCTTATTGATGCGTGTGTGTAGAGGAACAGCCTGAGCCCCACACACGGTGAAACTCTGATGCAGACGAGAGTCTTACGATGGTCGTGACAACCTTTAGCTATTTAGCCATCTAACAAGACAGCCACTAAATTAAGAAAATTTAACAACTCTCATCACTGTGTAGGAAGGCACATTGCTATCACCTGATGAGTGAAAACTTTTTTGGGCACAATTTCAGTGTAGAATGAAACCATGGTGAAATTAGCAAGCTAATTAGCTAGATGTCTGCTAGTTAGCTAAGTAGTCAGCTTGCTAATTCCAGCACGCTTTCCTGCTACACTGGTTGAAGAAAATGGGCCCAACAGCAGGCTGGTGGCAGCAGCAGCGCTCTGTTTCCACTGCTGGCAGACGACTTTGGTGGTTAGCTAGCAAGCTGATTTGCCAGCCGTCTGTCTTCGGAGCTGTGCCAGTCTGATAAATAGTAAATTCAAAAACCTAGCCGTCGTTGCTCCATCAGGGCCATTGCCTGGCAAAGGCAGCAGTGGTGAAAACAAAGAGATCCCTGAGGACTGTTGTTACTGAGCTTTGACATTGGTTTGGGAACATATACTGTATGTACTTTTCTGGCCCTCAGAAACATACACATAGTTAGCTGAGGTCCTATAATAGCCCTTGGGGGTACATTAATGTACCCCCAAGTTTTTTTTCATTGGAGAGAAGACATGGACTCCTACTTTACCCCTATTTTCTATAGGGCAAATAGGGGATGGTACTTACCCTTTAAAGGGCCAAAAAGGTATATATGCGTTCCCAAGCCAGCTGTACCTTAGAGGGTACTGCCCCGGTGACAAGCTGCTGTACCCCTAAAGATACAAACTCAGCACATTATTTCTGAGCGTGTAGACAATCACTGTGAAGCAAGAGGTCTGGTGCAATCTGCAAAGGACTAGTAGGGAAATTTTTTATGGCAGCTTGCCAATTTTAAAATGTGCCAGGCATTACATGTGGCTGTCGGTAAACTGGATCGAGAGTCCACACTGAAAAGTATCAGTAGAAATCAGTTTAGAATTGTAAACCAAACCAGCTCCAAAAGTGGTTTGGACCCCATTTACAAATATTACATTTCATGTTTTTTTGTTTTTCAGACTTTCTAAAATCAATCTGGACACAATCTGGATGAACCAAAAAAATGAATTTGGGCTGGCAGTCTAAGCTAGACCTAAGAAGCTGTTGAGTCTAAATCCAACTGTGTTTTTAAAAACAGTGAGCTCAGAGATAAGGAGGAACCGGTTACAGGCATGCTGACGGGTGCTAATCAGCAGGGACACAGATGTGGGAAATATCAGACCGTCTGTTCCTGGACCAGGACCTGCACTGTGTCACTGTGCAGACAGACCAGACAGCACCCATGTGTGAAAGAGATGACCTCAGTCACACACTAAAGAGGCAATGGCAGTGGAAAGAGAGAGAGACAAACTACTCCTGGACCTGATAATGTGTTTTTAAATTAGTCATCACAAGTGAATGCCACAACTTGTCATTCTGGTTTGTGAGAAATTCAGAAGCGGTTTCCGTGCTCCGCCTGTCTCCCTCGGTAGGCCTAATTTGTCACAAATCCAACAGCCTTCTTAAGGGAAAGCTGATCCACTAGAGCCACGTTACAGCGTCTTCCTTTGCCTAACAAATTCCTACAAGTCACGCACTCTGAAAGAGCGCATTGTAATTCAACTAAACACTACTCCTACTCCTCTTGTGGAAAAGAGGGGGAAAAGGAAGTGGGAGTGCATGTGTCCCCGGTGGACTGCACCGCCACTTGTTCAAAAAGCTTTCCCGCCTGGCTGAATCTGACAAGACCACAGGCTGGCTCAAAGAGAGAGGAATGCTGCCTTCAAGTACTGCTCGTAAACTTGAAAACAGCTATGAATATTCTAAAAGGCTGAAAACAAACAAGGTTGTGTCACATATCATCCTATCATGCCTAAAAGCTTCACTAAAGTGTTAATGACCACACTTCAAGGAAGGTTAAAAAGCCTGCCAGCATAAAAAGGGGCTTTGTTGTAGGCTGCACATAAAAGTAATAGAAGTAACTGTGTGAAGAATGACAAAAGTTAAAGTTCTGCATTCTTTTTTTAAGTCCACCACCGGGCCAATTGCTGGATAAAGTGCTTTAGCTCTTTCTTTTGAGCCATGCTGCTTTCAGCTGCTGATGTTGTGCACAGTTAGCGACGGCTAAAAGTTTAAACCATACATCACCTCTGGAGTCTCGTAAGTCGCTCTGGGGACTAACTTGTAATGGAGACACACAGGGTGAGCAGACTTTTGAGAGGGTGTGACCTGAGACTTTCCCGGTGGCCACTTTTTCCCCTAGTCGAAACACGGCTGTAATGTAGCAAACAATGAGTAAAACAGCCTTGTTGAAAAGAAAACAAAATGGCACCAGCATATAAAAAGCTGCTTTAAAGATTCATAAAGCAGAAGGAATACTTTTACAACAAATATGTGCTTTTTTGTAACTGACAAAAAAGAAAATGAAGCCAAAACGTTAATAGCACAAAAGAATAATAATTAAACAGCATTCAAGCCTATATAGTCTGGAATGTAAAATAATGACATTTGCAACTTACAACATATATTTTCTGGCATGGTGTCTATAGTGTTGGACCCCTGGGTTGTATGACATGTATTGGAGACTTGTCGGCACTTTTAATTTGAGCTCATTTCCCAATAAACTCCTTTAGCCATGTTGAAATAAAAACAAAATAGACCCTGACGTGAATTGTAATGGCATATCCCTGAAAAAGTCAGAAAATTAGTTTGTGAGTTGTACCTTTTAAATAGATTTAAAAAAAACTATTAAACTATTAAATAGCTACATGCTAAAGGGCTAATGTATAGGCTATTGAACAGTTGCTAATTTTGTTTGCTATCTAGTTGTGTTTTACGATAAAAATGTGCTTGAATGTAACTGTAGTAGTCAGGAATGTAAAAAATGACACTTGTTCTTCAAACTTTCCTTTAAATAAAAAATCAGTTTGTGCAGTGTAGCTTTGCTTTTCAATACATAAAATCGGAAGTAGCTAGCCATTTGCTAAAGGGGCTAATGTATCTTGAATGGATGCTAGTCGTTCTTTGCTATCCAAGTGTCTTTTACAACAAAAATGTGCATCTCACACCATCGTTTTTGGTTTTGTTTTTAGAAATACAGTTTGTGAATTGTAGCCTATTGCTTTTCATTAGATAGAAAAGCTAAATAGGTAAAAAAAAAAAAAAAGGTAGCTACTTTGCTAAAGGACTAATGTATCTTAAATAGCTGCTTGTTGTTGTTTGCTAGGAAAACTTCCACAATGAGAAATATGCCAAGGAGGCAGAATTAGGGGAAAATATTGAAACAAACATTTAACTAATATTCCATGTTGTCACACTGTTAAAATAATCTCCTCAGTCATTTTTTGTCAAAATTGGGTTTTTTTTTTTGCCTAAATCATCGCCTCATGATGCCGGTCACCTATGGTAAAATCGCCTACATCCTCAGTTGATCAGATCATGTGATTTTACCCCTTTAGGATAATGGCCTATGTCAAGTATGTGACTTAAGCGGATTTATCATGCCTAAGTCAAAATAAAATGTGACTTAGGCAATTCTTTGAACATGTCTTTGTGACTTAAGCAGACACATTCAAAATAAAGTGTTACCATATCTTGCTTAAGTCACAAAGGCATGTTCAAAAAATTGCCTAAGTCATTTATTTCTTTCAAGTTACATCATTTACACAGTGTTATTGCTATGTCAATAGCCATCATTTATTACATCCTTTTTGAGTGAAATGATCAATAAATGTCATATGTTACACTTTTGGTGAAGTTTTTTGTGTTTCCTGCAAAACTTGAAAAAATTAGTTAGGCGATTATTTTAACAGGGTGACGATATGAAATAAAATGCCTCTTTCCTTCTAGCTACTTTGGTTGTCTTGACGGTTTGCTCTAAAATTCTGAAATTACCCACAGTACATGAATGCGGCCCGGGACGGGCATCGTGGCGGGGGGCGGGGCTATGCAGATGAGGGAGCCGCTGAGTGAATAGACGCTCCCGGCTTCTGTAAGCGGAGCGGGGACACTTGCTCTGGAGAGACGAACCGAAGAGAGTGGACACCGCTGCAGACAAACAGATCACTTTCACTCGACCCCACAACATCGCAACATGTCTTCAAAGTGCCCCAAGTGTGAGAAGACGGTGTATTTCGGTGAGTGATGCCCGCTTTGTTTGGTCCGGGCTTTTGAAATTACTTTTGTGTCATGATGTTGATGCCGACTCCTGACAGGGGATCGATCTTTTTAGGGACAACGTGTTTTTAACGTCCTTAATTTACATATTTCACGAATAGTATGCCTATTGGGATATAAAGCAGTTAATTCCCATTCATTGAAACAGGCATACGCGTCACACATCTGTAATTAAACGATGTAAAATTACAGAACTCACATTTACTAAAAATGCCTATTTTTCTAATGGAGTTCTGAATGTATGCACTTTTGCCTACCTCTGTATTTTATCAATATATCAACATACAGTAGGATATTTTAAGTATGTATGTGGAGTATGTTTGACGATAGCCTGATATGATTCTTAATAGGCTTTTATCTTAAATGGTGGGAAAAATGTAAACCATTCCTATATTTCCCAAAGGAATTCCTCAATGAAGTAAAGTTCATCCATGCATTCTTTAGATTAGACATTTTCTTTTTGGGAAAGAGTTGCTGGCAATGTAAATGATTCACAGGGACAAACTTTGGGAAAACCAAAACCTGGCGAAGCAAATGGGTCAACAAAAGCCCTAAGAGGGAAAATACTTTAACAAATTTATTATTTTTATATAATCATAAATGTACTCTCTCGATATATGTATATATATAATAGCTATCAGATGATTTTCATTTGCGTAAGAGAAAAAAATGCAGTGTCTGCACTGAGTTCAACTGAATAAATGATTTATCTTATTTTGACACAGATCTGTGCCATTTTTAATTTGTTGTATTTGGTGAGCATCCAAGCCTGACAGTTGGCTTTGGAGGGCGGCTGAACGAGGCCCTTGCCAAGAGTGCAGAAATGCCATATGCTGAGATTGCCCACTCATGTAGGAACACGGCAACATCATGCTGCGTCAGTGAGATGAAAACATGTAAACATGCGTCTTTTGCACCATTGTAAACAAAGATGGGAAAACAAAACACCCACATGGGCAAAGAGTTGCACTTAGTCGAAGCCCTGGCATCTTATACTCACTATAACAGATGTTTACAGTGGAAGAAATATACACAGATAAGGGCAGAGCAGAGGATTAAAGGAGCTTAGGTCATGAAGATAAACAAAAATTAACATGACTGCTTTAAATCCGAAGCTGCACATGATGCACTTTGCTCTGTGTGTTTTAGGGAACATGCTGCTGTCCTGTTGGACCTTGAGTAATCCTATGTTTATGTTTGGCCGCATGCTGGGAACACAAAACAAATTTTTCGTTCTTCGGGGCTGATCTTTTCTACACTTCGCAGCACACATTGGAGCTGTCACGGGGGTCAAAATCAATTATGTGAGTGGATGGAAGTCCTCTTATGTAACAGGAGTGGCAGCAAAACACCACAGCTGCTGCTCATCCTATGGGTCCCGAGAGTCACTGACATGGAATAAATATCTGTGCAAATAAGATTTAAATTTCCTCCAATACAGATTTTATGCATGTCTGAGTATTCATTTGCGCCGTAGCCTTAATTCGCTGCAGCGAGTGAGTCACTGCTCCACTGTGATGTATGTTGTTTTTTTATGTAACGTCCTAAGATCCATCCTCGTGGAGTTATTTTTGGTCGGGGTGTGTCTTATTGGGTGGAGAGTGCCCGGGGCTGAGGCGACAGAAAGGATGATGAACAGCTAGTAGGAGCAGTCATGGGTGGAATTAGCGGCACTTGTCAAAACAAGGAGGATGGAGGATGTGAAGGGAGGTTGTTAATGACAATATTAAAGTTTCAGTCTTTGCAAGGGAGGCTGTGAAACCTATGACAAGGCATGGGAGAGGTCAGGGTGGGAGCAAAGTCCTGCCTGTGCTGCTGCTGCTGCTGCTGCCCACGGCCTGAAGCATCAACATGATGTCAGTGGTGTATTTCAGATACTGTAGAATGAGCTCAGCAGCAGCTCCACCTACATACATCCTCCTCTCAGATACTTGGCTCTCTAGAGATGCCAGAAATCCTGTGTTGAGGTGAATTTTCAGGGCTGCAGAACAGCTAAAGTTGCATGATTGAGGGTGTAAAGTGGGGAAAAAAATCCCCAGCTTCTGATCTACACCAGGACATGTGTTATTGATAGAGAAAATTGTCTATTTCCCGTCCTTTTTTTTTTCATCTTGTGGTGGTTGGTGGTGTAGCTGTGCAGAGCAGTGATTGGCCCACCCCGCAGTTACCCACCTGGTCCTCCAGCTGGTGTTGCCCAATATTGGATCTAGCAGGCAAAGGTTTTCAACACTTAACTCTCCTCTTCTTAACTTCTGGAAAAAAAAGAAAAGAAGAAAAGAAAAGTTATTTCACGTGGCAGCGGTGAGCCACAGTCTGGGTTTGAAATTCTTTTGGTTTTGGGGAAATGTTTTTTTATTTTTTTTATTATTTTCCATTCATTAAAGTAACAAACAGCTGTTTTATGGTGGCAGTGTTTCAATTTCACTGCTGCTAAAGGCAAGTGTTGACTACTGCTGCCGTTCTCTTTGCTTGTGGAGCTGTAAAACCTTAAAGGGACAGTTTACCTCAAAAGCAAACATTTCTATTTTTCTCTTACCTAGTGCTGTTTATCAATCTAGAATGTTTTGGTGAGTGTTGAAGGTGTCAGCTGTATAATGATGTCACTCGGCCTTCAGTCAAGCATCAAAAAACGACGTTATAAAAACTCAACAGCAATGTCTCCTGTCATCATTACCCGGTTACTCAAGATAATCCACAGAGCTTGTTGTTTAGGATTTTCTTTCTACTCAGTTACTTTTTACTTTAGCTAACCTATACCTATAGCTCCCCTAGCCCCATCAGTTATGTCAATGCAATACAATGCAGCTCAAACAGAAGAGGTCGATCGGGGTCGGGATCACCAGAAGCTCCAAGATACTTAAGTCACGTTAAGATATTAACGCAATTTTAAACATTTTGCGCGATGCTGAATATTTCTATAACATATTGTATATTGCAACATTTTACCATTTTTCAAATGTATGTCCCCAGAGGAAAATTTTGTTAAAATCTCCTTTACCTAGTAAAATGTTTTTAGTCCGTTCGCTTCATGTCAGTCATTTTTATTACTGCAAAACTAGATTAAGTCGACAGACCAGCACTCATAAAAAGAGTCATAAACGTGCATGTACCTGACAAACTGAATTGTTTGTATCACAGTCTACACATAGTCCAACCGAATGCAAATTAATGCAAACATGTGTTGATGAGTTAAGAGGTTTTTTTAAACAATGCAACTTTTAAAAAAAAGTTATGCAGCTCCTTCAGCAAAAAATAAATTACAATTGAATTTAAATAAAACCTCTACTCGGTGCCTTCTAGTGGACTTAAAAAGCATTGATTTTTATGATTCTAGCACCACAAACTTGAATTTGAATCTGAAACAATAACTATTTATAATATTGTTACTTTGCGGCCTCGTTTTGATTTGATACTGTATTGCTTCACAAAATATCGAGGTACAATGCTGATTGATTTTTGTTCCGCCACCGCTACAACATTAATGTCAACATCTCACGTTGACGTGAGCACATGTATAACTTCCTTCTGTGGTGTTATACGGATGGTGGGTGTAGTTTGGTAGAAACAAAATAGTTCCCAAATGCAACTGCGCACAACACAGTCTGTGGATTATCTTGAGTAACTGGGTCATGATTTCTGGAAAGAGACATTGCAGTTGAGTTTTTTAAATGCATTTTCTTGGTCCTTTGAGCACCATGAGCACAGTGCCATATAGTCCCATTATATTTAAGAGAAGGCAGACTCTCTACGGCCAATATCTCCAACATTCTGCAGCTCACACCAAAACAATCCAGATCAATAAATGGCACTACAGGTAAGAGAAAAAATATGCGCGTTTGGTTTTGTGGTAAACTGTCTCTTTAAGGAACCCGCCACTTGTTCCTGGTGTTACAAGAATGTTCATCTTACTTTTTAATTGTAGTCTTTGCTGAATTCAAACTCCCAGCGTTCACATTGCGGCCTCACATCTGTTAGTTCCTGTGGTACAGAGATGCTTAGAATACACCAGGGACTATTGGCTGACATGTGACGAGCCCTAGTGGAAATACATTGTTAGCGTGTGATCGAGTCCATGTGGGACACAACACAGCATGGCTCACTAAGTCTCTCTCAGCTCCAGACCAAAATTCAGCTGAGCGATCCAGCCCCGACTCTTGTGCATGACAAATTGGAGCAATGCATCTTTGTGCAGCTAAGTGAATAAACGAGAAACTAATGGCGCTCTGATGCGAGTTTCTCTTTCTCCCCCTTTCATTCACCAATTCCTCTCTCTTTCCTCCTCTTTAGTCACTTGCTCTCCCCTCGGGCCCTGAATTCCTCTTCCCCAACTGGGGGAAATGGGGTGAGATGGCTCGCCTTTATTTAAACGGGAGACTCTCAAAGTGCCTCATGCATTATAATGAGAAGCGACATCTCTATTCACACAAAGCTCTTTCTGTCTCCGCGCACGTTTGTTGCTTCCAGCCAGGCGGAATACCTTCGTCCTCTCAGCCCGACGATACGTTTCCCACACACCTCTTTTTATCCAGCTTTTACCCCAAACATCCACACAATACCTGTTTTTTTCCCTTCCCCTCTCTTCTGTCAATGCTAGAGTACCCTGCTTTCCACTTGGCTGCCCAGTAGGCTGTGTGAATGTGCCTTGTCAGTTATGTAACATCATTTCTTGAGTCGTTGCCTCCCGCTCGCTGCCATTGCATAACCTGCCAGCTACTGTGCACCAGTCAATGAAGGTCCTTTTTCTCTGCCTTTTTGAGGCACAAATATGATCCCCCCCTAATGGAGATGGCATTAAGCTCGGTGCTGAAAGTCGGCCCTACCCCCCTCCTCCTCCAACACAGGTGAAACTGTTCCACCTTGCAGCAGAATGACCTGTTGCATAACAGCAGAGGCATAGAGGAGCAAAGTTGTCTATAGTTCATCCAAATGTCTCACACTCATTTTTGATTCTTTTTTTTTTTTTACAGCTGAAAGTTTTTCCTGGAAGCCTTTTGGACAAAACCATAAATCTTATTAAAGAGGTGGATGTAGCTTCCAGGTCTGAAAAGTGAAGCCAATTCAAAGATCATAAATAACCTGCATTCCCACTAATGGCCAGCAGGGGGCGACTCCACTGTTTGCAAAAAGAATTGTATAGATGTCAATGAGAATATGAACCTACTTTTAACTTGATTTATTCTCTCAGTTAACATTTTTCTAATTTCTTTATGGTCTCAACTCTGGTTTCAAGTTTTTTATAATACAGCGTGATTTTCATTTTGTAAATTTTGGTCACATTTAGAGTAAAATAGTCGATAAAGCAGGATATGTCTTAGGGATGGGAATAATTAACTGATGATCGATTAATGGTCATTAAGAATTTGGTCAATCACGTGGAATTTTTAATCGACCTGTGTATTTATTAATTTAAATTTTTATCTCTGACGGTGTATCAGCACTCACTGAACTGAAACGCAGCCGATTGTTCAGTTCTGCGGCCATATAGATAAAGATACAGTTTGCAAACTGAAAGTTGCAGTTACAATGATAAAAAACAAAAGTATTAATTTGAGCAAAACTAGCTTACTGTATCAAACCTTGCTAGCATGAATTACCAGGTTTAATTTTATCCAAAACTTATTTAAACACAAAACAAACTTAAAAATGAAAGATTACTGTGAAAACTAACCTCATGCCTCTACGGGGGCTAAAACATAACAACATTGAACTCCTTGACGTTATCTTTACAGGATCACCTCACAAGTTAGTTTAACGATCAACAGGATCCAGTCTCTTTTCGTCCTTTCAAAATAAAAGGGTTCGTTATCAAAACAGGCTTTTGCATAGTACTGTACATATATCTTTTATTTTGCCCATGTATGCATGCAGCGATTAATCGATCATCAACGTTATAGATAATCGACTTGGCAGGTTTTCTTCTAAACGTCCATCCCTAGTATGTGTGGCCTATCTTGTAATTGACTTGTCAATAAGGATGGAGGCGCAGCAATGTGTTTCCACGGCGCTGTTTGCATTGATTAGCTGTGAACTTGATTTTTGCTTACCTCGAGTTATGAGAGCTGACTTTGTTAACAGCGACTTCACACAGTGTTACCAGAAGCCAGGTGAATTCAGGTTGCCTGTATAGGTTTGCGTGTGTAGTGTCCTCGGGTTCTCCATCAGATCTACCTATTTTGTATAAATGGTCACGTCTGGCTTCAAAAACCAGGATGGAAATGGCCAAAACAACTCAAAAAACATCTAAAAATTGTGGTCCACAAACCAATGGATGACGTCATTGTGGTTACATTCACTTTTATACAGTCTTTGGACAAAACACAACAAATCATATGATTTTGATCAGATGGCAAATCACAAAAAAGATGAGATAAATTAGAATTGTGTGGTCTGGTGGCAGCTAGCAAGGATTCTTGCTTGTAAACACAAACAATATACTTTCTAAAAAAAATCTTAAAATAAAATTGAGCACACCCAACAAAGCCTTAACCCTAATAGAGTTCCAGTTACATAACATCCAGTTGTAAGTAGTTAAAAAAATATAATATAACAGCAATGCAGACTTTTGTTATCAATGCCAGTATTCTCTGTCGACCGCACCTAATTTTACCATCCTGCTCTCACTCAAATGATATTTGATTTGCCGTCTACTGACTGCCTCAATCATTGTGAATGTAGCAAAACAATAGCCGAGATTTCATCCCCCGCTGGAGTACAAGGCACAGCGTCATTCAACAATTTTAAACTTGAACAGATAATTATAGATTATTTAATTTATCAACAGTAGCTCAAACTTTGAACAAAAAGTGACAGCCCTCCCCCACGCACAAGTGATTCACAGAAAACAATGCATCCACTTAGTGGACATTATGCACCAGACAAAAGCTACTACATGCATTTCACATGATGTGGCAGGCAACATTAGATTTCATTAGTTCGGTATCACTGTTTTCTCTTCTTTTGTTGTGCTGTTCTTTATTAAAACACTTCTACATGAATACTCTTCTGTAAACAGATACATGAGTTTCTCTTGTAGCTGAAGTAATCAATACAGTTCCGTATTATTAAAAAGACACAGGCCAGCACCACATGTAACCACACATGTTGACTGGAACCTTACAGATTATAACTTTAACTCTTCATTCGACTATTCTTTTTACACTTTCAAAGGAAAATAATCCACTTGTACCATGTGCTCATGTAGACACGGTGCATTTTATTATGCCTCTTTACTGGTTTCAGATGATTTCACTCAAAGAATTTGAAGCATTTATACATTTTGTCATATGATGTCTTCCCCCTCAAGGGCTGATTATCCAATTACATAGCTCACATCTGAAGGTGCCATGCTACTGATACCGTCCTGCTTCCTCTTTTGAAGACATGGTCCACTACTCTGTAATCTACTCATGCAGACTAGATCTTTTTGAAGTCCCTGTAGCCGGGACACAGTGTCCTGGCTGGTTAGAGATGAGATGCAGTGTGGGGCAAAGCGGGCCCAGAGGTTCATTCAGGGAGGGACTGTGGAGAGGGTGCTTTGCCTGCGGCTCCTCTGACCAGCGCAGACAGGATGTGAGTTAACTGCAGCCCATTTACGTCAGCCAGCAGGATTCACGAGGTCGGCCTCTTTTATTCGCAGAGGGAGAGGGGGGAGAAAGGGAGAAAGCCCGGGGAGGAAACCTCGCCTTGGCTGAGGCGACGGACGACCTCCAGAGTTAAGTTTTGCTCCAGGGTTGCATCAGCCACAGGGATCCAAATACATGTTTCCTACTCGCTCTTTAGCATCAGTCCCCACCCTGCACACACAGCCGCTGTGTGCACCACAGCACATACTGACCCTAAAAAAAAAAAAATCAATTCTAATGTTTAACACACCACTGCCAGGGTCAACCTCACTTCTGTTCCCTCACAACAAGCAGAGGATGCTCTTTTAAAACTTTTCTAGTATTATAGGGAATTTAAGAGGCATTTGTGATGCTGTGAAACAAAAAAATGAGTTGCATACTTGAGTTAATTTATGTTATGTATGTGACTTCAGTACATGACAATTAGTCCAATCTATCAACTCAATTTGTCACATGAAGTCATACAAGGTACAGTTTCAGTGAGTTAGTGAACTTATGTATGCAAGTTAAAATGAGTCAACTCTGACTTTTGGTTTCACACCACAGGGCACATACAGCTGTCTCCTGTGTGCCTGTGTTTGTTTGACCTGTTCATCCAACCTGACCTCCTCCTTACCCTTTATTAGAGGTGGGAATCACCAGAGGCTGCACAATATGATTTTATCCTGATACTTGAGTCACGATACGATATTATGCGATTTGAATCATTTTGCGATATGCGATTTAACTGCATTTTGTGTCCACAAAATTAAATTCAATCAGGATTTGTTTTGTCAAACAAGAGAAAAATCTCAGTTTTGAATTGGGAGGCAGCCATGTATGTAAAGAGGAGGCTATTTTCATTGAGATTGCATAATGTCAGAGGTCAAATGACCGCTTTGAAAATCACCGTGAAACATAAAAAAAAAAGCCTTACTTTGCATCGTTAGTTCGACAATTTCCCGACACGATATCCTGACGCACTTTAGATTCCTCAGATCTTCTAGTTTCATATGATACCAGTATCTCCAGTATATTCCTAAAAGTTAGCCTCTGGATCGGAGAAAACAATGGGTCGTTGGAACGCTAAATATCGATACTTGGCGGCCATGAATCGATATAATATTGCCACGCAAAATATTGCGATACTATGCTGTGTTGATTTTCCCCACCTCTACTCTTTATACTATGTCACCTGACTTCCTTCTATAATTACTTCAGCCACAGAAGGTTGTCACCTAACAATAAACATTAATATTGGTCATAATTAGCTTCTTGCACAGTCACCCACCCCCGCCCCCCCCCCTTTTTTGTTTACTGTCTGAAAATAGTGTGCACACCAAATAATGAGGATCAATCATTTTAAATCACCATATCAAGAAAATTTAAATGCGATTATTCTTATTTTAGGTTTAATTTTATAAACCTATTACTCAGACATTCAACTAATCATTCTGAAACTGAGCGCACATTGTCCCCACAGTCCATAAAAGACACTGTTGTAGGTCGAGTAGTTTGAAGGACTTTTCAACTTGTGCATTAAACAAAGTCCCTTCCCCTGGTGAGGTTGAATGCCCCTGTGTGGCCTGACTGAATGGCAATTGTCTTTAAGTTGAGTGAAAGGTCACAAGTCCTTGAGGGTGTTTGTACTCCAGAGAACAGAACTAAGAGAGGATGCAGAAGAAGGAAACACAGGCTGCTTGTTTTTTCCTTACATTTCTCTTGAGATATGAGCAGTCCTTTTCTTTTTTTTTAACTAAATGTGCCTACCATATTTGGGTCCTGCTTTGCCCTCTGGGCCTCCAGTCAGTCAGGTGTATGGTGTTTATTAGGACGTGCAGTTATCACGCGGCTGTGAATAAAACCTAAAACAGAAAAACACCCGCATGGACTCAGCTGTCGCTGATGGATGAAGCGAATGAGAACGACAGGATGGGGAGAGGTTTGTGTGTGTGTGTGTGTGTGTGTGTGTGTGTGTGTGTGTGTGTGTGTGTGTGTGTTGGTGGGTTTGTGAGTGTGTTTTGGATGGGTTTATTGTCGGAAGGGCTGAACAGATGGGTCCAACGTTACCAGAGGGTGCAACAGAACAGAATCCAGTCAACCGTGATTCAGAGATGTTTACAATAACAATGGTTACATCATGAACATTACGACACTTAATTTGGCGCAAAAATGGTCATATGTTCGTGATATAACATCATCTGTGACAAAGATTGAGAATATAGCTATAAACTGTACATTTTTATATAAATGAGGTCTTCGATGCTCCATTAAAGTGTTTCAACTATTTACATTTCTCTTGAAGCGGATTAAAAACAAGACACAGCATCCTTGTTGCTGATGTTATCTCCTGCAGCACGCCAAACGCATTAGATGTCCCCCCGATCGAATTATTGAGTGATAAAAGAGCACCCATATGACATTTCAGAGCCCAACCCCCCCTGGCGGACATTCCTGCCACGTTGCATGCTGGGAGCTCAGCTGTATAAATGTTGCTCAGTGCTCGTCCTAGAGCTTGTTTTGACGTTTTCTAAGTCAGACAGAAAGGATGAATTTCCTCCTGACCCCAGGGGTGAATTTCAGTCCATGATCAGCTGATGTTTGGGTGCAGCTGCCTTGTCGCTGTTGACAATTAAGCAGCCATAATTAAGTGATTTGGGGGAAATTGGCCGTTAATGTTTCTGCTCTGAACACAGCCTTGTTAAAGTTTTGTTGCCTAATGTTCTGTCCAATTACAGGGTGTTCTGTAGACTCATGCTGCTCCTCTCTCAGGCTGTCTGCACACGGAGCATGATTGGTTTCACTCCTAATATGATCTGAGGTGTAAGTGAATCATGTCACAGAAATAACTAAATAAATTGAATTATAACCGGCTTGATGTTATCTGATGTACCCCGATCTATCTTAACAAGCAGAGTGGATACTTGTACTGGAATATCACGAGTCATTAGTTTGCAAAGAAACTATTTCATGTTGAATTGAAGTTTTCACCTTTTTCATTAGATGTCTTATGACTCTAATGTCCCATGAATAAAGTTAAACCCAATAAAGGATTTCTCATGATGACTGCCAATACGTAATGCTTTTGTGTTGGCTTTTAATCAAGCAGCAACCCCAGCGTCTGAAAAGTGAAGCCAATGTCGAAGTGCCTTAAACCTGCATTCTTGTTAATGACCAGCAGGGGGCGCCTTCACCGGTTGCAAAAAGAAGTCAGATTGCATAAAAATCTATGAGAAACTAATCCTACTTCTCACTTGATTCATTACCTCCATAAACATCCATAAAACAATCAGAATGCATAACTTTAAAGCAAGTCAAAGCTCGTCGTCCACAAACCACAAGTGACGTCACGGTGGCACCATGCTTGTTTGATATAGTCCAATAATCTTAGTCCTCATACATATAAGGGTTGCCACCTCTCAGTCTACTAAAAAGAGGTTTTTATGACTTATTTCCAAGAAACGTATAAGAACATCTCTGCTAAATACAAGATTGAAAGTGGTGTTTATCCCTGATTATCACAGAAGAAACTCAGTTTTACAGAACATTTAAATCAACTCAAGATTAGTCGATAAAATTGTCATGTTAGTTGAAATAATTTCTTTAGTCAAGGACAGCCATAATACATATTTCTCTAATGACTGATATCATGGATAATATGTCATTAAAACCATGGGAAAAACTACATCGTTCAAAAAAAAATACGAGCAAAGGAGGGAAAACATTGCTTTCTCATTAGTTATAGTATTTTACCGATGTTTAAAGTATTGGTGTAAGATACATTATGGCTGTATTTAGTGTGGATACATCTGAACTTATTAAATCAGAAAGCCACTGACGATTTAAATGATTTTTCCATTTACGTAAAAGCACCTTGAGTTCTGAGTGGCACAAAGTGCTGTGTTTAGATGAGATATTGCCCCTTAATTTCCTGCCAGTTTGAAGCCAGTGGCAGCACTAACGCTGTCGTAATGTTGTTTTCGTTGGGCGTCAAGTCAATCTTTTTTTTTTTTTTTTTTGCACTTTGAGCCTGTTTGGTAATTTCCTGGCTCCAAATCAACCTAACTGTGCTGAGGTGGGTGGAGTGCCACAGCTGGGGTTGTGTTTATGCACATCAGGTGGTGCGGTCTGCACAGTTTCCACATGAAATTGTGCTTAAATGTTTCTTTAGTTTACATCTTCGTTACCAGCGTTTTTTGTAGCTTGACTGACGTGCACACACAAACCACTTCATAATCAATAAAAATACTTTCAAGCCTCCTTTGCTTTGATTAATGTTCAGTTACATTAGTGAAACAGTCGTTGGTAAATACTGAGGCTAAATCAGAGAGAAGAGGAGTCAGCAGCAGGCTGTCTCACTGATTTAAACCATATTGACAATGCAATCAGAGAAGCCGACCGCAGACTGAAGAGCTTAGACCAGGAATTTACAAATGAAGTTAAGCAGCTTACAGTGATGCAGGTATCATATGGTTAGGCTGATGACCTTTGACCTCTGACCAGCACACCGTTTTCATTTTTTCCTGATCCTCCCACCTGGAGCTCAGTGTTCCTGCAGGAGCATCATCTGCCAGTCAAAACTTTATATGGTGGAATCAATGTAAAAAAAGTCCCACAAATCTAGATGTTTTCTGGATCTCATGTATGGATCCCCTTCCAATACGATTTTAATTTTGGACAGTCCCAAAAAATGTATGTGTGGTCTTCAATTTGTTTCCAGTCCCTCCAGCATAATTTTATGCAACGTTTTTTTTAAATTTGATACTATAAGGGGAGTCCTAAAATACCTAATTTACATGTCGGAATATTTTAACAAAAAACTAAATCTATTCAAAAGGGTGTTCTCTCTTTAAACACAAGTTAAATCTTTTTTGTCTGTTTGTCAGCAGGATTACGGTAAACCCAATGGTCATGAAACTTGGTGTGAGCGTGTAGAATAGACCAATGAACAACCCATTCAATTTTGTGAGGAACAGGATCATGGGACAGATACACTAATTTGGCCTTTGCAGAGGTCTGTGCTCTGTTAGTGCCCTTCTTAGAGGTGGGGGGAAAATTTGTTACCGCATAGTATTGGGATATTTTGCTTGGCAATATTATATTGATTCGTGGCTGCCAAGTATTGATATTTAGTGTTCTGATGGCCCGACTTTTTTCGCCGTTCTGGAGGCTTTATCGGGCTCACTTTTAGGAATATACTGGAGATACTGGTATCATATGTGCATCAGATTATCGTGTCGGGAAGTTGTTCAAATAACGCTGCAAAGTTAGGCAATTTTTTTATGTTTCAAGGTGATTTTCAAAGCAGTCATGTGACCTCTGACAAAACAATTCTTGATTGAATTTAATTTTGTGGACACAAAAATGCAGTTAAACAGTTGAATCGCAATATATTGTATCGCAATACTCACCATATCGCAAAATGCTTAAACTCGCAATAATATCGTATCGTGACTTAAGTATCGGGATAAAATTGTATCGTGGGGCCTCTGCTGATTCCCACCTCTACCTTCTAGTGTAATATTTTTTTCTTTTAAATGATAAAATCTTAATCCTTAATAAAACAGCCTCTTCTATTTTATATCTGTTCCAACCAATCAGGTCCAGTTTCATTATATTTTTATAAAAGTGAATTGATATAACCTCTTTTCCCCAAAGACATGATTTACTCAAATTTGTAGATGAAACAGTAATCATACTCATTTTAAACATAAAGCATTTGCTCTTTGCGATAAAGTCCCTCTGCTTATTGAAATTACTTAATTGGAGGTATGTCTTACAGAAGTCTCACAGCAAAAACAGATACAAATGTCAGGTGAAATGTTCTACAACAGTGATTTCCCAAAGCTCTCCCACTGTTTACGTTTAACCACAGGGGAATCCTTTGTTGTGTGCTTCTGACTGAGCCTGCCGTGAGAGAGAAAACAGATTGGCTAAAAGAGGATTTGGCACATCCTCATCGATGTTGACAATGTAAATGTGAATTTCCGGAGAGACTTCCCTGTGAACAGGAGCTTGTTTGTTTACACAAGTGGGTGCATTTACCCTCAGGTTGTTGCCGTAATGATGTAGAGGAAAAGGACTTGGTGGCATTTCAGCCGCTTCATTTGTGCCCACATGTTTACTATTTTGGGAGACGAAGAAGTGTCTGTCTGTCTGTCTGTCTGTCTGTCTGTCGGAGAGTTTTCTTTTTCACTTCTGCATAAAAATGTTTACCTAAATGTGTATTTTCAGGCTTTATCTCAGTGATACAGGCTATACAGTGTGAAGGATAATAAGGATAGAGGCTCAAACATCTGGGCCACCAGCAGATCCCCCTCCACCTCCCCCACTCTATAACTCCCACAACACATAATGCAGACAGACAGGCTCACCCCTCTTGCAATAACAACTGGCCTTTTAAAACAGGGAGCTGTTAAACAGTAGACTCTGTTACGACACACAGACAAGAGGAATGAGGACATACTTGCAAGGCTCTGACGTCTGTTCTCATTCATATGCTGACTTTACAAATCTCTCTGGAGGTATTTCTACTTTAAGTCTCTGACACACGACACATTCACTAATAGGCGAGGACACAGGCAGTATTTTAACACGATAAAGGTGTCAGGAGGTATATGGGTATCCTCAGATTTAGGAGGAAATAACTCACACACACTTCTACTCAAAAGCAGACAGGTTAAGCTCCTGCTTGTTCCATTTAAACGCTCTCTAAATATCATATGAAGGTGTTTTCCAGCCATCTGTGTTACTTTACAAATCAGTCATTCACATCCACTTCATGATGTCATGATTGGCGTGGAGGTGGGAAAGGAGCTGGGGTTTGAGCTTCTCTCTCGCTCTCTTTATTTAATTTGTCACTTTTCATGAGAACAACACTATAATGACTTTCAGGAGAGAGACTGTCTGAACATTTGTGCCATTACCCTTGGATTTAAACATTATCCTGGCTGTCACCCACTGACTTTTCACACCTCCTTCTAGTGTCTGATGGCACTTGGCCATAAAAAGTGGCCACCAAATATCCCCTGTAGGTGGATACTGACCTGTAAAGATTAATACATACTACAAAAGAGAAATTAGTTCTCTCTCCCAGGGCTGGGAGATTTGAATGAGACGTGTGCTGCAGTGTGAGGGCCCTGTGACGACTTCCTAGAAGTTCTGCAGTGGAGTTTCTCGTGAATTATGAAATGTCCCGACCAGAAAGAACTTTTTTCTTGTTCTTGCCACCTCGAGAACAAGAACAAATTTCTCTCTTCTTGTGGAGTATGTAAAGGGCTCAAGTTTTATCAGTTCTCTCTTGAGAATTAAGCCCCTTTCAGACTGCTGTTTCAAGCCACGATATTTACGCCTCTGTGATGTTTCGGACCAGGTGATCCCAGCTATGTACCACCTTCTGAGGTGGTTACTGAGGCGTTAAATTGGCAAGAATGTTCCAAGCGGGATCAATGTGACCAACACACTGGTAACAAGTAAGGAAGTGGACCGTCCCATCAGAAACACGGCTCTCACTTGAGTCCGACAGTAATCAAATCATGTTAAGGTAAATGCAGAACAGCTTTGCTGAGTCTGTAGAAACTCTACAGCGAGAAACAGCCCAACATGCATTTCTTCCACGATCGTTGTTTTTCCATGCACTTGCCGCTGCCGTTACTTATTGTAGACAAACCGCCGCTGCTCTGTTACACTGCACTACCGTCTCCTCCCACTTTTTCCCACAAAGCTGGGTTGCAGTGTGAATGGACGCCAATATTATGCCAACCCTAAGGCAAAATGCCGGCAGAGCTCGTTATGGCACTTTTTTGCAGAAACGCAGTATGAAAAAGGCTTTAGACTGCATGTCTTAATGACATTACCAGTCTATATGCCCAATAAAGGACAAACGTTACACGCTACAGTTCCATAAACATGCTGATTAGTTGGTGCTTTTTGTTTAACATGAATACAAAAACAGTGAACCGTACTTATATGTTGGGGCCACTTGGTTTCCAAAGTCTACTCAAACAACTTATCTGTTCCTTGTGCAGTCCAGTCTTATATGATCCTTTTCAAATTAAATAAGTGGTTATATATATTAATTCTGTTAATGTCTTTTCATTTATTCAAGTGTCACAGTAAAGGAATGCTGTGTTACGTTGAATTAAGCTGCCTTTTTCTATATTATTTTTAAACATATGTTTACATTTGAGCCCCCAAAATGTACTTTGGTGACCAAATTTAGGGGCTTGGTGTTTAAAGATAAAGTCTAGTCTGTCCCTGCAACTATATAAACACATTTGATTTATAATGTGGTCAGACAACATGTTTAATATACAACGTTCATAGTTGAAGCGCCGGTGATGTCGTCCTTTTAACTCTAGTGGTCGTGTCTGAAGGTTTTGTGGCCATCCTCTGATTTAAGAGCAGATAATTGATTTTTAAAGAATGATTTATTGTCTGCTTTTTACTTTGAATAACAGTATCTTTAAGAGTGATTTAACATTTCCTGCAGATTTTCTGTCCCAGTCAGCATTTCTCTGCTCTCAAGTGTTGATGGGAGGTCACACACTCCATCCCCAGCTATTCTCTAGGGCCTTGTTGTTGCACATTTGTCTCAGTGTTTCGGGACAGGGAGAACTGATTGGAGGGTAAACAGAAACCTCTGCAGGGAGTAGTCGGATCTCCTAAAGCAATCCTGAGAAGCATTTTCCTGCACATGACACCGATAACATCATTTTCACATCAAATTTACAATTGAAAGATGAGAATTAATTTGTTCAGCGGCAACGATCCATAAAAGGAACAACAGAGAAGAAAAGCTGCTGCCTTCTCTGGACCTATGGGAGGTTTAGTCAGCTGACACTCATGCAAAAGCAGCACTTAAAATCGTGTGTTTACCACAGATCTTAGTCAACCAAAACCAAACACCCAATTTGTCAACTAATTGACGAAAAGGGGCATCTACAATGTTTTTTATTTTTGGTGGTAGTTGGCATTGAAGATGAAAGTGTTGGGCTGTTTTTTTAAAGGTCTTATGGATCAGAAAAATGATGTCCCTACTTGAACGTTGCATTATTTCATGTGTCATTTTTTTGATATATTTAGTCTTACAGTTTGTTTTTTTGGACAAAATAGTAAGCTGTTCACCTTCAAATAGAACTGCAAGTCAACTAGTCAACTCATCGATTAGTTGTTTGACGATTAATTGATCATCTTAATAGTTGTTGATTTTTCTGTCAAAGTAATTCTTCATCCATTGTGTCATAAAATGCTGTTTTCAGCCATGAATATGGAGACTTCCTGTTTTATATCATAATAAAGTAAAACAACATTGGGTTTTGGACTAACAAGACATTTAAAGACAAACTCTTGAACTTTCAGGAACTAGGGTGGACATTTTACTGTATTTTCTGACTTTTTAGATCAAACCGCAGACTAATTGATCCTGACACTAATCGTTACTGCTCTAATGTCTGATTTACCTTCCTTCCTGACATGATGCTGATGCAGGAATTTGACAAAACCTTTCCAGGTTATGGTATGTATGGGAAAGCAGTGAGAGAGAGGAAGTCCTGGAGGAAGTAATCGTCTCTCTGTCTGCATACATGCTGTATGTTTGTGTGTTTTTGACTCTGGGTATGTAGGAAACAGACTCCAGTATCCGGCTATTTGTGCCCTGCCTTGATAAGAGAAGGTGTTTCCTCTGCTGCCTGCACGGCTCCTTGGGGCCCATTGTGTGCAAACAGCAGAGATTTATTATTGGAAAGGGTATAATTAGGGTCCCTCGCTTGTCTGGAGTCGGTCTGGGAGGAAAAAAGGGGACGGAAATGGGGTTGAAGGGCCGTCTGCAGCAGGATGGGTATACTGTAAACTGGGGGAGGGGTGTGTGTGTTTGGAGGGGTAACACAAAGGATCTGGGTTAGATGTGGGGACCCCCTGCTGCTCCAGCTGGACTGGGACTCACGCCACTGTCCGTCTACCACGCAATGACATCATCACCGCATCCTGTGGTGGTACACAGGCATTCCCAGTATCCCCCCCCTCCCATCCCCCCAGTCACTCCACTGGCACGATGACAGGATTTCCCCCAGCTACAGCACAAACTAATCGTTATTCTGCAGAGTGAAGCAATGAGGGGACGTCATTCTCCTCAGCGATGACTGATTTGAACAGCACATTATAACGCACACAATCGATGGCTGTTGTTCATAGTAACGTATATGAATGCTGCTTTATGTGAGCGTGTGCACTCACTTCTGTCTCTTGTCTTTTGTCTTTCATGTGCAGCTGAAAAGGTGTCATCACTGGGGAAGGACTGGCACAAGTTGTGTCTCAAGTGTGACCGCTGCAACAAGCTCCTGAATGCTGGAGGCCACGCTGAGGTCAGTGAGACGCCACAAGTAACAATATAATACTGTCCCGCTCACTGCTGGAATTAAATGCATCTGATATCAATCTAAGTAATCCAATTTTATGCCTTTATAAATCTACCACTACTTCATTTCAGGGTGAATTGTTGTACTGTTTACTCCATTACTGTGGATTTAATTCTAAAGCTTTAGTTACATTTTCAGATTGATATGATTAGTTAGCTCGTTAGCTCGTTAGCCCAACAAATCAAACTTGCACGCTAAGACCCTGTTTTCACAAGTGGACAGCTCTCAGTCTGTGTGTTCTCACCTGGCAGCAGCATGCGTCAAAAGCGTCTTCAGTCAGTGAGTTTACATGCACAGTTTAATCGAGCTATGCTTAAAAATCGATTTTTGGCGTCTAATCGGGCTTCTGTCCTTGTCCAAGTTTAAATGCAACTGAGAAAATCAAATAACTAGCCATGTGTCCACTAGGGGTAAAAGTGGCCACCGGGAAAGTCTCAGGCCACACCCTCTCAAAAGTCTGCTCACTCTGTGTGTCTCCATTACAAGTTAGCCCCGAGAGGGATTTACGAGACTCCGGAGGTGTAGTATGGTTTTCACATACATGGTGATCACATACGTGATGGATTAGCCACGGGAGACGCAACTGTGGCCACCGTTGCTAACTGTGCACAATGACAGCAGCTGATCATAAAGAAAGTAGCATGGCTAATTATGCATTTTCACATCCGATCTCAATGCATCCTGACAGTGTTTTCATCTGTATTTAGAGCTGTCCACTTGTGTTCGGATCACTCAAACCACATATTACTGCCAAAATGGAAACAGGGTCTAAGCCACCAATGTAGTATAACCAGCGCCATACAATGACTTTCCTTAGATCACAGTCTTTGCTGGTGTTTAATCAAGTATCACACCACACCAGGTTTCTGAAGCACATATTTAACTGAGTGATGCTCTGGCTGAGTGGACACTGCGGACATAATGATTTCAGTTGCATTTAAAATACAATTTGGTTATTGAAAATGTAATTATTGATTTCAAATGGCTCTTATAATATACACAATATTCTAATTGGACCTTATAGATTTAACTGTGTTTAAATTTTGCTCAATTTTGACTGTTTTCTGGGTGTTTTCTTGCTTTCAGACCAGTCAGATATAAGTCAGTCTTTGTTTAAACTTATATTCAAATGTCAGATATCACATCCCTACTCCTAAGAAATTTAATAGGGGCCTTGAAATTAAAATGTATTGATTAGCTCTTTAGTCCAGCAAAAATGCCCATTAAAGTCTCCCAAGGTGACGTCTTCAACTGGCTTGTTATGGTAAAGTCAAAAACACAAAGAGATACAATTTAAAGTGATTTACAGGTTCATCTTCTTACTTAAAGTCACTAAAACAGGGCTTTAAACAGTCTACCGATTGACAGTGTGAGTGAAGAGTGAAAAGTAAAAGCAGGGAGAGAGGAGATATGGGTTTTAACTCTGTAACTGGGGCAATGATATGGGCTCTCTGTGGCCTGTGTAGTAGCTGTGTTCACTAACATCGCCCGAGGTTCACTTCCCACTGAGGCCATTCATGCCAACATTATATGCACTCAGTGATGCTGTCAAGCGCTGCAGCTGAAAGTGTCGACCAAATGGCTCTTCTGAATTGACTTTATGGGCTTTTCTCTGTTAATGCACGTTCTATTTTAGTTACTTATGTTGTTTTTCTGTATTAAATATCAGTACAGACGTGGGTCAAAGGCCAACAAACCCCGTGCCATTGTTACTTCACAGTTCATTGACTGTTGTTGTGAAATCTAACAGGGGAAGCCAGTGCTGCCTGGTCATGTATTGACTTATTGACTCTACAGTGGATTCTTCAATGAAAAATGCTAACAATGTGGCATGTTTATGCTTTACGAAACTGTTTATAATGGGCTTTTTTCAGTGGTAAGAACCAGGTGAATTTATAGCTCTGTAACCTGAAACCGTATGCAAATGTAAGGGTTGCCACTTTTTAGTCAATAAGTTGACTTATCGATCGTTTTGGCCTCAGTCAACCAAGACTTCTTTCGTCGACTTTTTCTTTTTTTTTATGCTTTATTCATACTGAATTACTTATTTCCAAGAAACTTATGATCACATCTCTGGTAAACACAACATTTAAAGTGGTGCTTTTGCATGATTCTTTGTGCGTAAACTCAAGTAATCGATAAGTTGGCAAAATTGTGTTTGACATAGCCTACTCTAGTGCTCAAAAGTTTGGGGTCACCCAGAAAATGTCTGTTTTCATGAAAACATACTGTTTTATCATGAAATTAGTTACAAAATGAATCGCAAATATAACAAGGACATTGACAAGGGTAGAAATAATAATTTTAACCTGTACAATTGTACAACTTTACCTCTAGATACCCAGCTAACCTGAGGAAGGATCATTTTATTGCTTCTCAAATCAGCACAAAACAGTTTTCAGCTTTGCTAACATAATGCTCATGTGTTTTAATGATCAATGATTCAACACTAGAACGTAGATTAAGACAATGTGCCACTGGAGTGATGTTTGCTGACAATATATAACAGATATTTCATAAGAAAATCAGCCGTTTCCAGCTTTAATAGTTATTTGCCTAGACTGTATGTCTGTTGTTTTAATTTAGAAAAATTGTGCTTTTCTTTCAAAAATAAGGATATTTCTAAGTGACCCCAAACTTTTGAGCGGTAGTGTATGTGTAGTGTTGAGACACTTGGTGATTTAGTAATTACAAGCAGTGCTAGTTTGTGAACTACTGTAGCTGGCAAGCTAACCGCTAACATGCTAACCGCTAACATCATCTGAAAGGATTGTTAGTCGGTCACACTAGCTTAGGACTGCCACTAACTATTTTTCTATCACCTGATCTATTTTCTCACTAAATTGATTAATCTAAATCTAAAGTTTTCCTCCCCCAAAAAACTAACTTACCATTTAAGTTTTGTTTTATTTTGACAAACTGTCATATGTGATTTTATAATGTAACACAAAACAAAAAAGGATTTGCTTTTCAATGACACAGGGCAAGCCGAATGACTGAAAAATGTAAAACTAATTTTTAAAACTCAGATATGTTGATTCAAAAATATTGATGTTGACGCATTTTCAGTATAATCATCATCAGTTTACACAGACAAATCAGTTCATCCCAACAATAGCTGTTCAAGCTTCTATTTTCTCTGTCCGGTGTCCTTTAATCCCTCATGTTTGTTCATTCAGTGAAGAGGTTGAGCTAACAAGGTCACTAGCTCAGACGCTAACAGGACAATAAGCTAACACAGTTATTTTCTATGTTTTCGTGCTGTCAACTCTTCACTCGTCTCATAGCTGCCTGTAAACCATTCCTCTCTTTGGGAAAGTGTTTACTGCAAGAGAAAAGGTTAAATTAAAGTGAATCCTGCAACTCTGCTTATAATCAATGATAGCTTCCTCCAGCTCTCAGTCAGCAAAATGAAGAAGGTTTTTTATCAGCCAACAGTCAATGCGTCAAACTTCAGCAAATTTAAATTTGATGAAGACATTTTTCCATTTTAAAAGCTGGTTCTTTAGAGGAGAAGATGGTCTTGTCAGGTGTTTTTCAGCGGTTAGAGATATGAAGTTCTTTCCTTTCATTTTACGTCACAGAATTTGTGCATTTTTTATACAGGAAATTGCAGAGTGCATGCCCTTTTTCCTGCCTTGTTGTGTGTCTGTTTGCTTCTGTCAATGTGAGTCGTCCTTGTGGGAATTTTAACCCCCTTAGCCTTGCAGGATGAGTTGCCTTTTTCCTCTCTGTTGCATAATCACGCTGCAGTGTCACGTCTCCACCCGGATAGATCCTGATAGCTGCCTTTCATGACCCAGCCAACGGTTCAATTCTCACCCTCCCGCTCTCTCTATAAACGGCTGAGTCTCCCGCTCTTTTCTCAACACAAAAGAGGACGTGATCTCACCGTCTTTGTACACAAAAGCAATTTCCCCGCAGACCCCAAAGGATGCTGCTCTGCTGTTTAATCTCTGCATGATTACAGTAATGTAGTCACACAATCTCTCTGAGGCCCCGCGCTCTCTCCCGGCCCACCATCCTCCCTCTGTCTCTCTCCATGGACGGCATCCAAATCCCGCCCCAGGCTGCAGCGCCGTGCCACAAGCCTGACTTTAGTAGGCAAAAAAACTCAATACTCGATCATCGTCATGGAAACAGAGTGAGGCTGAGCGACCTTACATATTAAAAATAAATGAAAGCATGTAAAAGGACTGTGGTTTGGTTTGGGGAGGGTGTTTGATGTCGTCTCAGGCCTGGTATGCAAAAGGTGACGACCCTGAGAGAAATACCGACTGCTTCTTTAAAAGGAGTCTGGGGCAGGATGGAGCCCACTGTGGCCTGTCGTCTGAGGGCCGAATGAGGGCAGCAGCTCCCTGAGGCCGGTGGCAGAGAGCCAGGCTTAAAATGACAAGGTGACAAGTCTTCAGTGTTGACCCTGCAAGATCAGGATTGTATTAAATTGCAGACCCGGAGTTGTAACGCTGTCCAATCACAGCGTACAGACATTGGTGGAATCAGTGAAACTTAATCTCCAGTGATGAACATCCATAAATCCCAGCGGTCATGAAATTGTGTTTGAATTTCATCCCTTTTCTGTACTCTTTAGGAAACATCTGAGAGTTCACAAGATGATGACAAGGCTGGCTTAAATCACACTCAGAGCACCTTTTGCCAGGTCAATGGTGAATCCACTTGACCCTTAGACGGTCCAATTCCCTGCAGAGTGGGGATTGGAAGATGTTTGTTAATGAGGTTTGCTAATGAGGTTTATGGTGTAATGTGGAAACAACATGGACACCAAAAAGAAGATGTGTATTGTATTGCTCAGAGTGCTTAAACAACACAATGATAAGTGTTTCTAATACTAATACTACTTTAGCAATAAGAATGGATATGGTGAGTTATTAAATACGATTGGAATTAGATGTGGACACCACATGAATGCTACATCATTCATGTATCCGCCCTGTAATTCAGATCCTCTTCTTCCTTGGACCGTGCTGCCCTTCAAGGCTGTAGTACTTGAGTCTGGTTTGGGACCACTCTTTTGAAGTCATGCATTTGTTTTTAATCTCAGGCCTTGTTGGACTTGGAGTTTCTTGGGTTCGGCTACTGGTCGAGTTGTTCCTGACTGTTTACTTGGGATCAGTTTTACACATGTTGCATGTTTTGCTCATTCGACAAACATGATGTGTTAGATGTTAGAAGATAGATCCATTTATAAATACAGTGGTATGCAAAAGTTTGGGCATCCCTGACAATTTCCATTATTTTATGATCCATCAAAAAACTGATGGATACAGTAATATTTCAGTAGTGAAATTAGTTTTTTTGGATTAACAGAAGATGTACAATATGCATCAAAACAAAATTAGACAGGTGCAAAAATTTGGGCCGATCTTCTGTTAAGTTTCACTACTGAAATATTACTGTGTCCATCAGTGTATTGATAGATCAAAAATAAAGTTGCTGATCCAAACGCCTATTGATTTATAAACTAAAATAATGGGAATTGTCAGGGGTGCCCAAACTTTTGCAAACCACTATAGATTATTTCTGTCCAATCTAACTCCTTAGTGACTACATAAGCATTGGAATACACTATTGCCTTTGGACTTGGTCTTGACTTGATTAAGTTGGTATTAATCTTAATATTTTTCTTATTAAATCTGGTGTTATCAGAAACTTGTGACATCACTATAACTAATAACTGATGTCACAAGTTTCTGATTAAACCAGATTTACAATTATTTATTTATCTATCAGTGGAAAATTTCCTCAATGTGGGATCACTCCAATGTTAATCTAACTGTCCAGCCTAATGCAATACCTTGATAGCACGTTTAAAAGCCTAACCTTTCCTGAAACTGCCTACTTGCTGAGACACGTAGTTATGTATATCTATATGTATATGTAATTTGCTATAAACTTGTTGAAAAAATATGTAAAAAAACAAAAAAAACAAAAGCAAATACAAAGCAAAAACAGCCAACGTTTCAAAGTGAATCCACCTCCTTTCTGCTCTCTCATACAGTGACTGAAGCTGAGCAAAGTGTGTGAGTGAGTGGAAGCAATGGGGCATGGTGAGATTAAGATGAGGATGAGGTCAGGGAAGAAACGATGGAGAAAACAGATTTAAATGTCAGGATGTGGGAAGTGAACTGCTGGGAAGAGAGTGGGCTGGTGTGCAGCGATGGATAATCCATTTTTAGGGTCCCTTCGCCTCGCAGCCAGAGCCTCGGCGGTACAGTACAGCAGACTGTTACCAGACTCAGTTCACTCGACAATGAAGCCCTGTGTGTCCTGTCCTGAGAAAGTCATCAGCGCTTAGTCACGGCAGCGCCGTCCAGACCTTCACGGATCTCATAAATGTCAAAGTGTGAGCGGAGTGCATGGCTGCTTTAACAGTAGCTGATCCTGTCACAGTTAATGCATTATTAAAGGTGAGAGAACAATCCTTCTCTTCCTGCCGCACCGTCTTCTGAGGAAAAGGAGCTCATTTGGCCAAAGCAGAAGGGATTGTGGGTAGTATGCCGCTTGTTCAACGCCAGTTTTTCCGCTAACCACCCAGGGCCTGGCGTCTTGCCCGTGCCATTCGCTCTCTTCTTCTCTTCTTTGGGCATTGGGCTCTGGACCAGTGGCCACCCTGGCCCTCAGCCCTGATCCCCTAACCAAGCTGCTCACATGCTCCTGCGATGACCGCCACGTTCCCAGCATGCATCAGCAACAACACTGACCCCTCAAGTGGCAGTGACTTTCATGGGTGCACAGACACGCAGGTTGCACTGAAGTGTGGCCCCGGATTCATCAACAGAGTCCCGTTTCCTGGATACAGCCGGCGTCATTATTATGTGTTGAGATGGAAAAAAAAGGCTCGTCTCCGTTTTTGGACACAACCTCTCCCTCTCCTCTCCCAAAACCCAAACATATGATGTCAGAAAGAAGCGTGAAAAATATGATTTCTCATACATTTTCCCATTTGCGTCATCGAAATTTGTTTTGTCCTTTACAAGCACATTGAGTCATTTTGAGCCGTATGTCATGGTGTTTCTGTCTCTCCCACAGCACAGTGGACGGCCCTACTGCCACAAACCGTGCTATGCTGCCCTCTTTGGGCCGAAAGGTAAACTACATTAATATATATAATAATATAATATAATGTACAACATTAACTTCACATTCACAGTCAGGCATACATACTGTACCAAAATTAAAAATGTAGTATGGAGGCCTAAAAGTTACTTAATCAAGAAATAGATAAGAAAATATGTAAAGAAAATGCTGAAATTAAAACATAAATAGAAATAATTAATAAAGAACATAATGGACACATTAATAAAATGGCATATTACACAAATAATACTTCAATTAATAACTAAATGTCTGTTTTAATTTGTACATCTTTTACAAAACTAAATGTATTTTATTTCATGTGTCTGCATATTAATGTAGCGGTGCACCTGCTACTGATGTTGGCTAGCTGCAGCATCTATATGTTGTGATTATTGATATTTACTTAATAATAAATTATTGAATTATACATGCGAATATTTCTGTATTCATTTCATCTCTCATTTAAAAAAAGTATATATTTTTTAATCAATTTAAACATTAACTTATTTATTACTGTATTACTTTCCATATTTCTTAATTTAATACTATAGATAATTTAGTTCTTTCTAGAGTATAATATTTTCTATTTTATTTTATCTATTATTTGAAATATTTATATCTGTATTTATTGATTTATTCACAGAATTGCAGTCTTCCATTAAGTTATAGACAGCTGATTATAATATTTTGCCACATATGAAATATCTGATGCTCTTTTTTGCTGTTACTGATGTTTTTTCACCTCCACTTTGCATCTTTTTCAGGTGTGAACATCGGTGGAGCCGGCTCTTACGTGTACGACACTCCAGCCAACAACAACCCGTCTCCCACCGGCGTGGATTCAGCCCCTAAAGCTGAGGAGAAGAAAGTCTTCGCCCCCAAGGCACCAAAAGGTAAATAAGAAGTGTGTGCTCATACTGTATGTACGTAAGTGTATGTAAGTGTTGGCTCAGAGAAAAAAAGCTAGTCGATGGGGGGTTTGGTCCCTTAAGATTTTGGTGTTTTAAGTCGGAAGGAAAGCGTCTGCTGACTCAATGATAAGAACATCGATACACAAAGACTTGTGGGATGTTGTTAGGTGTGTGTGTGTGTGTGTGTGTGTGTGTGTGTGTGTGTGTGTGTGTTCTGGGAAATCCCAGTCAGCAGTAACAAAATCATTTTATCTGGTGTTTTTCATCAGTTTATCTCCGCTGTGCAGTTTTCAGTTAGTGACTGTTTTATACTCACTTCATTGTGGAAGCCTGAAAACTCAAACGGCTCACTTTGATCTTTACATCTTTTAATCTTTACATAAAGCATTAAAAGGACATTTAAGTACAATTTAAAACAGTCAATAAAGAGCCAAGAGAATGGAAAACTTAAAACAACCTAAAATAGAAAAAGAAAGGTACAAAACTTACATAACAGTGTACGAACATTAAGAATTATTTGATTTATTAAAAGGCGTAAAGTCTAAAGAAAAAGCCACAAAAATTCATTTTTGTGTCATGCTTCAGTTTTATTTATAACACTTATTATATATTGTGGTGGTTATAGTTTTTTTTATTTGTTTTACATTTCTGTGTGTTCAAGGTTTATTTTAATAAAATGTATTTGGTTTTGGTTAATATTGTAAAAACAGTCAGAAATACCAGTTCAATTAACAAAAGAAAATGGCTACATCAAAAAATAGTGATAGCAGTAATAATAATAATATATTATTATTATTATTATTATTATTATTATTATTATAAAAAATCAAATACATATTACTTCATGAAATAAGGATAAATAAAAAACAAATCTTAGAAAAAGTTAAGCTTTTGAGATGAATTATGTATTTTTTTGCAGATTTAAAAACTCAAATCAACAAACACTTTTTTTTTTTTTTTGCTTTGATGGAGTAAAATCATGTCTTTTGACCTGATGGTGCCACCTGCAGTCCAGTGCAGCACTACATGTTCACTAAACATCCATCGGCTCCAGTGATTGGCTGTTATAAGAGGGAGTGAATGAAGGAACTCTGCAACTAGAATATTTTAAATTGGCAAAAAAAAGCGTCTTTATGCAATAATTCCCTAGTGAAACATATAAAAGCTGTTAAATACTGGCCTCGTTTTTATTTTCATACCCTTATATTATTAGTCCACTGGACTTTACACCTAATTGGAAAGATTCATGGTCATTTACTGAATATTTTCCCTTGCCTTGCCAGTATTGTAATGTGTGTATGCAATGTGTGTAACGTGTGTGTGCGTGTGTGTGTGTGTGTGTGTGTGTGTGTGTGATATGTTAGCAGCTGGCAGCATCACCACCTTCTCCGGAGAGGCCAACCTGTGCCCCCGATGCAACAAGAAGGTGTATTTTGGTGAGTAGTTCAACACTTTCGGGGTATAAAGGCGAGGGGGGAGAAAGGTGTGAACCTGCAAAGTGGTTGCCATGGTGTAACACGTGTGTGTGTGTGTATGTGTGTGTGTTGTGTTGTGTGTTGTGTTGTGTGTGTGTGTGTGTGTAGCTGAGAAGGTGACATCACTGGGGAAGGACTGGCATCGACCCTGTCTGCGCTGTGAGAGGTGCAGCAAGACTCTGGCTCCTGGCAGCCACGCAGAGGTGAGAAAACTCAAAAAAATAGTTGGAAAAATACTAAAGAGAAGAAAAGACCAGCAGAAATAAATAGAAAGACAGAAAGCTAAAGTCCACTTTATGATGCCTATAATGTTTAGCAAACTGCCATCCCACAATGTAGTCTGATACAACGTTACCTTTAATAATTACCTCAATAATACATAATTGATGAACACATTTTGACTATCTGGTAGGACACTTGTATTTAGTTGCATTAGAGTGTACTGGTGTACCTAATAGAGTGGCCGAGTATGTAATGCCCGATTAAAATGACATGTGCTTTTTGGATTGAACAGCAATGTGACATAAAACAGGTGCTACTAACTGTTAAAAATGTTATTAATTTAAAAAAATAAATAAAATTAAGACATTACAAAAAATGAATCCAGAAAACTCAAACAGCTCACTTTGATCCTTTACATAAAACATTAAAAGGATATTTAAGTAGAATTTAAAACCGTCATTAAAGAGTCAAGAAAATGTAAATATTAAATGAAGACATTACAAAAAAAAAAAAATACATTTAAATAATAATAATCAAAACATTACAAAAAAACTGTATAAATAAATGTAAATATTTTTTAAATAGATAAAAGGAAAAATTAAATGGAGGGAAATTAATTGGGAAATTAATACAAAGTTTAATAACTAGAGAAGCATGTTAAAACAGAAATATAAATTTATATCACATTTTATCAATTAATGCTTACACTTATTTACTTTTTTTTTAATTACTTACTTATTTACATTCAATGGTAGACTAATTCACACATACCTTCATTAAAAATGTTGCCAGAAAAGAAGGAAAAAATCTTCCTGTTAACTTTTGTACCTAAACAGAGCAACGTGCCTCTACTTATTATGTGACAGAAAAACAATGCTTTTTTTGTGTTAATGTTTTATGTTTTTTAATATTCCAGCATGACGGCCAGCCCTACTGCCACAAACCATGCTATGCTGTTCTCTTCGGGCCCAAAGGTAACCGCTAGGTGGTGCTGTCAACCCACCAATTATCATCTACACTTGAAACAGAATGTCAATATGTCTGAGCACTTGATCCTCGCTGCTGCACACGCTGGCTGCACGCATACAAGGTGTTACTCAAGAGTCATTTCGTCATAGCTACAACACAGCAGCTTCTGGAGGAAATGTTTTGCAACCTCTCCTGCTCTTGTTGCACCTTCTCTCTGCCCTCTGTTAACCCCTGACACCCGCTCCCTGTGTGTGGTTTTTCCAGGCGTGAACACTGGTGGCGTTGGCAGCTACATCTATGACAAGGAGCCCAGTGCAGTGACCCAGCCTTGAACCTTTTGTCCCTTCAGCTTCATCCCTCCTCTCTACACAACACTGACCATCAACCACAGTATTATTCGTAGCCTTATTTTCTCTTCGTCCCACCTGTGCGTTTATACCTGAGACAACCAGCCTTCTGATCCTTTTTCTCCTTTAATCTGACCCGCTCCCAGCTGACTTAGCACCATGAGGAATGATTTCAATTTGCCTAGACATGTGTTTATATTTGCATTTGCTCCAGGAGAGCCACATCCAGCATTCCCACAAATATTTCCAACCGTTATTTTTTTGCACATTTATAAATGTATGTGAACACATTAAATGTCACCACAGTGAAAATCGAAGGTCTTATATTTCAATTTTGTACCCTGAAAATTGTATGATTGAGGATGTCTGTTTTGAGATGTAAAAAAAAAAAAGTGACAGTGTGATTCTCAGGTGTGGAAAAGTGCATTGTGGGTAGAGGACAGCCAGAGGATTGTCACCTCGGAGGCTGCTGCAGGCACACGTGGTGCTCAGGAGCATGTTGCCAATAAATCTGTATTTTACAAATGCCATATTTACATTTTGGCTGCCTGGATATGGAGTCAAAGGAGTGCCATAAAAAATATCTGTAAAAGAGAGAAAATAAATATGTGAAGTTAAAGATTAATTAATAAAAGAATAAATAAGTCAATAAAAATGGAAAATATTCAGATAAATAAATAAAAGACTAGGCCAATTAAAAATGGGAAAATATAAAGAGAAATAAAAGTGGAAATATAATAAAGTTGCTGAAAGCCATAGGGGAAAAGCTCAAACAATTGGGAAAACAATAAGGAAAAATAAAGGTATAAAAATAAATAAATAAAAGGAAAAAATTATTTTTGCCATATTTTTTAAATATATAAAAATATATACAGAAATCAATTAAGACACATATTAAAATATTTTTTTATTTTATTTGTCTTTATATTGCCACATTTGTTTTATTTAATTGTATATACTTATTTATTCCATTTTGTTTAATTATTTATTTTCTTATCCTTTCACAGATATTTTTTATGGCACTTCTTCAACTCCATACCTGACATTACATAAATACAATTTAAAAAATAAAAAGTCCAAACATATTGTAAAATGGTGGGAAAGCTGATCTCTCAGGCGACTGTTACATCATTTTCATCCACAAAGCTGTATTGAGTCAACATGAATTTATTCACTTTTAAACATATGTTAATAACCTGTTTAATGTCAAAATCTGGAAAATGTACTAATAAATAACATTTAAATGGGGCAGAATGTGGGTAAGGTTTTACAAAGGGGGGGCTATGATTTACCAGAAGATAAACATGTATTTATTGCTTTAAATCAAGTCCTTTAAATTTAATTATACTACTACTTGATTATGAAGGAGGTCAAACAGGGCAATGTAAGCTGTATAAATCTCTACGAACAAGATTTTTATTTGTTAATTTCATATAAATAACCCTGCTGTTACTTTCCAAGAGATGACGCGCTATTTGAAACATTTTTTTGCCATTAGAAGCAGAAACAGTAGCTTAGCTTGTAGAAACACTGCAGACAAGTCATTCTGTAAAGAATGTGCATCCTAGTATTACTGTACGACTGTTACTGTGTTTGTTTAATACTTGTTGTACATCGTAGGGCTTCATAGACACTGCAGGGCTCACTGTTTGTAGAACTGCACTTCAGCCCTGCTGTATTTTGTCTTTTTAATCCCTCGAATAAATATTTCAGAAACTCTTCATCTGTGTTGTTACAGTTATTGTTCGACAGATTTCTGAACACTCTTTTCTGGTCATGAATGACAGTAAACAAACATTTCTTGTCAAATTATCAGATAATTATGAAGCCCATTTCCATCAATGTGATGGTTAAAAAAAGAGGTCCTGAAAGTCATCATGATGAGAAAGTTTTAAAAATCATAAGTTGCCTTATATGGAAAATTCTAAACTGTGACGAATATTGATTTCCAATGCCTGTTTTGCTTTTTACAGTGTTTTTCAATAAAATATTGAAACAAAAAAAACATCGGTAAGTGTCTTGAGAAAATCCATATAAGTTATAAATTACAAAAAATTACAAAATAAGAATATTAAGATTATAATTAGAAAAATGTTCTTGCATGAGGCATATTGTTTTGAGATACTAAGGTCCAAGCATTTTTTGCAGATGCTAGCATATTTCTTTGTCGCCAAGAGTTGGAAAATAGTTTAATTTCGGGGGGAAACTGGGTACTCATCACTGTCACTTTTTACCTAACCGTCCAATCACAGTTGAGGAAAGGCGGCACAAGTGCCACAAATAGGCCTGTCACAGTAATTACAATATTGACTTAATGAGTTTACTAAGTTTACAAACATAAAAACCTTCATGGATCAAAAATTCATAGAGAAAATGCTTTTGGGTCCGCAAGGGAATTTTTTAGCTGCAATACCTCAAGTGACCACTTGGATAAATTAGCTGCTGAGCAGCGGCCCTCTATCCAGTTCTTATTACACATCATTGACTCTACCTTGTGCCGAAACATTTTTACTTCTGCAGATATTTTGTATGATAGAAGCCAGATGCAACCGAAGCATCTCGGCTAAAAAAAACCCAATTGCCTCCAAAACATTCTCAAGCGATCACAGCTGGGAGTTTCCAGAAAAACAGCGTTTTCAGCTGGGAAATTTTTTTTTATTGGACACATGGCCTAAGTCATTATTTTAAGATGCTAAGTCATTGTTTTCTCTTTAGAAAATGGCAGAATCAATGCAGAATACTTCCTCTTTTGGAACATAAATTGTGTTACTCTTTTTCAAGGGTAAATAAATTGTGTTACTCTTATCCAAGGGTGTAATTTTATTTATTGTACTGTATTATTATTATTATATTACTTTTAATTCGTCCACCTGTAAGTACCTAATGCACAGAGAGGGTAAAACTAGAAGCATGCAACAGTGACAGCTCTTTCAAACAGGATTAGCTCGCTTCTTTTGACGTTGACACTGATTCTTTGACTGTTCAGAAACCTAAAGGAAGAACAACTGCATGTGTGACACAGACTGGAGGGTGTTAGCTTAGTTTGTACACTGAGGCAACACTTAGCTCACTGTTTCTCACTTCACACACACACACACATATCCAAATATAATGAGTGACAGCAGGAAGAATGGCTTCACCCTGCTGCACAGTTTCAGTCTTACCTCACTTTTAAAAAATGTTACAGTAATTCACGTATACGGTAGCTTTTCTCCTGCACACAGTTGCACATGTCATCATTATAGTCATAAAAATCTAAATATGAACCACCATTTTTCCCACATTTGGTCATTTTTAATTACACTGTGGAAACATCTTTGTACCGTTTTCTACTGGGCCGCACCCGGCCGGGAAACATCAAGGTTGCCTGGATACCAAACAGATGTCAGCATATGTGGCGTCAATCGGCCGCCTACATATGAACGCTTTATTGTTTTCAAATCAGTCACACACACACCTTGGACCGACTGTGTTCCTGTGATGGAGACTGCCAAATGAAACCATCTGTTGCAGGTAAAATTAGACACACAGGACTTAGAGAGAATACAGTTGTCACCACCTGTAGGAAGTGTTGGCCAAGAGTTTCAGACGGGTCTATTCAGTCTTTATACTGACTGACATTGTTCTTTGTTTGCCATTGTGGATGTACTGTATTCTTTATACACAGATAGTATAGATAGTAGAGAGTCCAAGACTGTGTAAAATAAGTCTATGACATCACACATTGGTCTGCTGACTTCTGTTGTTTGGCATTTTGGGGTTGCTATTAGAGTCCGACAGTTAAAACGGTTGACAGATATATCAAAAGCATATTGGTGTATATGCTGTCTGATATGAGCCATTGTGAAAACTTTTTTTTTACACAATATTTAATACAGAAAATGTTGATTGCTTTGGTTTAAAAATGGTGTTGGCTATTACTTTTTCAAGGTACCAATAACATAACAAACTCTAAGTTACCAGATTACGTTAGTGCTAGCTGGCTGGCTGGCTGGCTTGGCTATTTCACTCTAAATGGCAAATTCACTGAGGTAATAAATCCTGTGAGGAGTACGGTAGTTTTCTGATAGACTTCTATACAATCGGGCTTCTACTGGCAAATAGTGGAGTTGCCACCTGCTGGCTATTAGAAAGAATGCAGGTTTGAGGCACTTCCACATTGGCTTCACTTTTCAGCCCCACTTCGTGTCCGCGCCTTTAGCCTCTGTAACGTAACTGGTTTAATTTGTCTTTCTAAAAACTTGAAACATTTCTTGAAGTTTCTGTCCATTGCTGATGTTAGCTAAACTGGAAAACTGGATAAAAGGTTCACACACCTAGTCATTTAACATATAACAGATTGTTTTATTTTGTTAGCATGCAACAATTAGCATACCAAAGGCTAATAATGCTAACATGACAATAGTATTTTTTTTCTTGTTAAAGATGACAAAGAGTTCAAACTGTACTGTCCAGTTTGGCTGTACATTTATGTTAAACTATGGACAGAAAGATCATATTTAAAGAAGGATTAAAGATACGTTACAGATGCTAAATGCTAGCAAGGAGATTAGTTGGATTTTGTGCTTTTCTTATTCATGGCACCTACATGCTCTCAAGAAATTATGAAAATATATATTTCTATTGCATCATGTGACTTTAGTTTTTTTCTGGCTTATTCGTTTATTTGTTGCAGAAATTGCAAAATCTGAAATTTCTTGACAAATACAGGATGGAGTGCCATGAAACTTTGTACAGACTTTCATAATAAACTGTAAAAACCGAGCATGTCAGCATATGAAGTACAACCTTACAGAGCCTCTAGCATGGCTACAGACTTTTAGTCTCTTCTTTGGATGAACTGCTCCAAAATCAGACATCACAAGTAGAAATTGTTAAAAGAAAGCTTCATATATTGATTACATATTGAGAGACACTACCCAAGAACATTTTTTTCTTCTCAGGAGGACCATTAAAAGAAAACTTTTAAATGAAACTCAGCAAATAAAGTGATTCTGCATTCTGGAGGTGTCAGAAATGGAAATATCTGCTCTTTATGGAATGTCTTTCATAACTGCTTTTCCAATAAGGGGATATCAAGTCCTCCCTGTGTCTTTCTTTTCCTTTGGATCATTTCCTTTTCATTGAGGGGAGCGAGACTTTGTCTCACATCATAAAACAATATTTCCACCATCTACAGTTATTCCCTAAATAGAAACTTGCATACTGTTGCTGTGAACGGACTGAACCCATCTACCAGATGTCCGAAAGCTTCAGCAAAGTGACCAAAGCGCCCATTTGGGAAGAGGCGGGGGTGTAGAGGTCACTTTAAAGGAATCGGGGCGAGTTTCTCTGGGGATCCTTTGTCACTTTCTCTCTGGTGGGCCTGTCCCACAAACATAAAGCAGACACTTCACATGTCCAAAAAGTGGCTTTGCTTTGGCTTAGTTGCTAAGATATATAATATTTATACTTTCAGTTATTAGAGTCGAGGTGCAGACTTAAAGCCCCTTTCAAATCTTTAATATATCTTTATATCCTTCAATATCCACACAGATATGCAGCAATTAAAGTTTTTAGGCGGGAAAAAAACCCACCCAGTCATATTAATAGGAACATGATTAATAAGAATATGAAAACAGCTGAAAAGTCGAGAGAGCAAGATGGACAGCCGAACATCTTCCAAGAAGTAACGTCAAAACATCTCAGCTTCAATATAGATCATAAGCCCCGCCCCCTCCATGTTAACGAATGGGACATGAGCCAAACTAAAAACTCAAATTTCACATTAAATACATTTTTCCCAAAGGTGGTCTCTTGGTATGAAGATCCTTTCATGCTGCATTCACATCATATGGGATGGATGATGGAAATAGGAAAGATTATAATGCCATATCCATTAAATTTGGGTTTTATTTAGTGTTTCTTGCCTATATTTGTTTAAAGGTACCTCAAAAATTACTGTGATTATTACCGCCTCGCCAGGGCAGCTCAGAAGATCTACAGTCACCAGAGTTTTAAGTTGGGCACACAAAATTGATGTCACCATTTCCAAACACGTCCCCCTTCTGTTCTTCAGTTATGGTGTTGAATAATGGCCAGAAAGGTGTTTTTGCAGAATATTATGATGTCTCAATTAAGCTGACCCCTACCGTTATTCAGAAATGTAATCCCTATATCATTTGATCCTATTGGATGTTTGTGGAAACCTTGATCTTTGACCTCTAAAATCTAATCAGTTCATCTTTGAGTCTCAGTGAATGTTTGTGCCAAATTTGAAGAAATCCCCTCAATGCGTTCCTGAGATTCACAGAATAGGACAGGCAGATTTTGATTCAAAGCTGCTGAATCCTGATTGGTGCACAGATGTACATGACATCATCTTTTTCTGAATGAGTCCTGCCCACTTTAAAGCACATAAAAAGGGAGTTCAGACTTCTTTCAACAGAAATAAACAAAGTTTGGCAGAAAATGTTGTGTTCACATAGGATCACATATCTCAAAGTAAGATGCAGATTATAGGTTTCCTCTCCATAAACTGTGCAACCTGTTCTACAACATAACACATATTTCTCAGAGGTCAGGTGTCAGTCTGACTCTGACGCTGTAAAGCAGCTGTACAGAGCTCTCTGTGCTCTGGATCTCACCCATGTTAGCTTAACTTCAGCCCCAGTGAGGTGGTTGACAGACTGCCAGGGAATCACTGTTTTGTTTCAGTTAACCAGGCTGAATTAATTATTGAGGCGCCTCCTGCTAATTAGGTCATTGATCTGCAGCGATTATAGGGACTCAGAAATTCACAGTAATGATTAGGATTTTTTCCAACAGCCGATGCTCCGGCCAAGAGTCTAATACAGCAACACATATGATGGGAGGTGCTCGCTCAATAACATAAATGTGCCATCATGAGCCTGGTCTTCGAATAAGGAATCTGGAGTCTGGTTTAACAGTACAGTTACATCGGATCCGGTGTATTAGAAAAAGGCGTCAGGGGCTTTATAAGCAGTCCTCATCACAGAGACAATGCAATCTGTATCCACATCCTTCCACTGTCCCTGATGGTTTTTCCAAAACTACAGCACACTCCTTTTTTTATTTTTACACGTCTTATGTGGCAGTTATCAGGCTCTAGAGTTATTCACAGAGCAGCCCCTCCCTCCTTCTGCTCACAGCCATAGTGAATGCATGTTAAAATTTTAAATGTGAGGATAATGTAGGGCTGGGTGATACGGACCAAAAGTCATATCCCGATATATTTAAGCTGAATATCAATATACGATATATATCCAGATATTTTTATTGCAAAGTGAGAGCAAATGTTCAGTCAAAGTCAAAGCCAAATATAACATGTCACAGGTGGTTTTATTGAATCTGTTTATTTAAGTGAACACAAATACTGTATAACAACAGGAGTACCTTTTTTTAAACTCAAAGCTCCAAAGTGGATTTAAATAAAAAAATATATATATCTTAAATAAAAATATCCTGTGAAGTAAAATAGGCCAATCTTTTTCTGAAATAAATATATTTATATGAGAATAAAATAACGAACATTACAAAGGAACTTAATATGACAAACCCTAGTCGGGGCAGCATTTATATATAATGAAAGAAAAAAATTGAACTGTATCGATATATACGATATGGTCTAATTCCATATCACATTTAAAAATATATCAGTACATTTTTTATATCAATATATCGCCCAGCCCTAGTGTAATGTAAGTGTAATGTTGTATAATGCAAAATAAAGTTGAACCCCAGAACCTCCTTGCTACCCTGACAGCCCAAACTATAATCTGCAATGTACCCCTCTTGAACAATCACTCAGCACAGGTGGGCCGTCTGCTGTTTCACATCGAGGAGAGCAGCAGTGAAGAGACATGAAACCATGGCAAGCTGTCTGGGCCCCAAGCCAAGACCTCCCCTCCCTGTTGTCTCCTACGCACCGAATCCTCTGTATCCTTCTCTCCCACTGGTCCCTCGGGGGCCCGCCCAGCCCACTATGAAGGGATTTTTATCATGCTTCGGGTAAAAACAAGCTCCTTCTTTGTACAGATATCTATAACTCAAAGAGAGCAGCAGGTAATCTCACACTTAACAGTATCTGTGTCTGAGCTGAGATGCTACATCGCAGGGGTAATTGGGGGCTTGGTGACAGTGAGGATAAGCTTTGTGTTCACTCAGCCCGGTTGAGGCAGCCAAAACATATCATAGATTAGTTAACAAGGTAAACAAAGGCGGCCCCTTTGATTGCAAATCCAACAGCAACAGCAGAGCTCTCTGCTGTCCTTCATCTGGTCTGTTGGCCTGGAAAAACCGAAGATAAAACTAAAAGCGAGATTATGAAAACACAAGATTTAATGAGATGGTTAAAGGATGCTTTGGCTGAACTTATACGTTTGGGAGGTGTCTAATCATGTCCTTTCTGCAGGATCTGAGGCGAAGAGAAGAGGGCCAAGTCTCACCTCAAAAAATCTGCTTTACTGATGTCAGATCAGTTACATAATGTTCATCCACACCCTTCAGACGGGCAGGAAGCAGCTGTTAAACTGATCACATTGAAACCCGCCTTTCCATGTGATCTCCTCATCATCATGTCTGTCCTAAGTGTTTTCCCTCTTTTGTCACCTTTTCCTGTTTTTATGCTCTCTCCTGCACGTTCCACTGTGCATATTTAACCCGGCGTGTATACCAGCAGCAACTATAGGAGGGTTATTGAGTGTCAGGGTCAGAGGTGAATGATGGAGAGAATAAAAGAGATTAATTTGGAAAAATGTAGTGGCTTCAGTTGCTTTTATAAAAGGAAAGTTGGCAGTTTAATCCATCTTTTAGTATTTTGTCTAAATCTTTTAGGCCAGTTGGAAAGCAGAGAGGGTGCTTAAAGCAGCAGAGAGACGGCACAGAAAGTTCTGGTGGGACTCGGTCCCAGATTTGTAGGTGGGCTGCTGCACTGAGATCCAAAATCCTGATGTTCATTGAAAAGAAAAGGGGGTTGCGTAACAGGGGAGGAAAAATGTTTTTCTCTCGTAATTGTCTGCAGGGTCAGAAGTCCATTTACATTTTATGCCGACCATGCACTGGAAGACTTTGAATTAAGACTTTAAGACTTTTTTAAGACTGAAGTCTGACACCCCCTCAAATCTAAAGACAAAAGGAGTTTTTGAGATTTTGCACTGATTGGGTCTTGCAGGGTCTAAATTTGGATTTGGTCTCCTTAACTTGCTACCAGCCTCTGTTGGTTAAGCTGGACTCAGACTACAGGAGTTTTGGGCTGATTTAACCCTGATTCACCCTTCCTGACAACAGGGGAAAATTCTGGTCTGAACCGATGTTCGGCACAGATTAATGGGTCGTGTGAGAGATTTACAGATCCTTCAACCTCCTGATCTGTACGCAGACTTATCAAGACCATTCTATAATTATAAAATGTGTTTGATATTCAATACGTTTGATAATGGAAAACCAAAAAAGAATGAGTCAAGGAGGGTATAGATGTGCTGTGCCATACTATGCAGTCAAAATGCGTCAAAAGTTAGCGATGTAACCTGAGTTGGTGGGGACCAAAATGGAGTTAAAAGCAGAGTGAATGCTGAACTTTAACGTTGTGTCACAATGCCAGCAAGGCCTTCTCTGCTGGCCTAACATAACCAGAAATCATGATCATGATTATGATAAAGGTTAATTTAATTTTTCATTTACTTTCCCTAAATATCTAAAAGTATTCATATTCTCCTCATGTCATATTATGCTCCTTCCGGTGCTGTTGTTTTTAGGTTAGAGTTTTTATCCAATCAGAATTCAGCTATCTTATGTTGCCAGGCTGTATGAAATCTGCCCGGGCCTTCAGAATCAACAATGCGGGCGTCTGTGCACTGTAAGTGAACGGGCAAATACAGTTGATAGATAGTTGTGATAGCCAATCAGATCACGAGTTGTGTCAGTAAGGCCCTCTAGCTGGCCTCACGTTGAACGTGACATTTACGCGTCCTGTGATTGGATATGGATACTACTAGTTTGAGCCACGGCAGCGCTATGCAGATCAACAGAGTCACACCCGGGACTGTTAACGGTATGTAAATAATCTGGCGCATTGGCGCAGCTGTGTGGTTGTACTCAAAGCGGTCACAGAAAGTCGTGATATGTCACGTTTTGACATGAAAAAGTTTTTTCACAAAGAGACTTGTTTATTGTGTCGATGTCGCCAAAGTATGGCCGTCTTGTTAGTGTCTTTCTGATATCAAACTGCGATTTTGCAATTTATTGTACAATCTTGTTAAAGCTTGCATATTCTTTGTGGACTCATTTAATAAAACTTTTTGGAAAGATAATTTTAAAGACATTTTATTTTTAAGTTTTGACAGTAGCATATCAGATATGTTTTAATTGCTAATTGCTAATTGCGGCCCATTTTGTACACAACTGAGGTGATGCAATGCCTAGTAGTGCTTAAGTGTGTTTCTAACTACTCTCCAGTCCTGGTGTTATAAATGCTGGCATAATGAAAGGTATTTATTGACTAAGTTGGACATCACTGAAGGCCGAAGTGTGAAATGCACCGCCCGCCACTGCAGTATAGTATAAGTAATATATGACATACATAATATAGAAAAATCCGGTAAAATATCAGGACTAATGCAGTTTTTGCAGCCATCACACATTCACAAATGTGTCAAAATTCATGAATCTGTGCACCTTGATGATTTGATGAAATAAATTGTTTGACCTTTGATCCACAAAATGCATTTCATGTGACTTAAGGTGATTTCTAATCCACTAATAATGATCAAAAATTGTCCACAAAGTGAGAAAGTAATGCATTAAGTAATCCTGAGGTTTGCATGATTGAACGTCTGTGAATGCAGCAGCTGTCATGAGTAACTCCACCTAATTCTTATCTTTAATTGAGCACAGATATAAAAACAATGACTCAATCACCAGGCCTGAGGCCACTGTGCACACAAACACACATAGAAAACAGTTTCACAAGAGGGGCAAGAAGGGGAACTATTAGCTGCTAATGTGTTTAATTTCCTTCTGGTTCTCTTGGTAGCTTTAAACCATGCTGTGCATTTTGATATTTTCAGTTTATGTCCTACATTAATACAGTGTGTTTGCATCCAAGGCCACGCCCGCTGTCGTCACAGCAGCTTCCCTCATTGTCAAGCATCCAGTACATGGGCAAAGCCTCTCTGTGTACAATGGGCCCAGTGTACAGGCTGCCAGACCGAGACGGAAAACAAGCGAGGAGGGGCGCTGAGCTAAAAGTGCAACAAGCAGATTGTAGTCCCTTGTGGAGGAGGACGAGAGATGACAGGAATGTCAATGAGAGGAGATGATAGGTCGGCAGACAACAATAGTAGAGAGGACAAGGGTGGACGGTCTTCTCTTGACACAGGATGTTCTTAAAGCTGAACTTCAATCAGCATACACTGCATATCTCTGGTGACAGCACGTCTCATATCAACACCCACCCTGAAATGTCAGTCAAATGATGCAACCCCAAAATTAACCTGCAAAAAACACATCTGTCTTGATTTTTGCAATATTTAAGAACAAATGCAACACTTTGTGTCTGTGGTTCTCTTAAAGGGATAGTGTTCTACTCCTAGAGGTTAAATACGTTAAATTTCCTTTCTTCACAGCAAATAGGTTTTTTGGGTAAATAATATATCAACCCTGTGACCATAAAAAATGTTCGAGCTGTCAATCAATTGAACTTGAAACATTTAATCACAAATTAATCACATTTTCTGTTCAAAACGTACCTTAAAAAGGGTGAATTTTTTTTAAGTATTCATTACATTTATTAAAGGACTAGACAAATGTGCTTGCTTTATACAAATGTATGCATGTATTGGAAATATAATTGGCAAGTAGTTCGAGAGATATGCACGTATTTATAGAATACAATGCAATTTACAATGCAGGTTACAATGCTACTTTTTTCCAGTGCTGGTCAAATATTTGCATCATTAAGCGTCCAACAGTCTCCGGTGAATGCAACCATCAATCTTGTGTCCCAATTCCTCTGCTACTTGTGCAGTCTTCAGGGTTTTTTTCTCTGGCACAGTGGTGGTTTTTTCAGGTGGACCCTCATCCACCGCAATGTTAATTGGCCTCCCTGCAAGCTCGATGTTTCTGGACATTTTTTTTTTTTTTACGAGCTGTGTTGTCTGTCATTTACAAGGTTAAAAGGTTTTTTAAAATTACCGGCTCTACATTGGCTGTGTTCGACCCGATCAGTGTATACTTAAATAAAAAAAATGTGTGGTTTTGGAAGTAGAGGATCTCTGAAACAGGAGCCAAAAAATTTAATCAAAGCGGGGTTCTAACAGCTATGATGACACACTTTTTAAATAACATACTTTTTAATATTTGAGCTTGTGAGAAGGTATCATGTATTTCCGATTCAAAAAGCCCAAATCCAAGTGAAGTCAAGTTATTGGTGTTGAAGTCCAATTGCAAGTATTTTTGATTTTGCCAAGTTGCGTCTAAAGTCATCAAATTTGTGACTCAAAACCACACTTCTAACAAACACTTTGGAAATCACCCATAAAGAGGTTAGAAGCGTAGACACTGTTTCCATAAAACAAAAGTTCTGGAATTTCACTTGATTTCTGGTGTTTTTCTGTATTTAACTCAGAAGTCTATGGTTTTGTTCTGGTGCATTATGCCATCCTAAGTGCAAATATTTGGGACACCAGATGGATCGTAAACCAGAAGATATCTTAACAGGATCTCGATTCTGCACACTCCAGCCTGCAAAGACCCCAGCTGTTGCTCTGATACTCTTTCACAGACTCCTTCAGTGGTCACAGAGCGTTCCCACATAGTGAAAGCCCACCGCAGGGACCCTCTAGAGCCTATCACTTGGGAAAACATTTTCTCTGCGTCCGCCTTTTATTTGCATGGCGAGGGAACCGTGGCCTGTTTGTGTTATGGGGAGGCGGTTGCCAAGGAGACCCGGGTTTCTCAGACGAGCAGCATTCCAAGTTATTTCGAACATCTCCCACTTTTTGTATGATTTGGAACGCTGTGTTAAAACACATCTCCAAGCGGAAATTACTCTATTATTTTCTCAGTGGTGGAGGAAGTATAGGACAGAATTGTATCTCACTCCAGATTCATACTTATTATCAGCATAAAAGGCCATTATTGCTTGATTATTCACTGGTCTGTGGTTGGGTGCGCTTGGTGACGTTGCCAAGAAATGTGGCTTCAAAATCCCCCTGCCACAAGAACCTTTATTTGATTTGGTCCAAGAAGAAATTGATCAAGGAAAGCCACAAGATTTTTTTGGTTCCCTTCAGCAGGAAATTACTTTTTACTGTTTAGGAAACTGTCTTTTAGAGTGTGTGTGATGAGCGTGGCCGATCAGTTCCTCTATAATTGTCATGTTATGCATCTGTGTGTTTTATATGCTGTTTTACTGTGTGTCGTAGCCGGGAAGCAGCATGACATGGCTGCCAAGCTTTGGATTTCTCCACATGCTGAAGCGTTTGGGATGTAGTAAAACAGTGACATAAAACTCTGTATATAGAGGGAGTTTAGAAAGGTTGGTGTCTTTATTTTTAGCCTTTCCAAACCAAAAATACAGGATGAAAAGTGTGACGAATTGTTTAAAGAATGTGTTTATCTGCTTATTCATAAACTGCCATTATTAACACGTCCAGCTAATTTGCTGCAGGCTCCCTACTGTATTAGACCAGCGTTAATGCCAAAGCCAAGGAGCACTATCATCAATTAGCTACATCAGTTTGTGGGGTAAAGGTTATATAGAAAAGATAAGATACTTCATAATTCAAGATACAATTAAGCGATCAACAGGAAGCGATGATCCTCAAAATGGGGCTGGGAAATATAGGGGAAAAAGCAAATATCACAGTATTTTTGACCCCTAAAACCTTGTAGAGTTGACTTTTGGTGTGCTCATTTTACATTACACAATGAGATTTTTGATAAATAATTATCACTAACGTGGATACAGTACAACTGGTTAAGTAAATAACAGAACATCTAAAACAGTCTGGTAAACTCAGAAAAATAAAAATGAAAGAAGCAGGAAAAAAAACAATCAAGATGTTAAGATATCCCAAATCTAAACGGGATCTAGTATTATATCATGATAGGCAAGATATCAATATACTGCCCTGCCCTGACTCAAATGTGAATATAAGAGTGAGGAAATGAATTTATCAAACTGAAAAAAACTTACAACACCAAAGGCCAATTGGCCTTGCCCCTAAAATGATGAAATTCCAGGCTTGATGACTAGAAATGAGCTGCCTGCATCTGTCTACCTCTTTCTAAAATCAAAGGCCAATTGTTTAAAAAATTACTAAGAATATCAAGAGGAAAATCTGCCACCATTATCATTGTAAACTGCACATGTGACGTACAAGAATGTTTCTTTATGAGCTGTTTTTACGGTTGTAAAAAGGGACAAAACTTGCCATTTACAAGGCTGAGGGTGGAAACTTTGGACTCCATTTCCTCCAGTGCAGCAGCTCAAATAAAAACCAGTGGTTCAAAAAGATAAAAGAGCTCCCATATGTAAATATGTATGATTATGTCATCTATGAAAAACAGCACACATGAACAGTCAAACTTTCCTGGACAATTGAAGACCCCAAGAAAAAACCCCATGATGGATTCAATAAGCATGTTAAGCTTTGTCAGAATCCATCTAAATTTACACCCACTTCAAAAAAAATATTTTTTAATATTTGAGCTTGTGAGAAGGTATCAAATATTTCCAAGTCAAAAGGCTCAAATCTAAATAAAGTCCAAATCAGATTGCATGTATTCTTTTATTTTTTCAAGTTGCGTGTAAAGTCATCAGATTTGTGCCTTGAAACCTCTAAAAAACACTTTGGAAATCACCCATACAGAGGTTAGAAGCAGAGACACTGTTTCCAAAAAAAATATTTCATCCTCTATTGAAAATTATGAACAGGAGTTCTGAAATGTCATTTGTTTTCAGGTGTTTTTCCTGTATTTAATTCAGAAGTCTACTGTTTTGTTCTCCAGTGTGGCAGCTGAAATAAAAACCAGTGGTTCAAAAAGATAAAAGAGCTCCCAGATGTAAATATGTATGATTATGTCATCCGTGAAAAACAGCACAGTCAAACTTTCCTGGACAATTGAAGACCCCAAGAAAACACCCCACGATGGATCCAATTAGCATGTTATGCTTTGTCAGAATTCATTTACATCTACAGCCACTTCAAAACACATCTCTGAGTCTGGTCCTCTGTTCAATGCAACATCCAGATCCCTCGCTGAGATGCGGCTCACACAGGGGCGCATGTGGACCACATCACACACAACAATTACTAAATCCACAGCACCGATTTGGGCTATCTTTATCCAGAGGCAGCTAAATGGAATGGAGTCAGAGAGGGGGAATGGTTTAATGGAGGTGAGCTTTACGGGCCTGTATACTGTCAGACCAATGACTAAAAGATTTTGCCTCGACAGCAACATAAACACACTCAGACGAAAAATGCATGAACTATGATCCTTTTGTATATTACAAGTGACTGCATTAAATCACACAGTTTGAACCCCTCTCTTGATTTAATGGCCTTTGCCGCCATCTTTAATGGGCTTGCCGAGAACAACAACAATCATAAACGCAAGACCACAAACCGCGGCAGCCCGCCAAACTTGTGGAAATAAATCTGGAAGCAGCGACAGCAAACAAAACACACAGTCAGAGTCAAGTTTCAACTTTCCATAAACTCTTTGAAATTGTGTGCATTTCATTAGGATTACACTTATGTAAAAACAGCTCATTGTTTATGGATTTGAAATGAGATGGTGCTCAGGGGACAAAGACACAAACCGTCTAAATAAAGGTTTATATAATGCAACGTTTACCTAAGGGCTGCTCAATTATGGTAAGAATCATACCGACTCAGCACTGAGATCCTGATTATTTAACATGATCACTTAATGCCTTTAGAGATATTGTGCATTTATTTAAAACCAACCTTTAAGAAAAAACAACTGTCTTTTTAACCGTTGATGTCGATCCTCGTTTTTTTTTTTCCATCTGTGTTTCTCTACCTCTCTTGTGGACCAAAGACTCTTTCTGTCATCTTGTCTTGAATTGAACTAAATGTTACAGCCTGACTGAGAGTGAGTTTGGGCTTTTAGGGGTCTGTAAAGAAAAGGGGAGCTCTGGATTTAAAACACAAGAAAAGAGCATCATTGTGAAATGGAATAGAGTACAATAATCATTGAAACACAAACATCTTGGTTTCATATTTGTACACAATGTCGAGTTGGAGTTATTAATGAAATACAAATAATGTTAATTGGGATTTTGTACTTTCTGACACTTTTGGATAATTAAACATGCCCCGAGTTAAATCGACCCACAAACATTATTGCTGTTCCTGAGAAATGAACATAACAGGAGGGTTAACATACAGTTGTGATAAAAGCACCACTACTGTGGCTGTCTGCTTGTCTTATGCATCAGTGGACACATCAATTCATCTACTGATTATCAGACCACTAATTAGACAAGACTCAGCTGGACCTTAGACGACTTTACTGGGAGAAGAGTGGAGACGGACTGCTGGCTAGTTAGCTAGCTTGCTAATTCCACCATGCTTTCATGCTACCGGTTACAAAAAAGGAGCCAGACAAAGTTGTCACTCATCAGGCTATGACGATGTGCTTTCCTACACTGTTTCAAGAGTGTGATAAAGCATCCAGTTATTTAATTTTACTCAGAGAGAGAAAATTAGGTTTTATGGTATAGGAAATTATTTTATCTGTTTATTTTGTAATGTGTAGGTCTGTAGGCCATTTAAATGACATGTTTATGTTGAAATAATATACATATTGAAGTAGTTATGTCACTTTTTGCATTGTTTTTCCCTCTCATGGACACAATGCTCCAAAACAGATATTTAATATTTTGTGCAAATGTGGATGGAAGGAATATTCAAACATCATGTTGGGCAATTGTGACCGCCCTGTTGCACACCTTCAACTCGAGTCAGCTCTCTACAGAATTAGATTTCTCAGTCCAACTTTATGGAAATACAGGCAAAACAGACATGCACACTTGATGATTAATGGCTCTCCGACTGGGATTCGACAGCTACTGGCATTTGCAGATTCTGTCTGAAAGGAAAGACCGACTGGTTTTCCGGCAGCATTTAGTCATAAATATCATGAGATCTTTTTCCATTCACTACATGCACCTTCCTGTTGCACAGAGGATACTGTACTGTGTTTTCTTTCCACAATACAAGCATTCAGTCATTTTAGCCCAGTAATATTCTAAATAAAGCATGTGGGAAAGTGTGAGAGAACTGTTATACACGTCAAACCAAAGAATTTAGACAATCTTGTAGATGTGAGCCTTCTTTCAGGATGAAATCTGATTGATTTAAGTACCATTAATGGTTTTAATTATGGGTGTTGCAGCACACACAGCTGGTTCATTAAGTTGTGATCCGTGCTGCTTTAATTTTAGGCGCTGATTATCAGAGCCAAAACAAAACAATTAATGACCTCATTGTGTTTATAATCTAATGGTTATAATTACATCCATCCTTCTGATTATTCTCCATTCATCCTGTGAAATAAACTCTCTTTCTGCAATGTTATGAGCTTAATAAAGCATTTAATTGTTTGTTTTTTATAATCTCAGTTACTGACTGACCATGAAGTCAGCTTCAGTATAATTTACAGTCCGTCATTGGTCACTGCTAAATCCCTTAAACGTGACTTATGAGGAGAAGGCGAGCACAAGCATGTAATTTTGTGCACTTTGTGAATCATTAGTCCGGTGATTGATCTGAAGTGGGATTTATATGGCATTTAAAAGGATAAAAATGTAGCTATCCAAAGCTTTTTTTGGTCTATGATTGCTCACAGTGTTTAGGATTTAAGTGCAGTTTCAGCTGAGATGGAAACCAGCCATGAAGCTTTTAAAAGAATCAAAAGGAAACCGCTGTGTGATGAAAATTGCCTGTTAGGAGCGGTGGAAGAGAGGAGCTGCTCGGATTGGTGGGTTTCACCAGGAGCAATTTCCAGACTTGCTAACCTCGTGAAAGTGTGTGTGGTTACTCCTCCTTAAAGTGGAGTGTACTGTTGATGAGGTGACTTTGATTCTCACTTATTTTCCGTTTGTGACCACCTGCCTTTTGAACACTCAAATACTTGAAAGAATAGTTCAACTTTTTGTCAAACACTTTTTTTGACTTTTTTGTCACTAGTTAGGTCTGTGCATTGTATCAATGTAGCTATGGAAATGTAGCCAAGAGGTAATTAGCTTATCTTCACAATCTGTATAATCTGTACACAAACAGAAATGTAAAAATGACACACGCTAGCTTGTCGCTGTGACTTCCTGGGACTTGGTGTCACCGTAAATTCCCATAAAACCACACAAACAATAAAAGCACAACATGTCAATTCCCAAGCTTCAGACTAGGGCTGCACAATATATGGTTTCATCATCAACATTGTGGTGCACAATACTCACACTGCAGGATGTGCAAAGTCACATTAGGCAAATTAACTCTAACACATCATGCTACAACTTTGTTGATGCTGGATACACAAGGAAAACTTAGTAGGTTTTCATTTATTTTTCCATTAATTAGCCTGAAGCCGAGGCGGGCCACAGTTTGATGATAAACTGAATATTTTCAAACATCTCAATGGGTGGACTCTGCGCAGTCTGCCAGTCTGCGGATTCAACTCAGCGGGAACAGCAGCGGCCGCACTGGGTGGGAGGACCCGTCGTGGGAGCTCTGCCCAGTGCTGGCTGGCCCTTGTCTGACGCATTTCCTCTATGGTGGTGCTTCGCTACTGGCTCAATTACCATGCTTTGTGGGTGTGACCTTTTTTGCCGGACCAAAGACTCTTTCTGCCATTTTGGCTTGAGTTAAACTAAATGTCACAACCTGACTGAGACTGAATTTGGGTTTTAGGGGGCAAAAGCAGACTGCTGTAAAGAAAAGGGGAGCTCTGGATTTAAAACACAAGACAAGAGCATCATTGCAAAATGTGTCACATTCATATGCAACCAAAGTGTTTGTGATTAAACTGCTTACTATATGTTTTTGCTCTCAAAGTGAACCAAACTGATGCATTTAACTTAAAAATTAGAAATGTGAAAAAACTAGAGGGTGAAATTCTGTACGCAATTTACTTATTTCATTGCATGAGTGTGCGCTATAAATCTAAATACTGATTACATTAACTCTACAACTAAATGAAGTAGATAAATAAACTTTATTTAAAGTAAATAAAGTCATGACAGAGGCATGCAAATATTCAGTACGGTCTGGTCCCGAGGTCTAGCCTCTAAGCCCATCTTGGCACCATAACAAATCTTGGACATAGAACCTCTCGCCAAGTGTTGCACAAGATGGATTTATGAGTCTTCTTATGTCCAAGTCAAAGCCTGTTGAAGCAGTCCACCATGTGTCCACCTACTGTAAACCGAAAAAAGGCCAAGAAACAGAAAAGAAAGCATGCTTGTAGCTGCTCAGTTGGAAACGTTTTCAGACTTGTGATTGCTCTGACTCTGAGCCAAGTCTGCACTGAGGTGATACAAGACACCCTGAGTTCCTAAAAACTGACAAATGAGTCTTGATCAAACAACTGCAAATCCCATGTTTGCATTAACGTGTCGCCATTTAATGCTCCAAAAAATATTAAACTCTCTCCATGGACATTTCTTACACCTTTAATAGGCCCGACGGTGCTGAAATAAAGCAGCATGAGTTGGTATCACAGCCAAAATTGGGCTCTAATGAACCAAAATCTTTACACATTGAGAGTTTTGGAGGTACCACAGGGAAAGTCATGAGAGACTGTCAACAGGTGCTAAATTATAGGACCGTGCTTAAAACTTATTTGACACCTTTCATTGAAAAGTGGCTTGATCTACAGTGAGGATGGAGGTTTCAGTGAATGGGAGTCGCCTGCAAGGTTGCAGAGGAGGGAAACTTGATTTACTGACTGTACACGGCACAAGTTGTGGAGGACAACGAACAAAGAGGGGATTGTGTCTTTTGATGAGTTATTGAGTATGAAGAGGAAACCCATTCCAAGCCATACAAAGTGTAAATATTTAACCAACAGTGCTGGACATATTTCTGCTGTCTATTTTCTCATTCATCGATCCAAGTGGAAACCATAGCAATGCATTGTAAACAGAAACGCAGTAGATAGAACAAAAAAGCTCCAAGGAAAGCTGTTTCAGCAGCTGGTGTTCCAACAGTGGCAATAAAAGGTTTTAAAAAAAGAATATTGCTTAACCAGGCAGGTCATTTAAGATAAGTTAATTGATTTTTTGGGGTCCTTGGCTGCAGAACAACAAGATATAAACATCGCTGAGAGATTAAAACCATATAAAGTTGTAAAGGTTAATGTGTTGGCAAACAGTTGCTTCCCTTAAGAATGCAACAACAACAAACATTAAGAAACAGCTTGGATACATGCATTTTTCTGAATTAAATCTATTCAGTTGAAAAGAATAATACATTGGGTTGATTATAAAAACTTTAAAGTACTTGAAATGTACACTGTGCAGCCATATTATCTAACAGAAGTGTTGGTCAGGGACTCATTAAGGGTATCATTAAATGACTTGGATCAAGATGTTTTTTGTCCCTACCAAACCAAATGTATGTCTCTGTCGCTGTGAGGTGAGGGATCCTGTACATCTGAGAAGAACTGCCTCAAGTGATCATAAAAAAATATTATGTACAGTGAAAATCCAGCAACAGCCTAATACCCCTGATTGACAAAACCATTATAGAGAAGAGAAAAGAAAAATCTAAGAACTTCACATAAGAACAGAACGGAATGATAAGAAACCAGTTTGTAGACTTCAGCAGGAAACACTTTGAATCAGTGCTGTAAAAACATGCTAAAAGCCATTCAAACATGTGGTATTGTTCCACAGTCTTACTTTGCTTTAACTGCTGTGCTTTCATTCAAGAATAATATCCCACCTTCAGTCCCCACAGCCATTTTTATAAAAAAGCAAATTATCTGATTGTGGAAAGTTGGAGTCATGCTCCTTAGAATAAAAGACCCCTAAATTTCATCCAGCATGCCTGGTTACCATTCAGCTAATGACTTCCAGCAGAGGCGGCATTTTACAGAAAATTTAAGCCAATATTGTAAAACTGTGGTTCTAAAACTGGAAAAGAAACAGGTTCAGAGTAAGGTGACAATAGGCATAAAGGCAGCTTATCAACAGACACTTTCAATACCAGCTTCTATGTGAAAATTCTGAACATGGAACTGCTGCAATCCAGACAACAGATTTGGATAGTTAAGAGTGAAATATGATGTTTCTCTCTGAGTCAGAAAACAAATTATGTGAAGCAGGTTACAGTGAGAGAAAAGCCAAGTATGTGCAACAAATCTTAAGGCACAGAATGGGGCTCAGGGGAGAACATGGAGGCTAAATACAGCAGTGGTTAAACCAGATGCTGATGATATACAAGTACTCCTGGGGAAAATATATTATTAAAGCATCAACGCAGCAGGCCACTTGTTTTATTTGAGCATACGTCCAATTTTTTCATTGACAGATTCATGGTGGATAATATTTCCTGTGTAACTCATTACTTTGCATTTTTATTTCCCAGGATTTTGTCTGGATTTTGTCTTGATTCACAGCTACGCCTGTCAAGATTTCCACTTTCAAACAGTACAAATGTGGTTCATATTGATAATTTACCACTTCAAATTACACAATAATTCAACATCGCTGCTAGGTAATATTAACGTTACTAACTAACAATTAGCAAGCTAGCAAGCACGTAACGTAATAAAGTCAATGCAAAGGCATGAATGAAGAGGAAAAAGAGGAGGCTGTTGGAAATATCAACATTTTCCTCAGACATAAGATTAAGAAGACAAACGCTATATGACTTAAAATAAAAATAAAGGCCTGTCCACTGAAAGATGAATTTACATTGCCTGTGCCTTTTCTGAAAATGTCACCAAACACGTCACAGATAAAAACATGTTTGATCCCTCTGATTTTGTCTATACACATTTAACTTGAAATTGCTCAGCAGGGACTTTTCTTTCTTGTCTCTAAAAGGAAATGATCACACCGTATCCTCAGAGCCTTTTCATTTCCTGTTATTGAGGAACTCAGAGTTGCCATGGCAGCGGACACAACCTCGTTGACAAACAATCACCCGGTTGCCAAGGAAATTACAGCTTACCACAGTGTTTATTTGTTTGACCTTTATTTTCCTGCTAAATAGTTGAGCTTGTGCCAGGTCCCAACATTAAATGAGCCTTTATGACGATGGTTTACTGTAGCACAGTTGGTTTAAATGCCTGTTTTGAATTTGTGGAATCTGTGATGGGATCCTTTTTTATCGAAAATGTCTTAATTGTGACCAATTTGTCCTTTCCTCCCCTGACAGTTCCCATGAAGGTTCAAATGCATGACCTGTTCTTACCCCGACCAACACTGTTTGTACATGAATCTGTGTAAGTGTGTGTGTGTGTGTGTGTGTGTGTGTGTGTGTGTGTGTGTGTGTGTGTGTGTGTGTGTGTGTGTACAGGGGAGTGTTTGTTTTGATTGAGGGCCCACAACTGAAAGTCATCCAAGTCAAACATGGCTTTAACTTGTCTGCCATCTCTCTGACTTCTTGCACAGAGTCTTTTAAATATTTAGGTGACACTTTGCAACCATGGGAAAAGAGGAAGACGCAAAGTACACAAAACCTGGGCACAAACTTGTGACTATGGTTGCTGGTTAGATATGGGACATGTACTCTTTAGAACTGTGTTCATGTGTTCCTTTCAACAACAATTCAAGTGCTCCACATAAGGCATAATACTAAAGATTATCATGGAATAAAAGTATTTTCTGACAATATTTATGGTCAGCATTTTTTTGTGGCAATTCAATGTATTTACATCCTGAGATTTTTTAATGTTAGTGGTACACTGTAAGAAAAAAAAAAACTGTTTAATTCATGGTAAAATACCGGCAGCTGTGGTTGCCAGAACTTCATCGTAAAAATGACATTGAGTTGGTTTTCTACTGTAAATTTAAATGTAAATATTATAAGAAACTGTAATTTTGACTGAATAGTCCCTTTATTTTTTGGGTTATTGTGTCCTGTTGACATTATGGTATTTGTCCTTTAAGTTTACATAAAAAAAACTCTGTTTTCTACAATTTAAAAGTTTAATAGTATTCCTTCCTTTACGGTAATTAAAAGCAGCTTCTATGGTGATATTAAATTTTTTATTTACGCCCTATTAGTGATGCAATTTGACAGTGTTTTACTTTAATTCCTACAAACATTTTTTACAGTGTAGGATGAATGGATTTCATAGGCAACAGCTGCATCGAGTGCTCGCAGCTTCTGTAGCCTACGTTAGAAGCACAAAAGTCAAGGAAAAATGACCAAATCTGCAAACTTCAAAAGTAAAAAATTTGGGAAATACTCTGAATACTCTAACGTGGTATGAAGCCATGCAGAGGACACATCATAACGATGTTGCATCAATAACATGACGCAAATCCAGGATTCACTCACTCTTACAACACTTTTTAACCTTCACTCATCTCATCCATCATCTCATTTTCAGACCATACAGCAGCAGTTAGCATGTTCAAACAAGTTAAGTATGACTGAGCAGAGGGCAAGAGACATGATGAAAGAGAAAGAACACCTGCAAGATGATGTGATGCAAGACAAATTACTCCACAAACATGACAGTGAGCTGAGTGATGGTGATGTTCAGGGCAGCTGAGGAAAATCAGTTTGAAAGCGTACAGTGTTGTCATACGGAAAATATTAATATTACACATGCAATTTGTAATGCATACATGTCCACTAAAAATGGAATCACATGGGGAAAAACTTTCAAATATCTCATTTTAGGTCTAAGCCTGTTACCTTTGATGTGGTGATAAGTAATCAGCTCAGAGATTCCTGACAGCCCAACCAACCACAATAAAGTACAGATGCTCCAGTGTTTCCCAGTTCGACTGAAATCACAGGAAACAAATGTGCAGCATGAAGTAATGGGAGCATCAAAGGCCAGCAGAGATAAGAGCGCAGACAGTGAAGTTGGAAAAACCTGGAGTTTGTCTGAGAGAATCTGTCAGACTCTGGTCTGACAAGTATTTTAAATCCTCCAGTAAAAGTATCCCACTTTGGTATTAGAAAGCAAAGTAAAGAAAATCAAAACCACAGTGGAAATACTCAATGTGACATGTAAAGGTACCATATTCAGACATTTCATTACACGAAAAAAAGTAATATTAAAATTATATCAATGAACGTAAAAGCAAAACGTATTAAAGTATCCAATTTAAAACAAGTGATTGTGAAGGAAAGTGTGTTTAGTTTCACTTCCTGGTAAAATTGCTGTGTCTTCAGTTTTTGTGATTTGGTGATCAGTTTTAAATGAATAAAAAGGTGGGATTTAAGAAGCAAAAGAAGACCTGTTATCTTTATATTATTATTATTACTATTATTATTTTCTCCTTTTTTTATGTAAAGCGCTTTGTGTTGCATCTCTCTTGTATGAAAAGTGCTATACAAATAAAGTCTGATTGATTGAACTGAAAGATGGTATAATGCACCATAGAGCTGAACTACAGAGTTGGGCATTGGTGACCAAGGGGAAAGGGGCTTGTTCAAGGAAACTGTAGAAAATGTAATGCAGTGCTCTCTACGGAGACCTTCCAGCAGAGAAAATGTGATAAAGTGTCCTAGGGTGTACTTCCAGCAGAGAAAACATGATAAAGTTCCCAATTGGGTTCAGATTCAGTGGAGAAAACATGATGAAGTGCCCTCTGGGTTGCACTTCCAGCAGAGAAAACATAATAAAGATAAAGGGTGGCCTTAAAATTGAGAAAACATGATGCAGATCCATATGGGTTACCCTACATACTAGAAAACTTCATGTCCAGTCCATGAGACATGTATCTGGTTACATTTGGCTTGGCTTTATGCGCATCTGCTGCAGATGTTGTAGCGTGTGAATTTACATTCTTCCATGTGTGTCCATGCTGACATAATCTGAACGTACAGTATATACATGCATGTGCAGTTTTACTAAAACGTGAAACGGAAAAACATCTACAATATATGCATGTGTGTGTGTGTGTGTGTGTATGAGACAAATTTGTTTCGAGGTGTTTGAAACTGAAGCACTTCCCTCTATGACTCAGCTACTCTGACAGCATGTTCTTCACTGAATGGACACAGTATCCTCCTTCAACAGGCTTCATGTTTTTCCCAGCCTTGTCTCCCTCCTCTGGGTCTCAATCTGTAGGGGTGATGGCCGACACCCTTCCACGGCTTGTTTTACTTCACTCCCTCATCATGTTTGCTTGCCTCTTGCTCTACATGAACCCTGATCCATCACTGAGTATAATTACAGTGCTCCACACATAAATTCAAATACAAATCCCAGAAAATATTGGTACTATCAAAACAAGCAGAGCAGTGGTTATTTTGAGATCCAGGATATTTATTGGGCTCATTTTGCTGCTCTGCAAGTAATTTCAGGCTTTCCTCCATTCATCTTTAAATAAAAAGGCCTCTCTAATTTTCTCTTAATTTCCTGATTGAAGCTCATGCAATTTAAATGTCAAATGAAATGTTTTTTTCTTGATTCTCTGATGATGAAGTACTTCTTACTTTTTCTACCAACAAATATGGGCATAGCGGGCTATGATGTCATGCTCGAGAATTTATGGCTCCCAAAAGTAAAACTACTTTATCCAACAGTAGCTCACAGTAGCTGCTGTTATAGTCGCCCCTTTGTGTTTGGTGAATTTGAGACATCCTGCTACTCTTTTGGTCAGGAGTTGGATCATATGAATTCACCGGTCAAAGGTCACCGCGCAGTCTGCATGTGAATGATGTAAATGGAGCACATAAAAGAAATGTGACTAGGAAAGCATGACATCATTTTTCAGTCTCAATATTGGGCTACAGATCCAGCTCCCTGTTTTCAGCTATAAAATATTTTAAGCTTTCAAAAAGGCTGCTTTACAAGATTTCACTGTGGAGCTTTCAGTGCAAGATTTTAGACATACTGACGTAATGAGCCAAAGTAAAGTTAATTAAGTTAACTGTCCGATTATACTTTCTGTAAAAACCTGAATGCTGTTTCAAAGCCCCCTTCACGCTGCCTGGAATAAATCCTGTCAAAAACAAAAGACTGAATTCTTTATATCGGCATTTATTGGCCTAAATTAAACTAAGTGGCACATGGCATTAAGTTGTAATGTGCAAGCAACATAGACACTAAGATGTGTTTAATTCTATTGTTCAGAGTGTTTCGGAGTGTTTGCGTGACAAAGCAAAGGAAATAGATTTGGTGAGCCATGACTTGTGTACGAAAAATTTTCCCCTTTTTCCAAGTCGTTCCAAATTTTCTTTGGAACGACTTCTTTCTTTCACATTCATTTTTTTTTCCAGCTGGTAACTAATTTTCCAATTATTCTGAATGCAGAAGACATGCCCTATCTCACAACGTTAATGAAAGTGAAAATAAGTTTGTATATCGGCCTCTTACTACACCCTTCCGCAAAATTTCATGAAAATGGAACTAGTAGTTTTCACATAATCCTTCTTACAAACAGACGAACCGAGCCGAAAAACATAACCTGGTCATGGCTATAATGACTATAATGTTCATGACCTTAATGTTCTCACTGGTATCTGGTGTCCTGGTTTGCCAAACCACCATACTCTATTTTGATTTGATGCTCTTATCTGCCTGTATACAGCTGTGTCTCTCCTGTGGACAGTGCACATTAATGTCTTCATGTGGTAGCAGTTTGTGTGCATCCACTGTACTTGATTAGTGATGCAGAACAGGAATCCTCCATGTTAATCTTGTCTAATTTAAGGGAGGAGAGATGATCACTGCAATATATAATTACAGGGCAGTAACAGAGACACATCAGGGGCCAACCTCAGCCGACCCTCGAGCACAATGCAGGCGGCTGAGGCGAGACCCTCGGCTACCTGGGTGGCTGGGAGAGATTAGGTCAAAGGGCAGAATTTATAGTTTAATGGAACCATGCATAGAGAAAATTACAAGGTGGTCCTCTTATCCCAAGAATTTCACAATCAGTAAATCTGCCACTCTAAATGAGTATATGTCATCATGCTGAGTATTTATTATTCTAGTCGAACATTGTCGTTATACTTTCCCACAGAACGTTCCAGCCCAAAACCAACCGAGTGGCAGTGCCATCCCAAGAGTCATGCTGCTAGTGTGGCCAAAAACAAGTGGTTTTCTCTTTTTTATGTTTGGACATGTTGGCTACTGCTATTCGTGTTAAGTATGTCTACCAAAGCAGATACTGTTAGCTGATGCCAGAAAAGTGCCAGAAAAGTAATCCCTCCATGTTTCTTTCCTGCCACCACAAGGTCCCAGTTAACCTTGGTCAGGGTTTAATATAGAGACTAGTAAAATGGAAATTTATCTCTATGAAAATGTCATCTTCATTTGCTTAACCAGTCAACCTCAGAATGCAAAAGAGGAAAAGAAATATCAAAGGTCTGTGTGTGTTAAACAGCCTGACAAAATCAGCTTTTTGTTTGGTTGCCATGGGGATTTCACTAAAGAGAGGGGGAGGTTATCTGTTATAAGTCACTCAACTATGACAGCAGACAGAAACATGCATCACTCTGTAGGTGTTTTTATCTGCAGCAGCCATAGGCACCGGATACAAGTAAGCATAGTAACCAACAACACATATGCGCACACCTTGAGATACAGATCTTTTCAACCCTATACTGATCAGGTCAAAGGTCGCTCTGGGCCTGGGTGTGTGATCTGTTTATGATGGAATGATTACACAACTTGAAGTGTGAGTTCAAAGTCAAAACAGATTCCAAGAGAGTGAGACGTCTGACATCATCATCATGGTGCAATCACAAGCCAACCAGTTATACTGTGTCACCAAAAACTACACTAAATGTGCTCTTATATTCAAACTATTGTCCTGTAAATATCTTACCTATAGTGTATTGCTATCTATACGACTGCAGTACTTGTAATTCTGAATTATACAGTCATGGAAAAAAATATGAGATCATTGTTTTCTTCAGTTTCTTGTTCATTTTAATGCCTGGTACAACTACATTTGTTTGGATAAATATAATGATAACAATAAAAATAGCTCATAAGAGTTTAATTGTCTAGCCTTTTTCCATGCTTTTCTTGATAATACTCAAAATGCACCTTTAGTTGTACCAGGCATTAAAATGATCAAGAAATTGGAGAAAACAAGGGTGGTCTGATAATTCTTTCTTTGACTGTATATTTAGCCTACTGCTAGACATGTGCATAGGCTACTTTTTCTCACTGTTTATGTTAGCACAGTCATTTAACGCTGGTCATGTTAACTATTGTCAATACTGTTCATTCTCTGTTATCACTGGCCAATTTATTTTGTACACCTGTTCAACTGCTCCTTAACGCAAAAAAACTAATTCCTCAAATAAAGTGGGCACTGAGTGTATATCTTAGCATATTCATATCTTACCTTAAATGTTTATTATTTATTTGACCACTACATTACGCTGCACTTCACTGCTTTATTGCATTTCTGGTCAGATGCTCAGTTTATTGTCTCTGGACAAAACTAAACAAATATGACGTTAAATGAAAAATAAATAAAAAAGGATATGTGGACACCACGATGTAACAAGCATTATTAAACCGCAGAAGTTAAAATAAACCGCCCCTTCCTAAAAAACAATAACAGGAGCACAAAAAATGACCAAAGACTGACATCCCCACCAAGGCAGCAGAGCTACGTTGCTAGGCAACACAGTTGCTTTTGACGTTCTCATTAGAAGGATGAGTTCGTTAGTGCTAGAGATGGGCGAATGAGCCTTGTGAAGCTTTTGAGGCTTCTTCCTGATTGTAACGAAAAAGATTCAAAGCTTCAAAGCCTCAAAGACAGTCACTTTGCGTCTCCTTATAACAAATGAAGCAGCGCCAAAGATTTGAATCATTCACCTCACTTTTGGTACTTTGTTGTGACGTCTAAAGCCTCAAATGTCATCGGTCATGTGATCACGGAGCTTTGATACAAGCCTCAACACAGTGTTTCGAACCAGTCTCCTTTAAAAGACTAAAACAGGTTTCAGAGCCTCAGTGCTCTCTTTACTCACCTCTCTGCTCCAGGTTCAACTTATCGGTGCAAAACACAAGCAGTCCTCTCTGTCCCAGTATAACCAGTCCGCTTTGCCTCTCTGTCCAACTGCACGCCTCAAAGTTTCAAACATTTGGAGCTGAATGAGGCCTCGTAGTCACATCAGGGATTATTGGGGAGGGTCCATCACGAACATTTAGCATGTAGCTTGTTAGCTAGCTCCAGCATTCACCTGTTCCCTTAATTTTGTGGGTGTGTTTGATTTGAGTCTGGGTGATGCAGAACGCAAAGTGTGTCTTCTAGGATGCTCTGTCCTCTTGCGGCCACACACCCACCGCTGGCTTTTTCTTTTGTTCCTTTCTCAAACAGTGTATCAGGACTTTTAAATGTCACCTTCGTAACGGATCTGAAATGTAGCAAAGTGGACGAGCTGGTAGACTGCATAGCTTGTTGCCATAGTAACAAGAGGAATGTAGTGTTTTACTTTCACCCCTGCTAAATCCATCCATTAGCCTACTTGTGGATATTTTATTTAACTAACTAACTAACTAACGAACTAACTGTAAATTCAGATTACAGAGCTTAACAATTTAAACCATTTGAACTTTTTTCATCATATATCTATTACTTTTAGCTGGTTAGATATCTCACCATTAACCTAACTAACTGTTTCAACTGTTTCTCCATAACATTAAGCTAACTACTTGAACTCTAAATTTGTTAGCAGAGCAAACCATTTAAACCATTTATCCACTACTGTTAAGCTCAATATTGAAACTTTTATCTACAGCTTTAAGCTTTTTCACCATAACTTTCAGCTAGCTACCTTGGTTATTTCACCTTTTATCTAGCTAACAACTTCAACTGTCCATTACATTTAGCTAACTACTTTAGCATTAATTGGCTAAATCAATTAGCTTAGCTAATCATTTAAACCATTTATACTTTTAGTTTTTTGACTATTTATCCTGCTTTAGCTAGCAATTTAAACTTTAAGCTAGCTATGGTTTCTCCCTGAGCTAACTTTTTGAACTGTTAATTCAGTGCTTCTGTTTATTCCAAACATGTATTGATTGAGTTTCTGTTCATTTTCTAACAAGTTTTCTAGTTTATAATATTTTGTTAAATAATTTTAATAATTTAATGTCTTTCTTTCATTCTTTAAAAAGAATTTTGAATTAAATACTCCACAACCTTTCCTCCATACAACTACCCTATTTGAACTACAGAAGTTCAAATGGGGTAGCCCACAAACTGGTTGGGAATCTTGTGTGTTACAATCTTCTTTTGTTACACAGGCCTACTATAAATAGCCTATACATATGGAGTTACAGCCACATAGAAAGAAGCCTTGCACAGCGGACCACAGGTGTGTGTGTGTGTGTGTGTGTGTGTGTGTGTCTTTAGTCACTCCCAATTCTTTGTTGATTCACCTTGACTTATTCATCAGTTGGGTTATCTTGCCACTCAGCAGTGAATAGATTGGTGGAGTCACATGTCAGGTAGATTATGACAGAGCACACAAGGCAAATGTAATTATTTATCAGAGCTTGGCAGCTTTCCAACTTGACCTTAGCAACAGTTAACATGTGGAATATCATTTTGTGTTGACCCCTCAAAACCATCTATCTAGCAAAGAATACTGTGACCTACAATAAACCTATGATCATGTATGATAGTATAACCATTTAACTGTCCATATAGTAGCTCTGCAGCAGCTCTTTGTTGAACTCTGGGAATGTGTGAAATAAAGCTGCCAAAAAGGAAATTGGGCCTGAATAGCAGATCAGAAGAAAGGCGTTTGTAGCCTACAGAGTATTAATAATTCAGTGTTTATTCCACAAAAATGTTTGGCAGGCATTATGAAAATTAATCAGTAGCCTGTGGGAGTATAAAATGCAGTCTAGTGATGACCTGAGTACTTATTAGGTCCAGCTGTTGATATACAGAGCCTGCACTTTTGTGACATTGATTAAAAAAAAGACGTAGGCTATAAATACCAAACATTATTGTATTTATTTTTATTTTATTGTGCAATAACCACTCCAGACATTTCTGACATTCCTTTGAATAAAGAAATGTCTGGTATGTTTTTTCAACAAAATAAAGTTTAGTAAACCACAAACAGAAGTACTCAAATCTCTCATTTAAGACAACACCACAGTGTAAAATAGTCTGTTACAAGTAAAAATTCTGCTTTTTAAAGGTCGACTTGAGTCAAAGTACAAAATGATAAGCATTAAAATTAATTTAAAGTAGCAAAAGTAGAAGTTCTCATTATGTAGTATTGCTCATCAGAATAATGCATTTTCTATTATTGGATTATAATTGTTATTGCATTAATGTGTACACTTTGATGTTGCAGCTGTAAACTCTGATTATATATATACAAAAAATATTATTTTAACCTTTTTATAATATGTTATTGGCTAATTACACTTAATGTAATATTGTATTATCAATCAGAATCTGCAAATTATCCAAAGTTATTAAATCAATGCAATGGAGTACAAAGAAGGCTACAATAATTGCCCTGAAGTGTATAGTGGTGGAGTACAAGTGCAATTGTACTTGAATAAATGTACTACTACTACTACTACTACTACTACTAATAATAATAATAATAATAATAACAACAACAACAACAACAATACTACTACTACTACTACTACTACTAATAGTAATAATAATAATAATAATAATAATAAAAACAACAGCAACAATACTACTACTACTACTACTACTACTACTACTAATAATAATAATAATAATAATAATAAAAGTTAAATTAAAGTTAATATAAAGGCCTTATAACGGTATAAAAATGAGCACTTTAATTGAACAAATAAGCTATATGTTTAATAATTGCTAGTCACGTATTTTTATTCTTATTCCAAAGTTTGCCTATAATAACAACGGTTTAAGAGAGGAAAAGTTTAATTTACTGTCATTACGTTCAGAGCCACAGTGTTTTTTTCTCCTCGTATACTCACACAGACTCGACACAAGCCTCTCCCACTGTTGAAAAAAAAACAGAAAAGTTTCAGATGAACTATTTCCTCGGTGCTATAAATACAGGACGCAGCGCACATCTGCACTTCAGAGCGAGGCGTGGTCAGTCAGCTAACAGGTGGACCAGTCACACTTCATCCGCAGGATAACTACCGTGTTTTCTTTCTCTCCGGTAACACAAACAGCTGCAACAAGATGCCAAAGTGTCCAAAGTGCGAAAAGGAGGTTTACTTCGGTAAGATCTGATTTCTTTTTTTCAATTAGTTTTGATTATTTTCTTAAACATAATATCATGTTTCTGCACGTGAACATTTCCTTGTTTGCAAAGTGCAAATGCAAAGTTTGCGGGCTTTCTGCACAAATGAGGAAACAGGAAGCTGAGAATCACTAACAGACAAACTGACAAGCACATGACTGAAAGCATGGCTTTTTATGACACGAATAAAAATATTAAATAACCTGTTAAAAATTTTGATAAAGCAGAATGGCTCGTTTAGATAGATAGATAGATAGATAGATAGATAGATAGATAGATAGATAGATAGATAGATAAGCTGGGAAATTACAGTTTCACTGCAATATTATTGAATCGTTAATTCTGATGCAAAAATGTAACCAGTGTTTTATGTTGTAGTTGGTCGAAGTGGATTTTTTTCTATAATTTTAACTGATTTGATGTACTTTGGTAATATTTAATCATGATATATATTCATATTTTGTATTTAAAAATTACAATTTGCAATGCAATCAATAACTAAGGTGGTGAATAAAATGTATATGAGTAAAGAGTACAGTATGTCCCTCTGAATTTCTCTGAAGTATAAGTAGAAAGTTGCAGAAATGTAAAATATTCAAGTAGATCAATAAGTAAAATATCTCAAAAATATGATTAAATACAGTCCTTGAATAGATGTACTTGAAACCGTTCTACCAATGACAGTACCGAGGCCATTCTGCACTGTAAGACTTTTCAAATGTAAAGTACCTTTTTGCTGATAATATAGCTGTACTTTTACTTAAGTACAATTTAGATTGCAGGATTGATTTGATTTAAAGAGTGCAGTAGTGCTACTTTTATTTAAGTGAATTATCTGAATGCTTCTTTAACCACTGAAACAGAACTTTTTTTGCTGGTTAAGATGGAGCTAATTTTATGCACTTTTAGGTATGAGACCAAATAAATAATGCATCATATTTAAGAAGCCAACGTTCCGGATGTAAAAAGAAGAGTAACTTCAATGTAAAAAAGTACAATATTTTAGCCTGAAATGGAAGCATGAGGTAGCAGGAAATGAAATTAATCAACTTAAGTTCAGCACTTGAGTAAATGCACTTTCTTTCTTTCCATCACTTTCATCCCAATTAAATTTCATTTTTGCTCACAGTCCTTTGCTGTCAGTCTGATGCATTTCTATTTTCCATATAATCTTTATTCATTGATACAGTATGTGTATTTTTGCAGATTAATGCCCAGTAGCCTTAAAAGGTCACTGCACTCTGTAAGCTTTCTTGTTCTCAAGTTACTAGTTTGAGCTCTGTGCTGCCCGTAGAAATTGAATTGTCCTCCCTGATGAGCAACATGAATAATGACCCGATGCTCGTGGAGGAAGCAGGCTTCTTCTGCCCTGAAATTCAGCTCCATCCTTGTTGGTCTGTCTCATGAGGATACCATCAAAGCAGGGAGCAATTGCTGCATCTGGGGAGGAAAGGGACAGACCCATTTTATTCTTGTCTTAATCCATTTACCACATTGTCTGCAGCTCAGTGGTGCAACAGAGTAAATCTTCTCAGAGGAGATGCACGGAGGCCGAGCGCCAATACAGAATACACAGCAAAGTCTTTGGACTGTCAGTCAGATGAATTGACCGTGCAGCCAGGGAGCCATGCTTCCCATTCTTCCTTTCCATGGATAAACTTTCCCCATCTGGCCAAAACAAGCAAACCAATTTGTTTCAGCCAGACAGGCTGACCAAAGAAAATATGCTCTTTTGTAAAATATTGCTGAGGAGAAAAGTAGCCTGGCAGAAAGCTTCTTTAAGTGGAAGCACAGGCTCATCATTATCCTTAACTGACTGCATACATTTCCCCACAAAACCTCCTCTATAAACTTGCCTCATGTCTCACTCCTTTAACATGACTGCCTCCATCACACCTCACTACTTCACTCCCCCATCCTCTTTTCTTTCTCTCTCCGTCTCTTTTGCAAGTCATCTGTCTTAATGTTTCTAAGCTCTCAGATGGAAACAATCAGGCTACCGCTGCCTCGCTGAATGATGAGGGGGGAACTTGGTCCAGTGCCAGATACACAAAGAGCACAAGACAAAAAAAATTAAATACAATACTCTTGCTTTCTACTGAAGGGCTTTAAATAAGCATTGGAAGCAAATAAACATGTAGCGTAGGTTATGTGTTGTATCTGCAGAAATGTCTTCAAAATTGCTTGAGAAACCTCAAATAGGCTCTTCCATGTTATCCCACAGGCAAATTAATATCTAGAATTACAGTAACTCACCAAATATGCTGCCTGTTTAATCTATCCAAAAATATAGATATAATGTGTTATTTATTGAGCTTCAAAGCTGCTAGCAGACAGATTTTTTTTTACCTTTGCACACAGCCAGGCTATATATTTCCCTGTTTCCAGTCTTGCGCTAAGCTAAGCTAAGCTAACCGGCTGCTGTCTGGAGCTTCATAATATTTAACAATAGTTAGGTTAAAAACACGACAGTAGTATCAATTTTTCTTATGTAACTCTACCAAAGTAAGCAATTGAGTAACTTATTTTCCAAAATTGCCAATTATTTGTTTAATAAGTAAGATTTAGAGGTGTTGGTAGGCAGATTTTGTTACCTTTGGACGGAGCCAGACTGTTTTTTAGCCTTTGTGCTAAGCTAAGCTGACATGCTGCTAGTTGTAGTTAAATATTTAGCATACAGTGTTGGTGGTACCAATCTTTTCATGTAACTCTACGCAAGACAGCGAATTAATCACTTATTTGTAAAAATAATCATTTTGTGAGATTTAGAGATACTGTCAACAAGCAGGTTTTGCTAGCAAGCAGAACTGGGCTAGCTGCTTCCCTAAATGCTAATTAAGGCTCTCGGTAGGCTAGCTTCATATTTACGTACTTACTGACGGACATGAAAGTATGTATGAAAGAAAACAAGCTTATTTCCCCAAAATGTCTACTATTACGTGAAATACAAGGCTGCAGCCAGGTGGTTAACGTAGCATAGCACAAAGAAAGGGGGACACAACTAGACCTGATTATGAACCCCTTTTAATTTGTCATAATATGCTACATCTAAAGCTCATTTATAAATACAAGAGTCTAAGAAGTGGGCTTAAATAACGTGTTAATCAATGAGCTTTATAGGTGTTGGTCGGCAGATGTTTGGGCTACCCTTTTTCCAGTTTTTGTCCTAAGCTGACCAATGTTACACAGTGCTATCAATCCTCGTTTTACTCTTGGCCAGAAAGAGAATACAGGCCTTTAAAGTAGTCCTTTAAAACTTTAATACCCTGCTAATCTTCATGCCATAAAGGGTGTTATGTATTTAAGGTCATTCATTTGACACAAAATGCTTCGGACTGCATTCTTGGCCCCTTTTTTTAGCTCAACAAACTGTTACACAACCTCTGGATGAATCTTTTTTGGGATGGAATGAAGTAAATAGTTGAGCAGTCGCCTTCACAGTGTGTTTTTCCATTCAGATTTGTGTCTGTTTGTGTATATTGGGCTGTCTCCATAATGCTCCAGTCAGCGCGAGTTGATGCACAGAGCAGATTGTATTATTCTTCATGTCTGTCACGCCCCATTTATTCTCATTTAATCAGGTAAAATAAATAGACGGTGCACAAAAACGTGTGCTTTATCAGATCCATATACAATGAAGTGTAAAACAACATATATGGGCGTCAGGACAGACTCTGAGCTTGAGCTTGACCGTGAGACCGTCCACTCATTTACTCATTGGACCAACCTGTTTGCTCAGTCTACTAATTTGTTATTTGAAGTTAAACACAGTAATTATTTCGGCCTCCACCACATTTTACTGAAATGTTTTCATTCCACTGGCCTGAGAGGCTGACCTCGCCCGGCAGCACTTTCCCGCGTTTCCGCTGCCCGTTACATAATCACATGCCACATCAGGCTATTTTTAGGTAGGAAATATGTCATGTTCTAATATTGCAGGAGGGTTTGGAGGTCAGTGTGGCTTCACCTGAAACCAGAGTTATTTGCATCTGTTTATACATCTGCTGTCCTTCCTGAATTTCGGTTATGTTTTTAGAAAATCAGCAGATACTTTTCTGTTTTTTTTCTTCCTCAGTTACAACACATTCTGTAGAAATAGTCTCAGTTCATGATTACACTTCCTCCATTTACAGCATTTCCTGTGCTTGCCCTGTTTGACTTTATGCATTCACTAAGCATGATTTATTCATCTTTGCGCGTGGATTCATGGTCAGATTTTCGCTCGTAATAGTGTCATAAGTCTTATTAATTATTGTCCATCTGATCGGGTTCCTCCCCCGTTTACAGTGCTCCTGATGGGTGTTTGTGCAGATCCACCCTGCAGATAAAGACCGTCTTTATCAGAGTTTATGAGCCAGGAGGAGGACAGATTCCTCAGGGACACTGAGTCCTCTTTTCCCCTCAAGCACCACACCCGAACAATGTTCTCGAAGTCATCTGCCAAGACATGATGATCATGTTGGTCCAAAAATGATAATGTGACCCTTTGACCCTTCCATCAGATCTGCAGAGTACAGTAGCTCACTTTGTGGTGGAAGTTCATTGTGATTTATTTTGTCTTTTAATGTGTGTTTGGCAGCTGAGAAGGTGACATCACTGGGCAAGGACTGGCACAGGCCCTGTCTGAAGTGTGAGAAGTGCAACAAGACGCTGACGTCAGGCGCACATGCAGAGGTGAGACACCTGAAATAATGCGTACAACAATATCTTGTAGGCTACATAAGGTTTGATGGCACTTTATCAAATCTTTAGAACTTATTAAATTTCAACATTGTAATTGGTTGTCCAGACTTAAGGGTAACTTCAAACATTTTTACAACAAAAGTTATAAAAATGCTAATATTTAAAAAAAAAGAAAAGAAGTAAATCTCAAAGATTGACAATAAATATTATATTTACTTATATTTACTTATATACCCATTTGCTATTGTCTACCTTCATCATTTTACAGATTACCTTTATATTTTAGATGATTTTATATTGACAATACAATATAAAAATATAATTGGATGAATTAGAAGTATGACAGTTAGGAGAAACAAGAAATGCAGGCTAAGTTAAGATTTGATGACAAAGCCAGGGCATCACTTTTGGATTTCTTTTTAAAAAATTGATTTCAGGGTCTAAAATGAAAAAACATTAATCCACAAGATAACATGTTGAAGTTAGAACACTTTTTTCCAACATGGTCCAAAGTTGTTAAGACATAAAACAAGCCATAACATCAGCATACAATACATTGTTGCCAATGCTAATACAAGTCTGCCTCTTACAGCATGGGGGCAAGCCATACTGTCACAAGCCCTGCTACAGTGCTTTGTTTGGACCTGGAGGTAAGCACGTTACCCTCAGTCACCTTTGCTCATAAGGCCAGTATCACACTGCATGAGGATGGTGTTTTATATCTGATTGTGTTGGGGTTGTAAATGTTCCTGACAAAGCACACAATGTCATCTGATACGGTGACACACTCAATAAACCACTCCTTACATGATTGGCACCATTTCCTTTAACTCTAATCTTGTGTGAAAGAAGATATTCTCTCCCAGATTTTCAAAGTCAATGTCTCAAATTCCTAATGTTGATGCTAGTTTGAAGATTCCTTCTCGTCTCTTTTCTATCAGGATTTGGACGTGGTGGAACCGAGAGCTACAAATATTGATAGACAGGTAGTGTGCCGTCATTTTCATACATTTTGTTGTTTGTGGTGTATTTTCATGATATTTGTTTAGGCAAACACAAACCATGGCTCTAAGCAAATCCATCATGTACTTTGCACTGTCTGATGTGTGTTTCCTCTGCTTCATCATCAGGTTCAATGTTGCCTGGAAACTAAATGAAGAAGCCAGCATGCTTACGACTCCCAGTAAAACCAGCAAACAAACTGGGTTGTCATTAAGAAGAATCATTCTGTGTGTGCTTTTGATCTCTGGTTTCTGGAGATGATTGTGTATTCCAATGATATAGTAATAAAGGCGTTGTCCTCTACTCTCTTCCTGTTCTCAAGGTGGACATTCTGATTAAACACATTCAATTTGTGTAATTTTTTGGGGGGGGATTTTTATTTCTCTGCAGTCTCTGCATGAAATACCCTTCAATAACAGCAACTTCTTTGCCGTTGCCGATGTTCCAGTCACTTTTGTTATCAAATCTGTTTCCTTTCCACTGCATTTGATGAAATATGGGTCTTTCGCCTAAAAAAAAACTTCTACTGACAAAATTATGACACCATACTTTTATCACATTACAATAAATACATTTTAAGTAAAATAATGGGTTTTTATTTATACAGTCTATGTTTTGAACTCGATAAAAACAATGTGATCATGTGATTTTCACCTGACTGCAAGCAAAATGAAGTAGTAGAAATTGGCAGGGAAAAAAATGGTCCCTGTTCTGGAGCTTTTAGTTATTTAATTTATCCTTTATTTATATCTCAAGGCACAGAAAAAAAAACGAAAACAGAAAACCCCCACAATGAAATAACAACAACAGACAAAACACTACTGAAAACACTAAAAACAATCTACATTGTAACATGCAGCAGAAAAAATGAAAGCAGTTTTTCCCAATCCAGTATTAATCTGGGGAACATTGAGCATTAAGCAATCACTTGAGCGTGTTGGATAATTACTATGTGACCAGTTTAATAAAGTGCTGAGGTTTGGTGGCTTGGTGCCTATCAAGACTTTATAAATGAAGAGAAACCAATGCATATCTTGTCTCAGAGATAAAGGTGCCCATCCCACCTTGTTGTATAAAATGCAATGATGGGTGGAGTAACTGTCAGCAGTAATTAGTCTGAGTGATAAACAGAGTCCAGAGGCAGAAGCATGTCTAAAGATAACATCAGCATAATCCAGAACTGATAAAAAGATTCAGTTCCCTACAGAACAAAGGGAGATTTGTATCGTTTGTGTATATGTTTTTTGTTTTAATTTACTTACAAGTATGTCAATATGAAATTTAAATGTGTTTTTGATTGGACTAGACACCCAGATATTTGTATACTGAAACCCCTTCGATACTGTGTCCTTTTAAGGTGTTATATGTAGATCATCATCTGCAAAATTTCTGGCTCTTGCTAATATCAATATAAATGTACATGATTTTGTCTGAATTGAAAAGAAAATTTCAGATTGAGAAGAGAATGTAATTTGTCAAAGGATGAAGATTTCAATGGCAGAATGTTATAGTGGATGTAATGTTGTTAATATAAATAGTAAACAGGACAGGACCCAGTCATGAACCTTGTGGCACCCCCTTAGTTCATGGCAAAAATGCAGAGCGATTGGAGGCAAATCACATGATCTTCCTGAGCAGATGGAGTTCGCCCATTTACAATGGAATTGTAGATGTTTTCCATTTTTTTTTGGATCTTTTTAATGTTAATAGCCCTAATTTTGAGATTGAAATTAAGATTGTATATTTTTTGTGCCTATTTTCATTCATTATTCATTCATTTATTTTTATCCCCATCAGCCACTACTGATATATATATATATATATATATATATATATATATATATATATATATATATATATATATATACATATATATATATATATATATATATATATATATATATATATATATATATATTGCAACAGCAACTTCCCCTGTTTGTGTCCAGCTGGTAGCCTATATTGGATGTCAATATAATTGGATGAAGTAGAAGTATGACAGTTAGGAGAAACAGGAAATGCAGGCTAAGTTAAGATGCGATGACACAGCCAGGGCATCACTTTTGGATTTCTTTTTTAAAATTTATTTCAGGATCTAAAATTAAAAAAAAAACATTAATCCACAAGATAACATGTTGAAGTTAGAACACTTTTTTCTGACATGGTCCAAAGTTGTTAAGACATAAAACAAGCCATAACATCAGCAACAACAACAACAACAACAACAACAACAACAACAGAAACTTGCAATCAGTATAAACTAAATCAAAAAACATAAATAGCCAGAAGTTCTTACAAAAATGCATATAAATTAAATCATGGCAATCTTGCACATGCTGGTGCATTTTGGGTAGTTGGAGCAGCCGAAGCCAAGCTGAGTCTCTGCAGATCCACCAGATGCTTCCTCTTTGGTTCTTTTGGGCTCTAGTGCCAAACCTTTGCTCCGCACGGCCGCCCCTCGCTGTCCATGAATCACGTAGCACCCGCAACCATCCACCATGCCCCTGCAATCCCGGCCTGAAAGTTGCTATGGCAACAGACACAAACAAGACACAACAGACAGACAGTGTGCCAGTCTGTCCGTCTGTGTTTTCTTCTCTGCAACAAAGACGCTCACTGTCACAGGAAAATCTCAACCAAGGCCAAAGACACTGAGAACTGATGAAAACATGCAGAGGATGTTCAGCAATTAAGCTTTTTCTCTGAACTGGCTGTGAAATGTAACACAAATGTTGTGAGAGACACATATAATACAGTAATACAATAACCTGTGGCTTCAGTCTCAACCTTTTCAGTCACCTGTTTTTGTCATTTACTTGTTATATTGTGGCTGGTTAAGAAATTGAGTTTTCAACTTTAAGATAAGAATAAAGATAATTTCAATTCAATTAAAATAAATTTACAGGTACCAAAATGCTTAACCTTTGTGTCGTCTCAACATTCTGCATACTCGCCTTGTCCTAAGGGTCAAAAATAACCCCACGTTATTAAATCTCTAAAATAAAGTTTCATTGAATTACAACCCCCAAATCTTATTGTTCATAAAGAAACATCCTCTAATGCATCAATAACTTTGTAAATATCAGAGTTTTCCGTCTTAACAGTTCAGAAAAACTGAAGTGAAACAATGAGAAACTTGAACTTCTGGTGTATTAAAAACAGTAATTAAAATAAAATGAAAAACCTTTCAACAATTACATTTTTTATCTTGAAAAAAGATAATTTAGGTTGTTTTTTCTGCTGTTCAACAAAATGGCGGGTCCATTTTTGGCCCTTAAGACAACACAAGGGTTATAGAGACCCTACAATATTTTTCCAATTTTAAAATGCAGGAATATGACTAGAAATATACAGAAACGTAGGTCTGCTCGTATGTAGGCTATTGTGAACAATTTCACAACGTTTCAAATGAGGAAGTCAATTGACTGTTTGCAGATTAACCACTCAAAATTCTGAGTAATTGTGAAACAATAGGTCTTTGACTTGAGACCGAGGCAGGCAATAGCATTTGTAGCCGACAACCGTGGATCTTGCTAAACGACAACTGTTGCTAGGCGATTTTATCAAGTGTAGCTAGTTAGCTACTTAAGCTAACATTTATTCTGAGTAAATGTTAATATGAATTCAGTCTCCACCTCACTTTTTAATACGTTGGGCTTACTTGTTTTAAGACAATAAAATAAAACAAAAAACAAATGTAGGCCTACTTGATGGTGAACTGTAGCTAGCTAGCTAGCTAGCTAATAAAGCTAACGTTGACTCTAAGTTGGTTGAAGACAAATTCAGTTTCTAGCTGACTTGCTTTAAAATAAGAATCTTTTACTAAAAACAAAACAGACATAAAGAACAGCTCTAAAATATAGATTTGATGGCTACATTACATGATTGTGCTGAACAGTTGCTAAGGTTTTCCTCAACTCTGATGTATTTTGTTAATGAAGCTCCTCAGCGCACTGTTTAATCCATTCCTTAAAAGCTAAACTTGCCATCTTTTTTTTTTTAAGAATTCTTTTTTGGCATTTTACTGCTTTATTAGACAGTGACAGATAGAAAGGGGGAGACAGAGGGGAAGACATGCGGGAAAGGGACCTCAGGCCGGATTCAAACCCGGGTCCGCCGCAGGAAGAGTTGTAATGTCTATTGTAGTACACATGAAACAAATAAATGGCCTAATTTCTACATAAAAGACGAATATAATAAACTGGAAAAAGTCCTTGCAAAGGCTAAAAATACCAGGTCTGAGGGGGTTAATGCTACCTGTCTGAAGTGTTCCACTGTTGTGGTATGATTAGATTCCTCCTCTGATAATAATAGTTTGAAGAATGCAAATATCTCGCTCTTCTGGTTTCTGTACAGAACCAACACCTTGGTGTAATGAAGACGCATCGAGATGTTTATGTGAAACCTGCAGCATTATTAAAGTTCACAGTTTTATGGTGGTGAAGAGTAAAGTAGGCTACCAATATATATATTTGTGGCTCCTAATAGTCTCACAGTACATACTTGGTCCATGATTGTGAGGCCTAATGAGGATAATTTCCTGACATGATTATAGTGAAAGCATCATGCAGACAGTAAGCGCTTTTATAAAGCACTTATGGTGACTTACAACGCACTTAAAGTGAAGTGTTACCAGTTTCTTTTTTCCGGCTGTGAAGCAGGAGGAGAGGGAAGCCGAAGAGTTGCTGTGTCAGCACGAATCTGAGGCCCTCAGTCATGAAACTGTAAAATTAGACTCATAAACCTATTAAGGGCTGGAAAATAAGTGTAGTGTCCCCTGGCTATTACAGTGCAGCTTGTGCATACATGCAGAGCTGGGTGGCCTGAATAGATCAATTCAAATTTTTCACTGGAGAGTAAGGTGTAGTTTATTTTTCATGAGAAGGCAGATTCAATTTCTTTTGTTGTTGTTGTTGTTGTTGTTGTTGTTGTTGTTGTTGTGGTACTTAAAGAGATTTGTTTGTGTCCAACAAACCAATAAAATATTTGTCAACTTTATTATAACCGAAAATAACACCAATCCGGGCATTCAAGGATAACCAAACAGGTATAAACCTCCTAATTCTTTCAATAAATAACAATTTGACCATCCTTGAAGCTCCACTTGATTGGATTTGAAATTATCCGACTTTGGCGACTCCTTGTCGTAGTTTTAAAAATGAATATTCTCTTTATCATAAACAACAGTTTATTCTATAAAAAGTGAGATTTTGGAAACTTGTCATTATCAAGTGTTGCGTCAGACAACTAGAATATCTACAAAAAGCATTGCATTTTTGGCTTGTTAGCAGAAAGTACATTATATTTATGTTATAGATTATTTTTCTGGTTGTTACATTGTGGGAAGTATTTCAGAGCACTATTGGTGGAAAGTAAATTTAAATTTACTCAAGTACTGTACTTAACTTTGATGGACCTGTGCAAAATATTTAAAAGACTACAAAACTACATACATGGTTAGGTTTAGAAAAAGATGGTTTAAAAAATAACATAAATACCAAAAGTTGGATAGTAAAACTAGAAGTTAATGTTAAGTAATTGTTGAATCGCAACATCGACTTTTGTTTTCACACAGGACACAAACTTTTAATTTACACAACGTATCATCACTTCATCTTGGAAAATTTGACCACTAACATGACCATTAGAGAGCACAGCAGATTTTTAACATGAAACTGCTTTATTCAGTCTTTTAGGCCTTTAAGAGATTACCACGTCAAGCCTGGTCTTCCTGTTCTAACAGACAATAAGTGAAACTGAATAATACTTCACATCCTCTGGCTTAACAGTGAGGACTTTAAACTATATCACATGTGTGAAACTGTGGAAGTCATAAAATCAAGCCTGCCAGTTTAAATAAGGACACACACATGAGTCGGCCAACAGGCTATTATTATATGGAACATCTGTCTCTCCTACAAGATTGAACTTTCTTGAGTAGACCACTTAAAATAATAAAGTTTATTTGTGAAAATAATCTTTACATTCACACAGTATGTGCACATGTGGTCCACACTAAGAGTTTCCACTCCCCCCCAAAAAAACCTGTTAATGTGATTTCAGAGTGTTAAAAAAAGATGTGAACAGGAAATCCACCATATACTTTTCACACACTTAAAAGACTATCCTTTAAAAAACAATTATTACTAACTGTTCGTGCAAATGTCAGTTGTTTTTCCATTATTATCAAGGTTTAAGAATTTTTACAAGGTTGTTTATTTATAGGATCAGAAGATGATGAATGAGATAGAAGAGAACCAAAAACATATTTTTCTACATGAAATATTTTTGTTAATTTTTAAGAATTTTCTCTCATGATTTCTATTATAGATTGTTTATGCCTTTTTTTATGTTGCTGAGTTGACATCATATTACACAATAAAATGACGGACTTAAATAAATGTTGTATTGATTTTTAGTGAATTAAAGTATTGCATGTCAGTTTTGCTTGCATGTTATTTATAACAATTTATTAGCTTTTAACCTGCTTTCCACATAGATTGACCTAGATTAGTTTGAAATGTTATTTATTGGCATTAACCCTAATAACAAGTCAGGTAAAGCAATGTTTTTGTGGTTTTAGGTAATGAACGTGTTTGAACACTATCAGCAATACATATTTGCTTTGTAGCATCCACATAACGGTTTAAAGCTCATGAACACAGCCAAAGTCAGCAGAACAACTTCTAACATGGAAAATGGAGTTATCTAAGCAAGATGCAAATGCAGCATTAGCATACAGACATGAGAGTTTCTTTACAGATCCAACTCATAAAAGTGGTATCAGGATGTCTTTCAAACACTGTAACAATAATTAACACAAAGGTCATGTTTCTCCCTGCCTCTGCTGCAGCGACATGCACACGACTGGTCTAGACCATCCTATAAAATAAATAAAAAACAGTAAACAATAAATATTTCAATAGTGTGGAACAATAGTGCAATATATTTATATATTTATTTATGTGGAATATCTCCCATTCTGCTGCCCCTTGCCCTTTTTCTTCTTCTTCTGCGTTTCATAGGGTTTATATTTTTTATTATGTATGTTTTAATTATTATTGGTTTGCACTTAACGAAAGCTACTCTTTTTAAATATCGCTGTACTCCTATGCAATGACAATAAAAACTATTCTTCTTAAGGCCAAATAAAATCCAGTGTGTGAGACTGAATTTAAAGATGCCCCTGCACGACCTCTTGTCTTGAGAAATGGTAACTCAGGAAGCGACTTCAGCTGCTGCGAAGCATCCCCAAGCGAGATGTTGGAGTCTGGCTGAACGTATCAATCCAGAGGCTCCAGAGGAGAGTTTTTATTCGTGGCAGGTGACCAGTCAGAGAGTCGTGGTGGGTACTGAGCACAATCTGGTCCTCATTTCTGTAACTGAATATGCATGGCTGTCTCAGATACTCCCTCCGTTCACAATCCCTGCTCCTACCACTCCTTGATTAATTCCTTTGCCCTCCCATCATCACTCCGCCTCCTTTGTTTTATCATCTCCTCCCTCCCTCCTCTCTCCCATCTCATTTAGCATGACTGGGCTGCAGTTGATTAGTGCTGCTGGATGTATCTGTTTCCACTGCAGCGCCCCGTCTCAGCACATGTGTATAAATAGGCCCTTTGGCGATGTAATTGCTAATAAGGATCCAGCATGTGTGCAGAAAAAACCCCAGAAAAGCTGCTGCCATAAGCATTTGTAAGGCAGCCAGCTCCCCCAACAGAGAGGGGATTCATCAGCGACTCCAAGCCCAGGAGGAAGCCTCTGTGCTGGGGTAGATAATGAGACGGCCAGGCCTCGAAGCCTGGGCCTGGAGCTCTGAAAAACATCTTGGTGCATCAATCATGGCTTTTTCATCTGTTTAGGCCAAAGGGAAAGAGTCTGGCAAATTCTCTTCACCTTCAATTAGACTTCCAGCAGCTTCAATAACGAGGGATTCCCTATTAGAGGGCAATTTAACACCAATATTAGTTCAGGCGGTGTGAACTCTTTGCACCCTGCTTTCCATGTGTCTGAAAGATGTTTAAGTTCAATATTACTGACACCAGCGCTGAAATGACGTGGTGGATTTTCAGAAATCTAATTTAAATATCAAAGCTGCAAGCTGGGATGACAGCATGGCTGTGCATTTGTTGACAGGTTTTGATGTGTGTGCACTAAGTTCTGTGAGTTTTTGTGCATCCTAATGTTAATGAACATTGTTTTTATGGCGTCCTTCAGGTCATCTGTGTCTGGTGTCTCTCTCCTTCCTCTTGACAACAGCCCATAGACTCCTATGGGGATCAGTTCAGCAGAGTTTGCTGGCCAGTCCAGCCCAGTAACACCATGGTCATTGAACCAGCTTTTGCTACCTTTGCCAGTGTGGGCAGGTGTCAAGTCCTGCTGGAAAATGAAATCAGCATCTCCATGGCTGCTATGTTGACAGTGGACTTCAGAAAACACAGTGGACCAACACCAGCAGATGACATGGCCCCAAATCACCACTGACTGCGGACTCCAATATTGAACTTTTTTCACAATATTCTAATTTTCTGAGACACTGAGTTTTGGGTTTTCATTATCTCTAAGCCAGAATCATCAAAATAACAAGAAAAACAGGCTAGAAATATTTCACTCTACGCGTAATGAATCTATATAATATATGAGTTTCACTTTCTGAAATGATTGACCAAAAATATTTAACTTTTTCACGATATTCTAAACTTTTGAGATGTACCTGTATATGGAACAGGTTACAATGCCAATATTTGCTTTGATGACTTGGTTGTCCTTTTCTCCCCATACCAAGGGAGTCTATACAATATGTGCTGGTGGACCAACTGATCATCAGCTGTATAAATGTTACAGACTTCTTTTGATTCATATAACTTTTTATTGACCGGAAACTTGTAATAGACTAAACTCCTCTGTGGCAGATACCACCTCAAGGAATTGGCAGGATTTTTCGCCTCAGGCTGAGAGTCCTCTCATCACACCTCCTGTTGGATCTGATGTCCAGGCGTATCCAGTATCATATCGAGGCTGAGCATAATGGCGGGTTGATGAGTGTGTAAAAGGACACCCTTGTTCCAACAGCACCTGGCCACGATCGCCAGGTTTTCTCTCTACATGTTGTCTGAGCCTCGAGGGATCTGAAGACAGTTTAATTGTACGACGGCTGTGATAAATAACCTGTGGTCTTCTTTGTGCGTCCCTGTGATGGATGCTCTGCAATGCCACTGCACATATAAGTTATCATGAAAGCTGGAGGGATTTCTCAGAAGTGTGCTTCCTAATGTAAGAGACGAGTGCAATTTTTCAAACTCAAACGACACTGAGAGACGGATGTGAATGAGCTTTCATGCAATTTTGTGATTCAGTGTTTCCCACTGAAATCCTCTAAGACCTCGCTCTGATGTCTAACTTTCTCCAGCTGCACGATAAGTCAGATAAAGTTGTGTTCTTGCACTTAAGTTAGGTCTCTCTCCTGCCTTCCTCTAACTCCCATCCCTCCTATTTGTCTTCCTCCTCTTCATATCCTCCTCCTCCTCCCACGGTTTTAGGAACAAGCAGGAAAAGAAAACGCGAGGACACATCTGAGCCGCATGCTGTTCTTGTTTGCCTTTCCCAGATTGCCCTGCTGCTCGCCCCGGTGCTGGTGGGAGTTGGCAGCTCCCCTCATCATTTCATCTCCACTGTCAGATCCTGCTGCACTACAGTTATCTCCTAACCATCCTACACGGTCATAGTCAGACACACACAGACATGAAAGTTATAGAAAACCCATTTTTGTGAGATTTTCACTGTTTCTTCAAGGAGGAAAAAACACACCAGGCAGCAACAAATACAAATTGCACAGAATAATCTTGCAGTAAGAATGCAGCATCATGTTGTGTTTCATGTCTATCTTGACTGACTCAGATGTCAAGTTAATGATTAATGCCTTAAGTTGTGAATAGAGGACAAGTTTAACAGACTCTACAAAATCTATTTTCCAGGATATTATTATCTCAACAGGACTTATTCGGTTTAATTTAATTTATAAAGTTGAAATATTGTTTTTTTATATTTTATATTATTTTTGTAATTACTTTTTATATTTCTACTTGTTTATATTGTAAATTGCTAATACTTTTTATATTTTTTTTACTTGTTCATTTGTTGTTCACTTATATTTCTAGTTTATACTGCTGTTTACTACTTATTTAAAAAAAATTACTATCCACTTTGCTGCTGTAACTCTTGAAATGTCTCCGTTGTGGGACACATTACATGTCATTTAGCAGACGCTTTTGTCCAAAGCGACTTACAATAAGTGATTTCCCATATTTCCCATTCTATGGGCAATGTCATTGAAAGCATTATAGGGTTACATCATTAATACTAATATTTACTAATAACATTCTCCAAACTTTTATTAAAACCACATTATGGCAAATCAAAAGCTTGGTGTCCAGGGAAATGACTGCATTAAATCAGACCTAACTCATTAACACACAAAAAAAAACTTTTCCAAGTAAAAACTGCTTAATGATAACATGAGAAATAATAATAAAAAGCTTACATCTATATGTTCTGAATGCCAGATATTCTTTAGGGCAAAAAACACAAACACATTTGTTAGAAACATTTGTTAAACCTCCTGTTATGTTGCGGGTCAAATTGACCCAATTCAAAGTTAAAAATCTAATAGCTAAAAGTATTTTTTTATAAAAAAAAATGTAAATCTAAATTAATGGGAAAAAACCCAGTTTCATGTAAAGCCATTGTATTTTACATGTAGGTCTTTCCAATGTACATAAAAAAAAGTTTTAACATGCAGTTTTTATGAAAAAAAGAGTGAATTATCATCATTGAACCATGATCAGTGAGAGGTTATGAACACCATTGCACAAAATATTGATTGAAATGGTTAGTAATTGAGTTAATGATGAAATATAAACAATATTTATTGGGATTTTTTTAGTTTCTGACACTTTTGGGTAATTAAAATTGAACGATCATATCAAATTGAACCACGAACATTATTGCTGTTCCTAGCTGGTGTCGCAACAGCGCCCCCCTCTGCTCTCTGCAGGTACTTCAGTGCTTCAGCTGTTGAAACAATGCTGCCCCCTTGTGCAGCTTCTTCTCTGAAACAGCACCATCACCAACAACAACAACTAGATTTTAGAGGGTTTCTTTTTGAATGCTTAAACCAGGGATGGGCAACCTGAATGCTGGAGGGGGCCACAATGTTTCATCAACACTACCACAGGGACACATATAGGACCGTGCACTTAATCAGATATGATGAAACTGTAATTTTAAATATGTTTACAGTGCAGTAACTTAACATATTTCATGCTCAAATGAATGTATAACAGTATAAATAGGAATACAAAAGGTTTGAAGCAAATAAAAAATAACCACTTACTGTGATTTCTTTCTTTTTTCAGTGCAGCAACAGCAGACTAACATTAATTGCAAGAAGTAATTTTGTGCATTTTTACACAGCACGTTTAACCCTTTATAGGGCACTCATTGAAATACTTGCAAATTCCAAATTTCAACCCTAGAGAATATTGGAGGATATTACATACAGCCAGAATGTGCAAAAAAAAAAAAAAAAAACATATGGACCGGGGGAGGGGGGTAATATTTTTGAGAAAAAAAGTGATGAATCTGCGAGAAAAGAGTTGCTTTCCCCCCCACTTTTTCTCGTAAATGTACAAATTTTTTCGCAGATTTGCCACTTTAAATCTCGTAAATCGCAACTTTTTTCTTGAAGATTTGCCATTTTAATCTAGTAAATTTGCAACTTTTTTCTCAAATTATTACTTCAACTTTGTTTGTACGAATGTTTCTTGCCGATTTTTTTCTCTAATTTTTTCACTTTTATATTGGAGGTCAAGGTCAATAAAGTTAATATAATTATATTATTATCATACTGATTGGTCAGATGTCATGGTGTCACTGTCTGTGACGTAGTCTGATCTTTGCTGATTAGCTGGAAGAAATCCATGTGGTTCTACGACCAAACAGAGAGACATGGGGACCTCATTTGGATATCCACTGAAGTTATCAAATATAGTTCTTCGCCTGATAAAGGGTTAAGATTTCATGCTCAAATGCATGTAGTTGTACTGAGGGCCAGTTCAAGTGAGGGTGCGGGCCGTATGCGGGCCCCAGGCCTCCAGTTGCCCATCCCTGGCTTAAACAGTCATTCTTAAAGAAAAACCTCTGAAACCATTAACACTTGTAGCCAATTTATTTAACTGAATGCACATTATCTGCTTTTTTTCCCCGTTTTTAACACATTTAGGTCACCAGTTCTTTCCTTGAAGGTCTTTGACTGCAAGTATGCAAATTAAACAGCACATATTTGGGTGTGCAGATGCTCTTATAAATGAATTTTATAGACTACAGCTCCAGCACTTCAGCTAAGTTTGATGCAGAGTGAGTACAGATTATTTTTTGTCTATTTTTTTTAATGCACCTTTAGTAAAATTGTTAACACAACTCACTGCTTTACAAGTTGCAATTTAATGACACGTTTGAACCAAAACTGTTAACACTGGTCTCTACATTGCAACAAGTTATCCTATAAATTGGATCTAAAAATAGACCAAAGGTAAACATTTGGTTTTTGGTTATGTTTAGACTTACAAAAATGGCATATAGTTTAAAGATGATGGTGCAAGAGGTTTAGGTGTAATGTTAGCTAAGAGAAATAAATAAATAAAAAACAAATGGACACACTGAAAAGCTTCATGAATACTTTAAAACTTTAATATACAGTGCTTCGTAAATCATTACTAAAAACACAGGTGGTAAAAATCAAATCGAAACAAATAAGTTACACTGTAGTAAAAAGCACTTGAGATTCCTTTCCGTTTATCATCATTAGTGTGAACCCCGTATATGAAAATAGCATAGAAAGTATGCAAACATAGAATTTCATTCATATATATTCTTCTAATCTTTAGCTAAATAAACATTTTGTCCCCTTAAAATTCCCCTAACAGACTGGATGAAATGACACAGTACAGTTTAACATTTGACTTCTCTCTCACACACACTTGTAACAGTATGTCCACACACACACACACACACACACACACACACACACAGTCTGTGCATAGACCCAGGTTTAACTTGTGGAGTAACTGGTAATTGGAGCCGTTTCTCCCCCAACTTCCCCACTGCGGTTTGTCCTTTAAAGGAAAATAACCCTTTAACCCATTTGTTGCAACGGCAACAGAAGCTGGCTCCGGGCCGAAGGGCTTAACGTCGAGATATGTCGAGATACACGGATCAAAACATGCCGTTTCCAACGTCCAATGCAGTGCCTGCTATCAGCAACAAGGTAAACAGGAATAAAGTCAACCATAGATACACATTAAACACTTGAAATATTGAGCTGATGTAATTTCCCCACTATCTGCTTTAAAATTGTAATATATTTGCACATTTTTTTCCATTGAATTATTCAATAGTTTCCCCAGTGTGCTTGTAGACTGTGTCACACTGACCTTGAGTAAACTGCTGACCCACATAGTCGAGGTTTCAACGGAGTGTGTTAGTGTCAGCGATCTGAACACAGTTTGAATCACAAGAGAAAGTTATTCATTCTCCAAAACCTTCTTGCACAGCAGGTTTTTAATTTAGAGTCACCAAAATATCAGCAAACATGGATTTTAGTGTGAAAATATAAGTCTTGTAACAGTGCTCAGGACCGGCTGTAAAAACCTGCAAAATTTGAATTAAATATGGTTTGCAGAAAGAATGCTTCTGCCTCTCAATGCATATCTTTAGATGGCAGTAAATAACTAATTGATATGTTAAAAGTGTAAACAAGTCAAGCTGAAATGCTTGAGTATAGAGATCATATATTATAGATGTATGTCTTGTGAGTGTATTCAAACTCTCCTGGTAAAACCTGCAAATTTTGGGTGAAGTTTGGTTTAAAATAAAAGGACGCTTTTGTTGCCTGTTTGTTGTAAACGGGCTGAAATGTATAGGTAGACAGCATATATAATAGATATTGATATCTACAAATAGAAAATTCAAACTCTCCTGTAAAAACCTGCAAAATTTGAAATAAGTATGATTAACAATAAATAATGCATCTGCCTCTCTCAATGCACGATGACAATAAATAATAAACTGACATGTTTACAGTCTATGGAAAAGTGTAAACAAGTCAAACTGAAATGTTTAAGGAGAGAACATATATTATAGATGTATAATGCATGCATTATAAATATGTCGGCATTCAAAGTCTCCTGTTTAAACCTTTGAAATCTGGGTTAAGTTTGGTTTACAGTAAAGAATTCTTCCTCTTCACTTAATGCCTGTAAGTCAATAATTTACTGACATATTTAGAGTGAGTGGGACAGTGAGCAGTGAAGCTGACATGTCTAAATGGAGCACCTTTATATGTTAATATCAGTTTTTTTAAATTAAATATTCTGCATTCAAAATCTGGGTTTACAATAAATAATGTATTTCTCTTTTAATTCCTGTTTGTTATTGACAGTAAATAATCTGGTGACATCTTATATCCGATTCTAAAAAGCAAAGAGAACGCGCTGCATTCAAAATCTCCTGGTAAAACCATCAAAATCTGGGTCAGGTTTGGTGTACAGTAACACCTGCCTCTCTTATCAGTCTGTTTGCTAATGACAGTAAATAATTAAAAGATATTTTACGGTTGATATTTGGTGCTAAAAAGCACATCTTCAATGTCTTATGCATTCAAAATGTCCTGTTAAAACCTGCAAAATAAGGGTTAAATTTGGTTAACAGTGAAGAAAGTTTCTGCCTCTTTTAACACATTTGTTGATGACAGTAGAAATTATATTTTATATCTGGTTTTAAAAAGCAATAAAAAAAACATTGAAGTTTTATGTTAAAACCTGCAAATTCTGGCTTCAGTTTGGTTGAAAATATGCTTCTGTGTCTCGTTATGCATGTTTATATCAGCAAATTATTACTACAATTTAAGGGTAGTGAGCGTGTCATAAACGTTGATATCTGTTTCAAAAAACATGCCTTGAATTTGTTTGTTTTTCTTTCCCACTTGGTTATGTGTATCTATGGCGACCTGCGGTTTTAAACAGTCTGAGTCAGTAGCTCCTATCAGTTACAGGGTTGACAGTGAGGCATCCAGAGCAGCCAGCCGTGAGCATGAGAGGGCGGGGAGAGGGAGAGGGCTCGGACGCTCTGGTAACAGGGGGGGGGGGGGTCAACTTGTTCTATTGCACATACGTTTCTGCCTTTTCTTCATTTCTGGCTTCCAAAAAAATCTCACAGTTATAAACAGGCAGCAAGTAGCATTATTTTTGTTTTATGTTTAAATAAAAAAGAAAAGAAAAGAAAAAAAGGAAGAAAAAAAAGCTATGAACAAGTACGGAAAAGCGCTCAATTAAATTGCAGCCAAAACCAAGATATAATAATAATAATAATAATAATAATAATCATCAACAAGAATATTCACAAAAACAACAACAATAGCCATATATAGCGACACAGGCAGAAAAAAGTAACGTTTACCTGTATATATATTCATATATGAATATATATATGAATATATATACAGGTAAACGTTACTTTTTTCTGCCTGTGTATATATATATATATATATAAAAACAATAACAACAACAGTGTAAAATTGATTGTCATTTCAAGATAAAAAGCATCAAAACATCCAAGGCATCAACAGTGAGGAACAAACGGGGGAACTATAAAAAAGTGACGACGGGGGGCTGAAGGGGGCGGGGGGGATTCACAGAACTGAAGCCCAAATGAACGAGAGGAGAACCCATCTGGTGCACATCATGCGTCTGAGAAAGCTTTTGGCTGCCTTGAGTGCAGAAGAGCGGCGAAAAACAAAAGGCAACAGTTTGCACATGCCATCCATCCATCCATCCATCCATCCGTCCGTCCATCCATCTATCTATCTGTCCATCTCAGAACAGAAACCCACAGCTCGACCCTCGCCTCTCCACACGGCCGGGTGTCTGTCAGGGTTCAGTCTTCACATCGCCGAAACTTCATCCAGAGGGGATGCAGCTTAAGCAAGCGCGTGCATGGCTCATCAAGAGAAAACAAAACAGAAAAAAAGAAAAGGGTCCAACAAGTTCCTCGCCAGCGGAGAGACCGAGCCCTGTGACCAAGAGAGGTAACTCTTGAAAAGCTTTTCAAGCAGAGTAAAGGGGGCGATTTGAAGAAAAAGCACATTCACACTCATCATTACTCACACACACACACACACACACACACACACACACACACACACACACTCAATCCACACATTCACAAACACATACGCGGGAGTAAATCCATCCCTGAATGTGCCAAGCAACGGAAGTCTTCTTGTTCCACAAAATATACACAAAAGGAGAGATTCTTATTTTAAAAATAATTAAATCTCTCCCCCCGTCCCAGAGAGTGAAGCCACGCTGCGACGTGCAGTCAGTGTGTGTGTGCCGCCCTTCTGTCTCAAGCCTGATTTCCACCGGGCGCGTTACTGCAGCGTAACGTCAGCGTCGCGTATGACGTTGCAAATAGGTAACACTCTAATCAATGAGAGCATTTCCACCGGGCGCGTAGCGTAACGTTACTGCAGCGTCGCGTCATCGTCTCTACGCGAGCATTAGGTAGGACTTCTATTTCTCCGCGAGACGCTGCCAACTCGCGTGAATCTCAACAGAGCAGATCGCACCAGACAGGAAGTCCGACTCAGATTCAGCGTAAAACACTTCCGCCCCTTTCAAAATAAAACACAATACGCAGTTCATGCAGCCTAAAACTACTTCACATCAACGTTATGTTATGACCGGGGCACCAGATCGGCAATCAATCAATCAAAGGGTCTCAGAGGATCGGCGACACGGAAGACAAGAGACTAATTGTTGAAGTGGAACATCATACAATCATTTATGACATAATATATTGTTTTTATAAGGATAGATGGTCAGATCAACATATCTTTCACCTCAGAGAAGCAAAGTAAGTTGGTTTTTGTTGTTGTTGTTTACTTTATACACACAGTTTATCCATAGACTGTATAAATAGAGTTTAAAGTTTATCACGGGAGCTTGCGGTCTCCCGTATGGTCAGGATTATCGCGTGATCTCGTTATCTCGCGTGTATACGGCCGGCTCGCTAAACTGACGTGCTGCTGCAGTAATGCGTCCGGTGTGAATTGACAAGACGCAGCAAAAACGCTGTGGAGACGTGCTGCTGCAGTAACGCGTCCGGTGGAAATCCCCAGTCACTGCCAGTCCTCGTCGTCCTCGTCCTCCGCGTCCGACGTGTCGTCGTTGGTGCTGTCCCCGCCCATCTGCCGCGTCCCGTTCTGCTGCCGCGCGGCGAGGACGGCGGCCGCCTCGGCTGCGGCTTTTGCGGCCGCTCGTTCCTCCGCCTCTTTCTGCCGCAGAGCCGCCGCCTTCTTCTCCTGCTCGGCGTGGCTCTTCATGTGGGCGCTGCGGCTCTTCACCTTGTAGAAAATCCTGGAGGAAAAGAGGGAAGAGCGTATTGTTAAAGTCCACCGAACATACAACGAGGCTCCCAGGCTCCTCCATGACACAGGGCCTCTGAGACCTTTTAATACTCATCATCAGGGTTTATAGAGCCTTTTAAAAGAGTAACATTCAAGCACTTTTAAAGGTACCTTACACTAATATTTCCAGACTCTAAATTGTTACTGTTAATGCAATTGTGGAAAAATTAGTTTACAGATTTCCTTTACACCCACAGCAATCCATCTACTGTCATGGAAAAAAAAATATTATACCACTTGTTTTCTTCAATTTCTTGTTCATTTTAATGCCTGGTACAACTAAAGGTACAGTACATGTGTTTGGAGTTTAATTTAATTTTCTAGACATTTTTCATGGTTTTCTTGATAATTACCAACATCATTATCAAGAAAACCATGGAAAATGGATAGATATCAACTCTTAAATTAAACTTGTTGAGGCTATTTTTATATTTGTCCAAACAAATGTACCTTTAGTTGTACCAGGCATTAAAATGAACAAGAAATCGAAGAAAACAAGGGTGGTCTAATAATTGTTTCCATCTATCTATCCATCCATCCATCCATCCATCCATCCAGTTTCTGCTTTCTCTCTCTCTTTTTTCCTGACTTTGTGTGTTCCTTCCACAGAAGCTCAGTCCTGAGCTTCTGTGGAAGGAAGATAATGTTCAGCTTTTTATGCAATGTGTGGTGTAATTGTGTATATGTTGCAATGCTTTCTTGTTTGTTTTACCCCTGCAAAATAAATGTCTTCTTTAGATAACACAAAAAAATAGATTTGCTTTTAAAAGCTTCATTGCAGCTACTTGCTACTGGAAAGACGGTGTCAATAACAACAAAAGCCTAAAGCACATTCAAAAATCTAATTTTTAAGCCTTTACTCTGGTGGTTTGGCCAATCAACACCAAAAAACACTAAAACTGATGCAATTTGGTTTCTGTCTTGATCGCTAAAGTGCAGTAAAGAAAATTAAACAGTCTGCAGTCTTGTAGAAAAGCAATAATCGACTGCGACACTGCAAATAATTAAACAAGAAGGAAACATTGTTCAAGAGTGACTGGACTTCTCCCCGCCCACCCATTGTCAGGGAAAATATTGTGTGCACACTTGGGTTATTTTTTGGTTTATCAGCCGACAGCGACTGCACTTTGCAGCCTGGACTGGCGAGAAGACTTTTTATGGTCCTGTTTGAAACCACAACATACCTGTTTCTGCACCATGAAGAAGTCCTTCTTGAACGTGGTGATGCCTTTGTTGAACTGGCGTCTCTCAGCTGTGGTCCAGCTGTCTGATCCTGAGGGAGAAACATTTAAAAAAAGGGATGCAGCGGTTTAAAAAACATCCAACAGACTATATTCTGAATGTGTGCAGAGCCTGACAAGTTCAATCCCACCCCCCCACTTAAAACCACACACACACTCACTGAAATCACTAGATAAACAATGGCCCTCCTGTCTTCTGCTTGGCAGGACACTACACCTTTCAATTTTTCCTTGGCAGGACACTACGGAGGAAGAAACATCACTGCATGCCTGAAGTTTGCCAAAGAGCAACCTGACACCCCATGACACTTCTGGGAAAATATTTTATCAGTCCACAAAACAAAGACTGAATTTTTCATGAAGAACATGCCACACCTAGTCTGCCACAGGTGTGGCATCCATGGCAGGACACCAAGGAGGAAGTCGCTGATTTCAAAAGAAACATCAGAACACGCAGCAATAGGTGTGGTTCAAAAACAGCCCTGCATTCCAATCTGAGAACATCATCCCAACAGTGAAGTATGATGGAGGGAGCATCATGACTTGGGGCTGTTTTGCAGCCTCAGGGCTGGACCAATTACTACACAACACAGAAAGCTCAGTGAGGTAAAAAAGAATTCAGGAGTAACAAGTTAAGACTTGAAGGAGCCATTGGAACTAATTAATATCTCTAGTCATGAGTCTGCCACACAAGCAAAATTGAAAAGGTGTAGTGTCCTTGGCAGGACGACGGTTTAAGAGAGGAAAAGTTTAATTTTCTGTCATTACGTTCAGAGCCACAGTGTTTTTTTCTCCTCGTATACTCACACAGACTCGACACAAGCCTCTCCCACTGTTGAAAATAAAAACAGAAAAGTTTCAGATGAACTATTTCCTCGGTGCTATAAATACAGGACGCAGCGCACATCTGCACATCAGAGCGAGGCGTGGTCAGTCAGCTAACAGGTGGACCAGTCCGTGCAGTTGCAGTCACACTTCATCCGCAGGATAACTACCGTGTTTTCTCTCCGGTAACACAAACAGCTGCAACAAGATGCCAAAGTGTCCAAAGTGCGAAAAGGATGTTTACTTCGGTAAGATCTGATTTCTTTTTTTCAACTTTCCACCAATTAGTTTTATTAGATTATTTTCTTAAACATAATATCATGTTTCTGCATGTGAACATTTCCTTGTTTGCAAAGTGCAAATGCTGATAAAGCAGAATGGCTCGTTTAGATAGATAGATAGATAGATAGATAGATAGATAGATAGATAGATAGATAGATAGAGAGAATGATAGAGAGATAGATAGATATACTTTATTTATCCTAAGCTGGGAAATTACAGTTTCACTGCAGTATTATTGAATCGTTAATACTGATGCAAAAATGTAACCAGTGTTTTATGTTGTAGTTGGTCGAAGTGGATTTTTTAATATCATTTTAACTGATTTGATGTACTTTGGTAATATTTAATCATGATATATATTCATATTTTGTGTTTAAAAATTACAATTTGCAATGCAATCAATAACTAAGGTGGTGAATAAAATATATATGAGTAAAGAGTACAGTATGTCCCTCTGAATTTCTCTGCAGTATAAGTAGAAAGTTGCAGAAATTTAAAATATTTAAGTAGATCAATAAGTAAAATATCTCAAAAATATGATTAAATACAGTCCTTGAATAGATGTACTTCTACCTGAAACCATTCTACCAATGACAGTACCAAGGCCATTCTGCACTGTAAGACTTTTCAAATGTAAAGTACCTTTTTGCTGATAATATAGCTGTACTTTTACTTAAGTACAATTTAGATTGCAGGATTGATTTGATTTAAAGAGTGCAGTAGTGCTACTTTTATTTAAGTGAACTATCTGAATGCTTCTTTAACCACTGAAACAGAACTTTTTTTGCTGGTTAAGATGGAGCTAATTTTATGCACTTTTAGGTATGAGACCAAATTAATAATGCATCATATTTAAGAAGCCAACGTTCCGGATGTAAAAAGAAGAGTAACTTCAATGTAAAAAAGTACAATATTTTAGCCTGAAATGGAAGCATGAGGTAGCAGGAAATGAAATGAATCAACTTAAGTTCAGCACTTGAGTAAATGCACTTTCTTTCTTTCCATCACTTTCATCCCAATTAAATTTCATTTTTGCTCACACTCCTTTGCTGTCAGTCTGATGCATTTCTATTTTCCATATAATCTTTATTCATTGATACAGTATGTGTATTTTTGCAGATTAATGCCCAATAGCCATAAAAGGTCACTGCACTCTGTAAGCTTTCTTGTTCTCAAGTTACTTGTGTGAGCTCTGTGCTGCCCGTAGAAATTAGAAGAGAAGAAATAGAAATTAGTAGAAATCTTCTGCCCTGAAATTCAGCTCCATCCTTGTTGGTCTGTCTCATGAGGATACCATCAAAGCAGGGAGCAATTACTGCATCTGGGGAGGAAAGGGACAGACCCATTTTATTCTTGTCTAAGGCCCCGTTCACACGAGGACGGTCTGAACAGAAGACGCAAAAGTGGCGTCGCGTCTTCACTTTTTATTCCTCGTTTAGACGAGCATTTTCGGGAGGAAATCTGAGTGCATATGGTGACGCAAAAGTGTGTGAAATTCGATTGTATACATTCCAGGCGGCATCACTTAAAGCGATAAGAGCATCTTTGGGCATGCAGAAGTTTTCACGCCACACATTTTCATCAGCTACTCCTTCCACAAAGTTATCCACCATCAACTAGATCTCCCAGGTCTCGTTCACAGCCGTCTGGCTCGCCTCCGACAAATTGCTGCATCCAAAATGTGATAGAGGTAATTACAGATCCTTCTCTGTTCACTAATACTATCTCTACATATCCTGTACATTTGGTGGAAAGACTCCTGTAAGTTTGTTAGAGCTGCCAGAGCAGCTTGAAGGATGAAAATGGAAAAAGCATGGAAATAATCATGGAAATAATGGAAATAATCCCACGTTTGTTTATTTTCCTGTACTGGAGCATGTATGTGACGTTAACACGTATGTGACGTTAACACGTAAGTGACGTGAGCAGATCTGAGCAGAGTTTTGCGTCTTGGCAGTGTAGACGGACACGCTACGGCGGAGCGTATTTAACTTTTCCACTTTGGAAGGTGGTTTCAGATTTTTGCGTCTTCAAGCCCCCAAAACGCCGTCACCGTCTAAACGAAAGGCACTTCCGATAAAATATTTTGTCGTTTTTACCCGCGAGCGTCCTCATGTGAAAGGGGCCTTAATCCATTTACCACATTGTCTGCAGCTCAGTGGTGCAACAGAGTAAATCTTCTCAGAGGAGACGCACGGAGGCCGAGCGCCAATACAGAATAAACAGCAAAGTCTTTGGACTGTCAGTCAGATGAATTGACCGTGCAGCCAGGGAGCCATGCTTCCCATTCTTAGGACAGTGTTTTCTGACTGTCAGTCAACAGAGGCCCCAAGATGGCAGCACGCCTGTACCTGTGTGACTGGCTACCTGTGCAACCTGTGTGTGTTTAAGTGTGTGAGTGGCTAGTGTCAGTGTTAAGGATATATCTGGTCATTTACAACATAACCTACCGACCAATTTGCAAGTTGTTCGGAAAATATAGCCACTTAATGCCTGTTGTTGGTCAGTCTGAAGATCCGTGACTGGAAACGCAGTTTGGAAACTGTCTCAGTCCGAGCATTCAAATTGACACTTTACTAAAGCGTGGCCAGACCAGACACACACAAGTCTGTTTGAATGGGAGCCCGTCCGTAGTGCTGTGGAATTGGAATTGGATCATCTGTGCGGTGTGTCCTGCATTGTCGCTGATTGTGGAGGACCTGGTACGCTCCGTCTGTCAGGACGAAGAAGCGATGTTCTCCTGGGGCTGCTGGAACACTGACGCATCGTTGATTTTGATGGGTCCAAATTCCCGATGACAAAGGAAAGTGCTTCTATCTTTGGATGCTGATGTTTGAAACTGTAATCCATTTGTTTTAGCCGCTGGCTAGTCCGGAGTTTAATTCATTTACTCCGAAAGTTTTGTGTCACCGACCTCTCTTCCTGTTTACGTGCGACGTCACGCAACGTCATAGACTGACTCAGCAGAGGTTTCAGGCTCAGGTGAACAAGAAAACGCGGACTGGATTAATCTTGGCCAACTTGTCAGCATGTTTTTCTCAGCACCACTTCTACTTTTATTGACTGTTCTTCAACAACACGAGACGCAAGAAGTATGTGGAGACTTAATCATGCCTCATCATTCCTTATCTCCTCAAAAATGCACAAACTGGGATTCTAAACCTCACTGGAGCTGTCCCAACTGGATTGTTCAAAATGAGGATCGGACTCTTTATTTTACTAACATTTTTAGCGCATATGACTGGTTGTTTTCGTTTTATTCTCCTCACACAGGTGGACAGGGGATTAGGTATACTCAATCAGTACCTACTCAAAACTCCTTGAAAAGAAAGTGTTTTATTGTTCTTTTGCTTTTATTGTCAGGAAATGTTGAACCTAACCCCGGCCCTGATTTTAATTATCTGAGTACCCCCTGTGATTTTAAAGCTAGATCTGGGCTTGGTGTTACTCATGTAAACGTTAGAAGTTTACTTCCTAAACTGGATCTTGTAAAAATCTGGGCTAAAACGTCTGACACTGATATTCTTGTATTGACTGAGACATGGTTAAATAAATCCGTAACAGACAAAGACATTGCAATTAAGGGCTACAATGTTTTTCGTTGTGACCGTCCTAGGAAGGGCGGCGGCATTGCCATTTTCATAAAAAACAAATTTCAGACTACCCTTCTTTCATCTGTATCTCTGAGCAGACAATTTGAGTTTCTTGCCTTGAAGTTGGAACTTCTTAAAGGCCATTCTATCACCATTGCTGGTTGTTATAGACCCCCCTCAGCAACTAGTGAGGCCCTGTCATCATTAAATAAACAACTATTAACCCTCGACTTTAAGGAGATTCTCCTCACTGGGGATTTTAACTGGGACTGGTTATCCTCTGCCTCTGACAGTTTTAAATCAATCTGTGATTCATTTAATCTTACTCAATTAATCGATAGCCCAACTCGTCCAAATATTAAATGTCCAGAGAGATCTTCCCTTATTGATTTATTTTTAACAAACACTCCTCATAAATATTCAGATGTAAATATTCAGATGTAAATATTCAGATGACGAGATTTAAAACATTTTTGTGGGCAAGCTTTTCACCATGATCTGTGGGACTTTGATTGGTCCAGGATCTCTCTTTTTAATGATGTAGAACTGGCATGGAAATTGTTAGAAAAATTGCATGAGGAAACCTTGAAAATTGATAATCTGTCACCGACAGAAAAAATCTGTCACCAACAGAAAAAACCTCACCATTTTTCTGCGCATTCGTTGATGGGGAAATGAAGAGCTGGAGACGTCCAAGTTTCTCAGTTTAACAAAAGTTTTATTACAATACGTCAAAAAATGTGCACTTTACAGAGATCTCCGGGTTCAAAATTAACTCATGTCCCTGAATACAAACAGACGTGTTTCAGTTCGTGAAGTCTGAACCACGACTCCCTCCCTGGAACCCATTAAAATACTAACATTTGTTTACAAAACATGCTGGTCGATTTCTTCCAGGAAGTTCCGCCTTCTTGATCCGCTCATTCGCCAGTTTTAATGCATACAACGGCACGTCATGCCACCTGGTTGCTTGCTGCCGAAACCAGGCCTTGCCCTGACCTACTAACAAACTTGTTAGCACAAACATTTTTCCTTGTTATGACTTACAGAGATTCTCACACGGGATTTTCATTCGGCCTTCTGTGGTCTCCCCTCTCCAGACACACATACACACTCACAAATGCACATACACACACAGCAAAAACTGTGCTTAATCAGTTTAAGCAAATGGAATATATGTAATTAAAGTAATCATAGTTTTCTACATCAATATTAACACACAAACACAATCAATGTATCAAAATCATATTACCTGATTAATATAAGTGCATAGAGATAGACATTATCAAGGTTTAGTGAATTACGCATGCATAGTGACCTGTGATGACTGTTGGGAGAAAAATCACAAAGAGGAAAAAGAGAGGAAGACAGTAACATTTCATTTTCAACAAGTATAATATTCAAATTATTCTAACAAAATACTTTCATGATGCTTTCATCAATATTATTAATAAACATGCCCCTTTCTGCAAATTTCGAGTTAAAGGTCGAGACAATCCTTGGTTTTCCTCTCAGCTGTCTAGTCTACAACAAGAAAGGGATATTGCCTGGGCTAAGGCCAGAAAATCCAACTCTCAGGCTGACTGGCTGATTTTCAGACAGCTGCGAAACCGCTTTACCTCTCTTGTCAAACAGCTTAAATCTGAATACTACCTCTCAAAAACCACTAGCGACTTAAATGATCCTAAAAAATTCTGGAAAACCATCAAATCTTCTTTTGGACATGTGGCCACAAACGACCTACCAATGTATTGTAAAGGATTCATGTAGGCTGACTGATAAATTAGAAATTCTTAATTGCTTCAATGAACATTTTGTCTCCTCCGGTTCTCAACCTGAGTCCTTACAACCGGACTCTAATAATATGCAGAATACTTCTCCATCTCCACTCCCAAATAATGATTTTGTTCAATCTTTTAATATTGTTCCACTGGACGTAATTGAGGTCCATAGAGCCCTAAAGCATTTGGACCCTGCTAAATCTGCAGGTCCTGACAAGCTTGAGCCATTATTTTTGAAGTTGGCTGTAGACTTCATAGCAGAACCTCTTACCCATATTTTTAATCTAATAATTTTTCATCTAAAAATATGGCTATTGTAACTACTTCCTGGTCAGTCATTAAGTCCACGCTTCATACTGATGTTAATAGTGCATTTATTTTTCTTGGACATGTAAATGGACATCTTTAACACCATGAAAACTAAAAAAGAGGAGATGAAAAATCTCAATGAATATTTATAACATAGCATAGCAGATTTTCCAGTCATACAAAATACATGCAACACAATCAGGCCACAGCAAACCCTCTTATTATCTCTACATTACTTATAAAATAAGAATTAACTCTGTTAGCTTATAAAACCAACCAAATGTCACAATCACGCTACTGAGGTGAACTATAAAATAAACTTCTCAAATATTGCAGAATTAGCATATAAATTGTCAACAGCCTAATGCAAGCTAGCTGGCCATACACAGCAATGTAATGCAAAGCGAACTATTGTTATGTAAATTAACGTTTCACACTACAAACCACTCGGTACAGTTTCATCTAGAGCTTAAAACAAAACAAAAGAAACTATTTACCGTGTGCACCATTGATCAGCAGTAGAATGTCGGCAACTCCGCTCCTTCTCTCACTCGTGTCTCTCTCTTTCTCTATCTCTCTCACGCTCATTCATCTCTCTAGTCTCTCTGCTTTCTAACTTTTAGCGCCTTGTGCTCTCCCCACCCAGCGGACAACAACATCCGGGTTAGAGTTGAAAGAAATATATTATAATATTTTATGGCATCATTTACAGTTATAATATGTTATTTATTGAGCTTCAGAGCTGCTATCAGACAGATTTTTTTTTTACCTTTGCACACAGCCAGGCTATATATTTCCCTGTTTCCAGTCTTGTGCTAAGCTAAGCTAACCGGCTGCTGTCTGGAGCTTCATAATATTTAACAATAGTTAGGTTAAAAACACAACAGTGGTATCAATATTTCTTATGTAACTCTACCAAAGTAAGCAATTGAGTAACTTATTTTCCAAAATTGCCAATTATTTGTTTAATGAGTAAGATTTAGAGGTGTTGGTAGGCAGATTTTGTTACCTTTGGACAGAGCCAGGCTGTTTTTTAGCCTTTGTGCTAAGCTAAGCTAACAGACTGCTGGCTGTAGTTTAATATTTAGCATATAGTGTTGGTGGTAGCAATCTTTTCATGTAACTCTACGCAAGAAAGCGAATGAATCACTTATTTGCAAAAATAATAATTTGGTGAGATTTACAGATGCTGTTAACAAGCAGGTTTTGCTAGCAAGCAGAACTGGGCTAGCTGCTTCCCCAAATGCTAATTAAGGCTCTCGGTAGGCTAGCTTCATATTTACGTACTTACTGACGGACGTGAAAGTATGTATGAAAGAAAACAAGCTTACTTTCCCAAAATGTCAGACTATTACTTGAAATATAAGGCTGCAGCCAGCTGGTTAGCGTAGCATAGCACAAAGACAGGGGGACACAACTAGACCTGATTATGAACCCCTTTTAATTTGTCATAATGTGCTACATCTAAAGCTCATTTATAAATACAAGAGTCTAAGAAATGGGCTTAAATAACGTATTAATCAATGAGCTTTATAGGTGTTGGTCGGCAGATGTTTGGGCTACCCTTTTTCCAGTTTTTTTACATTACATTACATGTCATTTAGCAGACGCTTTTGTCCAAAGCGACTTACAATAAGTGCATTCAACCTGATGGTACTAGACATAGACCACAGGAATCAAGTAAGTACACAACTTTAAGAGCTAACTGTCATTGCTAAGGAGTGCTATATGTTAAAGAAGAAGAAAAGAAGAGAAAAGAATTTTTTTTTTTTTTTTTTAAATATATATATCTGTTAGGTGACCATGACTTAACCGAGGTATTGTTGGAAGAGATAGGTCTTCAGCCTGCGGCGGAAGATGTACAGGCTGTCTGAGGTCCTGATGTCGGTGGGGAGCTCGTTCCACCATTTGGGAGCCAAGACAGAGAAAAGTCTGGAAGTGGTTTTGAGGCGAGTTGACCCACGCAAGGTGGGAGTCGCCAGCTGTTTGGCTGATGCAGAGCGGAGAGGACGGGCAGGGGTGTAGAGTTTGACAAGGTCCTGGATGTAAGTAGGACCTGAACCGTTAGCAGCAGAGTACGCCAGAGCTAGAGTCTTGAAGCGTATCCGCGCAGCCACTGGTAGCCAGTGGAGGGAGCGGAGGAGAGGTGTTGTGTGTGAAAATTTGGGAAGATTGAAGACCAATCGAGCAGCTGCATTCTGGATGAGTTGTAGAGGTCGGATGGCTTTGGCAGGCAGACCTGCCATGAGGGAGTTGCAGTAGTCCAGGCGTGAGATGACCAGCGCCTGGACCAGGACCTGAGCTGCCTTCTGGGTGAGAAACGGGCGGATTCTCCTGATGTTATGCAGCAAGAATCTGCAAGATCTGGTAGTGGCGGTGATGTTTGTTGAGAGGGACAGTTGGTTGTCGAGAGTTACGCCAAGGTTTTTGGCGGTTTCTGTGGAGGCAACCACTGTGTCCTGGACAGTGATGTGGAAGTCAGTGGTGGGAGAGCCCTTCCCTGGGAGGTAAAGTAGCTCAGTCTTTCCCAGGTTGAGTTTGAGATGGTGCGAGGACATCCACTGGGAGATGTCGGCCAGACATGCAGAGATACGTGCTGCTGCACGTGTTTCAGACTGGGGAAATGAGAAGATTAGCTGGGTGTCGTCGGCATAGCTATGATAGGAGAAGCCATGCGAGTGGATGAGGGAGCCAAGGGAGTTGGTGTAAATCGAGAAGAGGAGCGGACCAAGGACCGAGCCTTGAGGGACCCCAGTGGTGAGTAGACAGGGTTCTGAAACAGAACCCCTCCAAGTTACGCGGAAGGTGCGGTCCTTGAGATAGGATTTGAGCAGAGAGAGGGCAGAGCCAGATACTCCCAGGTGGTGAAGGGTGGAGATGAGGATCTGGTGATCCACAGTGTCAAAAGCTGCAGAAAGGTCCAGTAGAACCACAACAGATGAGAGAGAGGCCGCCTTCGCCTTGTGAAGCTGTTCAGTCACAGCGAGAAGGGCAGTCTCTGTTGAGTGGCCCTTCTTGAAACCAGACTGGTGAGGGTCAAGGAGGTTGTTCCCATGCAGATAGGAGGACAGCTGATTGAAGATAGCCCGTTCCAGAGTTTTGGAGAGGAACGGCAGGAGAGAGACGGGTCTGTAATTGTCCACTAAGGATGGGTCGAGGGTGGATCTCTTTAGGAGAGGATTCACCCTTGCTTCCTTCAGAGAGTTAGGAAAGCAGCCAGTAGTCAAGGAAGTGTTGACAAGATGGGAGAGGAACGGGAGGAGATCAGGAGCAATAGACTGAAACAGGTGGGAGGGAATAGGATCCAGCTGACAAGTTTTTGTCCTAAGCTGACCAATGTTACACAGTGCTATCAATCCTCGTTTTACTCTTGGCCAGAAAGAGAATACATGCCTTTAAAGTAGTCCTTTAAAACTTTAATACCCTGCTAATCTTCATGCCATAAAGAGTGTTATGTATTTAAGGTCATTCATTTGACACAAAATGCTTCGGACTGCATTCTTGGCCCCTTTTTTTAGCTCAACAAACTGTTACACAACCTCTGGATGAATCTTTTTTGGGATGGAATGAAGTAAATAGTTGAGCAGTCGCCTTCACAATGTGTTTTTCCATTCAGATTTGTGTCTGTTTGTGTATATTGGGCTGTCTCCATAATGCTCCAGTCAGCGCGAGTTGATGCACAGAGCAGATTGTATTATTCTTCATGTCTGTCACGCCCCATTTATTCTCATTTTATCAGGTAAAATAAATAGACGGTGCACAAAAACGTGTGTTTTATCAGATCCATATACAATGAAGTGTAAAACAACATATATGGGCGTCAGGACAGACTCTGAGCTCGAGCTTGACCGTGAGACCGTCCACTCATTTACTCATTGGACCAACCTGTTTGCTCAGTCTACTAATTTGTTATTTGAAGTTAAACACAGTAATTATTTTGGCCTCCTGATGGGTGTGCAGATCCACCCTGCAGATAAAGACCGTCTTTATCAGAGTTTATGAGGCAGGAGGAGGACAGATTCTTCAGGGACACGAGTCCTCTTTTCCCCTCAAGCACCACACCCGAACAATGTTCTCGAAGTTATCTGCCAAGACATGATGATCATGTTGGTCCAAAAGTGATAATGTGACCCTTTGACCCTTCCATCAGATCTGCAGAGTACAGTAGCTCACTTTGTGGTGGAAGTTCATTGTGATTTATTTTGTCTTTTAATGTGTGTTTGGCAGCTGAGAAGGTGACATCACTGGGCAAGGACTGGCACAGGCCCTGTCTGAAGTGTGAGAAGTGCAAGAAGACGCTGACGTCAGGCGCACATGCAGAGGTGAGACACCTGAAATAATGCATACAAAATCTTGTAGGCTGCACAAGGTTTGATGGCACTCAATCAAATCTTTAGCACTTATTAAATCTCAACAGTGTTGTTGGTTGTCCAGACTTAAGGGTAACTTCAAACTTTTTTACAACAAAAGTTATAAAAATGCTAATATAAAAAAAAAAATAAAAAAAAAAGAAGTAAATCTCAAAGATTGACAATAAAATAACTAAAACTCCTGGTTTTATCAAATAGCTTATATTTACTCATTTGCTATTGTCTACCTTCATCATTTTACAGATTACCTTTATATTTTCAATGATTTTATATTGACAATACAATACATTGTTGCCAATGCTAATACAAGTCTGCCTCTTACAGCATGAGGGCAAGCCATACTGTCACCATCCTTGCTACAGTGCTTTGTTTGGACCTGGAGGTAAGCACGTTACCCTCAGTCACCTTTGCTCATAAGGCCAGTATCACACTGCATGAGGATGGTGTTTTATATCTGATTGTGTTGGGGTTGTAAATGTTCCTGACAAAGCACACAATGTCATCTGATACGGTGACACACTCAATAAACCACTCCTTACATGATTGGCACCATTTCCTTTAACTCTAATCTTGTGTGAAAGAAGATATTCTCTCCCAGATTTTCAAAGTCAATGTCTCAAATTCCTAATGTTGATGCTAGTTTGAAGATTCCTTCTTGTCTCTTTTCTATCAGGATGTGGACGTGGTGGAACCGAGAGCTACAAATATTGATAGACAGGTAGTGTGCTGTCATTTGCATACATTTTGTTGTTTGTGGTGTATTTTCATGATATTTGTTTAGGCAAACACAAACCATGGCTCTAAGCAAATCCATCATGTACTTTGCACTGTCTGATGTGTGTTTCCTCTGCTTCATCATCAGGTTCAATGTTGCCTGGAAACTAAATGAAGAAGCCAGCATGCTTACGACTCCCAGTAAAACCAGCAAACAAACTGGGTTGTCATTAAGAAGAATCATTCTGTGTGTGCTTTTGATCTCTGGTTTCTGGAGATGATTGTGTATTCCAATGATATAGTAATAAAGGCGTTGTCCTCTACTCTCTTCCTGTTCTCAAGGTGGACATTCTGATAAAACACATTCAATTTGTGTAATTTTTTGGGGGGGATTTTTATTTTCTCTGCAGTCTCTGCATGAAATACCCTTCAATAACAGCAACTTCTTTGCCATTGCCGATGTTCCAGTCACTTTTGTTATCGAATCTGTTTCCTTTCCACTGCATTTGATAAAATATGGGTCTTTCGCCTAAAAAAAACTGACAAAATGACACCATACTTTTATCACATTACAATAAATACATTTTAAGTAAAATAATGGGTTTTTATTTATACAGTCTATGTTTTGAACTCAATAGAAACAATGTGATCATGTGATTTTCACCTGACTGCAAGCAAAATGAAGTAGTAGAAATTGGCAAAAAAAAAATTGGTCCCTGTTCTGGAGCTTTTAGTTATTTAATTTATCCTTTATTTATATCTCAAGGCACAGAAAAAAAACTAAAACAAAAAACCCCCACAATGAAATAACAACAACAGACAAAACACTACTGAAAACACTAAAAACAATCTACATTGTAACATGTTCTAGGTAGATGCAGCAGAAAAAATGAAAGCAGTTTTTCCCAATCCAGTATTAATCTGGGGAACAATGAGCATTAAGCAATCACTTGAGCGTCTTGGATAATTACTATGTGACCAGTTTAATAAAGTGCTGAGGTTTGGTGGCTTGGTGCCTATCAAGACTTTATAAATGAAGAGGAACCAATGCATATCTTGTCTCAGACATAAAGGTACCCATCCCACCTTGTTGTATAAAATGCAATGATGGGTGGAGTAACTGTCAGCAGTAATGAGTCTGAGTGATAAACAGAGTCCAGTGTAATGAGAGTGGAGGCAGAAGCATGTCTAAAGATAAGCATAATCCAGAACTGATAAAAAGATTCAGTTTCCTACAGAACAAAGGGAGATTTGCATTGTTTGTGTATACGTTTTTTGTTTTAATTTACTTACAAGTATGTCAATATGAAATTTAAATGGGTTTTTGATCTAACCAGACACCCAGATATTTGTATACTGAAACCCCTTCGATACTGTGTCCTGTTAAAGTGGTTATATATGTGGTTATATATATATGCAGATCATCATCTGCAATATATATGGCTCTTGCTAATATCAATTTAAATGTACATGATTTTGTCTGAATTGAAAACTAATTTCAGATTGAGAAGAGAATGTAATTTGTCAAAGGACGAAGATTTCAATGGCAGAATGTTATAGTGGATGTAATGTTGTTAATATAAATAGTAAACAGGACAGGACCCAGTAGTGAACCTTGTGGCACCCCCTTAGTTAATGGCAAAAATGCAGAGCGATTGGATGCAAATCACATGATCTTCCTGAGCAGATGGAGTTCGCCCATTTATAATGGAATTGTAGATGTTTTCCATTTTTTTTGTATCTTTTTAATGTTAATAGCCCTAATTTTGAGATTGAAATTAAGACTGTATATTTTATGTAGGGGTCACAGCTACTCCACAAGGTTCATTTGGATTTAATGACTGAATGCATTGAGGATTATTTCAACAACTCCTTCATGCCATGCTTCAAAATGGAGGTCGTTCTTTGTCCCCCTCCAAACAAAGACAAACGACCCCCACCCCCCACAGGTATCTGCAGATACCTAAAGGCATCTCATTGGCTGATACCAACAGGAAATACAACTCCCAGGTTGAGACACAAAAGTCTCCTGCAGCCATCTCTTCCTCTCTTCTCTTCTCGACTCCCTGGGAGGGTCAGCACCGCTGCTGGCCTGCACTCCAGAAGACCATGCCATCTTCCGCTCTCCCCAGCTCTAAGGGAAGGCCGGTGAGGCCCCAAACCAAGCTTGGGCCCACCACCACACGCAAGTTTCCTGCCTGTGATCTATACTGGATATAATCACAGAAACCTTCACCACGCTTTTGGAGCCAACAACAGCAAATAACTCTGGGACCACCAAAACCCAACCAGGAGCTGCTTCTTCCTCAAAAGGATTTCCGCTTCCCCCTTTCAACTCTGGACTGTGTGGTATAGTACTGGGCAGTTAGTAAGCAAGAACAAGTTTGTTAAACTTAAATCAATGGTGTTGTCCTGTTGTGTGTTTAAGTATATTTGTGGTGATATTTTCTGTAGCTAGATCACTTGAAGTGTATGATTAATCTTGCTCTACATACCTTAAATTGTACATGTAAATTAACTATAACTCATTTGATTTGCTCACACACTAATCCACATAAAATATACTTTAATCTGGCTTCCTACAACACATAGACCTTCAAGGCCGCATGGCCTATTGTTGTTCAAGGACAAAAGGGCTTCCGCCATTTTGACTTATTTAAATGACCGCCATTCGTCAGCCATTTTGTTACACATTCTTTTTCAGCCACATTTCCACTGTAAATAGTCTTTTAGATTAGTTATTGTGTGCTCTGTTTGCTTTGCTTTATTTAGAATAAATATGTTTTTGGATTAATATGCTTCTCCTTTTAATGTTGCACATGAGTGAGTGATTTGCTAACCTCTGCTATGGAAAGAACTCAAAATTCCTTCAACCGTTACTAAATATTAATAAGGTAATTCGATTATAATTATATTCATAATTAATAATCAATGTTCCAAATTGATAATTTGTTAACTTTATGAGACTGATTTACTATGATTTGCTATCTTTCCTCTTTCTAAGTAAAGAGGTGGTGCCCCGAAAATAACTTTAATTCATTTAAAGTATTAAATATTAATTTAGTCAATTTCTGATAGCAAAATTGATCTAAATTAGCTTTACCTCTAAATATTTTCTAAATATTATACCCCTGCTGGAGGCAATGTGTATCTGAACCAGATACCCCTACATATATATATATATATATATATATATATATATATATATATATATATATTTACTTGTTATGTTGTGACTGGTTAAGAAATTGAGTTTTCAACTTTAAGATAAGAATAAAGATAATTTCAATTCAATTAAAATAAATTTACAGGTACCAAAATGCTTAACCCTTGTGTAGTCTTAACATTCTGCATACTCGCCTTGTCCTAAGGGTAAAAAATAACCCCACGTTATTAAATCTCTAAAATAAAGTTTCATTGAATTACAACCCCCAAATCTTATTGTTCATAAAGAAACATCATCTAATGCATCAATAACTTTGTAAATAGTTTTCCGTCTTAACCCTATAAAGCCTGAACCATGAAATAATTGCCAGAAAATTCAATTTTTGTAAAAACTGAGTGCTTAATAACCTGCTGACGAATTTTAAGAAATAAATAAATTGCATATTTGAATTCTAATTTGTATCATATTTGATACATCAGGTCTTTTTGTGCAATTTGTTGCTCACAGTTTGTTTTTCTTGAACTAACAAAAACATATAAAACCCAACATTTTTAACCTTTTAAGACTTTACTTCCTCTTAACATTTTCCTCAAACATGCAAAATATTTTTTTCCATATAACACAACATCATACATCTGCTGATATGAAGTTTTCACGCAGCAATGACTGATCCACCAGTGGAACCTGCATATAAACTTTGCTATATCTTGTATTTTTGTGCAATTTGTTGCTCAGTTTTTTTTTCTTCAACACATGTATACATCAGGTTTTTCAGGAAAAAAATATCACACTGATGATGTATAGGTCTCAAAAACTTGTGTATCAAATATGATACAATTGGCTTTATAGGGTTAACAGTTCAGAAAAACTGAAGTGAAACAATGAGAAACTTGAACTTCTTTGGCGTTATAGTTATATGGTCTTATATACGGTACAATATGAAAAATTGGCTACAAAATACTCATCTTCTCCCATTTTTTGAAATAATTAAATAAGTTAAATAAGGTGTACAAAAAACAGTGATTAAAATAAAATAAAAAACCTTTCAACAAATTTTCATCTTGAAAAAAGATAATTTAGGTTGTTTTTTCTGCTGTTCAACAAAATGGCGGGTACATTTTTGGCCCTTAAGACAACACAAGGGTAATAGAGATCGTACAATAATTTTCCAATTTTAAAATGCAGGAATATGACTAGAAATATGCAGAAACGTAGGTCTACTCGTATGTAGGCTATTGTGAACAATTTCACAACGTTTCAAATGAGGAAGTCAATTGACTGTTTGCAGATTAACCACTCAAAATTCTGAGTAATTGTGAAACAATAGGTCTTTGACTTGAGACCGAGGCAGGCAGTAGCATTTGTAGCCGACAACCGAGGATCTTGCTAAACGACAACTGTTGCTAGGCGATTTTATCAAGTGTAGCTAGTTAGCTACTTAAGTTAACATTTATTCTGAGTAAATGTTAATATGAATTCAGTCTCCACCTCATTTTTAATATGTTGGGCTTACTTGTTTTAAGACAATAAAATAAAAAAAAATAAAAAATGTAGGCCTACTTGATGGTGAACTGTAGCTAGCTAGCTAGCTAGCTAATAAAGCTAACGTTGACTCCAAGTTGGTTGAAGACAAATTCAGTTTCTAGCTGACTTGCCTTAAAATAAGAATCTTTTACTAAAAACAAAACAGACATAAAGAACAGCTCTAAAATATAGATCTGATGGCTACATTACATGATTGTGCTAAAAAGTTGCTAAGGTTTTCCTCAACTCTGATGTATTTGGTTAATGAAGCTCCTCAGCACACTGTTTAATCCATTCCTTAAAAGCTAAACTTGCCATCTTTTTTTTTAAGAATTCTTTTTTTTGGCATTTTACTGCTTTATTAGACAGTGACAGATAGAAAGGGGGAGACAGAGGGGAAGACATGCGGGAAAGGGACCTCAGGCCGGATTCAAACCCGGGTCCGCCGCAGGAAGCATTGTAATGTCTATTGTAGTACACATGAAACAAATAAATGGCCTAATTTCTACATAAAAGACAGATATAACACACTGGAAAAAGTGCTTGCAAAGGCTAAAAATAGCATTAACCTGAGGGGGTTAATGCTACCTGTCTGAAGTGTTCCACTGTTGCGGTGTGATTATTCCTCCTCTCATAATAATAGTTTGAAGAATGCAAATATCTCGCTCTTCTGGTTTCTGTACAGAACCAACACCTTGGTGTAATGAAGACGCATCGAGATGTTTGTGTGAAACCTGCAGCATTATTAAAGTTCACAGTTTTATGGCGGTGAAGAGTAAAGTAGGCTACCAATATATATTTGTGGCTCCTAATAGTCTCACAGCACATACTTGGTCCATGATTGTGAGGCCTAATGAGGATAATTTCCTGACATGATTATAGTGAAAGCATCATGCAGACAGTAAGCGATTTTATAAAGCACTTATGGTGACTTACAACGCACTTAAAGTGAAGTGTTACCAGTTTCTTTTTTCCGGCTGTGAAGCAGGAGGAGAGGGAAGCCGAAGAGTTGCTGTGTCAGCACGAATCTGAGGCCCTCAGTCATGAAACTGTAAAATTAGACTCATAAACCTATTAAGGGCTGGAAAATAAGTGTAGTGTCCCCTGGCTATTACAGTGTAGCTTGTGCATATGCAGACCTGGGTGGCCTGAATAGATCAATTCAAATAGTTCAGTGGAGAGTAAGGTGTGGTTTATTCATGATAAGGCAGATTCAATTTATTTTGTTGTTGTTGTTGTTGTTGTTGTTGTTGTTGTTGTTGTTGTTGGCGTGGTACTTATAGAGATTTGTTTGTGTCCAACAAACCAATAAAATATTTCTCAACTTTATTATAACCGAAAATAACACCAATCCGGGCATTCAAGGATAACCAAACAGGTATAAACCTCCTAATTCTTTCAATAAATAACAATTTGACCATCCTTGAAGCTCCACTTGATTGGATTTGAAACTATCCGACTTTGGCGACTCCTTGTCGTTGTTTTAAAAATGAATATTCTCTTTATCATAGACAACAGTTTATTCTATAAAAAGTGAGATTTTGGAAACTTGTCATTATCAAATGTTGCGTCAGACAACTAGAATTTCTATAAAAAGCATTGCATTTTTGGCTTGTTAGCAGAAAGTACATTATATTTATGTTATAGATTATTTTTCTGGTTGTTACATTGTGGGAAGTATTTCAGAGCACTATTGGTGGAAAGTAAATTTAAATTTACTCAAGTACTGTACTTAACTTTGATGGACATGTACAAAATATTTAAAAGATTACAAAACTACATCCATGGTTAGGTTTAGAAAAAGATGGTTTAAAAGATAACATAAATACCAAAAGTTGGATAGCAACTAAGTTAATGTTAAGTGATTGTTGAATAACAACATCGATTTTTGTTTTCACACAGGACACAAACTTTTAATTTACACAACGTACCATCACTTCATCTTGGAAAATTTGACCACTAACACGATCATTAGAGAGCACAGCAGATTTTTAACATGAAATTGCTTTATTCAGTCTTTTAACTAGTTTTAAACACTGGTTAGTATGTTTTGGAATTGAGGAGACCTCTGTGGGTAATTTTGTTCCCAGTTAAAACCTCCTATTGAAGGAACATTGAAGGAATCTTAACTGGGAGAAGCTGACTCCCATGACCACATATTACTTCATTACATTATCAAACTCTATGTTTTTGTTGTTTTTTGCGAGTTCCCTAATGGCAGAAAATGACATATTGTGCATTTAAGCATCTTTTGAGTGTATACTACTCCTAAACCTGCTCTGATTCTTGTAAAACAGGGTCTATAAGGCCTTTAAGAGATTGCCACGTCAAGCCTGGTCTTCCTGTTCTAACAGACAATAAGTGAAACTGAATAATACTTCACATCCTCTGGCTTAACAGTGAGGACTTTAAACTATATCACATGTGTGAAACTGTGGAAGTCATAAAATCAAGCCTGCCAGTTTAAATAAGGACACACACATGAGTCGGCCAACAGGCTATTATTATATGGAACATCTGTCTCTCCTACAAGATTGAACTTTCTTGAGTAGACCACTTAAAATAATAAAGTTTATTTGTGAAAATAATCTTTACATTCACACACTATGTGCACATGTGGTCCACACTAAGAGTTTCCACTCCCCCAAAAAAACCTGTTAATGTGATTTCAGAGTGTTAAAAAAAGATGTGAACAGGAAATCCACCATATACTTTTCACACACTTAAAAGACTATCCTTTAAAAAACAATTATTACTAACTGTTGGTGCAAATGTCAGTTGTTTTTCACATCACTATCAAGGTTTAAGAATTTTTACAAGGTTGTTGAAGTGTTAATTTAAAATGCAATGACGGGCAAAACTGCAATTTATATATTTAAAGGATCAGAACCAAAAACATATTTTTCTACATGAAATATTTTGTTCATTTTTTAAGAATTTTCTGCCTTTTAAAAAAAAAATGTTGCTGAGTTGACATCATATTACACAATAAAATGAACTGACTTAAATAAATGTTCAATTGATTTTTAGTGAATTAAAGTATTGCATGTCAGTTTTACTTGCATGTTTTTTATAAAAATGTATTAGGTTTTAACCTGCTTTCCACATAGATTGACCTAGATTAGTTTGAAATTTTATTTATTGGCATTAACCCTGAAAACAAGTCAGGTAAGGCAATGTTTTTGTGGTTTTAGGTAATGAACGTGTTTAAACACTATCAGCAATACATATTTGCTTTGTAGCATCCACATAACGGTTTAAAGCTCATGAACACAGCCAAAGTCAGCAGAACAACTTCTAACATGGAAAATGGAGTTATCTAAGCAAGATGCAAATGCAGCATTAGCATACAGACATGAGAGTTTCTTTACAGATCCAACTCATAAAAGTGGTATCAGGATTTCTTTCGAACACTGTAACAATAATTAACACAAAGGTCATGTTTCTCCCTGCCTCTGCTGCAGCGACATGCACACAACTGGACTAGACCATCCTATAAAAAAAAAAAAAAACAGTAAACAATAAACTTTTCAAGAGTGTGGAACAACAGTGCAATATATTCATATATTTATTTATGTTGAATATCTCCCATTCTGCTGCCCTTTGCCCTTATTTCTTCTTCTTCTGCGTTTCATATGGTTTATATTTTTTATTATGTATGTTTTAATTATTATTTGTTTGCACTTAACGAAAGCTACTCTTTTTAAATATCGCTGTACTCCTATGCAATGACAATAAAAACTATTCTTCTTAAGGCCAAATAAAATCCAGTGTGTGAGACTGAATTTAAAGATGTCCCTGCACGACCTCTTGTCTTGAGAAATGGTAACTGTTGCGGCGATCTGGGTAAGGAGAGTCTGTGTGCATGCTGCTGCCTGTACGTGTCGGCGGTTGCGCTCTGTGCGCGCTTCAGCGGCGCGCTGCTTCGGCGCACCTCACCAGGTGGGCACAATTAGCGCAATCAGCGGCACACACCGGAGTCACACACACCAGAGACACACATGTCGGTTGGCAGGAGGAGGACGGCAGAGGAAAAGGACGGCAGAGACAAAGAGACAAAGGAAAATAAGTAAACTCACTTCACAAAACTCAGAACGCATTGGGAAAAGGACTCAAATCAAAAGGGCTACCGGTTTTTCACTGTTAAGTGTATTTCACGCAGTGGCTTCCCACACTTGAAAAGGAAGGACCAGTCAGACCATGGATTTCACTCGTTCCTTGGACATTGGCAAATAAACTAACAGCGTGCAGTGCAGCGACGTCTTTGGCCGAAGAAGTCAGCCAAAGACGTCGCTGCACAAGCAAGAGATAATATCAGAAAGATACAGAAGAAAACGTTTGCCGCAGCACTTACTCGAAGTCATCAGAGAGCGCAAGATCCAGTCCAGAAGACAGAGCCCAAGTTCAAAAGACTACCAGTAGCAGCAGTCCAAAATCTGTTGGATGAAAGGCGCTTCAGCGATCTAAGACGGCTGGTCGGGACAATAGCATGGACTTGGAGAGCAGCAAAGAAGTTCCTGCGTCTCAAAATTAGAGATAAGGAAAAGTGGGAGGCAGTATCTTCATCTGGTGTAATCACAGTCAACGAGAGAGAAGATGTGTTCCGAGACCTATGCCTGGCAGCACAAGAGGGCGTACACTTTCCGAGTACGACAACTGACAGACTGGTTGTCTACAGAGATCCAACAAGTGGGCTCCTGATGTGTGGTGGCAGGATCCAGACCTACAGAGAGGACCGCAAAGCTGTTCCCCTGCTGCCTTTCCAGGCCTGGCTCTCCACCCTCCTAGCCCGAGAAGCGCACAGGGAGGGACATGACGGAGTGGCAGGAACTTTGCTGCGGATCGGAAGGAAAGCATGGGTTGTCAAAGGAAGGATTATTGCCCAAAAAGTTGTTGACAAGTGTGTCATTTGCAAGAAGGCAAAAGCAAAACCTGTCAGCAAATAATGGGAAACTTGCCTGAAGAGAGGTCGAGTCCGGCTGCACCATTTCAGTTCACATCTGTCGACCTGTTCGGACCGTACCAGGTGAAAGATGATGTCAAGAGGAGAGTGAGCATGAAAGTGTGGGGCGTTATCTTCTGCTGTATGTCTAGCCGAGCCATCCATGGCGAACTGGCAAACACTCTAACAACAGAGAGCTTTCTACTTGCATACCAGAGGTTCACTTCTGTCCGAGGCCATTCTGAGAAGATCTGGTCCGATCCGGGCACGAACTTTATTGGTGCAAAACCTGTCCTGGAAGAGATGTATACTTACCTGGAACAACAAAGCAAAGAGTCACTTGAAGAATATGCTGCCAAAAATGGGACTGCCTGGACGTGGAGAATCCTTCCAGCCGATTCACCTCACAGAAACGGTGCTGCCGAAGCTGCTGTCAAGGTCACCAAAAGAGCTCTCCAAAGTCTTGGTAGAGGGGAAGGCCTTACCTTTAGTGCGTTTCTGATGGTGCTCAAACTAGCTGCCAACCTTGCCAACGAAAGACCCATCGACGCTAGAGTCCAGAGCCGTGAAGACCGCATCCAGTACATAACTCCGAACACCCTGCTGCTTGGTCGAGCTACACAGAGTGGAGATTTCAAAGCATTTGAGTACACCACCTACCCATTCAAGAGGCTGCAAGAGATACAAACTCAAGTTAACTACTTTTGGAAGTCCTGGAGCCAACTTGCAGGTCCAAACCTGTTCATCCACAGCAAGTGGCACACTGCTAAAAGGAATGTTGCCATTGGAGACGTAGTTTGGCTCTGCGATCAAAATGCACTAAGGGGGCAGTTCAAGCTAGCAAGAGTTGTCAGTGTGAATGCAGATTCCAAAGGCATTGTCCGAGATGTCCACGTAAAAGTCTCTCAGAGCGGGTGTGTTCAGGTGAAGTCTCCAAATTCTGCTGCCAAAGAACCCAGGTTAAAGGAAAATGATTTCCAGGGTACCATATTGCATCGTGATGTCCGGCGCCTCGTCATCCTCGTCCCGGTGGAGGAACAATCCAAGGAAGACCCACTCGCCTGAGAGGTGCGATCTTTCCGGGAAGCACCACGCAAAGATCGAGTGGGAGGTGTTGCGGCGATCTGGGTAAGGAGCGTCTGTGTGCATGCTGCTGCCTGTACGTGTCGGTGGGCGCGCTCTGTGCACGCTGCTGCGGCGCACCTCACCAGGTGGGCACAATTAGCGCAATCAGCGGCACACACCGGAGTCACACACGCCAGAGACACACATGTCAGTTGGCAGGAGGAGGACGGCAGAGGAAAAGGACGGCAGAGACAAAGAGACAAAGGAAAATAAGTAAACTCACTTCACAAAACTCAGAACGCATTGGGAAAAGGACTCAAATCAAAAGGGCTACCGGTTTTTCACTGTTAAGTGTATTTCACGCAGTGGCTTCCCACACTTGAAAAGGAAGGACCAGTCAGACCATGGATTTCACTCGTTCCTTGGTCATTGGCAAATAAACTAAGAACGAGTGAAATCCATGGTCTGACTGGTCCTTCCTTTTCAAGTGTGGGAAGCCACTGCGTGAAATACACTTAACAGTAACTCAGGAAGCGACTTCAGCTGCTGCGAAGCATCCCCAAGCGAGATGTTGGAGTCTGGCTGAACGTATCAATCCAGAGGCTCCAGTGGAGAGTTTTTATTCGTGGCAGGTGACCAGTCAGAGAGTCGTGGTGGGTACTGAGCACAATCTGGTCCTCATTTCTGTAACTGAATATGCATGGCTGTCTCAGATACTCCCTCCGTTCACAATCCCTGCTCCTGTCACTCCTTGATTAATTCCTTTGCCCTCCCATCATCACTCCGCCTCCTTTGTTTTATCATCTCCTCCCTCCCTCCTCTCTCCCATCTCATTTAGCTCAAACTCAAACGACGCTGAGAGACGGATGTGAATGAGCTTTCATACAATTTTGTGATTCAGTGTTTCCCACTGAAATCCTCTAAGACCTCGCTCTGATGTCTAACTTTCTCCAGCTGCACGATAAGTCAGATAAAGTTGTGTTCTTGCACTTAAGGGTCTCTCTCCTGCCTTCCTCTAACTCCCATCCCTCCTATTTGTCTTCCTCCTCTTCATATCCTCCTCCTCCTCCCACGGTTTTAGGAACAAGCAGGAAAAGAAAACGCGAGGACACATCTGAGCCGCATGCTGTTCTTGTTTGCCTTTCCCAGATTGCCCTGCTGCTCGCCCCGGTGCTGGTGGGAGTTGGCAGCTCCCCTCATCATTTCATCTCCACTGTCAGATCCTGCTGCACTACAGTTATCTCCTAACCATCCTACACGGTCATAGTCAGACACACACAGACATGAAAGTTATAGAAAACCCATTTTTGTGAGATTTTCACTGTTTCTTCAAGGAGGAAAAAACACACCAGGCAGAAAGAAATAAGAATTGCACTGAATAATCTTGCAGTAAGAATGCAGCATCATGTTGTGTTTCATGTCTATCTTGACTGACTCGGATATCAACTTAATGATTAATGCTTTAAAGGACACCAAGTTGTGAATAGAGGACAAGTGTAACAGACTTTATAATATCCTGGAAAATAGATTTTGTAATCTCAACAGAATTTATTCGGTTTAATTTAATTTATAAAGTTGAAATATTGTTTTTTATTTTATATTATTTTTATTACTTTTTATATTTCTCCTTGTTCATATTGTAAGTTGTTATTACTTTTTATATTTTTTTACTTGTTCATTTGCTTATATTTCTAGTTTATACTACTGTTTACTACTTATTTTATTTTTAATTTTTTTGCTATCCACTTTGCTGCACTCTTGAAATTTCTCCATTGTGGGACTAATAAAGGAAATCTTAATATTATATTTCCCATTCTATGGGCAATGTCATTGAAAGCATTATAGGGTTACATCATTAACTAGAACTGCAAGCAGTACTGAACGGGCCCTCGCAGTACACGCATGTCGGGGCATGCTGCCGTCGGGGTGTGTGCGTTACAGGGGCCAGTCTATACCACCCCTATGATTTTCATTGCCTTAAGTGTTATAGTGTGGCCACGGTACCAAATATGAAATTAGACTGCCACCACAGTGCCACCTAGGGGCCAATCAATAAAACCTTAAAGGGTTATCCTCAGGAGGGCATTGACAATAATTGTACCAAGTTTTGTATAATAATGCACAATTATCCCTTTAATCCTCATACAGTTTCTGAAGGAGGACTCTTAACTGATATGTATAAGTTAGAAGAGGCAGGTAGCAATGGTGGAAAGTAACTATGTACATTTACTCAAGTACTGGACTTAAAGTAAAATTTTGAGGTACTTTTATGTACATTTTATGTAACTTTATACTTCTACTCCACTACATTTTGAGACATATATTGTACTTTTTATTCCTCTACATTTAGCTGACAGCTTTACTTACTTTTCAGGTCAAGATTTTAAATGAAAAACATGACACATCTAAAATGATTACCAATTTTTATAAATAAAACCATTTAAAAGTTTATTAGGTAATTAAAATGAGTGGAGTGGAGTCATTTCACAGTGTGGTATTAGTACTTTTACTGAAGTAAAGGATCTGTCTTTTTTACTTCTTTACTTTTTTTAAAACTTTTTTTTACATTTATTTATTTTTCTTTATTTTATTTTCTTTTTAAATTTTTTAAATTTTTTAATTTTTATTATTATTTTTATTATTTTTATTTTTTTTATTATAATTTTTCTGCGCTTCTGCGCATGCGCAGAAGCGGGGAAAAAGCCGCGCATGCGCAGAAGCGGGGAAAAAGCCGCGCATGCGCAGAAGCGGGGAAAAAGCCGCGCATGCGCAGAAGCGGGGAAAAGCCCCGCATGCGCAGAAACGGAAAAAATCTGCGCATGCGCAGAAGCGCCGGAAAAGACGCGCATGCGCAGAAGTGCAGCGGGCCCGCGCATGCGCAGAAGCCGGAAAGGCCGCGCATGCGCAGAAACGCAGAAAAGAAAAAAAAATAATAATAATAACAAAATATAAAAAATATATATTAAAAAAAAAATTTAATTTTTTTTTTAAATAAATAAAAAATAAATAAAGAAAATAAAATAAAGAAAATAAAATAAATGTAAAAAAAAAGTTTAAAAAAAAAGTAAAGAAGTAAAAAAGACAGATCCAGTAAAAGTACTAATACCACACTGTGAAATGACTCCACTCCGCTCATTTTAACTATAGAACGCCACCTAGTGGTCATCGGCCAAAATTTTGCACAGAGCCTCAGGGGCTCATGGGGAAGTAGGATCTTGAGTTTCATGTCATTCAGACACACCAATGTGGAGATATGCAACACTTTGTGTTTTGTGTTTAAAATAGCGCCACCTGCAGGAAGTTGTTATTTAATAACTTGAGTATTCTTTGGGTTATCAAAATTATTTTTAATCATTTTTTGTTATGAGGGTGCATAGATGCTGTGTGCAAAGTTTGGTGCAAAACGATGAAACTGCCTAGGAGGAGTTCGAAAAAGTATGTTTACGACATTTTGCAAATTTGCGGGAAAAAAGCTCTAGCCGAAAATGGGCGTGGCCTATATCACGTGGATATAAGGTTTTTGAATGTGCGATAAAGTATGTGGGAGTTATTAGCCAAAACACACTTTCCTTTATTATAGCGCCACCTAGTGGTGGAAATTCAGGATGACAATAGATTATAAAAAATTTTGCCAAGTGTGACTTATATTTAAAGTTTCATGAGTTTTGGGGTATGTTCAGGCAGTGAAAAATGCGATCATTTGGGAAGAAGAAAAAAAAAATAATTCAAAATACAATAGGGACCTCGCAGGTCGTTGCCTGCTCGGGCCCTAATAATAATATTTACTAATAACAATCTCCAAACTTTTATTAAAACCACATTATGGCAAATCAAAAGCTTGGTGTCCAGTGCAATGACCTGCATTTAATCAGACTTAACTCATTAACACTAAGACAAAAACTATCTCAAGTAAAAACTGCTTAATGATAACATGAGAAATAATAATAAAAAGCTTACATCTATATGTTCTGAATGCCAGATATTCTTTAGGGCAAAAAAACACAAACACATTTGTTAGAAACATTTGTTAAACCTCCTGTTATGTTGCGGGTCAAATTGACCCATTTCAAAGTTAAAAATCTAATAGCTAAAAGTATTTTTTCATGAAAAGAAAAAAAATGAAATGTAAATTAATGGGAAAAAACCCAGTTTCATGTAAAGCCATTGTATTTTATATGTAGGTATTTCCAATGTACATTAAAAAAGTTTTAACATGCAGTTTTTATGAAAAAAAGAGTGAATTATCATCATTGAACCATGATCAGTGAGAGGTTATGAACACCATTGCACAAAATATTGATTGAAATGGTTAGTAATTGAGTTAATGATGAAATATAAACAATATTTATTGGGATTTTTTTAGTTTCTGACACTTTTGGGTAATTAAAATTGAACGATCATATCAAATTGAACCACGAACATTATTGCTGTTCCTAGCTGGTGTCGCAATAGCGCCCCCCTCTGCTCTCTGCAGGTACTTCAGTGCTTCAGCTGTTGAAACAATGCTGCCCCCTTGTGCAGCTTCTTCTCTGAAACAGCACCATCACCAACAACAACAACTAGATTTTAGAGGGTTTCTTTTTGAATGCTTAAACCAGGGATGGGCAACCTGAATGCTGGAGGGGGCCACAATTTTTCATTAACACTACCACAGGGCCACATATAGGACCGTGCACTTAACCAGATATGATGAAACTGCAATTTTAAATATGTTTCAGTGCAGTAACTTGACATATTTCATGCTCAAATGCATGTATAACAGTATAAATAGGAATACAAAAGGTTTGAAGCAAATAAAAAATAACCACTTACTGTGATTTCTTTTTTTTTTCATTGCAAGAACAGTAGACTATTGATTGCAAGAAGTAATTTTGTGCATTTTTTTTACACTGCACTTTTAAGATTTCATGCTCAAATGCATGTAGTTGTACTGAGGGCCAGTTCAAGTGAGGGTGCGGGCCGTATGCGGGCCCCAGGCCTCCAGTTGCCCATCCCTGGCTTAAACAGTCATTCTTAAAGAAAAACCTCTGAAACCATTAACACTTGTAGCCAATTTATTTAACTGAATGCACATTATCTGCTTTTCACTGAGTTTTTTTTCCATTTTTAACACATTTAGGTCACCAGTTCTTTCCTTGAAGGTCTTTGATTGCAAGTGTGCAAATTAAACAGCACATATTTGGGTGTGCAGATGCTCTTATAAATGAATTTTATAGACTACAGCTCCAGCACTTCAGCTAAGTTTGACACAGAGTGAGTACAGATTATTTTGTGTCTTTTTTTTAATGCACCTTTAGTAAAATTGTTAGCACAACTCACTGCTTTACAGGTTGCAATTTAATAACACACTTTAACCAAAACTGTTAACACTGGTCTCTACATTGCAACAAGTTATCCTATAAATTGGATCTAAAAATAGACCAAAGGTAAACATTTGGTTTTTGGTTATGTTTAGACTTACAAAAATGGCATATAGTTTAAAGATGATGGTGCAAGAGGTTTAGGTGTAATGTTAGCTAAGAGAAATAAATAAATAAAAAACAAATGGACACACTGAAAAGCTTCATGAATACTTTAAAACTTTAATATACAGTGCTTCGTAAATCATTACTAAAAACACAGGTGGTAAAAATCAAATCGAAACAAATAAGTTACACTGTAGTAAAAAGCACTTGAGATTCCTTTCCGTTTATCATCATTAGTGTGAACCCCGTATATGAAAATAGCATAGAAAGTATGCAAACATAGAATTTCATTCATATATATTCTTCTAATCTTTAGCTAAATAAACATTTTGTCCCCTTAAAATTCCCTTAACAGACTGGATGAAATGAGGAAAGTTTACAGCTGTGTTGTTTGTGTCGACGGCTCAATTTCATCCATAATTCTGTTTCTTTTTTCTTTCTTTTTTTAATTAAAACAGCTTGAAAACCTTTTTCGTGACAACAACTTTCCCCCCGGAGAACCTCAAGACAAGCCCAAATAAAAAGGAAATATAAATTAACATACCAAACGTGAACAGTCTGCAAAACCTTTTTTTTTTTTTTCATTGACTGGCGTACAGTTTAACATTTGACTTCTCTCTCACACACACTTGTAACAGTATGTCCACACACACACACACACACACACACACACACACACAGTCTGTGCATAGACCCAGGTTTAACTTGTGGAGTAACTGGTAATTGGAGCCGTTTCTCCCCCAACTTCCCCACTGCGGTTTGTCCTTTAAAGGAAAATAACCCTTTAACCCATTTGTTGCAACGGCAACAGAAGCTGGCTCCGGGCCGAAGGGCTTAACGTCGAGATATGTCGAGATACACGGATCAAAACATGCCGTTTCCAACGTCCAATGCAGTGCCTGCTATCAGCAACAAGGTAAACAGGAATAAAGCCAACCATAGATACACATTAAACACTTGAAATATTGAGCTGATGTAATTTCCCCACTATCTGCTTTAAAATTTTAATATATTTGCACATTTTTTTCCATTGAATTATTCAATAGTTTCCCCAGTGTGCCTGTAAACTGTGTCACACTGACCTTGAGTAAACTGCTGACCCACATAGTCGAGGTTTCAACGGAGTGTGTTAGTGTCAGCGATCTGAACACAGTTTGAATCACAAGAGAAAGTTATTCATTCTCCAAAACCTTCTTGCACAGCAGGTTTTTAATTTAGAGTCACCAAAATATCAGCAAACATGGATTTTAGTGTGAAAATATAAGTCTTGTAACAGTGCTCAGGACCGGCTGTAAAAACCTGCAAAATTTGAATTAAGTATGGTTTGCAGAAAGAATGCTTCTGCCTCTCAATGCATATCTTTAGATGGCAGTAAATAACTAATTGATATGTTAAAAGTGTAAACAAGTCAAGCTGAAATGCTTGAGTACAGAGATCATATATTATAGATGTATGTCTTGTGACTGTATTCAAACTCTCCTGGTAAAACCTGCAAATTTTGGGTGAAGTTTGGTTTAAAATAAAAGGACGCTTTTGTTGCCTGTTTGTTGTAAACGGGCTGAAATGTATAGGTAGACAGCACATATAATAGATATTGATATCTACAAATAGAAAATTCAAACTCTCCTGTAAAAACCTGCAAAATTTGAAATAAGTATGATTCACAATAAATAATTCATCTGCCTCTCTCAATGTACGATGACAATAAATAATAAACTGACATGTTTACAGTCTATGGAAAAGTGTAAACAAGTCAAACTGAAATGTTTAAGGAGAGAACATATATTATAGATGTATAATGCATGCATTATAAATATGTCGGCATTCAAAGTCTGTTTAAACCTTTGAAATCTGGGTTAAGTTTGGTTTACAGTAAAGAATTCTTCCTCTTCTCTTAATGCCTGTAAGTCAATAATTTACTGACATATTTAGAGTGAGTGGGACAGTGAGCAGTGAAGCTGAAATGTCTAAATGGAGCACCTTTATATGTTAATATCAGTTTTAAAAATTTAAAGATTCTGCATTCAAAATCTGGGTTTACAATAAATAATGTATTTCTCTTTTAATTCCTGTTTGTTATTGACAGTAAATAATCTGGTGACATCTTATATCCGATTCTAAAAAGCAAAGAGAACGCGCTGCATTCAAAATCTCCTGGTAAAACCATCAAAATCTGGGTTAAGTTTGGTGTACAGTAACACCTGCCTCTCTTATCAGTCTGTTTGCTAATGACAGTAAATAATTAAAAGATATTTTACGGTTGATATTTGGTGCTAAAAAGCACATCTTCAATGTCTTATGCATTGAAAATGTCCTTTTAAAACCTGCAAAATCTGGGTTAAATTTGGTTAACAGTGAAGAAAGTTTCTGCCTCTTTTAACACATTTGTTGATGACAGTAGAAATCATATTTTATATCTGGTTTTAAAAAGCAATAAAAAAAACGATTGAAGTTTTATGTTAAAACCTGCAAATTCTGGGTTCAGTTTGGTTAAAAACATGCTTCTGTGTCTCGTTATGCATGTTTATATCAGCAAATTATTACTACAATTTCAGGGTGGTGAGCATGTCATAAACGTTGATATCTGTTTCAAAAAACATGCCTTGAATTTGTTTGTTTTTCTTTCCCACTCGGTTATGTGTATCTATGGCGACCTGCGGTTTTAAACAGTCTGAGTCAGTAGCTCCTATCAGTTACAGGGTTGACAGTGAGGCATCCAGAGCAGCCAGCCGTGAGCATGAGAGGGCGGGGAGAGGGAGAGGGCTCGGACGCTCTGGTAACGGGGGGGGGGGGTCAACTTGTTCTATTGCACATACGTTTCTGCCTTTTCTTCATTTCTGGCTTCCAAAAAAATCTCACAGTTATAAACAGGCAGCAAGTAGCATTATTTTTGTTTTATGTTTAAATAAAAAAGAAAAGAAAAGAAAAGAAAAAAAAAAGGAAAAAAAAAAGCTATGAACAAGTACGGAAAAGCGCTCAATTAAATTGCAGCCAAAACCAAGATATAATAATAATAATAATATTAATAATAATCATCAACAAGAATATTCACAAAAACAACAACAATAACCATATATAGCGACACAGGCAGAAAAAAGTAACGTTTACCTGTATATATTCATATATATATAAAAAAAAACAACAACAACAGTGTAAAATTGATTGTCATTTCAAGATAAAAAGCATCAAAACATCCAAGGCATCAACAGTGAGGAACAAACGGGGGAACTATAAAAAAGTGACGACGGGGGGCTGAAGGGGGGGCGGGCGGGGGGGATTCACAGAACTGAAGCCCAAATGAACGAGAGGAGAACCCATCTGGTGCACATCATGCGTCTGAGAAAGCTTTTGGCAGCCTTGAGTGCAGAAGAGCGGCGAAAAACAAAAGGCAACAGTTTGCACATGCCATCCATCCATCCATCCATCCGTCCGTCCATCCATCTATCTGTCTATTTGTCCGTCTCAGAAGAGAAACCAACAGCTCGACCCTCGCCTCTCCACACAGCCCCGGCTGTCAGGGTTCAGTCTTCACATCGCCGAAAGCAAGCGCGTGCATGGCTCATCAAGAGAAAACAAAACAGAAAAAAAGAAAAAGGTCCAACAAGTTCCTCGCCAGCGGAGAGAAAAGCGGGGCGAGACTCGAAGTGCTGAGGAAGGCCGCGCCCTGGCGTTGAAGCAGGAGAGCGCCGAGAGATGCGGCATGGCTTTGATTTGACCGAGCCCTGTGACCAAGAGAGGTAACTCTTGAAAAGCTTTTCAAGCAGAGTAAAGGGGGCGATTTGAAGAAAAAGCACATTCACACTCATCATTACTCACACACACACACACACACACACACACACACACACACACTCAATCCACACATTCACAAACACATACACGGGAGTAAATCCATCCCTGAATGTGCCAAGCAACGGAAGTCTTCTTGTTCCACAAAATATACACAAAAGGAGAGATTCTTATTTTTAAAAATAATTAAATCTCTCCCCCCGTCCCAGAGAGTGAAGCCACGCTGCGACGTGCAGTCAGTGTGTGTGTGCCGCCCTTCTGTCTCACTGCCAGTCCTCGTCGTCCTCGTCCTCCGCGTCTGACGTGTCGTCGTTGGTGCTGTCTCCGCCCATCTGCCGCGTCCCGTTCTGCTGTCGCGCGGCGAGGACGGCGGCCGCCTCGGCTGCGGCTTTTGCGGCCGCTCGTTCCTCCGCCTCTTTCTGCCGCAGAGCCGCCGCCTTCTTCTCCTGCTCGGCGTGGCTCTTCATGTGGGCGCTGCGGCTCTTCACCTTGTAGAAAATCCTGGAGGAAAAGAGGGAAGAGCATATTGTTAAAGTCCACCGAACACACAACGAGGCTCCCAGGCTCCTCCATGACACAGGGCCTCTGAGACCTTTTAATACTCATCATCAGGGTTTATAGAGCCTTTTAAAAGAGTAACATTCAAGCACTTTTAAAGGTACCTTACACTAATATTGGAAAAATGTGTTTACAGATTTCCTATACCACTTGTTTTCTTATTCATCTTAATGCCTGGTAGAACTAAAGGTACATATGTTTGGACAAATATTATGATAAAAACAAAAATAGCTCATAAGAGTTAAATTTAAGGGCTGATATCTAGACATTTTTCATGGTTTTCTTGGAAAATGGATAGATATCAACTCTTACATTAAACTATTTTAGGCTATTTTTATATTTGTTCAAACAAAAGTACCTTTAGTTGTACCAGGCATTAAAATGAACAATAAATCAAAGAAAACAAGGGTGGTCTAATAATTATTTCCATGACTATATATTGACACTCTTATTTAATGGCTGCTAATTATCAAAGTTAAGAGGAACAGCTACTAAAATAAACAATCACGATGTAAATATGCAATCAAAGTAAGGATTTAAGGCTGTTGTGAGACGCCAAGAGACAAAAAAAAAAAATTCAAATAATTCAAATATTAAAAGATTTTTGGTGTACATGAGTGATTGTGGAGATGAAACAACAGAAAATCAAGCACTTTTCAAGGAGTGGAGTTAAATTCAAGCATATTTCTAAACTTGACAACATAACTGTTCGAATTCAGCAACTTTATACGAATCTTGTGGAATTAAATTAAATGCCAACGTATGAGTATGAGTAAGGTATTATTGACCAGCTCTGGCTGAAGAGTCAGAGCCACAGTGAGCTTCACAAGCTGCATGAAGGACAATGTGATTTCTTCCGTATCGCTGGCAGACGCCGCAGTGCTTTGTCGTGCTTCTGGAGCACGCAAGATGCATTTCATGGAGTCTATACATAAGATTTTTGGCACAAACCGCATTGTGACCTTTGTTAACAAAATTCAATACTTTTTAAGGCCTTTTTTTGTCAAGTCGGGGCTTTTTTTGTCATCCAGACGTATTTGTCTGAGCCACGGCGCTCAAACTACATTAGTCACCTGATGCACCAGAGGAAACAGCACCAGAGCTGAGTTAAAAAGTAACAACACCAAGGATGAAACGTGATGATGGACTCTGAAGCCGTTGGGGAAATTAATAATTAATTAACGACCACTGTGGGTGTGCAGGAAGCTTTCCCCATAATATAATATAATATATTATAAGCTTTTATTTGACCCGCACACAAAGATAACATTTTTGATCAAGTTGGCCAGTCCACAGTCTGTTTATAAAACTGACTTTATTTGTGTAAAGAAGATAATTAAGTGATATATTTATTACAGAGCTCTATTTCTCGAAAAATAGGATGTGCACTTAAAATCTCTTCGTATATTTAATCTTGTGCTGCTTTGCCCGTTAATCTGATGGCTTTTAATTCAATTTGATACTTGGTTGCTTGATGAGACACAAATCGACTTAAAATAAATAAATAAAATTGTCATAGTGTTTATATAATGAGGTGCATATGTCTGCGAGAGGAAAAGAGCAGTGTATGGAGGAAAAAAGTTAATCATTATTCTTAGTTCATGGAGTTTGTGACCTTCTGCAAATTCTGAGAATACAGATGCAACATTATTCATCAGCCAGACTGTGGAAGGACAACAGTGAACGCAAAAAAATAAACGAGAATCTGCAGAATCATTTAATATCTTATATGTTCTGATCCACTGACATTAGGCACGATCGGAGATAAATAAACCCACATTTTTATGTAACCTTCAACGCCATCGGGCTACACTGTTCATCTGAGCATGTGCAGAACCGCTTGCATTGAATTTTCAGCAAGAATAGACGGTGAAAATAATCTTAATATTGACTTTTGGTCGGTATCGCCCAGCCCTACTAACTACATTATATTTTCTTCATTTGAAAGTCCCGCATCCACAATGACTGCTTAGAAAAATTCTGGCCCTTGGATAAATGCAGTCTATGACCCCTGATCTAAACTTAACATAAATTAAATCTATCAGCCATCATACACAGGTGCTGTGGCACAGGTGTCGTGGCCAACAGGGGCCAGGGGAAACAGACTCCTCTCCAGGGGAATTGTTCAACATTTAAATTAATTTCTAAAGTCAGTACTTTATAATAATAGTTGTTACTCTCTTGGTCTCTCTTCAGTCTAAAGTTCAGTAGGATTTATGGTAATAAAAGCTGAGTAGTAGTAGTCCACATCAGAACAATGAGCATCACAGCATGAGACACAGCGGAGGGTCTGTCGCTGCATGAAATGTGCATCCATGTGATACAAAGACTGTAAAACTGCTAATTAGCCTGAATGGATTCCCTGTAAACATACACTATCAGGCTCTGAAGTGGCAGATTATCTATAACGCTTTGAGCAGCGCGAGTATTTAAAGAGCGAGTGAAGCTCTTGTCAAGTTGCTGGGTAGAGTTGCTTTGACGAGAGGCGCGATGTGCTGTACCTGCTGTGTGTGTGTGTGTGTGTGTGTGTGTGTGTGTGTGTGTGTGTCTCAGTTGCTAGGACACAGTTGGCAATAACAGTCCCGGTGTTGCCAGAGGACGCGCTGATATTTAATCAAAGCACGACGGCATGGTTTGATTCTTTCAAACATTATGAGACACTTGCCTCTGTTTACTAATACTACTTCCAAGTGGGCAATAACAGCAGCAATATTTCCTGCAGAAATTTGGTATTTTATACGCAGCTAGTTCAGTGTGAGGCCACTTATGTAACCGCTGCTGTCGGCTTTGCATAAGTAAACAGAGCCAACGTCTCCAACGCAACAGCGCTGACTGACGGGATATTTCTGATCACTGACCTGCCACATTTCTTGCAGGGGAACTCTCCCTCCGGACCGGCTGAGCCTTTGTTGCCCGTCGAAGGGCTCGTCTTGCGCGCGTTGCTCTCGTAGCGGGGTTTGGAGGCGGGAGGGGGCGGCTGAGGGGGGTGGGTGACCCAGGCCAGCGGCTGCTCCCTCGTCCCCGCGTCCTCCTGGCCCTTCATGATCAGGACGGTTCCCGGCTGCAGTAAAAGAGAGAGAGGTGTTGTTAACATTTAAGTGAGAGAAATTAGGAGACAGTAAGAAAGTGAAAATATCAAACAATGATAGGCTAACTACTAGGGCTGGGCAATGTATCAATACAAAAAATATATCAATATATTTTCAAATGTGATATGGAATTAGACCATATTGCATATATTGATATGTTCAAATTTTTTTTGTCTTTCTTTATATATAAAAGCTGCGCTTGGTTAGTTCTTTTGTAATGTTTGTTATTCTTTTCTCATATAAATATATTTATTTCAGAAAAAGACTGGCCTATTTTATTTCATAGGAGTTTTGATTAAAAAAAAAGGTACTCCTGTTATACAGTATATACAATTAGGGAAGAAAGTAATGAGCTTTGAGCTTCTTAAGGAGCCATTTTTATGAAGGATTGTATTACAAAGCATGCTAGTAAACACACATGTGGACACAGCTAAAAAAAAACAACAGAAACACACACAGTCTGGCACTTTTATATACTTAATATGTGTGCTAAATGGTGAAATGCAACGCTGATAGAGGTTTTCTTGTCGAGTCATTGTTTGCTGACAGACATAATGGGGTTACACAATCCAGAGAGGTGGACAGCAGCCAAGCTGTCTCCTCTGAAACATCCAGCAGGGGGCAGCAGATCCAGCAGCCGGCCCCCCGGAGGAGACAGGAAGAGTTCAAAAGGACAAATGTGTCAAAGTCTGATGAGGCGAGCTGAGGTTTCTAACGCAGGAACATGCAGCGGATGTTCCTGTATTAGCTTTTAGGTTCCTACATCGGCTGCACAGGCCTTTGTTCCCTTCATGCATATCTGAGATTAGGTAGGTGTGAGAGTCTCTGTATGTCTGTGTGCATATCAGTTATAACGGTTAATGTGCAACATTACAAACAAATAAAGATTATTAGAATGAAAGGAGATAATTCCTTTGAGCAAATTTCTTTCATTGCTTTGAGAAATTAGACTTTTGCATGAATCGGAGACAACTCACAGTGTAATAATGAGAATATAGTAACCAAAGTATTAATTAACTTAACAAATACAGCAATGACAGTAATCCCTCTGGAGCATTGACCTACTTCTGTGGCTTGTCATGAATTTTGCATGATTGTATAGTTTTTCTCATCATTATTAAGATTTTTTGGGGGGGATTTGACATCATGCATATACAAGATTTTAAATAATTTTCTTATATATGAATAAATATAGCTTATTGTGACCTGCTGCCTTCTTCTAAAGTGTATGTTTAGTGTTTGTACAGTGATATACAGAAATTTTTTAAATGTTTATTTTAATTTTGCAAAAAATAGCAATGTTGGTAGTGAGTAAAATGCTACCTAAGTCCCTAGCAGGAGGCTTTTCATCTGTCTTTGTTCTACTGTTCAGAATAAATGAAATAAAGAAACTTGTTTTTTATCTTTATTAAATTGGTTCTTTAACTCCTAAACTGGGATACGAAACAAACCATGATCTTTGTGTACCGTTACACCCCTACAGGCCAACCCCAACAACCAAACATGGAGACAAGGAAATTTCATCATTATAGAAATAATATTTATAATAAAAAATAAAACAAAAACCTTAGGAGACACTTCCTTCACTGTAAATTCAAGAAGCAAATTGGGAAGCATATCACAGACAAAAACAATAGCGGTGTGAATCAGCGTATCGGCTCCACTATATGATTGTATCCCGATACTTGAGTCACGATACGACATTTTTTCTATTTTAAGCATTTTTGCGATATGTTGAGTATTGCGATACAATATATTGTGATTTAACTGCATTTTGTGTCCACAAAATTTAATCAATCAAAAATAATTTTGTAAAATAAGAGACAATTATCAGTCTGTTCATCTCACTTCAGTCTTTTATTTCTCCATAATGAGAGTCAAACCCACAGACTGACCAACAAAGTATTCAGTCAAACTGAACTGAAGTGATATCAAACATGTATGAACGACAACAACTGCAGCATTTTATCAAACTTTCCTCAACTTTATGCTTCACTGCTCTGAAATTTTTTGAATGAAACATACATTTTTTTTAAAACTTTGCAGCTTATTTCAACAACTTCCAGACACGATATCCTGATGCATGATGCCTATAGATTCATTAGATCTTCTAGTTTCATATGATACCAGTATCTCCAGTATATTCCTAAAAGTGAACCTGCTACAGCCCCCAGCATTAAATATCGATACTTGGCGGCCATGAATCGATATATCGCCATGCAAAATATCATGATACTATGCTGTATCGATTTTCTGCCCCACCTCTAAAACACAACCACATAAAATATAGAAAAATAGAAAATCTTCCCATGACACTTGTTGTTATGATCTCCAGAATGAAATCATAATTCTCCAGACTCCTATCATGCAGGATGACCATTCAAGCTCCTTATCTACACGTGTTATTTCCCTTCCTTTCCCATGCGGAGCTGATTATTAATTTCACACTCACATTCTCAGCGGGCGGCAGCGTGTGTGTCACTCTGGTGGGGCCGGCATCCTGTTTCCTGTCAGCTGACCCTTCCCACTTCCTGCTGTCCTCCTCCCTCTGAGGCTCCAGTCTGTGAGATCCCTGCTGGCCCGAGGAAGAGGAGTGTAAGACACACAGAGGGAAATTACAGCCGGATGCATCTTTAGAGAGCTCTGTAGTGGAGTTTTACTGTTAAACTGAATCTCCTAAACATTAGTTTGAAGTTACTGGATGACATGCACTCAATGCAGACAACTATACAAGTGTTAAAGTGTGCACAGTCTCTATAACCACACCGTCCAGTTTAACACTCAAGTGGTCAATGAAGATATTCTGAGCAGCGTTACGACACTCTGCAGCTTCATATCTAAATAAAACTCTTTCATGTCTAATCAGATCGTCCTGCAGTCATTCGGTATATTTATGTTGGTTAAGTCAAACTTTTGTTTTCAGTAAATTTTCATTCACAATCAATATTTTGTGTCCTATGGTTCTTTCTGGGGCACAGACACACTCTTAATGTCGGGTCTTGGTGACTTAAAATGACATTTTAGGTCACGACTATTCAAGCTGTGACAAGATACTCATCTCCTAATTCAGATGGATTGCGATTTTTAAGTATTGCAATTCAATGTTATGACTTATTGTGAGTCTAAGTTAAATGATACATTTCTAGAAACTTTTATTTTGGAAAAATCACTAAACTGATGCAGTAAAAATGTTTGATTTTTAGAATGTATGCAGCCAGAGATATCCTCATCTTTTGAACTCCCAGCAAAAAAACCTTTACAAAAATATTGTAATGCATTTTAGTTTCTTTTTAACTTAAAAAAGGGACACAGGCAAAAATATGTTATACTTCTTTGGAACACATTTAATCGCTTTTAGGTACATTCATGATGTATTCCACCGTATTTATATATTAAATAAATCTTAAATAATTAATTATAAAACACATTATTCTGAAAAACAGACGTGTTCGCACTTGTATTCTTCTGCCAGCTTCACCAAGTCTGTTTCTAGCTAGTATATATGGTCTATAGTCAGCTCTGTTAGAATGCCTTTAATATAAATGTCAGTTTATGGATCCATAACAGTTGTAGTGATAACGGATGTGTTGACTCATGTTGGTTGTATTACTACATGAGATACTTGTCCATGACAAGTTTGCATGCGGCTTCAGCCATGTCAAACTCTTTATTTAAATGCAATCTTTGAAACTCAAATTGGTTTCAGACATTAGGGTTTAAATGTGATGGTGCAGGTCATATCTCAGTGGATCTTGCCCCGTCTGGCATTAGACAATTTAATTATCTGTTTTGCACTATTTTCCTGGTCATTTGTGCAAATGTTTAATTTATATAATTTAGAGCTGATATCTATCCATTTTCAATGGTTTTCTTGATAATGATTTTGGTTATTATCAAGAAAACCATGGAAAATGGCTAGATATCAGCTCTTAAATTAAACTCTTTTGAGCTATTTTTGTTGTTATAATTGTATTTGTCCAAACGAATGTACCTTTAGTTGTACCAGGCATTAAAATGAACAAGAAATCGAAGAAAACAAGGGTGGTTTAATCATTGTTACCATCTATCTATCAATCCATCCATCCATCCATTTTCTGCTTTCTCTCTCTCTTTTTTCCTGACTTCGTGTGTTTCTGCAGTACAGATCCCAAACCCGTTACTGACCTTCTGTTCCGTCTCCTCCTCGGCGTTCTTGCCCTCCAGAGGCTCCAGCTCGCCGTAGATCAGCAACCCGTTGCGGCCGATCTTGACGTGTTTCTTGTACGTGTAGTAAAACTCCACACACTGCGCCACCGACTTTGTGGTCACCTGTCAACCGCACACACACGCGAACACACACATTCACACCATTTTATTGGCATTTCAAATTTCTCTCTCTTTTTGTTAAATGTCACTGAGCACATAAGGTCATGTTTCGGGGCATTTTGGAGCAGCTAAGTAGAAAAAAAGCAGTCCTGAGCTTCTGTGGAAGGAAGATAATGTTCAGCTTTTTATGCAATGTGTGGTGTAATTGTGTATATGTTGCAATGCTTTCTTGTTTGTTTTACCCCTACAAAATAAATGTCTTCTTTAGATAACACAAAAAAATAGATTTGCTTTTAAAAGCTTCATTGCAGCTACTTGCTACTGGAAAGACGGCGTCAATAACAACAAAAGCCTAAAGCACATTCAAAAATCTAATTTTTAAGCCTTTACTCTGGTGGTTTGGCCAATCAACACCAAAAAACACTAAAACTGATGCAATTTGGTTTCTTTCTTGATCGCTAAAGAGCAGTAAAGAAAATTAAACAGTCTGCAGTCTTGTAGAAAAGCAATAATCGACTGCGACACTGCAAATAATTAAACAAGAAGGAAACATTGTTCAAGAGTGACTGGATTTCCCTTCTCCCCGCCCACCCATTGTCAGGGAAAATATTGTGTGCACACTTGTTTTTTTTTGGTTTATCAGCCGACAGCAACTGCACTTTGCAGCCTGGACTGGAGAGAAGACTTTTTATGGTCCTGTTTGAAACCACAACATACCTGTTTCTGCACCATGAAGAAGTCCTTCTTGAACGTGGTGATGCCTTTGTTGAACTGGCGTCTCTCAGCTGTGGTCCAGCTGTCTGATCCTGAGGGAGAGACATTTAAAAAAAGGGATGCAGCGGTTTAAAAAACATCCAACAGACTATATTCTGAATGTGTGCAGAGCCTGACAAGTTCAATCCCACCCCCCACACTTAAAACCACACACACACTCACTGAAATCACTGGATAAACAATGGCCCTCCTGTCTTCTGCTTGGGATTAACCACATGCTGTACACCCCCGCTCCCCCTCCCTGCTCCCCTCCTTCCCCTCATCGCATTGACCCTGACAATCCTCCACAGTCACCCACTACCCCCACCCACACACCCAAACCCCGACACTCTCGCTGCCGCAGCTGCCATCGCTTTGAGGAAAGGCTGAGAAAGTCACTGTTTGATGGTTAAAAGAACCAGGGCAGGAGATTGGCTGGTGACACATCCATTATTATTAATCCATTATTATTATTATGAACCAAAACACAAACTTAGTTTGAATTAGGACTGGGCGATATGAACCAAAAGTCATATCCCGGTAAATTTAGGCTGAATATCATTATATGATATATATCCCAATATTTTTATTGCAAAGTGAGAGTCAAAGTTGTTCAGTCAAAGTCAAAGCCAATATTACATGCCACAGGTAGTTTTATTGAAACCGTATATTTAAGTGAACATAAATACTGTAGAACAACAGGAGATAAAAAATATCTTAAATAAAAGTAGCCCATGAAATAAAATAGGCCAATCTTTTTTCTGAAATAAATATATTTCTATGATAAATAATAATGAACATTACAAAATAACTAAATATGACAAACCCTAGTAAGGGCAGCATTTATATATAAAGAAAGGAGAAAAAAAGTGAACTATGTTGATATATGCGATATGGTCTAAAATAAATTTTAAAATATATCAATATATTTTTTAGATCGATATATCACCCAGCCCCAGTTGGAATTCAGTTTGGTTGAAATTGGGATTTTCCACTTAGTTTGAGTGTTTCCTTTCAGCATCTGAACACCAGCTGGGTCGGGTTTCTCACACACTGTTTTTAATCTTTCTTTTCTTTCCTTATACACCGTGGGACTGTGGAATAACATTTTAGTCTCTATGTGTCTTGCACATTGACAATAAAGTAGACTTGAGAATAAATGCAATCTTCATACGACTTACCTGAGTAGTGGTAGTTGGCCAGATGATGAGACTTGTTGAAAACTGGATTCCTCAGCATAAGCAGCGACAGAGCGGCCTGAGAAACAAACAACATTTAGACAATTCTTGGAAGTGGGCAAACATTAGCTGCACAGCGATGATTGTTATGAGGCTTTATACGGCAGGTCACTGCTGCCAAACGAACCCACTCTTGGCTCCGTGAGGCGCTCCAGTTGTGCTTTATAAACCCATAAAAACACACAGAGCCAAACAAACAATGAGCCGGTTGCTTACAGGTAACTAGGGAGCGAGATAATAATCGCTCTCATTTCTCCTGCAAGGATCAGGTACCTGTGTGCATTATATCATGAGAATAATAAGAATGGCAAAATAAGAATGAACTTTGTGCTCTTTGAGGAGAAAAAAAGTCTCGACTGTGCATGCATGTTGAAAGACAGCAGTGTGAGTCGGACTGCTGCAGAGAGTGGGCGCTTTGACACCCCCCCCCCACTCGTAGTTTCCTTGACAACGTTGGACCAGTGTAATCTCAACCAGTACTACCACAAAGCACTCTGACAGCTCGGCAGCTACTCTGAGAGTAAACTCCGGCTCGTTCATCTTTAATAACAGAAGTATTGATTGAGGATCACAGTGAAGAAAAAAATAATGAACAGGTTTGTTTTTGTTCATTAGATAAGAGTCTTTCTGTCTTGATCTATCAGACCTACTATAACTTAGTTTTATAAAACAGGTCTTCTACACAAAAGACAATTTGTCTTATATAAAATTGTGCAAATATAGATGCACAAAAATATCTTCTTTTTGGTCATTGCAATGTCTTGTGAACTTGCACGATAAATGCAAAAAAAAGTATACAAAAGCAGGCACATCATGCATTAGATACTACGTGTTGGATAGAACAAACATGCAGACGACAAAGACATGAAGTCTGCACGTGAGATCATGCTGCTATGAACATGTGCTATTTATTTTACCACCATGGTGACGTTTTGAGCATTATGCACCAAAGACTGAGATATTCTACTCATGTTAGTTAAAAGAGAGCATCAGTAGAAAACTATCACTCTTTTATTTTGTTTGTTTTGTGCTTTCTGTGTTCAGGTCAATGTTTCATTTGTTCAAGAAAAATCGAATATAACAAAAAAAAGTTTTTGACTGGTAAAATGCCTCAATCATCATGCGTAAAAGATGTTTTATATGGTCAATACTAATTTTTAAAATAATATTTTAATTATTATTTTTTTCAATTTTCTTCTTCATCTTATCTTAAAGACTCTGAACACCCATACAAAGGTTGTAATTCATTCGGGCTGTTCAGACCACTGCTCGAGTTAAAGGTGAGCTCGGACTAAAAAATAACCTTTGTGGTTGTTCAGAGCCTGTAATATTATAAAACATTGAATAAATCACTTCTGAATGTTGATCAGATGAAACAAGATAGTTGAAGTTATCTCCTTGAGCTCTAGGAAATTATAACTGGTACTTTCACTCTTTAAACACCAAACGATGAATGAATGAATGAATTAATTAATTAAAAAAAAAAAAAAAAAAAAGAACAACAGATAGATGATAAACTACGTCATAATCAATCATGAAGTATTAAGTTTCCCAGCCTCCCTCTGCTTCTGTCTAATAATAATAATAATGTTAAATGTGATTGTATCCTCTTCAGGTGGTGTTTCAAAAAGGGTCACGTGACCATGGAAGAGCCACTTGGGCAGATTTATTCCCGTTTTATTTTAGTATTTCAACCTGCTTCAAATATCTGTTGTAACACAGAGGTCAAGGATGCACAGCGGTTGTCTGCACTGTGAGCTGCACTCGATGCCCCGATGATGAGCTCTGATGTAATTAGTGGTCTGACAGTGAAGCAATAGGCATGAGACACAGGATGCATCACTGCTGCAGTATAGGTGGAGCACCCATCTGACCAATCAGGTCTCTCTGTGACACTATGACTGAGTGCAGGCTTGAAAACATTTTTCCTCTGGCATATTTTGGACTTGGATGTGTTGTCTTGTTTCTGAGGTTGTTTACAAGTACAGCTAAGAAATATGTGCATGTATATAATATCCTCAACCGCTTATCATCATCGTGGGGGGGGCGATCCCAGCTGGCATTGGGCGAGAGGCGGGGTACACCCTGGACAGGTCGCCAGACTATCACGGGGCTGACACATAGGCTACGTTCAGAAATCAGGGCTTAATGCTCAATTCGGATTTTTTTGTGGAATCCGATTATTTTGCAAGGTCGTTTACATTTCCAATTAAATGCGACTTGTATGTGATCTCCAGTGTGAATTTTAAACGTACCAAAAGTGTCCCGCATGCGCATTGGAGGACACGACGTCACACGCAGCGAGCATGCTCAGTGTTTACAGAAGTAGCGGAAAACATGGCCGCGTGCAGTAAGCCTATGTATGATGAATGCGACCTGGCCGTTCAGACTGGAGTCGGATGTCAAAAGATCAGATATGTATCGGTTTTAGGACCACATATCCAAGTGGCCTGGATTGCATTTGAAAAAATCGGATCTGTGTCGTTCAGACTGTCATTAAAAGATGCAGGTCGAATAGGGGCGAAAAAATCGGATTTGGGTCACTTCAGGCTGCAGTCTGACCGTAGCCATAGAGACAGACAACGACGCTCTCATTCACACCTACGGGCAATTTAGAGTCACCAATTAAACCTAAGTGCATGTTTTTGGACTGTAGGAGGATACCGGAGCACCTGGTGAGAACCCACGCTGACATGGGGAGAACATGCAATTTTATTTTTTTAATTAATTAAGGGCTATATTCTGTATAATGCTTCACATCTCAGCTCTGGAAAAAAAACAAGGTTACAACACTAACACTTCACTAAGTGAAAATAATGATTATTTTCATTATTAATTAATCTGCTGGTTATTTTTCTGATTTATTGACTCATCCTTTGGTGTTTGAAATGTAAAAAATAGCATCACAGTTTCATAAAGCATGGGGTGACATCACCCAAGGTCTTGTTTTGTCTGACAATCAATCCAAAACCTCAAAGATGGTCAGATTATTATCTCGTTAAACAAAGAAAATCAGAGAGTGAAAAATGACCTAAACTATAAATTGAGTGTCAAAACCGTTGCCGTTTCATTTTCTGTCTATTGATTACTCTACTAATGGTCTCAGCTCTGCAGTTCCCCCTGTACATCACACCTCTCTGGCAGCATGTGGCATCACTTCATACGCTTGGCCAAACAACCGAACCGTTTCACTATCTCAGTCATCTCAGGCCGCCGCACCACTTTCAGTACATACTGAAAGTCTACAGATCAGTCACTTCCGCTCAGTAATCATTGACATCTCAAATGAACACGTTCAATTACCACATTTACATGCACACAAGAAACCAGGTTAGTGGAAGGTATCAGGTCAAAACAGGAAGTTGGAGGATAAATATATTCATGCACTGCAACAACTGGATTACTTCAAACCTCGTGTTTATGCAGCTGGTCAGTAATTAGGATTCTACTCTTCGACCTGCTATGTTTCTGTTTTTTTAACAAACTTTTTGTGAATAGGTGAGATATGAAGCTACACTTTGACACATTTCTGTCCTGATTTTAGCTTTGGTTTGCATTATTTTGCTATGAATATTGATATTTTCCTTCATCCAGCCTCTCTATTATCACAACAGCAGCATCTTGGAGCATTTGCACGCGTATTAAAACCTTTTAACCCCGATATTATAAAATATAATATGTTTAGTTTTAGGTGTTATTAATCCCAAACCCCAGATTTTTTGCAAATCTGTGCATCTGGGGTGACGGACTGATTTGTGGTTCTAGCTTGCTACATAGACATGAAGTTGAACTAGCCGCAGCAGGATTTTCTGCCACTGTGTCAGACTTTCACCATCTGAAGGGACGTGCCATGCACATGCATCAGCATTTGCAAAACAGCCAATAGGAACATCCTCTCTCTGGAATGATGCCCAAAGTCTCAGGTTACGGACTAGATTCCCTAAAGCCTGAAAACTGAACCAACAGGAGGTGCACAAGTCTAGTTTCCACCTACTTGAATTACAATATGCTGAAAAGTCTCGATGGAAATTTTAGTCCATTGATGCCAAAAAACAAAACTGACCCCAGCTATATTGGAAACAATGAATATAACCAACTGCACGAGGCTTCCCATTTTCGTTCGCCCAATTCTTCTGAAATCCCTAACTCCCTCTCTATAACATTTAATATTAATCACTATATAAAAACATCTTTATGCATTATATATGAAGCACTTTACCAGCTCAAAAACTGAGTTAATCTGCTTGTTGCAGCTGCTGATCATTTTTCTATTTCATTCTATTACTTATGGTAGTGCCGGCCTCGTCAGTCAACATGGATTGTTCTGCTGTGCTCACCATTATGTCCCCTTTGCACTCGTACAGACAATGGTGGGCTAACTCCTGGTTGGTGCCTCCACCACACAAAACGCTGGAGCAGGCGAGGTGCATAAGGTCTTCCACTGAAAGAAAAACAGGAAAAAAACAAGTCTTTTTAACATTATCATTTAGAATGCAGTGGTGAGAATATTTTCTAAACACTATAAAAGGAGAGGATTAACATCAAAAACCTGTAACTAGAAGATAATTTATTCAAATATCTAACAGTATTATTACAATTATTACTTTTACATTTATTATCACACTTGATATTCCTTTTCCTTTATCTCACTGAAAATGCAGTTGTCTAAATTAAAAATGAAGAAATAATTTGAAATGGAGACACTGTATATTGCGACAGCTTGATAAGAAGTTATTCAACACTCTCCAATCCAAGTGATAACAGAAAGCTACTTCTGTATTTCACAAAGAAGGAAGTGACAATGCACTTACTGACCTTGTGCAACCTTTGTTCTTACATGGCATCATAAAATTATGGTTTTACCATTTTTCCACCATTGGTTTCAGTGAAATTTGAATTTTGGTGAAACAGCGCCCCCACCTGCCATCAATAACAGTTCAGGCGGAAAGTGGTACTGCAGTACAGGAGACAGGAGGTTTACAAAACAAAAACCCACAAAATTATTTAAAATTACCCTGCTTGGTGGAAGTACTTCAAGTTTTAAAAATAAAAAAGGAAAACCCATCTTTTCCTGGTGATTTATATACAAAAAAGATCATAAATAATGGGCTCCTACTTGTTAGCAACTTCAAATGTCTCCCAATATTTATACTTTCAGTTTTAGGTGATGTGACAACTGTTGTGTTTGGTACTTTCCTTACCTTTCTGCTGGAAGTCAGGTTTTTCCTCCAGTTCATTCAGCGGAGCCCAGACCAGCTCCGCTCGATGATGATCCAGCTCGACAGCTGACCGCTGCCTCAGCTCTGGCACCTCGGCCTGGTACCGTGATCCAATATTTATCCGTCTGGGAACAGGACATCAGTGTGAGCCTTTTGAATTTGATCTATTCAAAATTCATCAAGGGCATTTTTCTGTGCTCAGGTATTTATTGACTTTGAAATATTTCAGTCAGTACATCATATATTGTATCAGATTTCAGAGTAATGCTCTTGTTTTATTTCTGAGATCATGTTTTTGATTTCTTGGCTTTTCTTTCTGCCGTGTTCTTTAAATAGTCGCAGGGAGATTGTTGAGGCACTCGGGCTCGGAGCAGCACAATCCTTGCACTGTTTTGAATACCAGCTTGTTATACAGCTCTCTTTTGTCCTCTCAGCTTAACGAATAAAATGCAAATTCCTATCACAATTTGGATTTTGAACAGAGTGCACGTCTCGAATTCACTGAACCAAAAGTAAATCTATAGAACGCCCTGGTGTGGGACAAAGGTTCGAGAAAAAACAATAAATGCATGTTTCTTTACAGGCTTACAACTAAAACCAGATAGCTCAGTGCTACACTTGTGAAAATTATGCTGTGTTACATTAACAAACAATCCTGTTCCAGCATGCACCCTCCCTCCCCTGCATTTCCAGTAGGCCTGCAGTATTTCCAGTGTGTGTGTGTGTGTTCTGGCAGCCTCCCTCAGGGAAGGTGGGCTGCTAAAAGTTGAACTGTGATGGCTCTGGTGTGTTTGGGAGTACACCAGGCCCAGCTGAAAGCATGATTTATGGGCAGCCTCGCTGGCTCGTCTCTGACTAACTGCTGAGCAGCTGGCACCGGTTGGGGGAACAGCTTGCACACCGCACTCCGATAAACTGCACCTCACTGTTGATGTGAAGACAAAGAAAAACTACAAAATATAATCCCTGACTGATAATTTAAGGGTTAAACCGAATGGAGTCAGTGTGTCCCTACTGCTCCTTTTTACTGTTGCTCTAATTTTCATAAACATCCAAGCTATCCATGGCTGTGTTTACATGTGTGGAGTAACTTGGCTGCTGGCCGAGTTCTACTGAAGGTCTTTGGTTCAGGTTGTTAACATGCACTGTTGATGCCCTGCGTTAAGTTTAAATTAATTATTAATTTATAATCCTTAAAGTCCTCTTCCGGCTAGTTTTGAAGTATGTCAAAATGTAAAATAATATGTTGTACAACATGGTTTTCTCGACATGAAAAGCTTTCAAAAAATAGAAAGCTAGAAAATTAAGTTATCTGTGACTTATTACCCTATAAAAATTAATCTATCAGTCTCAAAAATCAGTCAGGCTCTACATTTAATAATATCTGCTACGATGTTACAGCGTCTTTGCTCTCTGTAGCGACAAGTCCGCTCTGTGCTGGAGGCTTTTGACTGGCTTTCCAAGTTGTGACATACCTAATCTAGCTTTCCAGATGTACGTTTAAATCTCAGATTTTAAAGGAAGTGCACAAACATCTCTCCCTTCAGTGGAGGAATGTGAAAACACATCTGCAGTGACAAACTTTGGACAGATACAAGTCAGTATAGTCAAGGCCAGACATCTTAGGGGACATGCACCTAAAAGAAAAGCACATTTTTGAGTGAAGGGGGACTTTAAAGATTTTCATGAGATCCATTTCATGTGTTTACATAAGTAATTACCTCTGTTTAGTTGTTAAATAACTGGTTTTTATCAAAGGAGTCTGGTGGCTTTGAAGGGAGCAAAGTTAACAGCTTAGTTCCCTATTGGAAAGAGCTGCCTAACAGCAAGGTAAAGCGATGAAAATATTGTAAATAAAGCATAAAGTTAAACTGATTCAGGTGGCTTAACCTTGTTCCTTGACCCATATATGGGACATAAGGGGTGTTACTACACTGTTATGCTTATGTAACACTGTGTTTGAGTTGATAGTCATGCTACATATAATTGAAAAGCTAAGATTATTTTGATTCTATTGATTAAAACCATATTTTAACATTTTAAGATGCAACCACAACAGCAAAATGTCACCTTTTATTAGAGCCCATAACTATGACTGTAGGTTGCAGGGTTCAAAATGTCTGGACATTTGGTATGTTACCATGGTTACTAATGATACTATTGGATTCTCCATGAATACATAGTCATAATTATTATATGTTAGTTATAAAAACCTGTGGAAAATAGTTTTTTTTTTTAGACATCAAATTTTAGACGTCAAATTTGAACTGGGAGTAGGTAATACTTTATACTCTAGATTTATATATTTATAGATATTAGATATTAGATATAGATATTTATACTTTAGACCCCATTGTGTTTTCCAGCTAAAAAGTTCCAGCTATAATGATCTGCAGGGTTGTATTTACCAAAAATATTCAGGCGGACAATAAAAAATAAACTATTTTTCACTGTGTTTCAGCTTCCATCACTCAATAACAGCAGCAGTAACAGTTATTCTGACTCTTTTAGAATAAACTCCAGAGTGTTACCTTTCAAATGTGACCACAGATTTAATCTATTCAAGAACAGCTTTCGATTTACATTTTACATTTTTTCTTTTGGCGTCTTAAGGTTCATTTGCAGGAACGCTAAGGGGTTAAATACAATTTGCTGCTGCCCCCATCCACAGCAGTGCAGAGATCAGCTTCTGTCTCAGTACCCCAGCCTGCTTTGCCAAATGCTACTATTACTATAACTACTTCTCCTACTTAATTAAGACAACGCAGGTCTGTTTGGCTGCACAGTAAACAGTAAACAGAAACACCAGTTGCTGTTGAAAACCGCAGGTGTCCCTAAATCAAGTGGGACTGATCTTCAGGGATTGCAACATTGACGCCAGGAAAAAAACCACACATGATACACTGTTAAACTCTGGATACTTGCTGCAGATTTATAAGCAGAACTAGATTCTCTGTGCATGTAGAGCGCAGAGCCGTTTGTTTTCAAAATGCTTTCATTTGACAGTTAATATCGATGCTGTCGTAAAAGGATGAACTTTTACTGCGGGAGACATTAGACTGCTGCAGAGTTAGATCAGAAGGCTGTAATGCTAGCTGTGGATGAGAGGGGGGAAGATTCCAGTGGTAACAGTGGCGGAGCGGCTTTAAAAGGATGGGCTTAGTGTTTCAAAAGTCTGTTTTCTCTTTCAAGACATTTCGTGATTCAGCCCTGTGTTATGGTTTGAATAATTGATTGCAGAGCTACTACTCCAGCTATGGTAATGCATGCTCTGCTCTGAGTGCCAATACAATTCCTCTGAAAATGACCCCACCTTCCCTAAAAAAAAAACCCCAAACCTTTCCACAATGGAAGATGATCATTTTTGGGGGATTCTGGAAGGGAAATACTCACGGCTCTATGCTGACTGGAGTGGCCTCGTTCATAGAAGACAGAACCGGTGGTGTGATGTCGCAGCTGTCTGAAAGGGTTCAGACAAGGAAATAGGTGATCAGTTTTAGCTGTAATCACATGATCTGTATTTTGATACAGGTGCATCTCAACAAATTAGAATATTATGGAAAAGTCCATTTCCAGTAGTTCAAGTCAAATAGCCCCAACCAATAGTGAGTGCATATAGATGGACATACTTTTCAGAGGACAACATTTCCATATTAAACATACTTTTTGAAATTGCTCTTATAATCATAAAAATTAGAAGAAATTAAATGAATTAAGACATGAAATGTTTCATTCTGTGTATAATGGATCTATATAATGTGTCAGTCATTTCCACTTTTTGAATTGAATTAGTGACATAAATAAACTTTTCTATGATATTCTAATTTATTGAGATGCACCTGTATGCTATTATACTTTGAATAATTCAGGGACGCATTATGAACTTAATTTTTTTACTTACTGGAGCGCAACAGGCTGCGTGTTGCTGACTTGGGCGTGGCAGGAGGCGGCAGGGCCGTCCCGCTGGCTGCAGCAGAGGAAAGGAAAGTGGAGAAGTAGAGGCCGGAGCCCTCGCGGACGGGGCTGAGGATTGGCGGAGGCGTGTAAGGGGGAATGGTGAGGGGGTTTTCGGCGAGGCGGACGGGGGAACGCAGGTGGCTCTGGTAGGGTGTGATGCTGGAGTAGACAGGAGGGACGATGAATAAACCAGGTTTAGGCGGTGGGATGAAAAGGGGCTCGGGCCGGGGGCGCCGTTTAGACTTTTTGCCGTCATCGTCTTTCTCCCCTTCTGTTCTTCCATTCTGGCGAGGAAAAAGAGGTGGATTTATCACAGTGATGCTGTTAGACTGAGCACTATGCTGGACTCCACCTAACCTGTTTGGTTAAAACAAACCCTGGTGTTTGTCCAGCTATAAATGATTAAATGAATGAATGAAAGTATTTATTGTCATTGTATGTCAAATAAAAGGGAAATTGTTGTGCAGTTCCTTCAGAAACATAAAATCCATGAACATTACACACATTTCACCTAAAACGATAAAAATCGAATTTGTGACATATTTTTGTTTTTATTTAATTATCATGTATTATGTAATAATTATAAGTTAAATTATTTTTTGGTGGGAAATTAAGTCATTAAAATGTCTGAAAAATCTGTTAAATAAAAACAAATAAAAATAGAAAAAAGTATATAAATACATATATAAAATGTAAAATAAAAAAAACTAGAAATATATAGAAATAGAATTAATATTGAGAGAAATGAATGAAAATAAAATAAATATTGAGAGAATTATTATAACGTAACATAGCTGTATATCGAACTCAAGTGCTGTGAAGTGAAACCTAATCTATGGCAATATAAAGACAGAGCTGTTCATATGGATGTAGAAAAGGTACTGAAAAAAATCTGAATAGTATCTGATGCATATTTTTTTTAAATGTTACATGTTAGAACAGAATTTATTCTGTAAAAGATAATTTTTACTTTCATATTACATTTCATAAGAACGCACACATAAAAAAAGCCTTGAAGACACATATGCATGGTCATACAGTTGGCTTTTCGTACATTTATCTTGAGAAATCCTAGAATTAAAGAACAAGGCATCCCGACCCTCAGCTGTAAGGTACATTATGTACAGTATAGCAGTGCTAAACCCTGATAATCTGCCTGATCTGGGACAGGGCAACCGGTTCACCAACCCACCCCCCCTAAATAAAACAGGGAAAGGGAGAAAAGTGTGGAGGACTGAAATGGGGGCAGGGGAGACACGGAGCATGATGGGGGGAAGGGAGTGTGTGTTGGTGGACTTAATAGCTGGAGTTCAGACAGACTGACAACAGACGAGACGAGAGGAAGCACCAACCTACAACCTTCCCATTATCTGTAAGTCAATTCCAACAGTTTCACCAGAAAATTATGCAAAATGTATAAAAAATGTTGCAGAAACACAAGATTAAAAAAAAGCATCGACAGATTAATATGTACCTGCTCTGAGCTCTCTGACAAGGAGTTCCTGAGAGATCGTCTCCGGGTGACGATGACCGAGGGCTTGTGGTCGGGACGGTTGGGGTCCTGGGGGTTTGAAGGCCTGGGGGGCCAGTTGGAGGCCAGGGCTGCTTCATCTCTGTCGGGAGAGGAGGCTTCCTGCCTTCGCACTGGAACAGACACGGGGATGACGAGTGGGAGGAGGCTGTCGTCTCTGGGCCGCTTGGTGCTCAGACCGCCTGTTTCAGTGGGACTCCACGGCCGGTGGGGCTCCTGATGAAGACGATGGATGAAGTGTTACATTGCATCTAATACATTGTAGGGTTGTCAAAAGTATCGATACTCAAAAAAGTATCGATACTAAAACGTTGTATCCGGATACGATACTCATTTTCAAAAGTATCAAGTATCTGAAGTTTGTTATCATAGTTGCAGTTTCTTTTTGCGCAACTGTTTTTTATTATAAATACTTAACCTGTAGTTCTGTTAATTTTTACATGTTGCATTTTTCTTGTTGATAAAAATATTTCTGTTAAATTTTGAGGTCTTTGTTTTTTATACTGGTGGTATCGAAAATGGTATCGAGTACCGAATATTTTCCCGAGTATCGGTATCGAGTTGAAAATTTTAGTATCGTGACAACCCTAATAATGGATTACTCCTTAATATAAATATAATTATTAACACTTTCAGGCATTTAAGAGACATAGAGGAGGCAAGATTGAAGCTGGTTCATAGAATATCACAGTGGAGCTGGTCATTCATTTTCTGGAATAAAAAATATGATTTAAGAGTGATTTCTTTAAATGATTTCCATTAATGTGTTGCTCTGAAACTTGCTTCTTCACAAGAGAAAGGCAGTATGGGCTCCTTCATAAACTCTTTTAAAAATAGATTGGACAAATTCGGGTCAATTAAAGATATTTTATATAACTTTAACACTGCTTTGTGTTGTTTTGTGCAAATATTGAACCTTGATCATGAATATTGTATTGTATATTGTATCATTGTCTTGTTGTGTGGTTTGTATCATTTAGCTGGAGAGTCATGTATGGAGGATGTATATCCAGTACCAGAAAAATTTAAATACATTCAAATAAACAATAAGTCAAGCATCAAGAGGATATGTGAATACATTGCTTGCACAATGCAAACGTGTGAAATAAAGACAGTTTAAATTGTTCAATTTAGTCGATAGACAAAACAAGCTGTTTGAATAGGTTAACTTGGCCTTGAGGGAATTATAATGCGAGCAAAGATTCAATCAGGTTGTAAAGTCAGATTCATAGATCAAAAACTATGGTTAGGTGCAGCCCTACAATAAAAGTCTATATTACATCATTTTGGAGGTAAAGCACCTCAAGGTGGTGGGGGCTTATCAAGCGTGGCTGCCGTGTTAAAAGATTCATTAGAAGCAACAAAAAAAAGGACAATTTCATAATTGTTTTGCTTGCAACACTAAAGAAGTTGATCACATTAAGACTTTCAGGTGTGCAACAGGTACAAATACTTCCAACCTCTAACAACTTAAGTAATTGTTGTTTACGGTTCCAGCTTAGCAAACCACAACACAATAAATCTCAAACCAGAATGTACCTGTGTGGCTGGGTGGCTGCTAATTCAACCAGGCAGGCTGCCAAATTATAATCAATAGAGTAAATGGTGAACTCTGAAACCTTGTGCCTTACATCACACAAAAACACAAATCAAAGAGAAAATCATGTCAATACTCAAATTGAGTGTTAACAGATGGCCCAATAAAGCGTTACAAAAGCCTGAAGTGTATTTCTAATGAACAGAATCTAACCACAACTGCTGTGGAAAAACACCATATAAGAGAGACGATAGAAACATTTAAATATGACCATATCTTGGAAATGTTTGCACCTTGGTACGGTACGTGCAGCACTCAAGTGACAAGCGTTAGATGCACGTCAAAAGGAACAGTCCCCAAAAGCATTCTCCACATTTTTTGCTTTGAGAAACCATAATGAGTGGGCATGAGCAGTCTGTGTGCTTTGGAGCAACTCTGCAGCGACTTCAAAGCCCTGTGAACCACCACATCATTGAAGACAGATGCATTCTGTCACTGCACGCTGCATCTTCATGGGCAGGGAGGCATGCAGCAGTGTGGCTACGCTGGATCCCTGCTCATTATTTGCTGGTGGAAAACTCCAGCCCTTACACCAGAGCGGTGGAGAGATATTCTGCTGAGCACGGCAGGCAGGACAACCCTGCACCCCTCCCTGTATAGAGAGGGGGGGGAGGGCAGTCGAGGCCAGGCTGGAGTTTCTCTCCTTTGATGGGATGGGGGGAGGTGTGCAGGCATGTAACCAAACACACTGTCTGTATGATGAGCATGAGGCCAATCCAGGGCACAGCCATGCTGCACTACAGACATACTGACTGAGCGCTGTTTGGCAACAGAACCTGTTGCACAATCGCGACATTCAGCACATAAACACGGATAAGTGTATGACTTAGAGGGAGCTGCAAAGCACATATTTGTGAAGTGTATATTTACCCTGCGACAATATTCACAATGTCTTGTTTCAGCTGCGGATTTTCCTCACAAGGCGGAGCTGAACAGCCCAGTTCTGTGGTGTAAACTTCGCCGGGCATTGATCACATCCAGCATCTCTTCCAGCAACACGTTAATCACAAACAACACAAGTTTTGGCACGGCGTTCCTGGCAGTTGCGATCGCCCGTTTGTTCCAGTTCCCCGCTCTTGTACAGGGAGCTCAAGTCCCACTGCAATTATACCCTGGGATAACACTAGAAAAATAGATCTTTAGCTCTCGCTGAGATTCACAATTAAGGCTCATAGCTGGCAGCCACGAGATTAGATATTACCCCGATAATGCAATCATAGGAATTCAGAACACTCAGTCCTCTTCTTTAAAAGGTTATATCGCTTGAGAGCAAACAGCTGAGAAACACATGAGTGAGCAAAAGAACGAGGAAAGCAGAAAAGGAAAGAAACTAGAATTACTGCCTTGCGGTTGTAAGATTCCGCCAACTAGACAAGCTGCATATTACATCCATGTCAGTCCAGATTCATATCATATACTGTATGTAGTGAAAAGGGGATTTAATAAAAGGTTTCAAGTGGAAGTTATCACTACATTGACATGCATGATTCTAGTTAATACTTCCCAGTGATAAACATTCACTCAGAGACTATTCTTACAGAGGACTGATAGGAAGCTGAAACTTAATATCTGCAAAACCAAAGAGCTGGTGGTGGAGTTCCAGAGGAACAGGTTCTCATCCAGGGACAGGAAGTGAAGAGGGTGGAACAAGTACCTATGGATCCATACCAATAAACACTGGACTGGACTCACAACACTGGAACCCTCATTAGAAAGAGAAAGAGCTGACTGTTTTATCTGAAAAGACTCAGATGAGTGCAACAGATAAATGCCTAAGTGACTTCTAACAAAGCTGCCAACAGAGTGAGTGTGGGTTCACTTAACTAATAATCTTTTCATGTCTTTATTTTAAAGACAAGTATGAATATCAATAAGCAGTTGATATCGGGATCAAATTCAAACGATGCTAATCCCGATCAACAGGCTCCTGCAGATCTTTTATCAAGCAGTGCTCAATTCTTTGCTCGTTGGTTTGCATCATGGCTTGGAGTTCAGCTGTCTACAAGCTTTTAGTCCAGCGAGCTGATCAGGAGAAGGGACAAACATCCTTCAAACCCTCTCCACAACAAGCTGGAAGAGAAGGGCAACTCACTGCAGAGGGAAGGATGAAGAAGAAGATTAAAGCCTGGGAGATGTTTCTCACTCTAGTCGAGGGTTTAAGGATAGAGATTTGGAAGCCCCTTAAGGCAAGTTTTGTGATATTTGATATGAGGATAAACAACTAAAATAGAATCCGCTTGACTTTGTTGTTCTTGTTCTGCCGATTCTGATAGAACACAAAGTTGTAGCCATAAAAGTAGACAATGCTTCAAATATGGATGTTGAAAAATAAAATCTAAACACGGATTGCTTCACAGACATCTTCAACCCGGCAGAACAGAAGATCTATACAATCACAAAGTTTTCAAGGTGGGTGCCAAAGATCAGTGTCACCAATTCAGTATCCAACCAAATGTCAAATATGGTCACAAACCCCAGTTTTGTTCCTGAGTCATGGCGCAGACTAATGGCCATTAAAGTGTTTTTTCACAAAAGTATGTTGTCCCAGTGAAGTGGACTACTTGGATTTAAATTGTCATCATTTCACTTTATCCTATTTGACATTTGTGTGAAATTTCAGCATAATAAGCACCTTATGACTTCAAAAACAAGTCACAGTGACCTTTGACCACCAAAATCTAAATCAAATCATTCTTTTCCACAAGGTGTTCCTCCAATTTCATTAACAAGAATGGATGGACACAAAAACATAACGCCTCCTGGCTATGTGTGTCTCCAGTGCAGAGTTATAAAAAGTAAAAAACCAAAACAAAGACATAAAGAATGGCTGGACATGTTGACAGTCTCATAATGGAACCGAGCACCTACCTTTAGAACTTGTGAGGGTAGAGACTCCATTTCCGAGGCCTTCTGAGCAAGGGTCTCCAGGTTGACCTCCTGGGACACCCTGCGTTTCCTCCGTGTGCTCTGGATGACGCCTGTCGGTGCTGCCTGGATGTCGCGGGCCCCGTTCTGGGAGCCCTGCGGCCCCGGGGCTGCCTGATCCGAAGAGGCGGAGAGAAAAGGGTTGTCTGACGGCGCCCCGCCTTCCTTCGAGAGCCGCCGTGACCTGCGAAGCTGCGTCTGGGATTGTGTCTGCAGTTGTGACTGGGACAGGGTCTCGGGCTGGAGGATGGGCGGCAGCGGATCTGAAGGCTGCTGGGGTTCTGGGGTGATGTCCTGGATAATTGGTTCCTGGATCTTTGGGGGAGCTGGAGCAGAGGGCTCCTGGGAGTGTACCACCGCAGGCTGTGGATGCGGGTGAGGGTGTGCATTTTGTGCACCCGGGTAATAGTCAAGCACATGAGGGTTTTGTTGTTGCAACTGCTGATGTTGCATTTGCTGCTGAATTTGGAGCTGTTGCTGCTGCTGCTGCTGTTGTTGCTGTATCTTTTGTTGCTGCTGCTCGTGCTGTATTTGTTGCTGCTGTTGAAGCTGCTGCTGTACATGCTGTTGATGCTGAATGATCTGTTGCTGCTGCATTTGTTGTTGGTGCTGCTGCTGAATTTGCTGCTGGATTATGTGATGTTGCTGCTGCTGCTGACGTTGGATTTGCTCTTGCTTCTGCAGCTGCTGCAACTGGTGTGGTGGTTTGGCTTGTGTTGAGTAGTTAGGTGGGTTAGGTAGGGTCGTCCTGTTGCCTTGAAAGGTCTGGTAGTATGCCGGCAGGTGCTGCTTGGGCTGACCGAAGGCCAACTGGAAGGGCTGCAACACTGAACTCCCACCTGGGTGAGATGTGCTGTGCTGTTGGGTGTTTAGTGCCCCGGGTTTCAAAGTCTCCTGAAAGGCCTGGGACTGCTGCTGCTCCCAATCCAGTCCCCGAGCCTTAACAGCATCCCTGTATGCTTCTGCTGCAGGGTTTGGCTTATCTGCAGCTCTGTTAGGGGGCTGTTGATGTGGCTGTAAGCCAGAAGTCTCATGCATCGACTTCACGAATGCATTCTGTGTCCTTGAGTCTGTTACATTAACACCTCCGATGTAATTGGCAAAGTTTTGTCCCCAGTTAGGCATGGTATTCCAGGAGGCAGCTCTTTGCTGCTGGGCCAGAGATGGCTGCTGCTGATTGGGCTCCTGGTGGGCCCATTTCATAGGCACGGTCTGCTGATAATGACCCCTGCTCTGGTCACCCTTATCCGGGCTGAAAATAACAGAGTTCAGGTACATGTGAGGGGCCTCTGGATTGGAAGTCACAGTACTTGCAGCTTCGCTCTGTCCGGGGTCTGAGGCAGTGCCGCCAGGGACATAGTAGGACCCCTCGGGGTGTTGAGACGTCTCCTTCATTGCTATGCTTTGTTCGTTGAAAAACGTGATGCGTTTGCCTGTTCTTTTGGCGCTTGGTTTCTGCTGAGCTGGTACACTCATGACGGGCATGAAGAAGCCGAGCCAGGTGAATGTTTTCAACCAAACCAGATGTTAATTTTCCACTGGATCACTTGAATATATCAATCCAAAAAAAACAAAGCTGCAGAACTACATTGACATCTGAGTCAGCAGTCGTAAGGTCAACCAAGATAATCTTCTCTTCCCCTCTGAAGTGCTTTGTGACCCACTCAGAGGTCGTCGGCCTGGGGTGAGCAGATCTGAAGAAGTCCGCGTGTTTTTCTCATTCATGGGCAACACCCTGTATAGAGAAAATGAGAGAGAGGTCAAGCATTGAGCCATCAGACTAAAGGGGTCCCCACAGGGGGGGTCTCATTATCACCCCGCCTCAGCCATGTAAAAACCTGCTGTTTGCTTTTTCAACAATAGATCTCCACTGAAAGGTATCCGGTGTGAGAATAGAGAAGGGTGAGGGGTTGTCATTATTTGTTAGAGCTCACATGACAGGGATAAGGTCCTGCATGCAGGCAAACACGTATGCCGGTCGTTGCAAGACATAGCTCAATCAATAGTTCCTGTAAATGCCATTACAAAATATTACTGCACCATGTTTAAAGATGAGCCATGGCATCAGCACTGGAGGGGAAAAAAATCAAATTGTTGAAATCCAAAACCCCCCTCATGAACTGACCTGTAACAGAAGCCCCCTTTCCCGCCAAACTACAGAACAGACAGCAAGTTAAATGTGATAGAAACCTCTGTTTACAACCGTGTGACTCATCTGATCTTAAAAGAGGGAAGCCATGGCCTTTGAACTGTGGCTGCAGACTCAAAAAGGAAGGGCAACTGAAAGTGAGCAAGCATGAGTCACAATGAATGAACGATCTCTGCGAGGGAAAAAAAAGAAAGTCCAAATGGCCTTGCAGGCTTTGATAGCTTATAGGGGATCTTGACAATTGCCATGGTAACCCGTGGTGATTATCAGAAAAAAATAAAAAAATAATATCATGGCAAGGTTTTGGAGCAGATTTTTGACACAGTGCATTCTGCCAAATTCCAAGAAGCGCACAGATCCTGACTGTTTCTGTTAAAATCTCCATCCTTGCTCCATCTGTATAAGACAAAAATCTTGTGCAGCAGTCAAGCAGAAAAAAATTTCATCTTGCAGGACAAAAAACAATTTGTCCTTCTGATTACATGAATTAATACCAGAATCTCTGCAACACGGACATGTCTGACAACCTAGGAAGTGACTGATAATTGTCACCCTTTACTCTGGTGGCCTAGTAAAACACACGCTTCTTAAAATAGACAGCTGCAGCTGTTCAGATCCTGCACTGGCTCAGGGGCACCACTGAACTGACTGGAGAAGCTGAATGACCATGCTATGTGGCTAACAAACAGTGTGTGTGCACGATCAATGCCATGTGATCTTACACCATGTTGTGAATCCCTACAAAACATCCTCTATGAAGAAAGTGCACATAAATAAATCACAATTATCTTGCAGAATGAGCAAACAAAACACAGCTTACTGAGCGACCATGCTGTGTGAGCAGTCTCTGTGCATTAAAACAGACTCCCATCTGAGGTGAGGGATCATCGTGACGCATCACAAGTGCAACCTTACACAAGCCTGGGGTTTAGCCCAATACACAAAGTAACACGTTAAATTGGCTTAAAAAACATGTCAAGCATCATTAGCCGCCCTAATCCATTGCCGTTTCCTAATTTAAATCAGATCGTGTGGCACAGCCCGCACACAAGCGGGGCATGCTATAGGCCTGCAAGCGTGCATGAAACGACAAATAAAAGACAACATGAGAGGAAAAACATGCTGATTCCTCCCACGACAGGACTCTTCCTGTTGCCCTCCCTCCACATCACTTTTCTGTGGCCAGCCAGCTCAGCGCTATTTACGAGAAACCCTTTGTTGCAGAAAACGGATTATCCAGCCACTAATGCCATGTCCCGTTGCAACAAACCGAGCCAACAATGCAGCCTGCATGAGAAAAGTGTGGCAAACAAACAGACACCGTGGATCGATTCAAGTTGTCAACAAGGCCAATACGTCACATGTCTCTCTTTCTGTGCAGTCTCTGATTGAGACGTTAAAAAACACCCCACGGACGAGCGATGAGCGCCGTATGGAGGCTCGATCAATCTCGAGGTAAACAAAACTTTGTCAGCAAGGCTGTGGCAACAACAACATGCACTGTCGACCACAACAACAACAACGCCACAGTCATCGACACCGCGTCTCCAGCCACTGTCTTGTCCCGATACTTACTGTGTTTGTCATGAAAGCTGCTACTAGCGGCAGCTCAGCCCGCAGGATCGCACACTGGCAGCTCTGTGCGGCCAGCAGCAGCAGCGGCAGCAGCAGGCCCGCACAATACAGACCTGCGATGATGACTGCATACATCCCCAAGGTTGACTCATGCTATGCTGCTGACCTCACTCACTGGTACTTTTTCCCTCACCCCCTTCCCTTCCCTTCCCTTCCCCTCCTCTCTCTCTCTCTCTCTCGCTAGAAAGTCAAGAGGAAACGGGGTCGATGCGTAAACAGAGTCCTTCCCGGTCGCTAATCTGCAGAAACGCGGGCGCACTCCCGCCGCTGTCTGTTGCACATTATTGCACTAGGATTGCACAAAAAACTCACGCTGGCAATGCGGCCTTTTGCAGTACATCGACTCTCTCCGTGTCTCTGCTTGTCTTGTGATTTCCCCCCACCACCTACCTCCACCACCACCAGCTCGCTGGCCACACCTACTTCCATGCCCATATAAGGTCTTCCTCTGACATGCAAGGCGCTGTAATTTACGGAGCAAGATCCCTCTCAGTCCATGCGGGAAATTCCAACACACATGGGAGGACCGCGGGGATGGAGGGGGAAACGACGCACCCGGATACACCAAGTTTTACATTCACTTTTCTTTCTACAGTTACAGTACACTTCTTCTTCTTCTTCTTCTTTCAGAGGAATTTCCTCCTGAGATGCACGCGTGGTTTATGCACACCACAGAAAACACAAGCTGCAGAAAGTCCCCATGATGGTGTGGAAAACAGAAAAAAAGAAATACATGTCTGTTTATGTTAGAGCTGCTGGAGATACTTTCAGTATGAAATTATATTTTCCAAGTAATTGAAGATAAGTCTAAAACAGGGAAATGCAGCTATCTATCACACATGGACAGATCCTGAATTAAAAGTAGAGTTTGGCAATAAAGCAAAAATCTTCTATCCTGATATCTCATATATCAGTATTGATATAAATCACAATATAGCATATTTTTTCGTGATTCAATAAGTAAATTGTCCATATGAAATAAGCACATCGTGCAGCCTATTTGTGAATACTCCACAGTCATACATGGTTCAGTCCTGCTTTGCCTCCAAGTGCAAGGTTAAAGTGTGGTCCAAAATTATGTAAAAAAAAATTAGTGTTAACTCAGTCTGGCTTCTGTTTTTTCCCCTTGCGATAAAAACAACCTTTTTACATTATTTTATTTGTTATTATATAAATATATATTATTTATTAGTCAAGATTAGCACAAAACCAATACTGGATTTTTTTTTAACTGATAATAATATATCAGCTGATATTCTTGTATATATACACATAACTATACAGTTACAATTGTATTTATGTTGTAACTTGAAGGTAAAATGGGTAATAGTTTAAGTTTGCTGCTTTATGTCCCATGCATTTTACTTTAGTTTTTGTCAGTGTTTTTAATGTGTCTGATTGCAATATTCTGGTGATAATTATTATTTTTATGTTGCTTTATAGTTTTAACCCCTGTGTTAATGACATCATAGTGCTGACATCACTGAGAGCAGTTATTCTGTCTCTCATTCTTGCTGCCTCACTGGATGGTAAGTCAGAGCGCACTCTGCTGGACAAACTATGTAATGACACCATTTCGATATGACAAGCTTAATTTTCTGCATTACATTCCGTATAAAAAGTTTTTATATCAGCACATATTGGACAACACATATGCTGACACCAATATATCCGTGATAGATCAATATACTGATATATTGGTCGGACTCTAATCAAGATAATCCGCAGACTTTGTTGTGAGCAGTATCATGCATTTCCTTTCTAGTATAGTTCCTTAATGAAACTGCTCACAACAAGATCTTATCTTGAGTAACTGGGTCATGATTTCTATAAAGAGACATTGCTGTCGAGCTTTTTTAAAATGTATTTTTTGGCACTTTTCCACAAGCAAAGTGCCATCTAGTTCCTAGGGCTGGGCGATATGGACCAAAAGTCATATCCCGATGGCTGAATATCGATAAACGATATATATCCCGATATTTTTATCGCAAAGTGAGAGCAAATGTTCAGTCAAAGTCAAAGCCCAATATGACTTATCACAAGTAGTTTTATTGAAACCGTTTATTTAAGTAAACATAAATACTGTATAACAACAGAAATACCTTTTAAAAAACTCAAAGCTCCATTAAGTGCACATTTAAATAAAAATCTTAAATTAAAATAGCCTATGACATCAAATAGGCCAATCTTTTTCTGAAATAAATATATTTATATGAGAAAAGAATAACAAACATTACAAAAGAACTAAATATGACAAACCCTAATAAGGGCAGCGTTTATAATAAAGAATGAAATAAAATTTGACCTATATCGATATATGCGATATGGTCTAATTCCATATCACATTTAAAAATATATCAATATATTGCCCAGCCCTACTAGTTCAATTAATTTCCTGAGCAGGCAGATATCTCAGCAGCTGATATTTCCAACAATCTGCAACTCACACAAAAATAATCTAGCTGGATAAATAGCACTACATAGCCTGGGTATACCCAGACTGCCTTGCGCGCTCGAATTTGATTTCGAACCTCCAGGCCGTCTGGAAACCAAGCGATTATCTTAGCCCTGTTTTAGGGATCCAATCACAGAGCGGGGAGGGACGGTGAGACGATGACGCGTACTACTCGGCACTTGGAAGCTTTCCGGATCCAACATGGCTGCTGCGGACGCGAAACTCTCTTTAGCTGTAGATGGTGTTTTAAATAGTTTAGAGCGAAAGTTGAAAGGCGAAAGGTCTCTCGGCAGCTCCGCTGTCCCCCGGCTCGTAGCGAGATCACCGGTAGCGGGACTATTAGCGCCGCACGGGCGGTTTCTGCGGCTCGTTGCGCCGAGCCGGTGAGACCGCCGGTCACCGCGGGTGATCTGGCTCCGAGCCGGGGGACAGCGGAGCCCCCAGAGACCCGCAGCAGCTTGTTTATTGCCCATAAAATCAGTGGATGTGTGTGGCTGAATGACATGAGGGGGAATAAAGCGTGAAAATAAATAATCTTGCAGAAAGCGAGAACTGGAGAAGCAAAGCAGCAGCAACACTCTCTCACAGACACACACACAACAAACATCCATCTCTGTTGCTCTACTACGTCATCTGGTATAACTGATCTGATTGGCTAAGAGCTACCTACAGACGCTTTGATAGACATTCTAAGCGCCCAATAAACGGCTCCGGAGGATCGTAAACCACACCTCCTCTACGGAGAAATACATTGTAGGTGTCCAGACCTAATCTCCAATGAGATTTGGTCTGGTGTTAGCCAGGCTAAGCACTACAGGTAAGAGGAGAAGTATGTATATTTTCTTTTGGGATGAACTGTCCCTTTAATATCTGTGATTATCATTAGACTGTGTAGGTCTTTTTCCACAGTAGACATTTTGGCAAGTCACAAAAGGAAAAGCACAGGTGTCAATAATAAAATGAATGATGGCTGAATTCCATTTAGCTGTTTCAGTGTCAGGTTCCTGGTGTTGTACAAGCTGGCTCCCTGTTACAGCTTACTGAGAAACTTGAACAGAACCAAACCATTGTTACTGGTATAAGTGACACATTTGCTTTTCCTACTATGACACAGCAAAATGTCTGCTGTGAAAAAGAGCTTTTATAATGGGAAAATGTTGCAATATATTGGCACTGGACATGATCAGACATGTGCCAGTCAGACTCTGCAGGGCTGCAGTCTCTCCACCAGCCTCTCTCTCTTCTCTCTGACCCTTAAAATAACGTGCAAAGCCTGAAAACATTCACAGATGCTGTTGACAAGAAGTCGAGTCAGGCTGACATCTCTGCCACCGATGACACTGTCACTGCTCTGGGAAGTGTGGTGTCACCATGTGTGTCTGTGTGCCAAAAAACTTTTTTGGCTGCACCGATGTCTTTTTAAGCTACCAGCATTGTTGATACTTAACTCAACTGACAGACTCTTTATTTTCCAGTCAAAAATGCCAAATATTTGACAGTTGCAGCATGTTAAAAGTAAAGTTTATTTAATTGTGAAAAGTAATATATTTGTTTTTGGTTTAGACAAAACAAGAAATTTGAAGGAAATGCTAAGGGATATTTTTCTTATTTTCTGACAATTTATAGTCCAAATCGTTAATGGAGAAATTATCTGGCAGATTAAAAAGAAAAATAATAAAATACTAATCAAAAGCTGCAGCCCAAGATAAAAACATCCTGATTTCCCACCACTCATATTGAAATATATTTAAAAAGAAGTTACTCTAGATTAAGAGTAAAATAACAGCCGACTTCAACAATACTGGTGCTAAGATCATATATATATATATATATATATATATATATATATATATATATATATAGTCAAAATTGCTTTTTTTTTGCCTAAATCATCTCCTCATGACGCCAGCCACCTATGGTAAAATAGCCTTCATCCTCAGTTGATCAGATCATGTGATTTTACCCCTTTAAGATAGTGGCCTATGTCAAGTGTGTGACTTAAGCAGATTTATTATGCCTAAGTAAAAATTAAATGTGACTTAGGCAATTTTTTCAATATGCCTTTAGCATGATATGGTAACACTTTATTTTGAAGGTGTCTACATAAGAGTAACATGAGCATGTCATAAACATGACATGGGATGTGTCATGAACATTAATGACACTTTGAAGTAACATTAATGCTCATGATACTTGTCATGTCATGTTTCTGACAGGCTTGTGTGACTCTTATGTAGACACCTTCAAAATAAAGTATAACCAAGTCTTGTATAAGTCACAAAGGCATGTTCAAAAAATTGCCTAAGTCATTTATTTCTCTTAAATTACATAATTTACACACAGTGTTATTACTATGCCAATAGACATCCTTTGTTACATCCCTTTTGAGTGAAATGATCAATAAATGTCATATGTTACACTTTTGGTGAAGTTTTTTGTGCTTCCTGCAAAACTTGAAAGAAAGAGTTAGGCGATTATTTTACCAGGGTGACGATATATATTCCGCTCATCGTGTTTAGGGCACATTTTTTGTAGGAGATTGGGGTTTTTTTTGCACGGCACAGACCAGAGATATATAGTGCCAACTTTAGCTACAGGTGAGGTACTATAAATGCCACGCTGAGTGTTTTCCCTCTGGAACTTTCTAGGATTTTCTGTGTGTGTGTGATGGGAGGATCAGGTCAGGTGTGAAGCTAGCTTCAATCTAGAGGCTAGCTGTCTAAGATCAACACATTAACAACAGTGAACTACACCACCATGAAACAGAACATCTAGCACAGAGTTGGGCATGCATTAGCCTTACAGTACTTACATTAAACTCAGTCCCTCCATGGCACATACGCCTTCATTTCCCTGCTTTGACGGCGCTCTGCTGCAGCTAAAGTTGGCGGTAGGCTAGTGTAACAACAGCGATTTAGTCATCAAGCCCCGTAAACTTTTTATTATTTTTTTCAGATTCCTCCACAAAGCGTCACTTCCCAGTTTGATTCACTTGAAGCTAGCTGTCGATGCTGCAGCCTAGTATCCATAGATACATACTAGTGTCTACGGGACTTAACGCGCTTACACATCTTTGATCAGAAACGGATCGGCTGCATTGGCAACATCGCCGCTAAACGTAGAAATGACACTGCTGAGCACAGTTCAACCGGCTGCACAAGTGTCGCTGAGCTAGATTAATGAAAGACGTTGCTGAGGGCTGGTACCGTTTCTGATTTAGCTGCCTTAACGGCTCAACTGACACCAGCAGCTATGGGCGACAAGATAGTAAACCCCCATTTCACCGGAATCGCACAAACAACTGAAAATTTGTGTTTAGATTCTTAACATAATTGCTGACACATATTAATAATCTAAACGCAAATTATTATTCGCTAATGGTTGATAGAGCCATTTTACATTTAACCCATAAGAACCTTAGTTATCCTTAAAGGAAAATTATGGGGGATATACCACAGAACAAGTTGACCACATAGAACACATTTATGTTTTTTTTGTTTTGTTTTTTTTAAATACTCGCCCTAAATGTCAAATATCTGTAATGTGATATAAACGTTACAATGGCCGTTTATGGTATTTATGTTTAGGATATTTCTTATTTTAAAATAAAAAAATAGAAACCTTTTCTGCTTACAGAAACAGAATTTTGCCTTTTTCTTTGCACAACATTAATCAAAACTGTGACATTAATAGTGCTGTTTAACAAATTATTTTTTCAGATTTGTTTTTAAGTAACAAAACAAAATTATAATACATCAATAATAAATAAAAACAAATAACCATTTGCCTTTTTGTTTGCATCTCCATAACATATATCAAAATTGTGACTTTTAATGTGTTCAGGAAATATGGCCAGAACAAGTTTGTCAAATGTAATACAGGACATTAACGGATTAGAATTGTTAAATGGGTTTAAACTTAGCCTAGTCACAAAAAAATAAGCTTTTTGAAATTAGCTACTTTTTCACATTTCTGTTTCCAGTCACAGCCACATTTTGAAGAAGTCACTTAACCACCACACCAGGGTGTTGAATATACGTCGCTTAGGGATTTAATGAGTTAAGGTGAAGCATAAAGCTGAAGTGTTTGTTACATGGGTGTCACCATGGGTTCTTATGGGTTAAAATGAAATGACTGCCCTCTAAACAAATAAACAAACATATAATGTAAAGATAAATTGACAGTGGGAGGACTTGCTTTAGGCGAAAACGGTCACGTTTACCCCCTGCTAGCCTCCAAACAACAGAATGTTGTAATGTAAATACAGTACAATAGTCATGTTTTATAGTTAGACACTGGTAACAATCAATAACTCTTTATTTTTTCAGGCAAAAATTAAAAAAATATTGGATGTTGGATGGCTAATTCTTCAGAATGTCTTGACAGATGTCATAATACGCATGCGCTGATTGTAACGGCTGCCTCCTAAATATTAAAATAATAATTATTTAAAGTCATATCGACAGTGGATGTCAGTCGGTGCTGTCACCAGCTAACTTATTAATAAAACACGTTTTTAAGATGATACAGAATCAAATATGAGGCGCTGGTTGACTCCTGGCTTAGAAAGATCCAGATCTAACTGTAACGGAATTCAAACAAAGACGGAAGTTGCTTACAGAGAAGCCTCTTGCTTTGGGCTGAAACGGTCTCATGTTTACTGTTAGCCTCCAGATAACAGAAGGGACTTAACGTAAACACAAGACAAGTATTTAAGTCAGGTTCTGGAGTTAGTTAGTCACTTTCTGGTGCAGGAGCAAGCAGCTTTTAACACTGTGACCTTAGCGCACGTAACTAAAAGCCTGACTTTTGTTGCCAGATCTGGGACAGGTACCTCTCGGCGTCGATATCAAGACTAACTTTCCTTTTCGAAGATGCAGGTGAAGAAAATCGTTCTCAACTCAAGACCAGGTAAGGAAACTTTTCACAACCTATTTTCTTGTGTCCTGTGCTACAACACTTCGCCCGTATGGCTAATGTTTCCTTACATGATTCCTCTCCACACATAAAGGTAACGATGGAGAGCCAGTTCCTGAAAATTTCCGACTGGAGGAGACCACTTTGGCAGCTGACCTGAAAGATGGGGAGGTCCTACTTCGGACACTTTGGCTTTCCGTCGACCCTTACATGGTAAGGATAATACATTTTAAGTTATTGTAACTTCTTTTGCATTAATTTTCCACACTTAAACGCTTCAAAGACAGCCAAAAATGTATCATACAGTCAACTATTCCGCCTGTGTCAGAAAGTTTAAGGCAATACTCGTATATAAGTAGAAAAGTAAAGCACACCAAGGGTTGTATTGAAGTGCTGTTCACTGGAAACAGACTTGAAAGTAGGAAAATGTGTTGCACCCTCTGGCTTCATATGTATTTCTCTTTTATTTGGAAGACAGTTTGGCCCTCAGGGAAATAGTCCCTCGGGCTTTATTTAAGATCAACAATGATGTTGATCTTGATGTTGTTCATGTTCATCATCAACAATGATGTTGATCTTGATCTATAATGCAATCCACCTCAAACCAGCCCTCTGGCTTTCTTTAAGATCAGCATTTTTTTTAATGTTTGGACAGGTCGGCTCTCAGGCAAAATCAGGCCAAACTGGACCTCTGGCCTTCTTTATGATCAATATTATTTCAGACCTTAATGAAGGCCTGATGTGTGGAAAGACCAAGCGTCATCTAAATAAAAGATAAATGCACTTAGATCATCTTCCTACTCTACATGCAAATCGTCTTCATCTCCATCACTCCTAATTCTCTTTCTGTTTTTGCCTCTCAGCGATGCAGAATGAATGAAGACACCGGTGCTGAATACCTGACTCCGTGGCAGCTGTCTGAGAGTGCTGAAGGTGGAGGTGTCGGCGTGGTTGAGGCCAGCAGCTGCAGTACTTACAGTGTAGGAGATATTGCTGCTCACTTCAGCTGGCCTTGGCAGACCCACGTTGTTCTGCAAGGAAGTGTCTTAGAGAAGGTGCGGCATATTTCTGAGTGTCAATGCTGTGAATAAAAGTTACCTGCTTATGACAAATAAGCCTGATATAAATATATGACATTAACACCACATGTGATACATATTATGTGCTTTGCAGCTTGATCCAACATTGGTCGATGGGCACCTCTCCTACTATCTGGGTGCATTTGGTATGACAGGCGCCACTGCACTGTTGGGCATGAGGGAGATGGGTAATGTGACCAAAGACGGCAATCAGACCATGGTGGTGAGCGGAGCGGCTGGGGCCTGTGGCTCCATAGCTGGACAGGTAACTACCAAAATTTTCAGATTTGGATCCAACTAGGTTTTGAAATCTGTAGCTATCTGAGATACTGATTAAATGCATTAAAAAAAAGCATTATTAAAATTGTAGTGTAACATGTTTACTCCCTTGTATCCTGAGTTTTTTTGAGAGTGAGATATAATATTAGATTTTATTGAGTTTAAATTAATTAAACTAGCTTTTAATTGATCTCTTCCAACCACAGATGCAAACATGAAAAGAGACAAGATTACAAATAAATTCCTCCATTTGACCCTGTTCTTATTTTTCCAGATTGGCAAGGTGGATGGTTGCGTAAAAGTAGTTGGGATTTGCGGCTCTGATGAGAAGTGCAAAGCTTTAGTGGATGACCTGGGCTTCTCTGCGGCCATCAACTACCGCCAAGAGGACGTCTCTGCAAAGCTCAAGGAGCACTGCCCTAAAGGAATAGATGTTTACTTTGACAACGTGGGCGGTGCCATCAGTGACACTGTAATCCAGCAGGTAATGCTTCATTTTTTTTTTGAGTGTAATGTAATATATGTTGTACTTTCATTTGGCTTGAAATTACATGGATTGTGCAAAATTAGAAGTGTTGACTATGGATTCTAAATGCTTTCTCCTGATTGTCAACAGTGAGTTTTTTTTAAGGCTCATAAATTTTCTCTCGCACTTCCTACCTCCAGATGAACAACGACAGCCATGTGGTCCTGTGTGGGCAGATCTCACAGTACAACAAGGATGTGCCGTATCCTCCACCCCTGAGCGCAGAGACACAGGAAGCCCTGCAAAAGAAGAACATCACCCGGGAGCGGTTTATTGTGCTCGACCACATGAGCAAATTGGAGGCTACCATCACTGAACTCTGCGAGCTAGTTGTATCAGGCCAAGTCAAAGTAAGGAGTGAATGATGATGTCTGTGTGTGTGTGTGTGTGTGTGTGTGTGTGTGTGTGTGCCTCTTCCCTGTCTCTCTTCACGTCATTCATTCATATTTTGGCTTTTTCTCTGCAGGTGCTGGAAACTGTGGCAAATGGCATTGAAAACATGGGAGGTATGTAGAATTTATTCCTTCATGTTTTCTTACTGTGTGACTTTTCTGTTAACTTTGCAGAAATTTAAAAGAAAAATTGTTTTCTTTCAGATGCATTTTGCTCTATGATGAAAGGAGGAAACATTGGCAAGCAAGTTGTAAAGATATCGGAGTGAAGAAAATCACTGTAGCTGCTCTCATCGGACAGACGCCTTGAGAAATCAAACTGCAGTTTGCCTTCCGATCACTGCCATTAACACTAACTCATTAAACTCTAGAAACATAATGCATTCATCAGCTGACGTTAGTTAATTACAATTACAAACCATGACAGAGAAATCACACAATGTTCTTTTAAATTGTGTTTGAGAGAAAGATAAATGAAATGTGAAGTGTAAATGAAGTCTTATTGACTTTTGGAAATAGATGCTGCTGTTTAATAAATGTTGAGTACAAAACTGCAATACTGCCTCATCGTATTTTCTTCTAAATGGCAATAGCCACGGTTTTAAAATCTTTCAGTGTGAAATAAAATCATAATGGCACATCAGCAGACATATGGAGTCCCAAAAACTGACAAAAAACACTAAAGGTTAAAGAAAACTTACTGTTAATATAATTATTTTAACTGAGCTTTAAAAGACATATATAGCTTTTCAGGTATTGCTTTCCATTTTGCCTCCAAAAGAATATCTAATTTGAGGGGAAAAACGATTGGGCAAATGAGAAAAATGTGGCTAGTTACCTTAACTGAAAACACTGCTATCTTAACACACAAATAACCAGCCGTATCAATTTACTAGCGACCTAGCCCAAGCTAACCTTTGGTATTGAAATGTACTTTAGCATCACTGGTTAAAGACTTTAAACAGTAGCAAGAGGCTAGCAAGCTATTGCCAATTATAATAAAATGTTTGTACTTTTACTTCAGTAAGTTGTGAATGCGCAACTTTTACTTGTATTGGGGTAATTTCACAGTGTGGTATTAGTACCACACTGTGGTACTAATACCACATAATTGTAAGTAAGGGATCTGAATACTTTTTCCACCACTGTATATTCGTGATACAATTAAATGTTAGATAGGTGTAAGATAACAAAAGCCAATAAAAAGGTGGACAAATATTATTAGGTTGAAGAATCCAATCCTCATTCTCCAACCCCAAGAAGCTCTACTCCATCTTTACAAACCTCCTGGTCCCTCCAACTCCCCCTCCTACCTCCTCCCTCCTACCAACCCACTTTGTCAACCATTTCCTGAAGAAGATTGAGGACATACGCTCGTCATTTACCCATCCAGTCTCACAACCTGCCTCTCCTCCCTCCCCATCAGTGTCTCCCTCCCTCTCAGCATTCACTCCACTGTCTCCTCCTCAAGTGCTCAGCCTTGTAACCTCTGCCCGTCCTACCACTTGTCAGCTGGATCCTATTCCCTCCCACCTGTTTCAGTCTATTGCTCCTGATCTCCTCCCGTTCCTCTCCCATCTTGTCAACACTTCCTTGACTACTGGCTGCTTTCCTAACTCTCTGAAGGAAGCGAGGGTGAATCCTCTCCTAAAGAGATCCACCCTCGACCCATCCTTAGTGGACAATTACAGACCCGTCTCTCTCCTGCCGTTCCTCTCCAAAACTCTGGAACGGGCTATCTTCAATCAGCTGTCCTCCTATCTGCATGGGAACAACCTCCTTGACCCTCACCAGTCTGGTTTCAAGAAGGGCCACTCAACAGAGACTGCCCTTCTCGCTGTGACTGAACAGCTTCACAAGGCGAAGGCGGCCTCTCTCTCATCTGTTGTGGTTCTACTGGACCTTTCTGCAGCTTTTGACACTGTGGATCACCAGATCCTCATCTCCACCCTTCATCACCTGGGAGTATCTGGCTCCGCCCTCTCTCTGCTCAAATCCTATCTCAAGGACCGCACCTTCCGTGTAACTTGGAGGGGTTCTGTTTCAGAACCCTGTCTACTCACCACCGGGGTCCCTCAAGGCTCGGTCCTTGGTCTGCTCCTCTTCTCGATTTACACCAACTCCCTTGGCTCCCTCATCCACTCGCATGGCTTCTCCTATCATAGCTATGCCGACGACACCCAGCTAATCTTCTCATTTCCCCAGTCTGAAACACGTGCAGCAGCACGTATCTCTGCATGTCTGGCCGACATCTCCCAGTGGATGTCCTCGCACCACCTCAAACTCAACCTGGGAAAGACTGAGCTACTTTACCTCCCAGGGAAAGGCTCTCCCACCACTGACTTCCACATCACTGTCCAGGACACAGTGGTTGCCTCCACAGAAACCGCCAAAAACCTTGGCGTAACTCTTGACAACCAACTGTCCCTCTCAACAAACATCACCGCCACCACCAGATCTTGCAGATTCTTGCTGCATAACATCAGGAGAATCCGCCCGTTTCTCACCCAGAAGGCAGCTCAGGTCCTGGTCCAGGCACTGGTCATCTCACGCCTGGACTACTGCAACTCCCTCATGGCAGGTCTGCCTGCCAAAGCCATCCGACCTCTACAACTCATCCAGAATGCAGCTGCTCGATTGGTCTTCAATCTTCCCAAATTTTCACACACAACACCTCTCCTCCGCTCCCTCCACTGGCTACCAGTGGCTGCGCGGATACGCTTCAAGACTCTAGCTCTGGCGTACTCTGCTGCTAACGGTTCAGGTCCTACTTACATCCAGGACCTTGTCAAACTCTACACCCCTGCCCGTCCTCTCCGCTCTGCATCAGCCAAACAGCTAGCGACTCCCACCTTGCGTGGGTCAACTCGCCTCAAAACCTCTTCCAGACTTTTCTCTGTCTTGGCTCCCAAATGGTGGAACGAGCTCCCCACCGACATCAGGACCTCAGACAGCCTGTACATCTTCCGCCGCAGGCTGAAGACCTATCTCTTCCAACAATACCTCGGTTAAGTCATGGTCACCTAACAGATATATATATATTAAAAAAAAAAAAAAAAAAAAAAAAAAAATTTCTTCTTCTTTTCTCTTCTTTTCTTCTTTAACATATAGCACTCATTAGCAATGACAGTTAGCTCTTAAAGTTATGTACTTACTCGATTCCTATGGTCTATGTCTAGTACCATCAGGTTGAATGCACTTATTGTAAGTCGCTTTGGACAAAAGCGTCTGCTAAATGACATGTAATGTAATGTAATGTAATGTAAAAGAAATCAGAAATAGAAACTGCCATCTTCATACAGGTTAAGATCAGGAAAGAGGTCAACTGAGTTTAACTGGATAATACTTAACTTAAAACGCTGATGCGGGGTGCTACAGCAGTATAAATGATAAATATTACATGTACTAGTTGGTTTTGTTTGGAGGAGCTATAACTGTAAAGGCCGGGGGTCAGTATATTTATTTTCCACCAATGCTAATCTCATTATTATAAGCAGCAGGATTATGCAAAATGTTGGATGTGGATGAATAATTAAATGTGTACAAAGATCAGACAAATAGGGGGTGAAAACTGCAGCTGATTAAGTATAAAGGAGAAATTTAAATATTTTTTACACGCCATTTCAACTATTTAACAAACAATATAATTAAAGTGACATGATCACATTTTTTTATTAAATGATATAGTTTTACAGTCTACATGTTACCATGTTCATTCCAATGTAATAGCATGTGACAATGGAGTGAATACAAACACAGAGTATGATTTACTGTAATGAACATTTTATTCCACAGCACTATAAACCATTAATAAAATAAAATTGTGGTTGGCTCCTATTTCAGTTGTCACAAGAAAAATATGTGGCAGGTGTAAAATCGTCATCTCTTCAGTCATATACTTTCGTGTTTGAACACAGGAGGGGATGCAGAATAAGTCAATATGTGAACACCAGTAACATCACTTAGAGCACATTCCCACTCTGAGATGCAGTGGCGGTGGGGTCGGTGTCTGTTTTTCTTGTTAAAACAGTCAAATCAGTGTACAGTACAGAACATTCACAACCAGATTAACAGCTAAACATAATCAGTGAGCATTATAACCTATCAAAAATGTCTTATAAAGATATGGTTTTGGTGCTTTTTTGCAAATGAAATAAATAAAAAAAACAGTTCCATGCATAATTTCTAGGGTGGATGTAGAATAGAAAACAATAGCGCCTCCTTGTGGACAGATGACAACATAGCTTGTGAGAAGTACTGAACATCATTAGAGAAGAGGTCTCCAATAACAAATCTTCATACATTTTTAATATCTGTCTTTATGCTGGAATTATACACTTGGTAGTGCTCCCGTGCAAAAAGCCGGGAAGGGGGGAAAAAGAAGTTATTAAACCACTACCAGCAAGAGTGCACATAATTTAATTTTCTCAGTGTCTAGCAGCTGTTAATAATACTAAACTGCACATCTTATCACAGCACTGATCAATTATTCTGCACTCATGCTGTTTATGGTTTAAAAAATAAAAACATGGGAGCATTGCTTTTATTAAAAGACTTGATAAATGTGGTCTTCACCCTTTTGTTTTGTATCCAGGCACCTGCTACTACTGACTAGAAAGGATTGAATTAGAATGCAACAGACAGTTTACAGCTCTCACACCTTCACATAAACAAAGAAAAAGAAAATAATATTTGTAAAAATGCAGACAAACATAATTTTCACACAAAAAGCTGTCAAATTAACTTCCAACGCAGGGAATGCCCATTACCAGTGCAGATATTTAACATGAAAAGGAAAAAAAAAAACCACTCAATACAATCAGAAATAATAAATAAAAACAGCATAGTACTGGCTCATTTCATTTCACCACATCTATAACACATTCAGTTTGTTTTTTTGTTTTCGCCACCACACATCGATTGTTTAACATGGTTTGTTGAAGTTCACTGAGCTACTATGGAGTATAAAAACATTGTCCTGAAATACTAAGTGGGACCAGCCTATTGTTCAAGTGCTCACATTCCTGAGAAACAAACAGCTGCTTTCTGTAGTCACGTTTTGAAGGAGCATGAAGAGTCAGGCCGGCTCGTTGTCGTGTTTTAGTGGGGGGAAAAAACGGCACTAAAGTTTTTGATATGACTATTCAGTGCGAATATTGAGACGTTTTTTTAAGTGGCAGTTGTGTGCAATGGAACTCATTAAAACACTTTCAATGATTAACTACTTGTAAATAGAACAACTACAGTATTTGATTGATTTCCTTCCTTTTGATTTCCTGTTAACATGAGTAGAATAAACAATGAATATTAGGGCTGACCCCTCTAAGCCACTTAGGTGACTAATCAGTGGTTTTGGTCTGAGGCGACTAAGATTTCTTTAGTCAATTTTTATGTTTTTTTCCATGCTAAATGATGTGTTTCCCACAAACCTACAGTCATGGAAAACAAAAGACCATTGTTTTCTTCAATTTCTTGTTCATTTAATGCCTTGTACAACTAAAGCTGCATTTCTTTGGACAGATATAATGGTAACAACAAAAATAGCTCATAAGAGTTTAATTTAAGAGTTGATATCTAGCCATTTTCCATGGTTTTCTTGATAATGATTTTGGCTATTATCAAAAACATGGCTAAACAAATGTACCTTTAGTTGTACCAGGCATTAAATGAACAAGAAATTGAAGAAAATAAGGGTGGTCTAATATTTTTTTTCCATAACGGTATGTGCACATTTCTGGTAAACAGAAGAATTAAAGTGGTGCTATTGCATGATTCTTTGTGGAGGAACTCGGTTTTACAGATCTGTCGATAAAATCAACTAATCAATTAGTCAACTAAGATTTTCTTTAGTCGAGGACAGCCCTAGAATATATGATCGTCTAGGTTGCATTACCTGTGTCATCTTCAGCAGAGTTACTGTAACCAACACGCTCTGTCAGCCACGGGGAGTCAGGAAAGTTTACAGCATACAATATGAAGCTTTCTGTATAAAGAATGGATGACATGTCTCCACTTCCTCCTGCTCTACTTAAGTGAAGCCAAAATATCCCAGATAAAGCGGCTGTCATCTCGCCCTGGTGACATAATTTGGAGCCAGAGTTTGAGCAGTAGTGAGCCTTGGTATCAAGTTCCCGCCCAAAACACCAGCTGACCAAATCAGAGCACAATGCGAGCTGCCAATCGTGACACATTATTGTGATAAGAATTACCTTAAATGACAGAAACTATTAATTTGATGTGTTTTTAGCTTGGCTCATGTCCCATCCACCAACATGGAGGGGGCGGGGTTTATGGCCTATACTGCAGCCCGCCACCTGGGGGCGATCAAGATGTTTTGGCTTCACTTTTGGTGGAGAACTGTCAGGCCATCCAACTTTACATACAGTCTATGGTCTGAAAGTAAAAACAAGGATCGGTTTGGCACGTCCAGCCTTCGTTAGTGAACGAAAAATTATTTTCAGAGAGAAGAATAAAAGGTGAACTCTTTCTTATTCATCCTCTGGCAGTGGTGAAGTGGCTTTTGGGGCCAAGGCAACACTTCCAAAAAAGTGCTAAAGCTCAAGTAAATGAGTCAGCTTAAACCACAGCAGAATATACTGTCAACTGCGGCACCAGCCTGGCATCACCAAAATGGCGTATGAATAACACGCCAATTCTTTAGGTCATTTCTTGTGTTATCACTATGCATTTTTTGCTTTTTGCATGTCATTTCACACCACGGCAGTATTAGACACTGACTCAGCAAGTGCTCCAGAAGTCAGGTGATGTAATATAAAGAGTGAGAAAGTCCGCGGAGGAAGGAGGACAGGGTGGATGGATAAACCAGACTCTTCATGTCCGACGTAAAACCAAACGGCAGAACGTTGAGTTACTGACATTCACTACTTAACTCACGTATGTAACTTGAATATTTCACCCCTAAAATGTCAATTTCTTCAACAATTACTCACCTCATGTTAGCCTGAATTTAGGTTGATTAGGTTTTTCCTAGCATGCCTTCACAATGAACAGAGAATCTGGTGAAACAGCCAAGAATCTAGTAAATGAATAATGAATTGAAGTTAATAGAAACCAGCTTTAACAAGAGCATCCACTTACAAACTCTCACACAACTCGTGCAGTCTAGTCAAAGTCTCATTTATCCAGTCATATGCTCATTACTTCCTAAACGCATCCATTTATGCTAAAATCTGACCATTAAGTGACCGAATCCGCAAGTCCGTCCCAGTCTGGACGAGTAGTGGGCCAGCGCAAGAATGAGACGTGGCGGGGATGTTATAAATATTAAGATTTTAGCACATGACTGGATAAATGAGACTTGGACTATACAGGTGCATCTCAATAAATTAGAATATGATGGAAAAGTCCATTTCCAGTAGTTCAAGTAAAATAGCCCCAACCAAGTATTGAGTACATATAGATGGACATACTTTTCAGAAGACAACATTTCCATATTAAACATACTTTTTAAAATTGGTCTTTTGTAATATTAAATTTTTTTGAGACACTGAATTTAAGGTCTTCATTAAATGTAAGCCATAATCATTATAATTAGAAGAAATTAAATTAAGACATGAAATGTTTCATTCTGTGTGTAACGATCTATATAATGTGTTATTTCCACTTTTTGAGTTGAATGACTGACTTTCTATGATATTCTAATTTATTGAGATACACCTGTACTGTACGAGTTGTGTGAGAGTTTGCTTTGCTGTTGTAAACCTGTCCTTCCATTTACAATGAAGGCATGCAAGGAAAAAAGTTTCTTCATGAATTTAAAGTAACACATGGTGAACAATTCATATAAAAATGGTCATTTTAAGGGAGAGGCATTCCTTTAATTTATATAACAAACTTACGTTAACCCAACAGGGCATTAAATGACACGCATAAAGCTGAAAATATGTAGACGTGACACATGAAAAGTCCTTAAAAGTGGAGTGTTATTGATGCACCTTCCCAGGAGATCACGTTGGTGGTATACATTGGACTAGTCCTCACATAGCTCAAGTTGGCTATTTCCCAATGTATCCACTGTGTTTTTTTGTTTTTTTTACACTGTACACATTGCTATGAATATGGCCAGAAATGTGCTCACCGGTGCTTTACAACAACATGCATATTAAGTAAACAATACTATCTATAAACAGGATAGTGAATGATGTTCTGTGAAGTGGCTTCTGGAAGGAGGAGAGAGAGAAAGAAAGGAAAGGAGGGGTGGGGGCTGCTGTGGGGGAAATTGAGGCTTTCAGGGTGGAAAGTGACAGCAAAATATATCTGTGAGTCAGGCTCGAGGGTAATGGTGGTGGCACAGTGCAATTACTGTCAAGAGGGAGAGACGCTCTTGCTGTGGTCGCGAAGGAGAGGGGCGGGGCCTGTCCAGGCGCGGTAGACCAATAGCAGACTGAGCATTAGTGCCCACGTGCGGACCGGAGACAGGAAAAAGGCCATGGGGCCGTAGGTCTCCAGCAGGAAGTAGCAGGAGTGGGCCTGCCAGGTGAGCAGCAGCAGCATGAAGAGGTGAACGGCCAGAGTCCGCCAGCGGCAACCCGGCCGCAGGAAGTGGGATCGGAAGGTGTTGCCGCGGCAACGGTGGTGGAGGCTCCAGCAGAGATAACAGGTGAGGGGCATGTTGAAGAACAGCAGCTGGCAGAGAGGAAATAACCCCGGTTAGATGTGATTAGTCCTTGATTATCACTATCAGGACAAGAATAATGGATAATCTGTTAAATACAGATTTATGAATGGAAGTGTGTGAATGTTTACCGGTGACATCTCATTACCGGTTACAGCGAATAAGACTCAACAAACTGTGTTTTTTTCCTGTCAGATAGTTTCATTGGAAGGATTTTTATAGGCTGAAGAGTTTAAACTATTCAGAAATATAGAGATTGTTTTACAACAAATGTTTCCTTTCCTTCTCCAATTTATCTTCTGACCCATTTATTTCTTTTTGCGGCCTTGCTGAGATGTACAGGTGCATCTCAATAAATTAGAATATCATTGAAAAGTCAATTTCCAGTAGTTCAAGTCATATAGCCCCAACCAAGTATAAAGTGCATATAGATAGACATACTATTCATACTATTAAACATACTTTTTAAAATTGGTCTTTTGTAATATTCAAATATTTTGAGACATTGAATTTCAGGGTCTTCATTAAATGTAAGCCATAATCATTATAATTAGAAGAAACTAAATAAATCAAGACATGACATGTTTCATTAAGTGTGTAATGGATCTATATAATGTGTTATTTCCACTTTTTGAATTTAATTACTGACATAAATAAACTTTTCTATGATATTCTAATTCATTGGGATGCATCTGTAGATGTGCTCGGTATCATTTATTGTCTTACTTGAACGACTCCGACAACATAAGTGAGACTGCCTTCCAGGAAGTGCCCGTCGATGAACACCCCAAAGGCGAAGCACGCTCCACTATGACCATCTATCAGCTCTCCTATGAACCACGGACCTGAAGGAAGAGAGCCGGAAACAGCATAGGAGCTATTCATAATCCAACAGATGCAAGATTACAAGGAAATATTGTAAAACGAAGCTATGAAGCTACAGAACTATGTCACATAAAAGATTTTTTATTTTCTTTGATATTATGCAGATTTGTGACAACAAAAAAATGTAAAAAGCCAGAAGCACTGAAGCACCAAACAAAGAGGGAAACAGAGTTGTCAGTTGACACACCTAACGCTGTACACAGGTTGAACAGCAGCAGAGAGTAGTAGAAGGTGTCCGTAGTGCTGACCAGCTGCAGCGACATACATGCTTGAGAGGTCAAACCTGCAGATGATAAACAAAAGGATTGGGTAAATATTAAAAAACAGAAACATATTATTTGAATAATGAATTAAGCCTATATGTATTAACATGATAAAATGTGTTAACATTAGAGTCTGATTGTGGACATCAGTTAACCCTCTGAACCCGAGTTTTTTTTTGTGCTACTGTGGCATTTTACTCACTGTGATCTCTTTTTTCACTGTAATATACAAAGTTAGTCCTGCATCTCTATGGAAACAGTACAATCATGGACAGAAGTGGGGAGTTAAATGCCATAAATCAAGAGAAGAAGATTGAATTAGTCTAATTCTTTGATCATTTCTTTTACAAGAAATTTGAAAAAAAAGGGATCTGTGTATGTTGGTTTCTGCCGAGTCATTCATGGCTGATGGTTGATGTGAGGAGTGCAGAATTTCATGTTTTTTACAGGATCTGCTGAGTGCAAAGGGCAGATTTTAAGCAAACATTTAAATGAGATACGTAGAATAAAGATTTTGATTAAATATATATTCTAAGCTTAGATTTGGTTCTTTCTCCTCATGAAAATATTTCTCTCACTTAATTTGTTCAAGGACTTAAAAAATCCAATCATCATTTCTGTCTTTAGAGTTCCTGTCCATGATTAAAAGGTGTAATTTGGGTGATTTTTTTCCAAAAGAAAACATGCTTTTTCAACCCCCTCATGGGGTTAATTGCACTTCAGTTGCCTGTAATCAAAACAAAGTTATTATGATGTGTTTATTTGAATGGTTTTCAGAGACAGCTCACCTCTCCCAGAGGGAACACGCAGGAACCTGAAGGCCAGCAGCACCCCGACATTCAGCAGCATCATGAAGATGAAGGCCACTCGGCCCAGGATGTAGTGGTCCGTGAGGAGGATGAAGGACTGCACGAAACCAAAGCTGGGAGTCAAGTCGTCCTCCAGAGTAAAGTGCTGCTCCCGCACTGACGACCGGCCCGCCGAGTCCTGAGCCACACAGAAAGATGAGAAAGAACTACACTGTTAATTCTGTAGAGAAAGCACATTAAAGGCTGCCGTCCCCAGACAGCAGATCTACATCAACTGAATCATAACTGAACTCAAGGAAACAGATCCAGCAAATGTAATAAAGATTATAAAACATTTAATAGTGCACGAACACTTGGAGTGGAGAACAAATAAATGATGTAGTGACCTCCACTTTAACTCTGATGGTGTGCAGTCCAGTGAGGTAGAGAGACGGATCCCACAGCAGAACGTAGAGAGGACCTCCAGCAGCGTGGCAGTCCCCCAGGGGTTCCCCGTCTACGCTCACATGCACCGAAGTGATTTGGGCCTCTGAGAAGGCCAAGATCCTATTGAGAAAATGAACGATTTATTATTTATTTTTTTAATTCGGTAAAAGGCTATTGTGCCCAGTGGAAAAATCACTTAATGATGAACCTTTGCCATTGTGGCAAACATTTGTTTCTTAAAATCTACATCCAGATTTTCACTGTGATACAGAAAATGACTGACTGACTGATTTATAAGGCATACAGTCATGGAATAAATTATTAGACCATTGATTTCTTCAATTTCTTGTTCACTTTAATGCCTGGTACAGCTAAAGGGGCATTTTTTTGGACAAATATTATGATAACAACAAAAATAGCTCAGAAGAGTTTAATTTTAGAGCTGATATCTAGCCATTTTCCAAGGTTTTCTTGATAATAACCAAAATCGTTATCAAGAAAACCATGGAAAATGGCTAGATATCAGCTCTAAAATTAAACTCTTATGAGCTATTTTTGTTGTTATCATAGTATTTGTCCGAACAAATGTACCTTTAGTTGTACCAGGCATTGAAATGAACAAAAACCTGAAGGAAAAAAAAAGGGTGGTCTAATATTTTTTTTCATTACTGTATATGCTTGTAAAATTTCATATAAATAAGTGCACTAGTTCATGAGAAACAGCCAAAATGTTGAGTGCCTTGTCAGCAAATGTGACCTCTTCCAATATGTAGAACTATTCTGCTGTGATTAATATTTTGTTTAACATAGTTTTCCCACAAAAGTGAGCTCCGTGCATGTCTCGCAATCTGTGAGGTATTTTTGGCATCTGGTCTACAACCTGATTCCAAAAATGTTGGCACATTCTGAAAAAACGTGATAAAACAGGATGAAATGGTTTGCAAATCCTTTTACGACCTACATTCAAATTAATTAGGTACAAAGACAAGATATCTAACACTATTTGTTTTTTATAATTATATATATACACTTGAATATAAAATAAATATATATACTCAATTCTGAATTTGATGATTTGAAAATACTGATACAAAGCCACCCCTGGCTTCTTCGGCCCCATGCCTTAAACTGACGGGATTGTTTTCTTAGGAATGAAACCCTGGCTGTCTGAAACCGGAATTTTGAGTCTGTCATTAGTACGCTGCAGCTCCAAGGTGGAAATGCTCAGCCACGGCCCTGACTGCTTATTTTTTTTTAAATGGACATGTTAACAAGGTTAAAAATGTTATTATCAGTGCACAGTGTACACTTCACTGCTAGAAGCAATTAGACCCAAATAAAACCAAAAACATGACCTCCCAGGCAGAAGTGACTGCAGCTTATTTGACGGTGATGTAATAACCCACATTGTGAGCTGGGAATAGTACGCGACCGGAGCAGGTGCTCTGCAAAAATGTGTGTTGTGAAGCCAGTGAGGCGTTTTTGGTTCAACAAGAACAGACACCTGATGTGCGTTGATCTCCGTATCCGACCCAGCGGCTCCACTCCGGGGTGCAGGTACTGTGCGTCCTTGGGGTTTGTGATGAGCACTGCAGGCCACTGCTCGAACCTCAGGTCAGAGAAGCTCAGCAGGTCGTGGTCGAAGGCCAGAACTCTGTATCTGGAGACAGATGAAAGACTAGGTTTCTACGGGCTTCAACAAGTTAAACTTAAGATATCTGAAGACAGGGCCTTCTCAGTAGCAGCCCCCAGACTCTGGAACTGCCTCCCCCTCCACATCTGTGCAGCGCAGTCCCTAAATGTTTTTAAATCCCACTTAAAAACCCACCTCTTTTCTCTTGCCTTCTATTAAGGTTTTTTTTTTCCGGCAAGTGCTAGGGAATAGTGTCCCCTAGTAATCCCACAGTGCTTTTAAAAATATCCCATCTTCTTTTAATTTATTTTAAATTTAATTTTGTTTTGTTTTTGTTTTTTTGTTACCTTTGTCAATTCTGTATTTTATTGCACTTTTTGCACTTTTATGTGAAGCACTTTGGTGCGGCTCAGCCGTCTGTAAATGCGCTATAGAAATAAATTTCACTTTGACTTTGACATTTTTATCCCACATAGAGTATAATTAAATACCTGTTCCACAGTATGATAATACAAAGGAAAACCAGGGTCAATATGGCCTATAAATAATTATTATCATGACACATTTTACAGAATTTTCCAAAAGGATATAACAATAATTCTTACTGATATGATAATTAAATTATGCAACCTGGACCCAGACAGACAACGTAATTAAAAATGATTAATTCATTTAGAGCTGCAAAGATTAGATGACTAATCAGTTAGTTGATTTTCAATTACCGGTAATCATTTAAACTGAAGTTCATGCAAATACAGATATTTTCTGTATTTCTCTATTTTATATCACATCAAACTGAATATATTTGTGCTCATACTGTCAAAACAAGACATTTAAAGGCATCACCTTGGAGTTTGAGAAAGCTGGATGGACATTTTTCTGACATTTCACAGAAATTTCAAAGAAATGTCAGAAACGATTCATCGATTAAGCACGAAAATAATCAGGACATTCAGTGATGATGAATATTTTCATAAGTTGCATTTAAATTGTTGCTAAAACTGACACTTGCCCATTATGAGTCGATGAGCTGTATAGCTACTGAATAGAATAGAATATCTTTATTTGTCATTATGCAATGCATAACAAAAATTAAGTGCAATACTTCAGTGTAGGAGTACTGCAAATATGTACTATGTAAAAACACATAGTATAAAACATAAATAAACCAGATAAAAGGGATAAAAAACATGGAGAATTAAAAACAACAACAACAAAAAATATCGCATACATCCACGTCCATATACATACACCATTTCATGAGTTATTTCATGTGATCATTTAACCCATTTAGGTCTAAAACGGCTGGAAAAAAATGCCTGTAAAACCTCTGGGCGATTTTAAAATAACCCCCTAAAACCTGAAGTTTTTTTGAAAATTCAAGTGTCAACGCCTACTTAATAATTGATTTTTCAGCCTCTGTAGCAGATAGAAATGAAATTCAAATATCAAAAGTATTTGAGAGCTTATACCGGTTATATCTGAGCTCCCTCTGCTATAGTCGTTTTCCGCCATGATTTCAGGAGTTCTGGAAAAGTCCCATGTTGCATTGCGACACTCCCACATGTATTCTGATGCATTTCATTGGCCAAGAGACCGAAAATAGGTGGAAAAAACTACAAATAGTACAAAACGATGTATCCGCTTTCCCGGTTTTAATGGTAGAAATGCGGTAATGCTTTCCCTGGTTAAATGGGTTAATGCTGTGATGGCCTTTGTATAAAAGCTGTTCTCTAGTCTGGTGGCGTACTGTAGCAAGTACTAGTGTGTGTTTACAACAGCTCTGATGGTTTTGAAACTAGCCCATTTTGATGAAGTGTACCTGCGGTTGTCCATCCAGTCGCCCAGCTCCAGCTCCAGGGTGCCTTGGGGATGTCGGCTGTGGAGGACGGGCATCAGGCCGCCCAGTGTGTGCAGGTGGCCACAAAGATATGCAACTGCAGATCTAAACACAAGAAGTCCAAATGTAAGAACTGGAATGACCTTGTCAGAGTGTGCCAACAACAACTGCTTGAAAAATATTTTGAACATTCCTGAAAATGCATTTTGATGGCCTCATCATTCTGAGGTTGTTTGATAAAAGTCTTGTAAGGCAAAAGAGCAGGCTGGTGAATGTTTGCAAACAATGGGACAATATGTACTTCCACACTTTGTTTAAAAAATAACTGGTTTATCTACTACACACAGCCTTTCAGCGGCCCTACCTCATCATGTCCCGAACTCCTGGAGACGGGGAGACGACAGTGGAGGTGGTGTAGTGGCCAAACCAGATCGACTGGTTGCTTTTCAGACTCTCAGCTCTGAACGTGTCCAGCAAGTCCATTTGAGTCTGTCATATACAGAGAAAAAAACATTTTAATATAACTATATCTTCCGTTACATTTTTCATCTACAATGTATAAGTGTTTTATTTATTTATTTATTTATTTGAAAACAGATTCTCCCTGCTTATAATAAGACCGTAATACTGTGTGTTCTGTGATGTTAAATGTGTAAAAACAACCTTTTTAATTGCTTATTTCTTAGATAAACATTTTTTTACCTTCTGTTTACTATTTATTGGCCAGCTTATCGAGGCATACGACCTTAAATGAATAGTTCAAATTTCTTTTAGATGGGGGTTGTATGAGGTATTCATTCACAGCATGCAGGAGTACAGGTAAAGAATCTAAACAATGAACTGCTGTTTATTGGGCCAGCAGCAAAATGTATTTAGACACCAAACAATCAATATCAGTTTAAGTCTAACTTATATTTAGAACACCCTTCTTTTTAAATCTGTTGGGAAGCCTTGTTTTAGTTTACTGAGAACCGAAACCATTATCTCTGCTCTCTTCAAAACCACCGGACTGCATTGTCAAAAGACAGAATAGAGGAGTTGCTGGTCTACCGCTGCCTTGATGAGTTATTTAGTTTGTGTTATTGTGTTACTTCTGTGTTTTAAAGGGTTGGTTTGGATTCAGCAAAGTCACACAACAACACAATTAAACTAACTGAGCGAGGCAGTGCTAGACAGACAATTCCAGTGTTTATACAAGGTAAAATTACTGTTTTTTTCAAAAAGATTCTTTGAAGATAGCACAGATAACAGCTTTGTTGACCCCTGGAGTGTTACAGGAATGAGTCCTAAAACAAGGAAATTGATTAGCATTTTAGCACTTTCAGTTCCTGAGTCTGTGTCAGCGGGTTCTTAGAATTGGTTTTGGTTAGATTCCTATAACCTTTTATGAGTTTATTTTCTGCAAAAACACAAAACTGCAATTTAAAAAATCCCATTGGCTTGCTTTCCATGGAACCAGGGTGATGTTAACTTCCTGTTTGGCCTACAAAAATACATCATTCCTGCAACACTGGTTAAAATACCCCAACCACAGCAGTACATTGGTTAGCTTCCATGACAGTGCAGTACTCTGCCTGCTGCTGCAAACTGGAGGTGTGCCCACTGCCATCTACTGCAAGTAATACAGGTGCATCTCTATGAATAAGAATATCATAGAAAAGTCAGTAATTTGATTCAAAAAGTTGAAATAACACATTATATAGATCCATTACACACAGACTGAAACATTTCATGTCTTAATTTATTTAATTTCTTCTAATTATAATGATTCTGGCTTACATTTAATGAAGACCTTAAATTCAGTTCCTGCTAATATTACAAGACCAATTTTAAAAAGTATGTTTAATATGGAAATGTTGGCCTCTGAAAAGTATGTTCATCTATATGCACTCTATACTTGATTGGGGCTATTTGACTTGAACTACTGGAAATTGACATGTCCATGATATTCTAATGTATGTAGATGCACCTGTACACTGATCATCAGTAAGTATGTCATAAAATCCCAACTATCCCTTTAAATAATTTAGTCTCCTCTGATTTCAAACTGTAATAACTGAACGAGTGTTTGCAGAATTCAAATTTCCCCTCACACATTCAGTTAAGAGAAGGAGTCAGACAGCTGTACCTGGTTGAGAATACCAAAGAAATTGTACGGCCTTTTGGGTCCTGGAGTCAGAGTGGCATCTGCACAGACGAAGGAGTAGTTGCCAAAGGGAGTTTTGTGAACATAGTGAAAAGAGCCCACTTTCTGATTAGCCGAGTATTTCCTAGAGAAAGTTGAAAAAAAAAATCAGCAAAGTGAGTAACAAGATACTGTGGACTGGGCTGGAGCCAGCAGCTGCAGCAGAGTGTCCTGAGATAATTTGATGCATTTTAAATAAATATAAATTAGGCGTGCAGAGGAGACAGTCTTTGTCTGGCAGAGAATGACCACAGCATTAAGAATATTAAGGAGATAAAAGATCAATCAGCATTAACAGAAAGCAGCAATGCCACATAAAACATAATTTGTGTCAGAAGAGAAGCGAGTCGGTTTCTGTTCGTGCAGATTCAGCTTCTATTTTAGTCCTCAGGAAGCTCAGACAGCTTGGATTATTGTCAATAAATAGGTCTGCGACTACTCATGTTTCATTGAAGTTACTATGCGCTCTGATCGACTCATACTCAGCTGCTGTAAGACAAGCAGGAGAACACTGAGACTGGGTGTAAACCAGTGTGAAGCATTTTATACTGACCGGTAATAATTGTTGGCGCTGTCCAGTGACATAATATTGAAGGCATCTGTCAGAAGAAATGAAATAATGGTGAGATTTATCAGAATATAAACTATAAAAAAGGATATGACAACAGCAAAGGACCAAAATGTCTAATGGAGAGATTCCCAATGGGACAAAACACATTTAATGCCGGAGTCAGATTTCCACATGTTACAGGAAGATATTGAACAAAATCTGTTGTTACCATAGAACCCACTAACAGATAAACTGCCAGGACACACATCAAAAAACTGCAATCAATAAGAGCAGAATGGCTGTCAGAGAAACTCCAGATGCAATAACTAGCTTTCTTTCTTTTGACAGTTAAGATATCTTCTTTCACATCTAATAGCTCCCAATCCAATAACAGAAGGGAGAGTGGCATTGAAGAGGAGGAGGTCGGACAAGCACCACAGTTAATGGCTTCTTCAAAAAAAAAAAAAAATCTTAATTGTTCTCTGGGATGTTTCCATTGAAGCAGCGAGTCTGGAGAGAACATTACGATAACAGAGTGCTGCGGTTGGTTACCATGATTTCCACGGATGTCTATCCACCTCGTGCGCTCCATCACACGTGACCTCTTCAGGATGTTGTGGTAGGCCTGCCACTCCACCTCGTGCTGCAGGGAACCAACTTTACTCTCCGTTTTAGCATCCGTCAGATCCCCTGTGGAGGGACGGACAGAATGCATGTGAGAAACAAACACTGCCACACCCAGTCAGCCTCATTACAAGACTTCCCAGGTAACTTAAAGATAAGATAGACTATATTGTCCTGAAGGAAATCTGTCTGGGTTACGTACAGTATCTGCTTGTGCTGTCTAGAAAATACAAGATAACATAGTGCATACATAAACACTGTCATGACTCAACAAACTGCACATTGGTGGGATTACTGTACCTGTTGCAAGCACCAGAGCAGGCTTGATCACTTCAATTGTGTCAGTGCAGAATTTTTCAAAATCTGGAATGCGTCTTGGGTCGTGAAATCGGCTTATGTGTATGTCGGACACCTTGAATCGGACATAGAAAACCAGAAACAGGGATAAAAAAATGAAAGATTAAAAAGGGTATTTAATCTGGCTTTTGTCTAAACTGGTTCAAGCTAGTCTAAAATAGTTCATAGTTCAAATAAGGACTACAATATAACACACAATATAAATTAGATAATAATAAGAAAATTCTCCTCTTCTTGGACTTTGAGAAACTGTGACGGACATTTTTCACTATTTTCTGACATTTTGAAGACCCAAACAATTAGTCAATGAATCAAGAAAATCTAAATAATTGTACAAAATAATAATAATTTAAAAAATCAGCTGGTGCGGCCCTAAAAGGAATGCAGCAAATGTATATGCATAATGATGTAAAAAAAAAAAACAGAGATGCTAACAAGAATCTCGTGCATGTAGCCTACTACACATATGTATATAATTATTATTATTTTTATGTTGAGGTGTCAACAGTTGTAAAGTAAATTGCCAATAAAATCACTTAATATCAACTGCAAGGCTCTCCTTGGCTAAAGATATTCCTCGCTAACTAACACAACACATATGATTATATAGATTAATCCTTTAGTTGAGTTAATTAAGAAGTTTCTACATAAAGAATCATGCAAGAACACCCCTTAAATCCCACTTTATGTCATAGCATGAAAAAAAGCATAAAAGAATTACATGATGAAATGATGAAAGAAATCTTCGCCTACTAAGACTAAAAGGACAGTCGACTAATCGACTAAGAGGGGGCAGTGTGGGTCAGGTGAGAGTTCAGCACATATTTACACATCAGCACAGTTTCTTTTTTTAACATATTAGGGTCAGAGTTGTAAAACACAAAAGGTACAAAGTCCGACTAAAACTTACTGTGTTGCTGAACCATCTCTTTACCTGACAATGACACACTTCTGTGGCCAATGACCTCTTTCTGTCAATCATTTCAGAGAGAGTTCAGTGGTGAACCACCACAGCTGCCTTCCTGTGATAAAACTGCAAAGCCTCATGTTATAAATCATCACACTGTTAAAATAATCGCCTAAGTCATTTTTTTCTTTTCAGATAAGAACCCAGCAAAGAAGAGCTAGAGGGAGATTGTTTAGTTATCAGTTTAGTTTATCAGTGTTTTATTGTTGACACTAATATTGGTAACAAAAGTGTTACCATATCTTGCTAAAGTCACAAAGGCATGCTCAAAAAATGCCTAGGTCATTTATTTCAAGTTACATAATTTACACACAGTGTTATTACTATGCCAATAGCCATCCTTTGTTACATCCTTTTTGAGTGAAATGATCAATAAATGTCATATGTTACACTTTTGGTGAGTTTTTTTGTGTTTCCTGCAAAACTTGAAAAAATGAGTTAGGCGATTATTCTAACAGGGTGATGACTTACTGTGTTGCTGAACCATCTCTTTACCTGACAATGACACACTTCTGTGGTCAGTGACCTCTTTCTGTCAGTCATTTCAGAGAGAGTTCAGTGGGTGAACCACCACAGCTGCCTTCCTTTGATAACACTGCAAAGCCTCATGTTATAAATGTAAATTATGAAAAATGGAGGTAATGATTGACAGCATTATTTCTGGTAATACACCGAACAAAGCTAGCTAGCAGGACAGAATAAATCCCACCTGTATAAACCAGAATATATTGCTCAACTCGCCGCCGGGAAATGGTGGAGAGCTCCCCGGTTTGGATTCATCTCCATCCCCGGCAGCCTGGTGCTGGACGCTCCGTTTCGGGTGCCAAGCCGTGTCATAGCTGTCCAGCACCCAGGAGGTGATGCACGCCAGGGCCAGCCCGAGGACAACCAGCGCTCCGAACAGCCTCAGCATCCTCCTGTAGTGGCGAGAGAGGGGGCTAGCTGCCGCCGTCTGTCCCGGACAGAAAAACAGCTAGCTACTGGTGGAAATAGGCTAGCTAAGGGCACGAATCACACTAACATTAAACTACAGATATTGTCAAGCATTTAGCTACATCGCTAAAATCTCACGCTCAGACCGTTTCTGTCGCTGCCATCGCGGCCACGGGAGATGCATTGAGACGCGGGGTTCATTCACGGCTCCGCTCAGCTGGCTTCAGAGGCGGAGGAGGAGGAGGTAGCTCGGCAGGTTAGCTCGCAGCTAGCTGCCTACCAGCTATCAACACAGCACAGTGCTGACCGGTTGGATGTGTAGACGTCACCGGGACAGTGTGTAGCGGAAGAGCGCTCACTCTGACACAGTTTTCCGGGTACATTACCGCAAGACGACTGCACCTGTCATCGCGAGAAGTTTCGGGAATAACCACCGGTGGAAAAAGTAGGCTACTAAGTACTGTACTTAAAAAAATATTCATCCACCAAGAATAGAGTTATGAAATCATCCCCAAATGTATTGTCTTCATGGATGAATTCAAATTATACTTAAAATCTCTAAAAGAAATTCTAACAATAAGAAAGGCACAAAAATTATATGATATCTTTAATTTTTTTCCCCACTGCAATGAACAGTTAAAACTAATTCGAAAACCCCTTATTGAAAACTACATTTAGACTGTTTTATATGTATTTTATTTTTGTCTATTTATTTTTCTATTTATTTTTATTTTATTTCAACTGCTCTAATATTGATGTTATTATAAGTTTTACTGTTGATTGATGTTCACCTAGCATTCTTTCTACACTTATGCAAGGTATGTAGTGTGAAAAACGTGCCAGAAATGTTTATTTTTATAATTTTCAATAAAGCATTGAAAAAAAAAAGTACTGATGGGCAACTGGAGGCCCAGGGGCCGAATACGGCCCGCACCCTCACTTGAAGTGGCCCTCAGTACCACTACATGCATTTGAGCATGAAATCTTAAAAGCGCTGTGTAAAAATGCACAAAATTACTTCTTGCAATTAATGTTGGTCTGCTGTTCTTGCACTGAAAAAAAAAAGAAATCACAGTGAGTTATTTTTTATTTGCTTCAAACCTTTTGTATTCCTATTTATACTGTTATACATGCATTTGAGCGTGAAATATGTTAAGTTATTGCACTATAAACATATTTAAAATTGCAGTTTAATCATATCTGGTTAAGTGCACTGTCCTATATGTGGCCCTGTGGTAGTGTCCATGAAAAATTGTGGCCCCCTCCAGCATTTAAATTGCCCATCCCTGGTTTAGGTACTTGTGTTTTACTTGAGTAAAACACACACACACACACACACACACACACACGCACACAAAACATCTGATACAAGCCTATTTGGAATATGATATGATGCTGTACTGTACTACTTATTTATCCACCACTCCAAAGCAACCAATTGGCTTCACTTTGAGGAACTACAATATTGAAATCTCTTACATACATAATTGATAAACCAGAATATAATTATTTAAACTATGTATATTAATAAAGGCTAACACTATTAAAATAAACATTCTGCATTATGAGTCATATTTCATAGTTTAAGTACACTTTGCTCATAATACTTTTGTAGTTTAACTTAAGTAACATTTTGAATGCAGGACTTTTACTAATATTGGAGACTGTTTTTTGGGGGGTTCTTGAGGTCTGCTCCAACTCTCAGTTGTTTGAAATTCAGTCTTTTTATTAAATGGTTAAGAGAAAAATCTTCTAAACATTGTAGTTTTGAACACATTTCAGCTATTACTGTAAATCTCAGTGTCAGTGTATTGGTGCTAAATGGAAAGTGGTTTGTTTGTTCATACCAAGTGAAAACACTTTAAACACCAGTGATGGAAGAAGTACTCAGATATTCTTTGCTAAAGTGAAAGTAGAAAAACTACAATGTGAAAAAATTATGTTACAAGTATATTAAAGTGGACTAGGAGTATAAAACTGCATATAATGGAAATACTCAAAATACAAGTAGGCTACCCTAAAACTGTACTTTAGTACAATAGGCCCTTTCTGAGTAAATGCACTTATTCCATTGCTGAACAACAATAAAATACATATTTGCCATAATATTTTTTAACAGATGTTATAAGTTATTTGTTGGTTAGTGCAAAACAGAAGCAGGTAACAAAGTATTTAAAAGTGACGGAGGAATAGAAAATGTACACAAGTGTAGGATTGTTGTTTTTTCCCTGTGGATCCATCAGACACATGCGCCATCTTTGACTCAATGTCGCCACCTAGTGGTCTTTAAGAAAATTGTATTTTTCCCTCTGTGGCCGCGTTCCAAACATATTAGACCGTATCCTTAAACAACACAAAGACTATTCTTCTTTAAATTTTAAAGTCTCATTTGATATCTTAAACATTTGTGTTTTTTTATTAAACGACGTTTATGTAGTAGGCTATATTCAGTAAAATGTAAAAGCTGTAAAAGAACAAACATGGATGGTGTTTTTTATTACCTTTATTAAACAACTACACATAGCAAACATTGTTAAACACACACACAGTAATTATTCTAAGCAGGCTTAAAACATATATGCCTGGCTAAAACAGCAAAGAGCAGACGAAAAATGATAATAATAAAAATAAATTTAAAAAACTAAATTCTCAACATTATTATTATTATTATTATTATTATTATTATTATTATTATTATTATTATTATTAATAATAATAATAATAATAATAATAATAATAATAATAGTATTTTATTTAAAATAAATGGTCTTTAATGATGTTTATATATATATATATATATATATATATATATATACATATATATACATATATATAGGCAGAAACTTAAAACACATATAAAACTTGTGTACATATAAAAATGAGCCATGAGCAAAATAATTGTAAATACAATAATATATATAATATAATAATATACAATATAATATACTTATACCACTTATACTATACTGTGTATATCTCTGCATATATTTAAATATATTTATTCATTGATGTTCATACCACTACATGCAACAACTTATTCAACCTATTTAACATGCTAAAATATATTTTTTCCAATGTGCAATATCTGTACTCTCAGGAAAACAATAATATATATTAATAATAATGCCAAATATCAGAAATGTATGAATGTATATAATGTGTATAGAATGTATGTATATGTCTTACTTTTTATATTCTTATTCTTATTCGGTTCTTATCTATGAGTCTGTATCTTGAGCTGCTGTGACACCCCTATTGCGGGATAAATAAAGTTATATCTTATCTTATCTTATCTTATCTTATCTCTTCTAATGTAATACTATATTGGAATATATTTGTTAATATTATAATATATATTCGACACCTTCGTTTTGCATAAAAACACCAAACTTAATAATTTTAATCAAAACATGTATAACATTATTTGTATATGTATTTACAGGTGGACAAGAGATCAAGTGACTTGGTTGTGGTGATTGTGCACAAGCGTGCACGCGCCTCGACTGTAAGGAACGAGCTTTTTTTTTTTTTTTAAAGACCCTGGTGCGCGCTCCCGAGCTTGTTGCGAGGGGCGATCGAATCGGGGCCGCGCGCGCAGGAAGGCTGATGATCATCACAGAGTCGTCACGTCACGGATCCGCAGCGACCGATAGAGATGCTGAGGTGACAGGCAGAAGGAGAAAAGGGACGATCTCATTCAGACATATTTCAGCCACGCATCAGCTCGTTTTATTTATTTTCTAACCACCGTCGCGACCGCCGCCATCTCTTCTTCATGGACGCTTCTCTCGCGATGGGATTCCGCTCGATGTCCCCGCCGCCTCCTTACGTAGAGGATTTTTTGTAACCACACCCGGCTCTTCCCTGGATCAAGGATTGGCAGCAAAGACCCGAGGTAAGGATTCAGAAGCCCGGAGGCCGATCTGTGCTACGCTCCCCCTCCTTCTCCTTCTCCTTCTCCTTTTCCCTCTCCTTTTCGCTTTTCGCTACCCCGTTTTCTCGTGCAGCTGCATGCGTTGTTGTCCTGCATGTTGTCAGAGCTTACAGTATAACCTCCTACACGCCAGGCAGGATGAGGTTGCGTGGCCTGTGTATATATATGTGTGTGCGTGGACGGCCAATGTGCGTGGACGCGCCTGAGTAAATCTGCTGTGGCAACCTACTCGCTATGCAACAGCTCTCCACAGCAAAGCCAGCCAGCCAGTCCACTGCAGGGAGGTTAATTTTTTTGGAGACCAGCATGACAGCTGGCCTGACAAATGCATGGGGACATTGCTGCAGCTTGCTACCATCACATCCCATTAGAAACCAACTCACCAGAGGTTTGTCTTTTTACATTTATTTTGCATAAAAATGAAGGATTTTTATGGCACAGTTGATTTAAAGTAAACATTTCAACCTATACTGCTCTTTATGTGAGGGTATACTTGTCTTTGAAGGCCTTTATTGAGCCGTTATGCCAAATGAACACACACTTATCCTTCACCATTTATTCAGACTGGGTCAAGATAAGATAAACTTTATTGAGCCCACATCAGGGAGAATCACTTGTAGCAGTTTAAGAGTAAAACAAATAAATAAATAAAAAGCAGATGTGGTGTCAAAAGAAACAAGACAAAAATACAAAATAAATAAGTAAAAAAAATGTTTGAATCAAATTAAATAGCTATATATAGAATATAAACACATTTAATTTAAACATATACGTTCATGGCACCATTCATACATAAAATGTAGCTGAAACTGCTTTACAGTGTCATTATAAACACAACTAAAAAAAATAATATAACAAGATAGAAAGAGTGTTATGATGGAAAAAAGTTTGAGTGATGATAAAAAATAAACACAACAGAAATGCTAAGAAATTCAATTGAATTCAATAGCTATATATACAGTATAGACACCTTTTACTTGAACATATATGCCCATGATAATAATTATCATAACTTTTCTATTATTTTAGCACATTTCATACACAAAATGCAGCTCAAAGTGCTTTACAGTATTCATTAAAAACAAAACACAATAAGATAAAAACATTAATAAACACAGAAAGAGTATTATATCATAATTGTGGAGTCATTGATCAGTTGCATCCTGTGTGACTTGAATGTGGAGGGCCTCCCCACGCTGGCTCCTCTCCAGGGCTCGTCCTGGACTCAGAGTTGTCAGACGAGACACTTATTTCATCCAGCAGCAGCAGGACAAGTCTCACTGTCTGTGTGTCTTGCTACTGAGCCAGGCCACACTGGGATTAGACAGAAAATTTAGCAGATTCCCATTCACCAGAGGCCATGAGTTATTAATGCACATGCATGCACAGACTGCTTTTAGGGGTCAGAGTTTATTTGCTTTTTGTCAATATTTACTGTCAAAACATCTCCGTGGGATTTAAGTGGAGGCGCAGCTGGAGTCCTCTGTGGCTCGGATCGCTCATTGACATTATTTCACGATGCTTTATGAAGCTGTTAAAAACTTGCAGACCGAAAGGGCAGAGGCGACGACGAGCTGCAGTCAGCAGATGAAAATGGCACTGCACCATCGTCGGTGTGGAGAAGCAGGGGGTCTGGAAGCGCGATTCATGTCGTAGATTGGTTTAATTTCTGGCCCGAAGTCAGCTCCTCCTGGGCTGTTTTTTTTTTTTTCAAACATTTTTTATTCATTGATGGTGGTTCCTGTGGAGGAGGAGGGGGAGGAGGAGCAGAGCCGTGTCTCTCTGTGAGGTGTTAGATTAGTCACAGCATGAGGCAAGGATGGCTTGTGCATAGGTGTGTGTGCACTTATGCAATGTGTGTATGAGCTTGTGTGCATGTGTGCTGGAGAAGTGGCAGTCTATGGGGCTGACTGGCAAGTACTATCTTTGCTGCTATTCTGCACACTCGGGCATGTTTTGAGGGATAAATAAAAGGCACAGGATGACTTGGACTTGATGTAAAAGGACAGGTTACGTTGTAAAGGTTAACTTAGGTAGCAGAGAGCTACTAAAACATCCATTCTCTCTTCTCTATCTTCCACTTTTCTGTCAAAAGTGATGTTTTTCTAAGGGTTGAATGTCAGCCCTCTATCCCAAATCACTCACTCATCTTACCATGCTCGTAATGTCTCATGTACAATCAGCTTGGATGTGACAGAAGTGTTTCTCCCCGTAAAAGAAGGAAAACACGAGGACGTGAGGTGACCTTGAAGTTCTGACACACAGCAGAGGTTATTTAATCAGCGAGTCTCTTCTTTCACCCCGCTGAGGTTTAAAAGGGTTTTATAAAACGTGTTTCTTTTGTGGTTTTGATGCTGAACGCTTTGGGTTTTTTGTCATCACCGATTAGCATAATATCAAGGTGTTTTTACAAGTCGGCTCTCACTTGGTTTTTAGATTTTAGAATGAAGAAATACAGGTTTTTTAGTGCTTGATGTTGACTTAAATTGTTTCCAGAAAGAGACTTTTATTGAAGTTCTATTCAGCTTTGTTCAGTGTGGCTTTAAAGAGAGATCCCCTGGCATTTCCTCTCGCACCACCATGTGATTTTGAGTGAAATATCTGCACAAATATTGTATGGATGGCTATGAAATATGGTACAAACCTCCATGGGTCCCACAAGCAGGGCTCAACACTAAAAGGTGTCAGCTTTCGGTTGCCAAAACTGAAAATATGGTTGCCATTTTTAGTCACAATTCAGATACTATGCAGTTATATTTCAGCTTAACAATGAAAATGTGACATAAAAGAACAAGAATGTGCTTGTGAAAACGACATCTAGTTGACCTGATGTATCACTTATTCAAGTGTACATGCTTTGCAGCACAAATTTCCATTCAAATCAAAGATGCTGGGATATTTTGCCTCTAAAGACTTAACAAATTCCTATTTTGGTTCTTTTGTTTTATCAATTTGCACATTTGATTGTGATGTTGATGGGTTAGTCGAACTTCACCATACAACTTAAACAACTTCATTTGTTTTGCCTCTTTCTCTGAAACAGATGTTTGTTCCCATGCATTAAAACTTGTCAATCTAAATGTTAAAAAAAAAACAGTCATTATCATGGATATTTAAACTTTCTGATGGTCCTTCATCATGATCATAGCTTACGAAAGAGACCAAAAACCAAGATGAGAGAAACCAAAATGAAGCTTAAAATTGTTATATTTCTGTCAAAATCACTTTACTTATTATATGTCTAATTTAAAGCGTCACCAAAAATAATCCGTGGAATAACTAGATACTAACAACATTAAATTCTGTGCTCCTCATTGATTGATTCTGCTGAGGCGAACTGAAAATCAGACAGAGATGCAGGCTGCTTACACAGAGCCGAGAGGAGAGGACAGGACAGGACAGGACAGGAGTGGTTGTAAAAATGCAAATAGTTCAATATGTATAGCATGTGGAGATCTTTTTTTTACTACATTCATGACTCTTGTGGGGACTTTGAAAAATGTATATATAAATTCAATTGTATTCCAATTAAAAAATATCTATAATTTTTTTAATGATTTCTGCAGTTATAACTGTTATTCTGCACAAAAGATCTTTATGAGTTGATCCACTTCTAACCTATAACCTCTGGATATATTTGAATTATATTTAAAAAATGGTGTTCTTGGACTGTCAGTGTTCATAGTTATGCACAGAATCCAGACTTTAGGATAATAAAAATTGACTTCATTCTAAAAGAACCCAGTTCAGAAGCTGTTGGAGTAATAGTTTGTCTCAAGAGGAGATTTATAACCCCGAGACATGTTGTTTAGTCGTGTCCTCTGCGTGTTCCACTCCACCTTACTCCTGACTCTCAACCCTGGGTCACATTTCATGCGTGTCATTTCACTGTTATCTAGTCTAACCACGATTTGCCCTCTTCCATCTCTCAACCTCATCCTGATGCATGATGGGATTGATTGCCTCCTTGATGTCGGGATCATGCCCCGTAGCCAACGAGTGTTTTGAAGGCTGGTTGCATAACGGTAGACGCCTGCGCGCCGTGTGCAGAATGATGAATCGAAAAGTCGGGTTGTTTGAAGCCACACTGAAGGAAGTTTCCAGCGTGTGCTCTCCTGAGGAATGCTTCTCTGTGACATACATGTTGTATAATACAGGAGTCGATTAACAGCTCCTCTACAGGAAACTCCTTTTGATCCTTGTTGTTCAGACAGCCTGCTTTATGGCAGTAAATATATTGATAAGTCACCCTTTGCAGAGGTTTTGCAAATACTGCAAATTATTTGGTTCTTACCAAGATAAAAACAAATCAAACGTAGATTTAGAAGTGTTAGACAATTTATCTTTTTTATAAGAGTTAATTTCTTATTTTAAGTGTTCAAATTGCTTTTTTCTAGATTTAACAATCTTGATTCAAGAAATCTGAAATTATCTGTCCATGCAGCAAGATAATTTCCCTCAGATTTAGTGTTGTTATCTTGTTTTTAAAAAAACAAACTTTTTTTGCAGTAATCACTATAATGAACACTTTTCCAATGTTTTATAATCCATTAATACCAATAACTTTGGGTTGCCAGGTAACAAAGAAAACCTCCCACAGGACAGTTGTCTTTTAAGCTCTTATCCTTTGGAAAACCTGCAGAAAATCTGGGATAAAATTGTTTGATTTACAATTTTCTAAACGGAGAGAACTGCCGATTTGATGGCTTCTTAGAGACCCACAAGTATTTTTTAATGTAATAGCAATATATTTATGAATGAATAAGGTCAGTAAAACAGCTTATAAATCATTTATAAGGGGGGTTGAGCATACCTGAGCAAGAACAATTTACATCTTCATCAGATGTTTGTGCAAAAAGACACAAAATAATCGCATTCAGATGAATTTGAACATTTCTGTAGCTTGAATTAAGAATAAAAGTAAAACTTGCTTACAGAATGCTGTCTAAAGCAAATTAATTTTTACAAAACCCATTATTATCATGATGCAAACTTTGCCAGATTACACACCAGAGTTCATTCAAAATGAGGCAGATTAAGGACTCTTGTTATATCTGACCAGACTTTATTTATAAGATGACCTGCTACTTGGCTGTCATACACGGAAGATAAATTGCTGCGACGAATGATACAAACGTGAGTCCTTTTTGTAATGTAAGACGCAGGACTTTTGTCTGTGAGTTGGTGGGGCAAGTTTTTCTAGAAAGACAGCTGCTGGCAGCAGGTGTGGCAGCTGCAGGGACGGTCGAGTATCAAAAAGCTCGAGTCATTAAGCCGGGGGTTTAACTTTGTCTCACAACTGGGGAGACTTTCTAACAGGCCTAATGTCAGTCAGGCCTGTGAAACGTTCTTGTTAACCCTCTGAACCCCAAAGCAGTTTCACGTTTCACGTTTCACTGTGGCCTATTTTTTCAAGTCCTGCACCTCTATGGAAACAAAAAAAAAAGAAAAAATGGAAGTTAAATTTATTTGATATTTGATAATAATCTATTTATATAACATTTTCCAGTGTTATCAATGTTAGAAAAACAATTGGGCCCCTCACATGCTATAGCTATTGAATTAATTACATTTCTACATCCTCTACTAACAGCTTCTCTTGACCGCTCCTCTCAGCTCTGTGTAAACAGTCTGCAGTTCAGCTGAAGTTTCACCCACTTTATATTTGGTGATTGTTGGTCTCAGCAGAGTCACTCAAGGCTTCCCAGTCACACTACGGAGCGCAAAATTATTATTTTTATTTTTTAATCAGGATCTGGTTAGTACGAATTAATTAAATATTTATGACTTTATTCTCGTAATTAATTCAATATTTTCGACTTTATTCTCGTAATTAATTCAATATTTTCGACTTTATTCTCGTAATTAATTCAATATTTACGACTTCAATCCCGTAAATAAATTTTTTTTTTTCTAAATGTGGCCCTAATACTCCGTTGTAGGTTAGTGCAAATGCTTTATTTTGGGTAAAAATTTCAATTAGACATGTAGAATAAACTGATTGTGATTAATTATTGCTATTTAAAACTTAAATTTTGTTATTTGTCCTGACAGAAGTGTTCGTCAGTGTTTACAGTTTCTTGCTCTGATTAATGGTGTAATTTTGTCTGTCCATAATGTTAAACACCAAATAACCTTTTTTTTTAAGTGCTCAAATTAGTAGTTTAGTGTAGATAAGCCTAAATAACCAGCATTCAACTGATTTCCTGTTGATTTCTTCCTCTGTTTCTGACAGTTTTGTGTCTCTTGGGCTTCCATAGGGTTCTCCATCAGGCCCAAATGCCCGTCCCAGTCTGAGGCAGCTGGTCGAGGGGGAAGCAGCGAGGACATCGTCCCTGGTCCACAGACGGGATGAGCGGGGGAGCGGAGCAAGCTGACATCCTAAGCGTGCTCTCCCTGGTCAAGGAACGATGGAAAGTGGTAAGTGACGTGTCATTGGGCGACAATAGGCGCTGTGTTTGTGCAGCCCCATCGCTGGCTGGCTCGCCCTCTGTCCCACAAACAACAACTCTTTGTTCATCAGACAATGCTTTCTCCTGCTTTCCTCTGAAGTATCTCACCTGTGGCTCGGACAGTTTGGGGTCGTGTCTCTCTGTCCAGGTAGGGCTGCTGCAGTACAGGAGGTCCAAAAATAGCCTGTATAGCTATTTTTGGCAGTGCAGTGTGCTATAGGCAGCAGCAGCAGTGCTTCCCGAGGGCCCCATGTCTCTCACTGCTGTGCCAGCCTGGGTGCCATGTGAGGCTGTTATTCCTCACTGGCAGCCAGGCACCACTTCCTGTCTTCTACGGAGCAGAGTTACATAAGAACGCTGCAGCTAATCCCACGACTTTAGCTTCTAGTGCGACACAAGACTCTGTGAGTGCGTGTGTGTGTGTGTGTGTGTGTGTTTGTGTGTGTGTGTGTGTGTGTGTGTGTGTGTGTGTGTGTGTGTGTGTGTGTGTGTGTGTGTGTGTGTGTGTGTGTGTGTGTGTATGTATGTGTGTGTGTGTGTGTATGCATGAAGGACAGTGAAGGACATGTTGTAGAAGTTAAAGCTCCACTAGAACTTGAAGATGTGACTTCAAGTGAAAGAGTAGAAAAAATGAAATGGAATGTAATTTAAGTCAATAATACAGATATAAATAAGGAATAATAAGGAATGGGAATCAATTTATAAATACATGTAAATATAGATATTTAATTTACAAAGTCCCCTGAAAAAAATAAAATCATTCCTTTATAAAAAAAGGTCATTTGTTAAGTAAAAACAATTTATTCACCTACTTACCTATTTTTATTTATTTATTTACTTAACTTTGTTGACTCATTGATATATTTTTATTTATTTATTATTCTATTTAAGTTTTTCAGGATTTTTACATTTTTTAAATTCATTCGTTTATTTATTTCCTTTGCATATTAATATCATACATGTATTTATATATTTATTTATTATTTACTTACTAGCAGGATCAGACCTGCTATTGTGCTTGTTTAGCATTTGGCTCAAACACAAGCGAAACTAAATCAGTTAAGAAAAATATATATATGAATATTTTTTATCTAACCCTACCCCTGCCCTTACCCACTCGTGGGTAGGTGGTTTTAAGAGGTCTTGTATAGGCCTTCATCAGTGCAAATCCTATAATAATATAATCCTATAAGCATTACGAACATTAAGGGTTTACAGCTGAGCTAATTACCGATTAGTCGATTGAACGTCATAACCACCAAAGTTCAAAATAAGTTGTGTCATTGGATAAAGTCAAAACAATTACAGTACTGTAGTAAGAAATATTTAACACTGCTCCCTTCTAGGATGTTCTAAACTTAATAAATATAAAGTAGGATTTTCAAAATAAAAGCATATCTTAAAGATGATCTTTTGTATTGATATTTTCACTTTGCAGAGAACTTTGGTTCATCGATCATTGAATCATTTACCCTATAACCTATACCTATTCTATCACATCTGTCCATATTCTTCTATTTCACTGTGTTATTGTTTAAAAAAAAGCAATCTGGACATTTTTAATTTAATCTGGATGAAACGGTAGTAAAGTTATCCACATTCAGATAAAAGGACTATGTTTGATTTGCTGTGGAAACAGACAATATACAGGTGCATCTCAATAAATTAGAATATCATAGAAAAGTTTATTTATGTCAGTAAATCAATTAAAAAGGTGGAAACAACACATTATATAGATCAATAACACACAGAATGAAACATTTCATGTCTTAATTTATTTAAGTTCTTCTAATTATAATGAATATGGCTTATCTTTAATGAAGACCCTAAAATTCAGTGTCTCAAAAAAAATTGAATATTACTAAAGACCAATTTTAAGAAATATGTTTAAGATGGAAATGTTATAAATCTATATGACTCAATACTTGGTTGGGACTATTTGACTTACTAATGGAAATTAACTTTTCCGTGATATTCTAATGTATTGAGATGTATGTGGGTTTTTTTTTATGTTTTCATAATGTGTCATCATCTTCCTCCAGGCGAAAAAGATTGGGGGCGGCGGGTTCGGGGAGATCTACGAGGCGGTGGACCTGCTGACCCGGGTCAGCGTGGCGCTGAAGGTGGAGTCAGCCCAGCAGCCCAAACAGGTGCTCAAGATGGAGGTCGCCGTGCTCAAGAAGCTCCAGGGTGAGTCGAAATGGATTCAGTGGATTTGGTTACATTTCTGGAATCGATTGATATTCTCTCACACGGTGACCTATTGAAAACAGGACGCAGAGTGTATCGGGAGAAAAACAGAAGCTCAAGAGACATTTTCAGTTTTTTTTCTGGTTTGATAAAACAAATAAGCAAACCAATCCAGGAAATGTCATGCTTCTAAGTGCAGGGATCTCCTCTGTGCATCGATAGCAGGGTTTAACAGACTCTCCCTCTGAGGCGAGATATAGATCATCTGACTCATCTGAAAACACAATCTGACCCGCGGTTCAGTCTCTGCAGTGCAAAACACATCGTCACCCAGCAGATAAATCATTCTTCATTTGATGTCTTGTGTTTTAATCCTGGTTTAACCTACATAATACAAATTATTTTCTACTTAGTTAAATCTTTTAACCAAATAAATATATGAAGTATGCATTTTTAAAAGTGTATTTATGTTAGATTAAAAAAACAAAACAAAGTCCCACTTATTCGCTTCCTAAAATTGCTATAAAAATACTAAATTATAGCATTATTTTTCTACTTTTAATTTTTTAACCAACATTATAACTACCAAATATTCATTAATTTTCAGAATTTAAACTTTAAATGACCAGTTTTTTTACAAAATAACACTGCTTTAAAAAAAAAAAAAAAAAAATTACCACTGCGGGATAAATAAAGTCACATCTTATCTTGCCTCTAAATTAAGAAATAAAAAAAACCTCACAAAAACCTCTAGTGGAAACCAGAGAACCCTGACATGATACAAAATATAGTTTTTTTGCTGTAATTGCTAGATCAAAAATTGTGGATTTAATGGGTTTCAATGGGGATATTTTTGAGTGTGTGTATTCTGGATACACGGTTTATTATCGACTCATCATGGGAGCTGAGGTTGAACTAAATTTAAAAAACAAAACAAAAAAAAACTCACACCCCTGCCGGAATGTACGCCATATTCAATAACACAGCTAAAATGATCAAAGAAGGAAGTAAGAATGTGTGTGTGTGTGTGTGTGTGTGTCCTGACATTCCCGATGTCTCACAGCAGAGACACATGATCAACACCAGAGAGCAGCTTCAGGGGGTTGTATAGTTTTCCTCCTTATTCTCTCTGTTCTTAACCATGTCTCTTCTCCTCCCCTCTCCCTTCCTGCCTTTTGACCAGTATGCTCTTTTTTTTCTGTGAGGGGAAAATCAATGGGCTGGGATCATGTTTGCTGTCTAATGGCTGCAGCCTCGGGCATCATGGGTTTGTTGCTTCCTGAGGGAGCCAGCATGTAACTTGAGACGGGCTGAACTGCCGGCCCCCCCCCCCCAAACATTTCTGACCCGCCCAGCTGTGGAGAGTAAACATCAACCTACTACTGAGTCATATCAAGGGTCATATGGAGCTAATAACAGCTTTTTTTGTTTTTTGACCCTTTATTTGAATTTGTTGAATCTAAAAGTCGTGTTTTTAACGTGGAGCTTTGGTCAGTAAGTGTTTATTTCCACTGTGTGCTGAGATGTTTGAGGTGTGGCCGCAGTCGAGCTGCTGGCGCAGCAATGTCCTTTGAGGCCGGAGCAAATTCACACACATATGCACAAACACACGAAGCACTTCATGCACATGTGTCGACCCTGCGTTATGCGCTGCGGCCTATAAATCAGCAGACTCGTCATACAGGGACTCTGGGAGGGCAGTGAGCTGTAGAGGGCAGGGGAATATGAACACATCATCATGATTCACGCAGCATCTTACCATGGAAGGATGCAGCTGACGTCAGGTGACCTCGTCTTCTGAAACTCTCTTCTTATTTATCTCTCAGGTAAAGACCACGTGTGTCGCTTTGTGGGATGTGGCCGCAACGACCGCTTTAACTACGTGGTGATGGAGCTTCAGGTTGGTCTACATGCAGAAGACTTATGAGACTCATATGAACTTACTTTTAACTGGTTCTATTAACCCGGTGTGAAACAAGCAGTAACTGGATCAGTAAATTAATGATCAACAACATTATGATGGTCGATTAATTAAAAAAGTGCTAAACATGTGCTGGGGTTTAGACTTGGGGTCTGTTACAATTTTTTTTTAACAGATATACATTTAGATTTAGATTATACATTTACATTTTGAATTTAAATCTATATTTATGAATATTTTTTATTTTGTTTCAACATTTAGATGTATTATTTTTATTTAGATTCAAGATTTTGATTAAGATTTAGCGTTTACATTTTGATGTAACATTGATTTTTTAAATTTTACATTTAGATGCATTATTTTTATGTTTAACATTTATTTTTAACATTTACATTTAAATCAATATTAAATTTAAAATTTAGATTTAATATTTAGATTTATCATTTAAATTTAGATATTTTAGATTTAACATTAAACATTTAGATGTAACATTTCAAATGTATTTTTTTTCCCTACGTTACTTTGTTAACAAGCACATAGCGTGCAGTTTTACATGAATTTGTGCATCATATGAAAAGAAAATCAGCTATTGTTACAATATTAGACTGTTGGTCTTACAAAACAAGCAATTTAAAAATGGTGAGCCACGTTTCAGAAATGTCAGTGTGGAGTGAAGTGATGGACAGACTGACGTCCTGCTGACATGATTCTCTCCATGTAGAGAGAATCTGCAGTGTTCATAAATTGTATCACCTGCTGTGATCTACAGAGGCATCAAATTAGTTTCCATCACTGCATCCAGAACACGAGGCTGTAATACCAAAGTCATGATCACAAATACAGAAATATATTTTATCTCAGCAGTGAGGGTTTTATAAAGCGGTCTGGTTTTGATTTATTCACCCACAGGAATGGTCGATTTTCATGTTCTGCACCGACTCCCATGTGTTTAATCATGGACTCGGTTTTTTCACTGTTGGCTTGTTTTCTGTCAACTCAAAATATTTGGTTGTCACCAGCCAACCATTTCAGCTAGTAAAACTTTTAATAGTGACTATATTTTTTTTGATTTATTCCAGTTTCTGTGTGTTGCTTCCAAAAGAGAACTAGATAAATAAGTTACGCTTTATTAACCCTTTGATGCACAACATGGGTCAAAAATGACCCGCATTCATTTCCCATGTTATTTATTGCTTGCTTTCTTTTCATATCAACTTATTTTATGATTGAACATTCTAAATATTCTTTAAATATCTTGTTTTTGATAACAACAGATCATTATTTTCATTTTGCTTCTCATCATTTATGAAGAAAAAAAGTTTTTGTATTATAACTAACATAGCTAACTACTTGGCTAAGTAGCTTGCTAAGCTAACTACTTAGCCAAGAAGTTGGCTAAGTAGTTAGCTTAGCAAGCTACTTAGCTAAATACTTAGCAAAGAAGTTAGCTTAACAAGCTACTTAGCTAAAAAATGGATATGGCTCATTTTTCAACCATGTTGTGTATTAGAAGAGTAGTGACAGAAAAAGGGATTTTATTCAAAAATGAATAAAGGAAAACATAAAAATTAGGATGTATGATGATCAAAAACAAACTAATTGAGGAAAACCTGGAATACTGAACGATGAATTATTGCAAAGATATAGAACATAAAAACTGTCGGGTCACTTTAGACCCATGTTGTGCATCAAAGGGTTAAGACACACAGGTCTGCTGTAATCTTTATCAGACTGAATTATCTTGACAACATGTGCTCTCTCAGGGTCGTAACCTGGCCGACCTGAGGAGGAGTATGACGCGGGGAACCTTCAGCATCAGCACCACGCTGCGTCTGGGGCGCCAGATCCTGGAGGCCATAGAGAGCATCCACTCTGTGGGCTTCCTGCATCGTGACATCAAACCGGTGAGTCACAGTGAGCCGGCTGCAGCGGAGGAGATTTTCTGCTTATTTCATTACATAGCCTCCATATTTTACCGAAAACATGAGAATATGTTTGTATATATTTGGCCGCATGTGTTGTTGCTGATTCAGTATTTTGTTGCACTTACAGTAAGCTGGCTCACCATGAGTGCTGGCTAAACGCCCAAAATATAGCTGAATGTAAATTATCTTCTGTCCTCTGAGCTGCTGTATTAAATCCTATTCCACCATAGGAACACATGTATCTCCGCAGGGCAAAAAGAATAAAAATAGACATTTCATATCTTCATGATTGCATTCACATTTGATTGATTTCATTGTTTTTTTTAACCATTGACTCGTGTTTTTCTGCTTCAGTCCAATTTCGCAATGGGCCGATTCCCGAGCACCTGTCGAACCTGCTACATGCTGGACTTTGGTTTAGCTCGTCAGTTCACCAACTCTTGCCAGGAAGTCCGACCTGTAAGTGCCCTCCTCTGTTACTGACTGTTATATTTGAATAATTATGAGACGGCAGATAGCCAATGTGTCTTGTTCCACTGTAGCTTTCCTCTTTCCCACTGGCCTGTACAGTTTTTAAGTATGTGTACATTACATGAGTATTTCCATTTTATGTAACTTTTTACTTCTACTCCACTACACTTTACTCCACTACATTTAGCTGACAGCTCTAGTTATTTTACAGGTGGAGATTTAACATGAAAAACATGATACATTTAAAGTGATTACACATGGTTTTAAATTAAACCTCATGACAGTATATAGTAGTTAAAATGAGCCCTATCTTAACAAAATTAAAAACGCTGCTTACATAAATGCATCAATGCAAAACATCTAATAATATATTTGGAATATATAAATCAATCTGAGTGAGTCCATTCTGCATAACGAGTACTTATAATTTAGATACTTTAAGTACATTTTGATGCTGATACTTTTGTACTTTTACTTCAGTAAGTTTTGAATGCGGGACGTTTACTTGTAGTAGAGTAATTCTGCAGTGGGGTGTTAGTATTTTTTACTTAAGTAAAGGATCTGAATACTATTTTCACCACAAAAAACACCTGTGTACACATGGTCCAGGCCTTAGTAGTGTAATGTGATGTGATATTATGCCAAAATTGTGTTGCTTGCCTGCAATTGTAAGTGATTAATAGAGGTTAGATGAAAAATTGGTGACTATATATACACTTCATGTCTGTTTCTGTCTTTCTTTGTCAGCCCCGTCCAGTAGCAGGGTTCAGAGGAACAGTCCGCTATGCGTCTGTCAATGCACACAAGAATAAGGTCAGCGTCTGTCTTCCCTGTTCTATAACTCATGATTTATCAGATATTATTTATCAGAGTAATATTAACTGAACTGTGGTGTAATCCTGCAGGAGATGGGTCGTCACGATGATCTATGGTCTCTCTTCTACATGCTGGTGGAGTTTCTAGTCGGTCAGTTGCCATGGAGGAAGATCAAGGACAAGGTAAGGATAACCAGTAATCGTCGTCCTTCACGGAAAGTAAACAGCCGCATCCAGGCAGCTGTGAGTGATGAGATGTGACAGGAGTGTGTGTGTGTTTGTTCCCAGGAACATGTGGGGAAGCTGAAGGATACTTACGACCATCGTCTGATGCTCAAACACCTGCCGGCAGAGTTTGGTGTCTTCTTGGAACACATATCCAACCTCGACTACTTCACCAAGCCGGACTACCAGGTGACACCATGTAGTTTTAATACAGAGTGAAGTTTTTTCTGCAAACATAGGAGTACTGTTTTCAGCAAATGATCATATATTTTTTCTTCTGCTTTTTGTTTTCAGTGCATGTACATCTTCAATAGTAAAAGTTGGTTTCATGTGTTTCAGTTGCCAGTAATATGGGGCCATAGAAATAAAATGAATATATAAATATTAGAAGATAATAATAATAATAATACTAATAATAATAATAATAACAATAACAATAACAACAACAATAATAATAATAATAATTATTATTATTATTATTATTATTGTTATTATTATTATTATTATTATTACAATTATAAAATTAAATACAAATAGAAAAACAATAATAATAATTCATAAATATTAGGGAAAAAAAATAGAATAAATCTAAATAAAAATAGTTGCATTTCTTTAAGCAAGCGTTAAAAAAATCTATTTTCTGTGGATTTCTGTGCAATCTTACTGAATAAAAACTTTCAAAAAAGGTCACATTTTGTATTTTTTTGTTGTTACAGCTGCTGATGTCAGTGTTTGACAACAGCATGAAAACCTACAATGTTGTGGAGAATGACCCTTATGACTGGGAGCGGACCGGCACTGATGGCACTTTAACGATTAGTGCCAGTGCCACGACACCGCAGCATCACACCCGCCTCACTCCGGCACACATGGGGTATGTTTGATTGAAATGAAAAACACTTTTAGTTGAGGTAATCTGGAGTTACTTGTATTAAATAGCAGTGGTTTGAATTCCACACATGACTCTTTTATAGCCTCAGACACTCATTGGTATTTGTGCTTTCTGTTGTTCTAGTATGGCGAACGCCTCCCTGATCCCCGGCGACCTGATGAGGGAAAACACAGATGAGGTTCTGCAGGACGAGCAGCTCAGCGACGTGGAGAACAACCCCGCTCCGGACCGCCTGCCGGGCTCTCCCCTCCACCCGCACCGCAACCAGGAGGCTGACGTCTGGGAGGAGCTGGACCGCAACCGTAACCGCATCAGGACGGCAGTCTGGAAGGTAGACCACAGCTTTATCACCTCAAGCACCCTCAGAGAATTGATACCTCTACAGGCAAAACACTTTGTTTGTAATGCACTGGGCTTTTTTAGATTTTGTTCATTTTTGTTCATCATTCGTAGCCTGATTTATAGAGCATTTTATTGAAAAAAATGTTTATTTTTTATTGTTTTTTTCATAAAATCAGATATCCAAAATTTCCTTTGTAAAAACCTTTGACTCCAATATGTCAACAAAAGAACAGAATTTTGAATCTGGCGTTCATATTTATGTTCTAGAAATGTGCGCAATTGATCACATATTTAATAAGAAAGGGCCTAATATGCATACTTTAACATAACATTTCTGGAAACTTGTAAAACAAAAAATAATTGTGTTAATGTAACTGGGGAAGTTTCATGGTGATATTGTCGGGACTAACAGGTATTGTGCACGTTGGACTCATGGTACCTCGTGTGAGGTTACTTTGAGTAAATCAATTCATATCCTTTATTATAATTAATGATTATTTATGACAATTATTAATAATTCTGATAGCCTTCTAAACACCCTTTTGAATGCAATCGTTGTACAGGGCCGAGGCATATGAAAACCCCAGCAATATTTTTTCGTTAATTTTTCACGCTATTCACCTGTAGGGTTGATATCCACCTGTATTTTAGTCACTAACAAAAAATGAATTGGTTTCTGTAGGCAGCGACAGAGGAGGAACACAGCAATAACCACGGCAACCACGGACACCAGAGCCCGTACGCTGGGCCGAGCCTGGGTTCTCCAGTTAAACTGCAGTCTGAGGTGGCGGCTTCAGACCGTGACGGCCCCCTGCTGAGGAAGCTCCGCAACATTCATAGCTTTGAACTGGAGAGGAGGCTCGGCCTGGAGTCCAAGCCCAGTCCAGAGCGCTTCCTGGAGACCGGGTATGTCTGTCAGGTTACAGATTCATCTATGTTAAAGCAAGGAACTTTCATTTTGTGCTGATTTTGCTCACCCCCAGCTGGCGAGCATGTGCATTTGTTGCGAAGTGAATGAAGGAAAGACGCAACTTATTTTTTATACTTTTTTAAAGCTGTTTGCAGGATGCATAGCTATAATGAAATGTATTTATTTATGAATATGTGAGATTAATAACTGTGATATGAAACAGAAACAGAGTAAACTTTGTTTAAGTCACCAATGTAGCTATATATTGATGTGGAACCACGTCCCAGGATGTATTTACCACATCCAATATCAGTGCCGTCAAAACATTTTTAGCAATTATTTTAAAATATTAACACATTAAAAAAAACAAATGCAGAGACCACAGTTGGTTGGGCTAGGGTTAGGGGTTCTGTCAACTATTGTCTTTATCTCTTTGCTCAGCCATATCCACAAAATATAACTTTTAAAATATAATTCTCTTAAGAATAATCTCCTCCTGCTTCCTTTTAACTAGCTAACGTGCTTGAAAAAAATGTAAATATAGTGTATATATAGTCTCTTCTGGTTTGCATGCCAGAAAAAGTTTAATAACAAGTTAAAAACTCCTTTTAGGTGCTTTAACATCTTTTTTCCCGTGAGAATAGAGCCAAGAGTAGATTGTTTGCATCTGTCTTGTGTCTGTTCAGCTCAGGGAAGCAGCAGCTCGGCTCCCAGCAGCAAGAGAAGGAGGCTGACGGAGCTGCAATCATCCCAGTCACTCAGGGTCAAGCTGAGCCTGCCGGGGAGCGTCCTGATCGGGTCTGGCACTACGACGAGGAGTTCTTGTCTGGTGGTGGTTCTCCTAAGCCGGCATCCTGTGGATCTCTGGAGCATGGAGAGGGGGCAGCCAGCAGCGGGGGCTTTGTGGCCCTCAATCTGAGCTCTGGGAGGCAGGACGTTGACTCGAGGGAGTGGGTAATGGTGGAGCGGCCCAGTGGCTCTCCAGAAGCTAAGGTTACCACCAGCCCCTCGGAGGAGGAGGAGGAGCCAGAGGTGCTCCAGCCAGGGGAGGATCAGTCTCCTGGATGGGGAAAGGGCTGCCCAAGCCCAAACTCTGGCAAAGCTAAGCAAGAAAGCATGACTTCCTCCAAGGGAAGTGCAAAAGTGAACAAGTTGGAGCTTAGCGTGGGCCCTGCCGGGGCCCTGCCCCCCGTCACTCCTACCAGCCCGGCTGAAGCCCTGGCTGAGGGAGTTCTCACTCAGGTAAGCCCTTTTCATTTGAAGGCCATTTCACAACATGGCATACATGATACTGACTGTAGTCAGCATTTTACGAAGTTAAAAAGCTGTACAGAGTCAGAGTTTTAGCTTTAAAATCATACAACAGTCAGATTTCCACCAGCTGCATCTTGCTGTAGTTTGAAGCTAAATGTTACTGCTTTACGTTTTCCTGCTTATTCGCTTGTGTTTATGTGTTAGAAAATAAGATATCTGTGTCACAGCTTTTTATCAGATCACAGCATGGGGTGGGGGAAGAGAGCTGATGGCCTTGAGATGCTCTTTGATTTGCAGTAGATATCATGCATAATTTTATCTTATTTGCAGACATTTGCCATGTGTTTTGGTTTCATTTACAAATTTAGTAATTTATTCGCAAAATATGCTTTGGTTTCAGTTTAAATTCCTATTTTGCTCCTTTACTTTTTTTTACTCTTCAACCAACCCACAGAAATCCTGCTCAGTCTACAAGTTCAACATTTAACATGATTTTTGAGCAGCTTCTTTTCACTACAAGAGGAAATAACTGTCGCCTCATTCTCTCCTACGACCAGAACAGTGGCCTCCAAAAGTTGATAATGTACACGTCCTTCCCAAAAATCTACCCACCTCGCCTCTGTCCTCCTTCCTTAACCTTAGCTCAACCCCTTATCTTTATATTCCTTCTGTCCCTTTACCAGTTCAAACACAAATACAAAATTTTAAATGTCCTTTCCACATTCATAGCATGTCCCACATTGTCCCGCACAAACACTCCATAGACTAAAAATAGTGGATGGAGTCTCCCATTGTTTTTTTGGCTCTGGTTTGGAGCTTCAAGTTCGGCATTTGATTGTTTAGCTTTTCTGTAAGTCGCTTTGGTTAAAAGCGTCTGCTAAATGACTAAATATAAATGTAAATTCATATTTTTTTTGGAACCAGTGCATGTGCAGAATGGGTTGGGAGCTGAAATTACGCTACTTGATCAGTAAATGCTAGCGCTACTTAGCTAACTTGGCGACTATAGTTCTTAAAAATGAACAGCCGACTCCTTACAGTGTCCTTAGAAGACATTTTAAGCCACTGAAATGTTCTATTTCACTTTGATGAACTGAAAGCACACTGTGAAAGGATAAAAGCTCTAAAACCAAAACACAGTGTGATGTAGTAGCAACCTGTCACTCATAACGCTGCTTTATTGTCCATTTCCCTCTAAATGGGATCATAATTTGCAAATTGAACATGATGCTGCATTGAAGATGACTTGAAACTAGAGATTGAGATCATAAACTAATCAGGAAAATATTAAAGTAATAAATCATGTGAGAATTCAAGTTTCCCATTCTTCTATGCAATTGGACTTCTTTTTGCAACCAGTGGAGTCGCCCCCTGCTGATCATCAGGAGTAATGCAGGTTTATGGCACTTCCACATTGGCTTCACTTTTTCCCGGTTGCAACATCCTCTCTGTCCCCCGTTTGGTTTGTTGGGATTTGGTCACCTGACAAATCGCGCACACATCCCGACCTCACAGCACTTCCACCACACCTCCTCCATCTTCTCACTCCCTCACCGTCTCACAACCCCTCCTCTCTCCACCTCCCGCTTCTCTCCTTCCCCTCTCTTAGCTCCCCACCTCTCCTCCATCCCTGCCTGAGGAGGTCGTGATCCGGACATCCAGCCCCATCCCTCTGCGCTCTCCCAGCCCTCACACACTCCTGACCACCTTGTCGGACCCGTTGCACCTGCGCCAGCCGCCGGGCATGAGGCGCAGCCTGTCCGTCGACCCGCAGCAGCAGGAGCGCCCCTCCTCTTCCTCCTCCTGCCACGCCTCCCTTCCACTACCAACAAACCCCGCCCCCGGCACCCGCTCACCCAGTCGCAGGAAACTGCCGGCCATCCCGCCGGGTGCTGCCAACGCCAAGTTTCCCTCTGTCATACGCATCACTCGTGCACAGCTTCAGCAGGTGATGATCCCATCACAATCTCGTAAAAAAAACCCTCCATTCAGCTTCCTCTAAAAAACCAAACCCCGCCTTTTTGTTCTTGTTTTTTTTTCGTTTTTTTGTTTAAGTTGCTTTTTTTGGCTTCTTTGTTCAGTTGGCTTGCTTATTGTGTTGTTGTCAGGCAGCTCTCTCCAGAAACCATGAGGGGCATTGTGCAGGCCAGACAGAGCATGGGTCAGATGTGTCCTTGTGTCTGGACATGTGTCCTTGTGATCTGAATAGGGGGTGTGTGTTTGTCTGATTGTGGCATGTGTGTTTGGAATGTCGAGTCATGACTACAGGTTGCATGGTCTCTTTTGTTTCAGATCGTCTTTGTCCTCTCTATCTTTCTCTTTCTCTCTCTCTCCCTGTATTTGTTCCTCACCCTCTCTTCGCTGAAGCCCCCTGCGAAGTTGCGTGAACGTTTCCTGTCCTACTTGCTGGTTTAGTACTCACAGCTTGACTGACACTGCCATAGCACTTTGTGTGTTTCGGTCTGATAATGGTAGCTATGGTATTGCATGCTGTTGCCAAACTAATCACCATTTATTACCCCATATTATAAATTCTTCTCTTTTCACACATCTGCATCAGGCTCTTGCTACAGAACTACAGCACAACTCGACATGTTGTAGTCTATCAGCAACATGCCTTTGACAATTAGAATATTTTTCCCATTTTTAGTACGGCTGATTTTCTTAAATAACACCTGTGTGTTTTTCTCTTCCCTCCCGTGTCTCCACCTCCCCCTCCCCTCCAGTTGACAGCTCAGCGTCCCTCTGGGCTGTCCTCCCAGTCAGGATCAGACAGTGCTCCACAGTGCCTCCTGCTGGAGAGGCGTGGTGAAGCTGAAGCTGATGCTCAGCAGGCTCAGGAGCGCACAGCGGACATCAGCTCCCCCCAGGACCATGAGCCCCCCCATGCAGGGACACCCACAGACCCTCTGGCTGAGATGCTGCTTAATGGAGACACCAGAGCTCAAAGCCCTACGCCACACCGTACATCTTCCCCACGCTCCCCCCGCTCTCCACACACGCCTCCCCTGCGCTCGCCTTCCTCTCCACGCTCTCCTCGCTCTCCCCACTCCCCTCGCAGCCCTTTGTTTACCAACGGCCACCTCTCCCCTCCTGTGAACAGCCAAAGGGATTTCAATAACGGAGCTTTCCCGAAGCTGAAAGACCCTGAGAATGATTCTGGCTCGACCCCCTGTGCCACAGAGCTTCAGCTAAGGGATGAGGGGAGCAGAGAAGTGAACCCAGATCAGACTAAAAGACCCGCCTCCTCTCCGGCTGCCTCCCGTAAGGACCCGAGCCGGAGGCAAAGTCGCATCCCAGTCCTAGAGCCCTCCAGCCTGCTGGAGCTCCCTCCTGCAGGGTCTGCTAAGGAGAAACTCCTGCAGAAGAAAGCTAACCACCAGGGCCCCGTCCCCTCTCCCACCGCCTCACCGTCCCTCTCTGACCGCCGCGGCCCCATGGTGGCCTCCCTCGCCAGGGACCCTCTGTCCTCCACCTCTGATCGCTCTCAGGAAGAGGACTCTCTAATGGGCTCCCGTTCTGACCGCCAGGGAGATGATGCTCCCTCTCTCTCCTCCTCCTCCAGCCCTCTGTCGCGCAAGAGCCGGATCCCTCGTCCCGTTCATTCAGCTTCCTCTGCTGAGCAGCTGGCTGCCCAATTTCTGCCGCGCCCGCCTCCTGGAAAGCCACCTTGTCGCCCCACAGCGGAGGGCAGGTAATGTGTTGATCTGAATCGTTGCTTTCATGAATGGAAACGTTTATATTTGACCGAACCATTATTGTGCTCAAACGTATGATAAACAGCATGAAAAGATAGCAGGAATAAGTAAAATACACCTGAACTGATTTTGTTGATTGATTTTGTGATTAATACCTCATGTCTGTATGCTAAATATGATTTAGCCTTTTCGCCAGCTATATTCATCTATTGTAAATTAGGATCACACAACACAATGTCTGCAACCAGCTTTGTGTGGAAATACTTAAAAGGATTGAACAATGAAGATATAAAGTGTGTGCTCTATAATATGGAACCAAAGGATGACTTTGAAAACAACAAATTACTTGCTTTTACAAATTTTGTTTATTTATATAATTAAAAATGGTCAAATATCCCTTCCATGAGGCTGTTCTCAGCAGACAGATCACAGGCAATATCATATTCCTTGCAACTATAGTGAAATTTGAGATGTATGTGAAGTTTATGTTATGTTTGCTGACATGTTGATTGACACAAATGTTGTTCTTTTGCCTTAATAATTATTAACACCATGGAATAATACACTAAAGCAGTCAGGTTGGGTGAATACATATGACCAATGCATTTTGACTGTAGCTGAACCTCAAAAACAAGTTTTAATTTCAATTTCTGTTTCTGCTCCCTGCACAGAAAATGTCTTGTTTTAAATATATGATTTGGTTATTATTCATAACCCGCTCTGCTTTTTGTACCCACTCAGGCTTCGGCGTTACCGCATCCGAGCTGGCAGCAACAGTGACTCAGACCTGCTGACCTGCCTTGCTCAGCTGATGCACGGTTCCCGCGGCTCGCCCCTTCACCACCGCTCCTCCGCCCAGCACGGGGGCTCCAGGATGGGCATCTGCAGCCTGACGAGCTCTCCGCACCACCACCGCAGCTCCAGCGCCTCCCCACGCAGCTCCTCCTCCCTGCAGCGCTCCGTCAGCTCCTCGCCCTCCCGCCACGAGCACCGTGGCGGCGGGGGAGGGGGCTGCCTGGGCCGCAGCCGCTCGCCCCCCAGCTTCTCCGGCTCGCCACCTCCACGCCGCTTCTACCCACACCACCAGGATTCGTGCTGCAGCCGCCAGGCTCGCACGGGCCCTTTCCACCTGTCCAGGGGAAAAGTCTGCAGCCGAGAGGGCAAGTGCTCCAGCAAGCTGGGCAGATAGTCGCCCACCGGGTTGGGCTGCCACAGCAGAGGATGGGAAGACTCTTATTCTGATAGGGTAGACCGCAGTCAGGATAAAAGCCTGAGTCTTCCTGTTTAAGTTTCCCCCTTTTTCGCTGTAAGTCTGAACCTTGAACTTGTCTTGCTGTTTCCCAATGTTCTCTTCTCTCCCTATATTTGCACACAGGGTTTGTTTATTTATGTGCCCAGCCTTAAAGAGGTACTCCAGCGATTGAGTTACGCTTTTTCCATAAAGTTGGGAGACTTGTAAGCAACAGATTTGAGGAAAGAATGATCAAAATCTGTGAGCAGAATCCTGACTTTTAGTCGGTTAGGCTCCAAAAAGCTGGTTCCTTCATTCCCATAATGCAACTCAATAGCATAACACCATGTCCTAACTGAATGTGATGCAACAATATCAGTTTGGTTGCATTGTTTTCTATTGGAATGTCCTCACTGGTCACAGTCTGATGCAGCAGATACAAACCTTGTGTGTAAAATCTCTGGAGTTCCCCTTTAAGACGTATTAGACAACCGACACTGACATGTCGGGGTCCTCGTTTTATTTATAGTATCATGTTGTAGAGCAAAATAGCCTGGCTGCAAAATTAAACAGTGATTTCCCATTGCAGGCAGACCTAAAACATTTAAATCAATAGTTAGTTGGGCCAGTGGGCACATAAATAAATCCTGTTTACTCATCTTCATGCATCCTGCACCACAGTATAATATAACTTATTTATCCCTGGTAATAATGCACTTGGATTATACTGATGGAATATCAGTATAGCTGATCACAACTTTATTAAATATTGGCCTGGGGTTGACCTCAGTTAATCTCCTCTGCATTCGGAGATTGCAGGCAGGGTATGATATTTACTTTATGCTATATGTGAATGCATAAAGCCAGAATTTGTGTACAGTTGTATTTATTGAGATATTTATTTTGATGCTTAGCGACGCTTACGACTCCTCTTCTTCTTCTGTGTGATAGTGGATGTATGGTTTTGTGTCTCTCATATTTAAATGTTTAAATCGAAGGGATTGCTCCAAAGTGACCCTTTTATACAATCAATCATGTCAAGTGCGTGAGGACACACACCTTTTTGTGCCTACTGTGTTGCCGTTAAGAGGGAATCAAAACGTCCCTCTGACTGGAGGGATTACAGGTTGTGGTAGCTGTTCAGTAGTAGCAGTAATAGGAAGCAACACAAGGTGCATTACTGACGAGTAATGTTCAGACACAGATGTTTGTCTCAGCGTGTGCCTTGGCACTTTGGGCAGCTTGAGGATTCACTTTGTTTGTAATTAGACAAAAAAAAACAAGGAGCCAAAAACAGACTTGTGCCAGCGGTTATAAGACGACCCTTTTCGCCAGTATTCTTTTAGAAAAGGTAGCAACACAGATGTTTGTAAATCAAACACAATTTGAGCAACAGCTGACTTGAGTAGCTTTTATTTATAATAACAAAATGGAAGTATTTAGGGATGGGAATTGAGAAGATGTTATTGATGCCAATGTAGTTACTGATTCAGCTTATTGGTTTGGTTCTTTATCGTATCCCTTATTGATCCCTGATCACTTTTTTGTGCAGGGAAAAAAGGCTTACGCAGGTTTTCAGTGTCAATGCAGCTAAGTCTGAACACAGTGTAGCAACATCTGCCTGTCTTCACCTATGAATGGATGAAATTAATATGAATATTTGGATAGCATTTGTTTTTATCCATTAAAAACAGTACACATAACACAACGATATGAAGACACGACAGTAAATGCTCAAAATAAAGAAGAAAAGGAGAGATAATTTGACAAAAAAATATATAAATATATAAATAATGAGACAAAATAAAAGTACTAGGATCCCTTCAGTAATTCATATAATCAGAATAGTACTACTGATAAATTAAGAAACAGAAATATACATATGATATGGAATCCCTATGTAATTCACTGGAGTACATTTTTTTCCCCATTTCATCTTATTTTGTGCTCATTATGGTTTGTAGCAATTATTTTTTTTCCAAAAGGTATTGGCTTTGCAATGTATTTTCGAAGGAAACTTAAATTGAGAGGAGTTATTGTGTGAATTTTTTACACAACAAAATAATTAATAAAAATTAAATATTTATTAATGAGGGATGATTTCCATCCAGTACCCCCAAACACAACTTCTAAAGAATTTAATTCCCCAAATCATTTAGGTTTTCTTATTCAAAGAAAAAAAATGCAGTGTAGATGCACAAGTGTGAAGTCACTGTTTTGTAATGTGCAACTGCCAAAAAAACATGCCTGCATTGACAAAAACAAATGTTAAGATTAAAGCCATACCATTCCGATGGATCAGATCATTTGGAGCAAGTTCTCAATTCCCATCCTATTTCTAGGTAAAACCCTTCTTAACTGCCCTGTAAACCAGGTCAGTGTTGGAGATAAAACATTGAAAAAAATGTGAATTTCAGACCTCAAAAAACATTTTGTCAAATGTTATTAAAAATGGAGGCCATATGTAAATATATTTCTCACACCAAAATGATGTTCCATGCTTCCATGTGCAAGAATGTTTAGGTTTTTTTTGCTCCTCCTGCTCCGGAGAATGTCTTTTATACAACGACATACAGTATGTTTGTGCACAAGGGAAAGGAATCAGAGTATTGTTTGTGTTTGATTTAGTTAGGATTCCTCACTGAAATCTCCTCCACAACCTCCTCCTCCCACTCCTCTGCTTGTAAGATACTGTAAGATAACTCCAGCTTCCTTCCAATGCTACTCTTTGCATGCTCAACAGAGAAAACACGACTACTGAGTAAAAAGCTGCATAGCACTTCCCATCACACGGCATCTATCTTGTGAAGATTTTAACCTAGCAGTGACTTCATTACCTTTCTGATCTATATATTTTCTCCGACCCATCTTGATATTCTTTCACTATTCCTCTTCCCACCTGATGTATGGCGAGTTTTTTCTGCGCTTATGCACTGACTTGGGATGATTGTGTTGCTGAAATATGAGAGACTGTATTTTTTACTAGTGCAACTAGCTGACATGATGCACAAAAGCGAAAAAGGAGAATAGACTTTGCTGCATTTTAAGCACTTGTATTATAGGAAACATCAGTTGAAAGAAATGGCCATCAGGCCTCTAATAAGACATATACAGAAGCCCTGAGATGCAAGTGAGAAAAATAATTCTGGTGATCCATTTTCTAAGACTAATCTAAAATATTTTCTCTCCTCTGTTTGTGACTTAAGAATAGGTAAAATGCATAAAGTAGTGAATGATAATTATTATAGAAATAACTCATTTTTTTCATCTGTTTGAATTTATTTTTACTTTTTACTTTTGGTTGTCAGTTTTGGTGCAAATCAAGTTTTGTCAGGTGAATGTTTGTTGTTGTAATACTCATTTTGGCCACATGAGGTCGAAAGTGCACCTCTACTACATTTTCTGAATAGGACTTAAACCATTTATTCTTATGCTTATTTTTTTTCTCCTTGCACTCCTAAATCAAGGTGCTTGTATTGAGTTATTTTGAGTTAGTTAAGTGTCATGTCGTTAGAAGATTAGCAGCAAAGAAATTTGTTTTACAGTTCAGGTTTCTTGTTGATCTTTAAGTCTGAAAATGTATTAAATTCACTTATTGAAAAATAAGGCCTAAATTGGTATAAAATGTCTTAAATCAATCATTCAAAAAAAAATCTTAAACACTAAAACATTATGATTTAGCAAGATTTATGAAAAATAATTCTGTTTCCTTTTCACCAGTTCTAGTCAGGCACATTGGAGAGAAAATAATTTAGATCAGACATAAAAACATGGATCGCCCATAGACTGAAGGAAAAAGTGGACATAGTCACTTGCCATCTTGGTTTATAGCTGTTGCCATATTGGTAAACTACTGCTAGCTAGCTAGCTTGATTAGCAAGGGACAATCCAATCCGACAAACTGACTCTTTAGTATCGTTTAGTCCAGACGAACATTGAAAAAGACATTTTAAGTGACCAAAAGACCAAAACACACAGTACACTGTTAGTGACCTGTTAATCACAAGGTAGCCGCACCCTAAAGCATACCCTGCTTATGTCCATTTTACTATAAATATGTCTATAATTTACAAAATGCAAATCATGCAAATGAAAATCATTGAAGAACACTTGACACTAGTGACCATAAACTCATTAAGAAAATGTTTACTGAGATAATAAATCAATACATACAAACAGACTTCTTTTTGCAACCAGTGGAGTCGCCCCCTGCTGGCCATAACAAAGAATGCAGGTTAAAGGCACTTCAACATTGGCTTCGCTTTTCCATTTTTTCCCCCTACTTGCCTCTCAGGGCTTCAGTCGAAAAAGCTGCACACATGAACGAAGAAAAAAAATCACTTTGCCAAATATTTTGATAGATTTTGCAGATGTGGTTTGATTTGTGATGCGATAACAAACATGGGAGCGCGCAGAGACTGAATGGGCACATTGCTTTGTAGATATATAAAGTGTGCTGTTTCATGCAGATCTTGCAGATACCTACGCGAGCCTCACAGAGCAGCTATGATGACTCATCCTGAAGGCAGACAGCGTTCAGTCAGTCAGTCGCCTTAATGTCTCCTCTCTGCCCCTCTGTGCATAGCGAGGGATGACTGAGCCTTGTCTGTGCTGGAGATCATTCCACTATTTGGGCCAAGCCAAGCCTTCCTGTCACTTATCTCTTGTGTGTAAACGGCATGTGCTACCATGCCTGTCAGCGTGGTCAATATATATCACCACTGAAATCTCAGACTCTTGTGCTTACAAAGCTGTGCTTTTTCCAGAGAGAGGTCCCTGTTTTTCTGTGAGAATGCGTGGGCCCATTTATCGATCGACTGCTGGAAATGGAAAAAAAAAATCAGGGTTGCAGCATTAAAGGTGTGTTTGTTAGTGTGATGACTGTATGCTCTCAAACAACGACGTGTAATTTCTACCTGTCGCCAGCAATCAATCTTTGAATCCTCCCTCTTTCGACTCTCACAGATTTCAAGCTTTCAGAGTTCAGAACGCTGTTGTGCAGACTTTTAATATATACCTGTAAAATATAAAGTAATTATTTAAATAAAATAATTATTGTAAAACCATAACTTATACGCTAACAGGCTTCTGTGAAACGGAGGAATAGACACTAAACAGTGCTGCTGGTTTTAAAAGATAATCAGATTTCTTCTCATGTTTATTTTAAAGTATTATTGCACATGAGTGGTGTGAAGTTGTAGTACTAGTGTTACCTTCCAGAAGAGATTTCCTTTGTCACTTTTTAAAGTGGTCTGCTAATAGAAAGTGTCATATTTATAGTAGCTTGCCGGGTATTTGTGGTTACAGATATCCAAAGGCCAACAGAACAAACCCAGCTGTTTTTATTTTATTTTGAAAGGTGAAACTAATGAAAGCTTTGGTGTGCACTGGTACACTTCTCATGTCATAACATCAGATTACTTGTTAGTAACTTATAAATACTTGACAGAAATTATTTATTGTGACTTTTGCTAATTTGCCCATCCATCATTTTGACTTCAATTGTCAGGATTTTTTAATGGTTGATATTTTTGTGTTGTAATGTACGTCATGGTTTTGAAATGTTACTGTACAGTCTCAAGGAAAGAATGTAACAAGTGGGAGTTTTGCATTGTATATAACTGTAATTATTTATGTTTATTCTATCATTTGTATCATATCAATGCCTTGTACAGTGTTTCTTTTTCTTTTTTGTTTTAAAATTATTTTGTATTTTATTTTTATAAACTGGTTATAAATAAAATACTCATTCCGCATGCAGACAGAATCTTGTGAAAGGTTTCCATTTCTTTAACCTGGAATTTTGACAATTGAGAGAGGACACAAAGGTTATATATATATATATATATATATATATATATATATATATATATATATATATATATATATATATATATATATATACATGCCTTTGTGACTTAAGCAAGATATGGTAACACTTTATGTTGAATGTGTCTACACAAGAGTCACACAAGCCTGTTAGAAACATGACATGACAAGTATCATGAGCATTAATGTTGCTTCAAAATGTCATTAATGTTCATGACACATCCCATGTCATGTTTATGACACGCTCATGTCACTCTTATGTAGACACCTTAGAGTAAAGTGTTACCAATATAAGTGTCAACAATAAAACACTGAAAAACTAAACTGATAACAAAACAATCTACCTCTAGCTCTTCTTTGCTGGGTTCTTATCTGATATCTTCCTATGAATGTGGCAAATTGTCAAAGAAGTGATGATCTTAAAGGGGTAAAATCAACTGAGGATGTAGGCGATTTTACCATAGGTGGCCGGCGTCATGAGGAGATGATTTAGGCAAAAAAAAAATTTTTGACAAAAAATGATTTAGGCGATTATTTTAACAGTGTGACGATTATTATTATTATATTATTTATATAGTCTACTTCTATCAGTTGCACACGTGGTGGGGCTACGCATCTCGCGCATGCGCACTCGCTAGCCCCGCCCCCTCCACTCAGTCCTCCAGCCTTAGCAGAATGGCGGCTCTTTTGGAATCTGTTCTGTTCAAGAAAGTGGACGTTAAAACGGTATCGGACTGGTTAAAGAAGGATGAGGTAAGGTCCGAAGTGACTCCGAGCCACTAAGTGTGACATCTGACACACACTCGCCCTTGTATAGTGTGTTTTATGAGATGACATAGCTCACAACTGATTGTAAACAAAACTTTTAGCTGGAGAGCTAAGTTAGCGGGCTAGGTTAGCTTTAGCCAGGATGGGATGGACTCCATGCGAGACGCTACGTTGACAACTTGTCTTTCAGATGAAATGGCGTTAAAACATAGTTTTTTACAGCTGTCTGCAACTATGATTATTATTGTATTTATTTGAAGAGGGCTGTGCAGTTTAGCGGATGTGAGTCCGCGCATTGTTAGCTCGGTCAACAAGCTATTTTCTGCATAAATGTCCTGAAGCTGACCAACATTTATTTACCTATTTACTCTCTGTCTTGGGTTCATCATAGCGGTAATCATCTGAATAATTTCAGCTTTATATATTTTGTATTATCACTGTATTTTTTCCCATTGGTTGTGTATTTTTTTGTCCAACAGGAGGGTGAGAGGCTGGCATTCAGTGAACCTGCGGCCACAGTTCACAAACAAGAATTTGTCCCATTTCTTTTAAATTTCCTGAGAGAGCAGAGCAGCCAAGCACTAACTCATGGCCCTGCCACGCCGGCCAAGACCCCCAGCCGCCACATACCTGCTACACAGACGCAGGGCCTCACAGACAGGAGGGGCTGCAGGTCTGCTGGTGGTGGAGCTGGTCCTCGGAGTGCCAGCCGGGTCCAGCTGTTTTCTCCTGCGCCCTCGGTGTCACCTGCATCTGATTGGGATGCTGCTGGTCAGGCAGGGTCTCACTCTCTGAGTGCCTTCAGCAGTCCATCCTTCAGTACAGGATGGAGCCCAGCCTCCAGGCCTTCAGGCTCTGAGCGACGATCCAGCCAGAGGATGAATCTGGGGGACTACATTCTTTCTCCTCCTGACCTCCAGAATAGCCCCAACTTCCAGTCACAGAAGGGCCGCAGGAGAAGTGGAGGCAGCGTGGCAGTGGGGGGGCAAGGGAAGCATGGAGGATGGCGTGGAGGACATCACAGTGATGAGATTGGACGGTGGGAAAGCGGAGGGAGGAGATCAGGTAGAGGAGGAGGGAGCAGTAGGATTAGTGAGCAGGTTTCGCCTCCATCTGTTGGGCAGCTCAACTTCAACAACTTGGAGGACTTTCCTCCTGTTGGGTCATCGCCCATCTCACCTGCGTGAGTCCTTCAAGTTAAATTAAAGTCAACCTTGTGTGGTTTTTTGGTATGTTTTTTATAGCTCTTTCTAACCGCTTCCATTATCCTTCAGGGCATCCAAACCATCTAGAAGAATAAACCCAACACCAGTCAGTGCAGAGCTGCCGCACTCCAAACCAAAAACTTGCTTCACCTCCACCCCATTCAGCGAATCCTCTAGTCCTTCATTAGCTGTTGAGGCGCCTGAGGGGTTATCGACAGTGCCGAGTCCTCTGAGCCTTCAGGAGGAGAGGGAGCTTCTAAAGATGGAAAAGTAAGTGCACATGCATTATCATTATACGTACTCTAACACAAAGTTGACTCTTTACTGTAACAGTTTGAGGAGTGAAAGAAAAGGTGACACAAATGTATTTGTTTATACTTTTGTCCTGGCCATTGCTTTATGCCTTCTGTTGTTGCTATTCTACATTATAGATGGATTATGTCTTGCTGTATTCCATAGGGATTTGTAGAAATGTAAACAAGACTTTGTAATTAATATTTTACAGACTTGTAATGATGATGGTATTATTTTACAGATTTCTACACGTATTTCCCAGATGCTTAAGCAGAAGTTAGAAACGGAAGTTAGACAAATTGCTGAAAGAAAACACTCAGAAAACGGTCAACATTGAGCACAATTTAAACTATCACATTGTTAAGAAGCATCCTTGTTTATTAACAGTAGTAGGTTGCTCGCTTTTCTAAAGCATTTTGATTTGACAAGGGGGACATTAAATTTTAGTTTACATTATGTCAATAGGTAGTTTTAAATGTGTTACAAAACAATAATTTTAACAATGCCTTTAAGTGACTATTATTTTTGGTGCTGAAGTTTTGTTGACTGATCAAGCACAACCCCAGTCACAAAATCTGATACCAGCCTCTGCTGTTTTTTGCTGTTCATCTCCGCTGTTTCATAATCAGAAATGTTTTGTTATTAGGTCAAAGCGAGCTCAGCAGGTCAGTTCTCCTCTGCCGTCCTCTTTGGACCCTTGCACCCCGACCAAGTCAGGGCTTAGGACGGGATCTAAAGTTACACCAGATCTGCAGACTCCCTGTCCTGAACCATCCAAAGTCACCTTCTCCCTGGAACTGGATCTCCTGGCAGAGCTGTACTGTACCTGCATTTCTGGTAAGTGACCACAAGGTGGTGTTAATGTGCCAAAACGGTGGAGGAAAGTCTTGTCTTTTGTCTTTTTTTTTTTTTTTTAAAGACAACTAATCTGACAGTCTCTCTGGTATGGGTTGCTCCAACTGAGCATTACAACAATCCTTAATGTTTGGTATGGTCACAGCAAAAAGGGTTATCCAGAGAGAGTGCAATCCTTGCTTTAAAAATGGCAAAATTAAATTGTTTCTTTTTTATACCTTGAAAATATTTCTTATACTATGTCCAGTGCCAACCCAATTTTTTAAAGATCTGCACACCCTGTATTGAACATATTTAGAGGGAGAGGTGTCAACCAGGGAACTAATTATATCAGAGTTGTACTGAACTGATCTTTGATCTGCCAGGATTTCAGTTTTTCTCGCGTTTGTTTTGGCGCTTTCTCAACCTCACTTGGACTTCGTTCTATGGACTCTATTTTTGACCCTCAACCCACTTGTGGACATTTCAGTCCTTTTACAGATCAACATGCATATGTGCACTTTTTCTGTGTTTTATTTTGTTGTACCCCGCCTGGTCTATTTGTTTATATATAAAAAGGGAGGAAATCCATAAATAAAGGACAATAAAAAATGTAAAAATAAATTAAATTAAGCGAAAAAAGGCAAAGTGAAAATAAGTATAAGTAAATAATAACGATGTCAGACCTCAAGTTTGCAGTTAACATGCTTTTCGAGTAAGTAGACAAAATGATGTAGGAAGTAAAAAAATATATATCTACAGTTGAAGAAAATTACTTTTCTGTTATCATGTCTTACAGAAAACCTTGTTCCAAACATTTTCCTGGAGCTTTTCTTTGTGGTGCAGTTGCTAACGTCACGGTCTCCTCACACTCATGAAGATGATGAAGAAGAAAGTTTGTGTTCAGTCAAATCAGGTGTGTAATTCCTTTTTACACTCAGTGAATATTAGGACTTTTCATACTTTGGTCTGAGTTGAAATTGAATATGAGATTTTTTTTCTCCCTCCGCTCATTTTCAGAAGTCCTGGAGCGTTGCTACCTGAGACCAGTACACAACTGTGTGTATTTTGCAGTGAAGGTTCTGGAGAATCAATTTCAGTGAGTTTTTTTTTAATTACATCTTTCCTAAATTGTCTTACGTTAACTTACAGGAATATATCAGCACACTGCTACATAATTTAGTGATGTTGCTCTTCCAGAGTTGATTTCTAACTAAGTATTCTTGTCAGGCTGCTCGCTCATTTGGACAAGTGTACCTTGCGTCTGCTGGCAGAGAACGAGAGGGTGGCGTCTTTCTCTCTGGATCTCAGGGACCGTCTGACTCAGGCCCAGGACGGAAGCACAGCCAAGGTAACACACTTGTAACGCATCCTACTGCTATAAATGCTTTGTTATCCCTTTATTTATCCTTATTGGTAAGTCAATATAATGAAATATTCATACAAATACACCATGCAGTTTTTATTTTTATTTTTTTCCCAACTTAACAAAAACAGACACAACACGTAAGATCATACAGATAACAAAACTGAAAAATAGTTAAAGTGAAACAATTTTGCGAGACAATATGTGCATACATTGAAAGGTAATTAAGAGCAATATATACTTAAAAAAACAACAACAAAAAAACAAACATACAAAAAAAAAGAAATAAGTATAAAAATTAAGAAAATAAATTGAGTAAAAACCACACACATGCAACATCATTCAGTAGTAAAGTTCCCTCAGTCCGGAATATCAACAAAACTCTTTCACCGGCATTCACAAGCATTTTGTTTATTTTTCTGACCCTTTGTAAACTAAACGATTGGTCGATTTATTGAGAAAATAACTGGTAGATTAATCAGTAATAAAAATAATTGTTAGTTGCAGCCCTTTTAATGTTTAATAAACATTTCGTAGATGCCACCTACTTTTACTTATTAGAATTTTTGTTTTAAGTCCTCACTAAAATGTTCAGAATCTGTCAATACTTTCCTACAATTATTTTAATTGATGTGTTATTTTCCTCCACCTGCTCCAGCTCTCTCCTTCAGCTTCCACTTTTATCCACTCCGTCCCATTCCAGCCGGCGACAGACAACCGGTCCAACTTCAACAGTAACCATGCCTTCCACACCTTTAAAAAACAAAGGTATATCACAGCTTCTCTATTCTTCTGAACAGCCGTCCTCTCACTACATGCCCAGTAAAAACCTGTGTGAAATTTTAAATTTGCAGAAGATTGTGTGAAACTTTTAGACTCGGAGAGTTCAATAGTGATTATAAAGTATAGCCTCTGAACTTCAAGAAACTCCTGAATTAGACATCTTCATCACTTTAGCATTTGATGTTTTTGCTCTTTTCTCAGGGATATTTTTTACGAGGTGTTACGAGAATGGGAGGACTTTCACAAAGAACCGGGGTGGAACTTTGACACTGCTCTCGGCAGCAGGATAAGGCAAGTCTGGCATTTAGTTTATGGGTCAGGTATAATTTAAACATTAAAAATACCTGATGTAGTTTTGCTATTTACGTTTCATTGTTGCATCTTCTTTTTCAGAGGAATGATGAGTCAGCTGACCTCTGCAGGAAACCATTCCCATTTTGCTCGCCTCTTCCTGAAGCAGCTTGTTCAGGTAGACTGTGGCACCTCGTTCCTCACTCACACTACAGATGTTACATTAAAATGTCAAACTTACTTTTATCTACACTGGTAATATTTCTCCTTTAACCCTGTAAATCCCAAACTGTTTCAGGATGTCTTTTTGCTCCTGTCACATTTTATTCACTGTGGCCTCGTTTTTTAGCACAGTATATAAGTCCTGCACCTTTTATAATAAATATTAGAATAAAAAGAGATAAAAATAAAATATTAAAAATAAAAAATATAAAAAAATTATAAATATATTCATAATTCATAATATAACAAACATTTTATTTTTATTCTATAAAAATATAATAAATGATAAGTCATAAAAAATGGAAGAAAATACATCTATCTAGCTAAGATTTTTTTTTTATTGAAGCGTTCGTCACACATGATTGAACCATCAAACTTTTGAAAATCTAGTGATAGTTTCTATTTTTACAGTTTTAAACTATGATAGAAAGTAGAGTAATAGAGTAATTTTGGTGATTTTACTAATCTATTTTTAAAAGAAAACATGCCTTTGAAACCCACTGGCAGGGTGTGGCATATTTGACACAGTTGGCACAATAACTCCACCTGTGTTTATATCTAGATGTGTAAAGGACCCCGTGTGAACAGCTCTCCTGGGGACACTCCAGATGCCGACCTGCTAGGCATGCTGGGAGCTGACAGTCTGGGGCGTCTAAAGCGTCTTGAGGAGCGTCTCATTCAGTCTGATGGAGTCGTCGGCCCCTGCCCTCCTCCATCCTTCCCTGGCCACCAGGAGTTCTTCAGGGATTTCCTGCAGACAGCTAGCTGGTAAGCAAATATCACACACTGTGCTTTATCATAAAAAAAATATAGTAAAAGACAATGTCCAAGGTCACATTTCATGAAGGGTGTAGCTGGTTTTTAAAATGTTTTAATCCCCTAATTAACAATGAACCCAAATTATTTTGATAACACCTCATTATGATAATCAAAGCAATTTCATTTTTCATAACAGTGATAATCTTTCTTTCTGAACTTTTTTTTCATGCCCTTTTTGAGCCTAATTAAGCATTTTTAAAGCATAAGGTTTAGTGTCTCTCTGTGATCTAACATTTCTAACATACTGTGTCCCAGCTGCCAGCTGAACCAGCACCTGCAGGACAGCCTGTGTCAGCAGCTCCTCCAGCTGGACGAGGTGTCCATCCTGAGTCCTCCTGCTCCCATCGGGGAGGTGGAGGAGGAGGGAGATGGCGACATGGAGCAGCAGGTAAACTACCTGAGTCAAAGGGATGTTTTAAGTGCCCTGTTTATTTTGTATCAAGCTAATTTTACAGTAGGCTAAATATTTTAGCATGAACAGTAGAGGTATAGTACTGTTAGGTACAGCATAGTGTAGTACTTATATCGATTCATGGCCACCAAGTATCGATATTTAGCGCGTCAGGGAGTTGTCGAAATAACGCTGCAAAGTTAGTCTTTTTATATGTTTCATTCAAAAAAATTCAGAGCAGTGAAGCTTAAAGTTGAGGAAAGTTTGAAAAAATGATGCAATAGTTGTTGTCGTTCTTACATGTTTGATATCAGTTAGTTCAGTTTGACTGAATACGTTGTTGGTCAGTCTGTGGGTTTGACTCATTGTGGTGAAATAAAAAGAATAAAGATAAAAAGTGAGATGAATAGACTGAGGATTTTCTCTTATTTGACAAAACAATTCTTGATTGATATCATTTTGTGGACACAAAATGCAGTTAAACAGTTAAATCGCAATATATTGTATAGCGTTACTCACCATATTGCAAAAATGCTTAAAATCGCAATAATATTGTATTGTGACTCAAGTATCGGGATAAAATCATATCCTTGGACCTCTGGTGATTCACACCTCTAATGAATAGTTCAATATTACCTCTGTCCTTCTGTTTCTTCCACCTCATCAGGATGAGAAGCAGCGGTTCACCTCAGTGCTGCTCCTCGCTCGTCTCCTGGCTAAGTTTCTGGGATTCATTTCCTTTCTGCCATATCAAACATCTGAGAAGCCTTCCAGGGAGATACAGGAGACTGCTATCGCCATGCGCAGCAAGGTGAGGATAGAAAAACAATGTTTATAAATTTGTTCTTGTGCTGTTAAATCATAGCAAGTAAAAGCCAAACTATTTTCCTCTAAGCAGGTGTGTTGTGTCGATCTAAGGAAACTTAAAGATGCTTCCTTTTTTAGTCCAGATAAATATACGGAAAAATAATTTAATAAAGCAATCTCTTGCTCCCTTAGAGTGTTCCAGTGCTGGATGTGTGTGCCGTGCTGAGCAACAGTATGAAAAGGAGGCGCACCATCCTGACCGTGCCCTGGCTGGTGGAGTTCCTCTCCATGCTGGACTTCATCGGCCCTCTGCTGCTCTGCTACAGAACTGCTTTAGGCACGCTGCTTCTCCTGTACAGGTCCGTCTTCATTTCTTTACATTTATTCCATAAACATTTGTTATATAAAGGACAGACTGTTTAAAAATGTCGTATAAAAACACTTCTAGTGGTTTAAGAATTCATATACTCACAATTGAACTCCAATTATACTTGTACTTTTCTATGCGTAAGCTTCTCTTTTAAAAGTGTTAAATTTTTATTCGTTTTTTTTATTAATTAGCATTAATGCCATTATTTTATAAGATTCAAGATTTGTGAAATATACATACATAAAAAATAAAAATATATGAATACAATATAACAAAATTATTTTAATGAAATACCAAATATGAATATTATAGAATAAAGATAATAACAATTTATACATCATTTAAAAATAAATATAAAAATCTGATAAATACATACAAATATACAGTCATGGAAAAAAATATAATATAACCGGTAGATGATAACAACAAAAATAATTATTACATTTAAGAGCTTATATCTAGCCATTTTCCATGTTTTTTTAAAAATGTAATTAACATGAGTTTTTCTCTTCTTTGAAAAATGAGGTTAAATCTTGATTTTGTTTGCTTGTAGGAGAATGCTGCTGGGCAGATGTGGAGAAATGTGTTACCTGAATAAACTGCTAATGGTCTCTGTGCTCGGGTGGCTTTTCCAGGTGAGACACCACTTGTTAAAATTTGTTATTTTTGTAAGTAGTGAGTAGTAAATCACAACTGTTTGCAGCTCAAAAACCCCACAGAGCTCATGTTTTTCTGTCTGATAGTCAAATGATTTTTTATACCACAGTTACATGCAATTCATTTTTGATGTATTTAACTTAGATCCCAGTTATTCCTGAAGACATTTTCTTCACCAATGAATTCACCGAGGTGGCCAAGCTGGAGGACGACATCACGACTGCTGCAGGACTTGTAAGTGAAATATTAATTAATAAAAGTAGCCATTTGTCCATAAAATGACCACTGCTGGTTTTTCATTTATACTGAAGTTTGTCTTGTTATTTCATAGGACTGCATTCCTCTGGTGGATCAACAGCTTCTTTATACATGTTGTCCATTTCTTGGTGAGTAAAAACACATCTTATAACCCTTATGCTGCACTAGAAAGATTGTTGACTTCTTAATTATAAATTATAATAATAATAAAGCGGTAAAAATGAAATTCATCCAAAATGCAAACACTCAGACCCTCCAGGACAAAAATCTCCCCATTTAAATTAAAACCACAATTTTTGATCCCATAGCCATTTCAGCATAAAATCATGCATTATAATATATCAGGCTTTTAGTCTAGAGCTCTGGCTTTCTTCATTTTGGCCCTATACATGCAATTTTCCTGGTTATTGCTGCTGTATTATCAAAATCAGTGTTGCTGCTTATCATTGACTTATCCCAGATTGTGAAAAACATGATCCCTAGCATTAAATATACAGAAAATATGTATTTTTCTCATAAAAACATCAGAGCAACTTTTTAAAAGTTATTTACAAGGGGTAAGAGCACATTTTTGAATTTTTAAATGTATTTTCTATAGGAGTGTAGTGCAGTTTTTTCTATAGAAGAGGTAAAAGGCTATTAATCAGGAAATGGATAGCTTAAATCACAACTGGACTTAGGCCTGTCTAATTACTATACTTTTTGTGCTTGTTTGTGTTGCATTTAAAGTAATGCTGCAAATGTTTGACAGGCAGTACGAATTGACAAAAAAAATAATATCCCAAGCAGCTGTTCCAGCTGTTTATATGCTATTTTAATAATGAAATAATATAATACACAATGATTATCTCTTTGAAATGTTTTGTTAACAGAGCCTGAAAGTCTATTTTATTTGTTTTGGTTGTAGTTTACTTTTTAATGTTTTATTTATCTAGGATATTTTAATATTTATTTTCAACATTTCATTTCTAATGTTTAATATTCTTGAGATTTAAATTCATTGCTGTGGGAAAGGATGTACTTATTGTGCTCTAATATTGTTAAATAAACTAAAACAACATCGATACAATGATTTTATCGTGATAGTTTCTAGGAAAATATATCGGCCTAAAAAATGTTACCATGACAGGCCTAACTGGACTATATAACTTCACTACAGATGGATCCCAAACCAATATTCCCTTGTTTAAGCAGTGTCAATATTCTGCCTTTTTTTTTTTTTTTTTTGATCGATCCAGCTGAGTTCCGTAAGCTCCTAGCTGCCTTTGTGTCTGGAAGCGCAGCCAAGAGTGGAGGAATTATCCGCAAGATAACCCCCACTTCTGCTGAGCTCAGGGATACGCCAGCTGCCAACAGATCACAGCAGAAACTGCAGGTGAGTGGACGAGAGAGGCGGTGGAGTGAAATGTGGGATGACATCACTGTACTGCCTCTGTGTAAGTATTTTAACAAATCCCTTAAATGTGGCAGGTGGACCTGGAGCAAGCCTTCTTTCATAACCAGCCCCCGTCGCTGCGTCGCACCGTGGAGTTTGTAGCTGAGAGAGTTGGTTCCAACGCCGTCAAGCATATGAAGTGAGTATCACAGAGCAGGGGGGTGGTTGGCTCTGCACAGGAGCAGTAAATTAACTGCATCTTTCACATTTCTTTATTTCACTTTCACCAGCTCTCAGAATAAGAGTTGATCAACCTGCAACTTTGGTTGGTTGCCTTCCTAAAGAGCTCAGCAGTCCAAATTTACCAGCACTTAGGCGAACACTGGTGTTAATTCACCACCCTGTGTATCAGAAAACTGTTTTTATAGTATGTAAGGGATTTTTGGCTTTGTACATGTTCGTGTCTTCATGTCTATTTCGGGATCTTTTAGGGCCACATTAGTGAGTGAGCTGGTGGACCGAGGTGAGAAGATGCTGCAGGAAGGGCTGAAGTCGTCCAACGCAAATCCTTCAAAACTGAATGACTCCATCTGTGCTCAGCTGTGTGTCGCAGGATTGGAGGCGCTGGCAAGAGCCACCAGGTACGACAGCTTCTCTTACAGGCAGCCAGTGAAATTGTCTTCCTTTAAGTCCATAAATTTAAGATGGTATTAGTACCAGGTTCATTTTTTAACAGACTATATGCTAAAGGTATTGTATTGTGTGGCCTCTGGTGACAAACCATTAGCGTTTTCCTTCTGTGTGGTAAACTTATTGTGTTTTTTTGCAGATTTTGCTCTGAGAAGAGTCCTGAAGCCATACGAATTCTGCTCCCCGATGAGACCTCTCCTGCTGTAAGTCCTGCTAAAATCACCATGCAAAAGTGTGTGTGTGCGCGCGTGCGTTCGTGCGTGCGTGCATGCGTGCGTGCGTGTGTGTTGCTCCCTCATGTTATATCTCACTCCCTCTGCAGGTCCTGACCACATCTGAAAACATCACCAAACGTCTTGCAACAGAAAAAGCCTGCAGCTGGCTCTCTGCCAACATCACAGGTAGCTTCTTAATGCACCATGCTTGTAAATACTCAATGCTTCAATACAAAACATACTATGAAACTGATTCTTTTCAGGGCAGGGAAAGCTACGACACTAAAAACAGAGTTGGTGGCCCATAGTAACTGAATGAATGGAGCTTTTTTTGTAATTCAACCTTTTACTTAGTTTTCATGTAAAAAAAAAAAAAACCCAACAACAATAGAGTAGACAGCATTGGTATTATACAGTACAGTAATATGTCCCTTAGATTGGTCACAAGTGAGTTTCCAACCAAAAAAAATTGCTAAAAAAGGAAAAGAAAACAAGGAAATACAAACCCAGAGTAGAATAATATTTCAGGAACCACAGCAGCACATTTGCCTTTCCACAATACATTCACATTACAATAGGCAAAAAAAATGTCCCATAACTTTTTAAAGTTCTAATTTTCATTATTAACTCTGGCTGAATGTAGCTTATTTTGCTCAAGGGGCTATTCACGTTAATTTTCCCAGTTGGGACCTAATTTTTCAGGTTTTTGTGACACTAGATGAATGCAGCATTAATAAAGTTGATATTTGGGCATATGGTCTGGCATATCAGATCAGTGGATCCCTATGTTGATATCAAGGCAAATTTACTTTCATTCCACATTGAAAGATAGCGACTGGCCTCCATGAAGGCATTACAAAGTGTTCTGTTATCTAAAGTAAAAAATTGATTAATGCCATTGATGATGTTGAGTATAGCATTTATTTTTATTCATTATTCTTATCGTACTGGACTGATTAAATGTACAAGGACTTTGGTGTTTCTGCTTACTAAAACTATGCATATGATACATGATACTCAATGATACTACATTTAAGCCCATTATTGCCATTGTAGATGAAAAGAATAAAAAAATCAGTGCTCTGATTTAAGATTACCATCTATTTCCTTTCTGTTTTCTCACCATCAGCCCTGATAAGACGAGAGTGGAAGAGCCGGTATGATCGTGTGAGGAAGGCTGTGGGAAGCCCAGTGGCTCCCAACTCGAAGGACGTGGAGGGGGCTGTGCTTGAGCTGGTCACCCCGGAGCAGTCGACCACTCCCAAGAGGAAACAAGGAAGTGAGAGAGTGACATCCTGCCCTCCACACTGCAACCACACTGCTTCACTGCCCTCTGACATCCTCATTGAGCTCAAGGTAAGCCTGCATGAGAGCAAACACAAATACATGCAGGGGAAGTTGCAATTCTGCCAAAATAGCCCTTTTGTTTGTTCTGTTTAGAGCTTGGGGTTTTCATCGAAGTAAAAGTGAAGCGTCTGTCTTTGTTTTTTATAAAGGAGCTGCTGAGCATTGCAGTCGGCCCCAGGACTGACGAGGAGCTGCTGACTGGCTCTCAGGTCAAAACGCTGCTGCAGAGAGTCAGAGACACGCTGGCCTGCAGGAAGGTACGTCAGACACACGAGTGCAACAAAACAAAAACCACTCTGGTGCTGGATTTACTGTTGTTTCACCAGTATTCATCACTCTCTGTTCTTCTTTTCTCTTCACTTAGTTCATAACTGTGGTGTCAGAGCAGATGATTCTGAACTCTACTGTCCTGCTGGCCTGCAAACTGGGTAAGAAAAGTCTGTGAATAATAGAGTTATTTACTGGGATGTCTTTATGACATGCAGAACTGTTTTACTGTAAGCCTGTTGATGGCAACAAAGTCTAGCTGATGTATAAGATACCTGAGTGTGTGTGTGTGTGTGTGTGTGTGTGTGTGTGTGTGTGTGTGTGTGTGTCCTCAGTGTCTGCAGAGCTGCCGGTACTGCCTCTGTCAGGGTGCAGCAGAGGTGACGGGGTGGTTGTGGGTCCTGGTTCAGGATCAGAGCCTCCTGTCAGATCGCTGCTGGAGCAGCTTGCTGAGCTGTGGGAAGAGGACTGCTGTTCCTCCGCCCCGCTCCACCTGCTCTTCACCCCGCTCACTGTCACCGCTGTGCTGAAGGCCAGCGACACAGAGGTACACCTACCACTGCTGCTATGACTGATACAGAAGTTTTTTAATGCCACTGCAACTACATCTAGCTTTATGTCTTTAGAGGACATTCACCTCAAATACCTCTCTACCTGCTGCATGTGCAGGGTCCTTTATGGGACTTAAAGCAACAGTTGTAGTAGTAGGAATGATTACCGCAACCCAGTGTTAAAAAGGCCTCACAGCTATACTATTAAATACTGCAAGATTAATAGACTCCGGCATTACCTGTTCTTTTATCTGTGCTTTTAAACTGTCTGACGTATGGGATGGGAATAATTATTGGATGATCAATTAATGGTCGTTAAGAATTTGGTCGATCACGTGGAATTTTCAATCGATCTGTGTATTTTATAATTCTTATTTCATCTATGACTGTGTATCATTACTCACTGAACCGAAAAAAGGCTGAGCGTTCAGTTCTACAGCCGTACGTGAATAAGCCAATGAGCTGAGAATTAAGTTGGATACAGCTACAGTTTGCAAAATGAAAGTTGCAATAACAATTATAAAACACACAGAAATACAGGAGAATAAATTTCAGCAAAACTAGCTTACTTTATCAAACCTTGCTAGCATGAATTACTAGGTTTAATTTTATCCAAAACTTAATGAAACACAAAACACACTTAAATATGTGAGATTACTGTGAAAACTAACCTCATGCCTCTTCAGGGGCTAAAACATAAAACACTGAACTCCTTGACGTTATCTTTACAGTTTAATCTCACTTGAATTAGCTTTTACGTTTGACAGGAAGTCTCTTTTCCCCCTTTACATTTTTTTATACATACTTAGGTATGTAAAAAAACATAGCGATTAATCAATTAATTGATCATCAACGTTATAGATGCTCGAGTTGGCAGGCTTCTTCCAAACGACCATCCCTAGTCTGGTGTGATTTATTTATTACCACTTGTATATTTACATATGTATATTTACATGCATGTTGAGGTCCTTCAACAATGCTTTTGCACCTGTTCAACAAGCATTCAAATTGAAACATGTAGTAAAATTATATTTGAATCTTCTCTGTCTGTCGTCTCTCATCCACTGCTGCTCCGTGTTACACTCAGATAATATAGCATTGCTATAAACAAGCTAAAATGAAAGCTATCTGTATGTAGTCTACATAATTTTTCTATATACATTTTTTCTTAGTTTGCCACATATCTTAAAATATGGAAATTTCTTGTCAACTTATCTGCTGGCTGAGACAAAGCAGCCCCTCCTCCCTCTGCCTGCTGTACCTGCAGGCAGTGAATCACAGCAGCAGCAGAGGGAGGAGGACAGAGGACACCACTGATGTCTGTGCTCTTCATTCTTTAAACACTACACTCAGGATTGTGATGTCAGAAACACTGCTTATTTTATAGACAGTTTAGATGTTTTTTGCAGAGAGATGTATGAGTTTATATTGTGGCACTGCTGTTGTAAACTTCACTGTTGCTGCTCGACAAACAATATTTAGCTAAACAACTCAGCTGCCTCTGAAACTGATTTAAAGTTTTAATTTAATAAAACAGAATGCTTCAAATTTGGAGCATGTCTTTACAAAAACAATTCGTTTTAACATAAAATATATTGTCTTCGTCATTCAAATACATTACGATCCTGTTTTGATTTACAATAAAGCAAAACACCCAAAATGGCTCCATCATCTAATCTGACTACAAAGCATAATATTTGAATCTTGAATGCTTTTACTCAGATATTTGGGACTCTTTACAAAGTGATCTGACATAGTTATGGGATGATCTCCTGGATTTATTTTAATTTTTATTTTAAAGGTTTTTTCTACTGAGTCTTTTTCATGTTTTTCTACTGAGCACTAGATGGCACTCCAAATTTGCCTTTTGCTCACTTTGATTTTTATTATTATTTTTAATTTCCTATTACATATATTTTATATTCTTTAAAACATAAACCCTGTTTGTTTGATTTGTTAGAATTTTCTGCATCAGTTGGACAGCTGATAGTATAGAGACAGACAGGAAAGGAGGGATGAAAGAGAGGACATGTAACAAAGGTCCCTGACCTGAGCACGCTCCAATATTTCACCTCCAAAGTTCTCCAAAACATGTTCTGACATTTTTTTTCTATCGCTTTTGTAATGCCTGTCTTTGTCTTTTTAGTGGAAAAACTACCTGTTCCTGGTAAGAAAGCTGGTTGACAGAGGAGTCTTGAGCGAGGAAGAGGTCACATCTCATTGGAAGAAGTTAACAAACTTGGCCTTGCCAGCGGTGAGGGTTCACTGCATTCTTGTCATCTTGTATTCTTTGAAAATTTCCTTTTTTTTAACTAGCAATTTGACCCCTTTGACGCTTTCCTCTTGCTCACTTTGTTCTCTCAATTTCCATGTCATTTCAGGAGCTGATAGAGAATTTCCAGCTGCAGTCAGAGAGTCTTAAACCCCCCTTGCCTGTGGCTGAGTTGCAGAGCCACTTGGATATGCTGCAGGTGTCACAGCAGACAGTAGAGGGAGCTACATGACAACAGTAACACCACAGCATCTTTCCTGTTATCACCTCAGTGTTTTTGTCACATCTGTCAGTGTGTTACTCAGGAGGAAAGGCAGATCTGGACGACTTCTTGCTCTCGACCATTTTTCGAATTTGCCACTGCACAACCCATCAAAGCTGTTCCTCAGTCGGCCTCTGCACAGACTCGGCAAGCTTCAGACTTTTGTTCTCCGCCTGTGAAGGGACAGCGGCCTTTCATGATTCCCTCTGCTCTTTTGCTAAGGTGCTGGTGAGAGCCCTGCCAGTCAGAAGTAGCTATGGGAGCACAACATCTCACACCTTTAGATCTGTTGAACTTTCCTGCAAGCAACACTGGTAGATGATTGTGTCCAAAGGGAAATACTAGTGCAGTAGATGAAAGATTTAAGACCATGGCACAGACTTGGCAAACACAGAAGAAGGGTCAGCATCAAACTGCTGAGGACTAAGACTGAGTAACATGTACCCCCCTGAAGACCTTAACTCATTAAAACATCCCAGTTTTTAAATGTAAGTTTCCACAAGATGAGCCATAGTTTGTCAAGAAACACTTGGACTGAAAAATGTAATTTTTTTTGTTTTGTTTTTTAGACTCAAAAGAAGAAAATAAAATGTCTTAATTTTAGTACAGCACTTTCACACACTGCCTTTGACCGCCACTACTAGTGATTGCATGTTTATTTCATGAATGCAAGGCTGCTTTTGTGATTGTTTTTAGTTCATGTTGAACGAGCGCCTGCTGCTTTTTAAATTTGAATGAAATATTTTTTTATGTTAACACAGAAATATTAATAAAGATCCTGGTTTTAAATGTTTATTTGGTGTTGTTATCATTGTCGTTCAGATGTTATTGTTTCATAGTGGCGAGGAAAAGCACTATAAATCAAGGTTTGACAAAGCTGAGGAGCTGTGATAATTTATCCCTTAAACATTTTTTTAAAAAAATCTGTGGAGGCCCTTTTCTACAAGTAAAAAAAAAAGACATGATGAAAACTTAACCTTCTGATGAAAATAAAAAGATACTATAAGTCAAAGTAATGAGAAACTTTCTCGGAATAATGCCTTCATGTTGCAAAAAATTGAGTTTGTATATCATAATAATGATTTATTATATCAAAATACTTTAAACGTTTTTGAGAATATATTATCTCAAAATTATGGAAATATAATGTATTCACTTGAAACAAAAATATTTTATATTTTTCTTAATTGCCAGTAATATCTCAGAATACTGAGGAAAGTTTCTACAATTATCTCATTAATTAAAATATAAATAAATTATATCAATTCAGAAAACTACCAGATTTTTTTCATCTAAACATTTCTAATTATCTAATGAGATAATTATATCATTAAAAATGCTTGCTTAAGTGAACGCATTACGCTTCCTTACAAAATAATGAGAAACTTTCTAAAAAAAATGTATCTTATGAAAGTTTCTCAATTTCATTTTGAGGTACTTATTATTTTTAGAGATACAACAGATATTTTTTTTTCAAGAGAATGCCCCATGCTACCATAAAAAATAATGGAAGCATGACATGTTCTAAAAAATAAAATGAGTATCTCAAAAGTTAGTATATTTTAAGAAAGTTAAGATGCTAATTGATTAAGAGATAGACTACCAACTCTTTTTTAAATTCTTTATATAGTCATTATCCCTGAGAAAGTCTCTCATTGTTTTGATCTCTTCTCATTATACCGACTTCCAGGATGTTTTTCTTTTTCAACAAATTGGTAAAAAAAAAAAAAAAAAAGACCCTACAAACAAAGCAGATTATTATCAACCAACAGAAAAGGGTAATCCCTAGTAAGAAACACTTTAGATGTCGATTTAAATAATATCAGCCATGGAAAAGTTTTTTTAGGAAAAGTTTTATTGTTGCTTTCAGAAAAGTTATTATTTAGTTTATTAGTCATTATTTGAAGGAACCTTAATCAGTATTTCAAGATACATCATGATTTTGATGATTGGTTTAGACACCAATCTTAGACTGTTGGCAATTTGTATTTGTCATGTATATTTGAAACTGTAATTTATGTTATGTGTCTTATGTATGTATGTATGTATGTATGTATGAATGATACATGTTTGATGTACGTATGATATGCTGTTACTTGCCCCTGTCTCCTGTCCTATGGGGACCACAATGGAAATAAGCCTTAGGGCTTTATTTTTTAATTTATTTATATAACGTATGGCACAGGTTGCTGTTTCATATTTTTATATCAAGAATGGTCAAATAAAATCAATCAATCAAACAAGTTTTTAATTTTGAGATACTAAGAAACTCAAGTCAGTATTTTGAAGTCATCTTTTTGAGATAACGTTAGTACTAAGTCATTATTATCATATTGATGGAAGTGGGCCTCCATACAAATCAGATTATTATCAACCAACTAAACAAATTATCATCCCCGGTTTAAAACATTTTAAATAGTAGATTTAAATAATAACAGACATGCAAAAAAAGAGAAGAGATATTTGAATATGGCGTAGTAGGAGGAGCAGCCAGCGGCGGCTCCCGCCCTCTTCTGTCCGCCAGGAAGTTTCTCTCCATCAGTCAGGAGTTGGTGGGTCGAGACGCGGCGGGCGGTTGAACCCTCGACCAGCCGGTGGAGATGACTTGAACAGCGGCTGGAAAAAAAGGACAGTTTCCTCCGCTCTTTTAAGATTTATCGGACTAATAATAATGCAAGAAGACTCAAAATGCTCAAAGTGGACTTGTTATTTCACGCCAGCTCCGACTTAGTCAACTGTTGAAGTCCGTGAAGGCATCATGGCAAACGTTAAAGTGGCCGTCCGAGTCCGCCCTCTCACCGCAAGGTAAGTCCTAATGAAACGCTAATTAATAAATGTTTATTATTCCAGCTAACTTTACTGTAGTTACCTTCATATCTCACTTCATATCAGAGCTGTCGTTGCTAAGTTAAGCTGCTGCCTGGTGCTGTAAACAGCAACAACAAGCTTGTTTCGTGTGTTTTTATCATTATTTTTGCTTATCGAAGTCATAATAGAAACGAACGTTAAACTACGTTAAGTTAGCCTGTTAGCTAACTAGCTAAAACTTTACAATGCTGCACATGGTGGTTAATAACAACTGTGGCTGTCAGTAGTGCTGTCTGACTAAGCATTTAGTGTGCAGTGTAAGTGTGTGTGGTGCTGAGTAATGTACAAAGCATTGGAGCTGGTTGAGAGAGTGTCTTACTGCAGCCATTTGACACAACAACCATTAAAACAATGGGGTGTATCATTACAACAAATTGTAATGTATCCGAAACACATTTGCTGTCTTTTTGTGATTGCCTCTAGGATGAATCAGTAATGTTTTCAAAGCAATCAAGTAATTCTGTACAGAAATAAAGAAAACACACCATCAAAAGTTACCACAGCATAAAGTTTTTTTCTCAGGAATAATGGAAACCAATTGTATTCACCCTTGCTTTATCCTTTTAGCTTTAAAGGTATAATGGGTAGTAGAGCCTGATCAATATGGGATTTTTGAGGCAGATACCAATTTTTACCAAAAGTTAAAAAAAATGCAGATATAGTACATTTTTTTGATGGAATCAAATAACACATTTTTTATGCAGCTTGTGCATTGATTTGGCACCGATATGACTGTCAAAAAGTCCTCAGCAGCTCAGTGTCAGCCAATTGCTGACCATTTAAATAATAAGAAAAAAAAGCTGATACCATTTTTAAATCACCCCAAGCAGTGTTTTCTGCATTGTATATTTTGTGGGGAAAAAAAGATTTCATAATGTTGCATATGTAACATATATGCTCATACTGATAAATATCTATATGCCTTTAATAGAGCAATATCGGTCAATAATATCCATAAACTGATATATCTGTCTGTGCTAATATGAAACTTTTCTGCAAGAAAATGTCTAAAAACTAAACTGTGTTCCCTTGAATGGAATCATTCAGTAACACACATTGTACATAAGCAAGCATGTAAATAATTTCATCCAAGTGATCCCTAAATAAAAACTACCTGACATTAGTATCTTTTGGAAACTTTGGGATAAAAATAAACTTCTGCTGATTTAAACAATGTTTCCTTGCACAGAATAGGCATGTAATGAGTAGCTAACTGGTGCAACAGTGGGATTTAAGGGGTAAAATTCATAACATGAAACAAAGGAGAGAATATTACGTCAAGAAATTCTGTGTAGGCATGTATGGATTTTATTATGTTTCCATGGATCAAATAATCAACTCAGTTATCCTTACTTCTAAGTAAAAGTGTTTAATATTAAAAACAGACCTTATTCTCATTTGCTTTACTAAAAGCTATTCCCTTCATTTAGTGAGAGGCATTTATGGAAAAAAAAGTTTCCCCCCTGTTTTACAGTGCTGTGAAATCTGCTGTTTAAGTAGCAGAGTAACACAGAGAGGTTGTAAAGTTGCTTTGCTTCACTGGAGCCCCCTTTACATTAACTGGCAAATTGCTACAACATGTTTAATAACAGATCCCCAGGGTATAGAGATATTGTACATATAAGTCCTATAGTAGTACATGAATTAAATTGAACTCCTGCAGGATCTTTTGCAGGGGTGCTGATTTAATCTGAAGGCCACTACAGTACCATAACAAAGCATTATTCAGGCTATGAAGGGGTGGACAATGATTCTTTCAACCAGTCTTCCTGGTATTTTGCATAACAAAAGCATTTCTTATACATAATGTTCACTGTCATGCAAATCTGTGCTTCCTCATTTCTGGTTCTGTCAGTCTCACTTTCCTCTTCGCTTTTCCATTTATTTTTTTCAAGTGAAGGATGTATTTCTTACTTTCATATTTGAATAAGGGCCTGCTGTGTGACAGAGATAACATTAACACCGGTGCGGTCAGCTGCATTCCTCATTCAGCCAGGCACAGAAATGTGCTGCTCTTTGTTTTAGGATTCAATGCGCCCCCCTGAGAACGCAAGAAGCCACTCACGTGCAAAAAACATGTCAGCCTGATTGTGAAATTGCTCCTCTTTGGGTTTGTATCAACACACATTTTTATGAGGTTTACTATTTTCCACCACCAACCTCCTCTCCTACATGCTACTTAGAGCCTGACATTGAAGGTTGCTGGTTTTGGGTTGGGCCACTGCTGGGGTTGGCAAAATGAGTCCCGCATGGGGAAGCACAGGGAGAGCTGACGATTACAACAGCCTCCTCCTCTCCTCTTCTACCCCCTAACCCACCACAGAGAGGGAGCGTTTGTACTACAGGCAGCATTCGCCATCATTATCGCTCCTGGAGATCGAAATTCTCTCAGCTCCATGTTGTGATTGCCTCCAGTTTCGCGTGTGTTGCATCAGATGTGCTGGGTCCAGCTGCTGAAGCTCACATAGCGGGGCTGACCTTGTTTTACACACACACACGGGTCCCAATTACACACACACACACACACACACACACACACACACACACACACACACACACACACACACACACACACACACAAAACTCGTGCGTACTTTGTGGAAACAGCCCTAGCTGCCTCATCAGAGGAAGTCTCTGGAGTATGCGATGGTCTGTTTTCATTTGAATCTGAAACTGGTTTAGTGGCGATTTCATGGATCACACACACACAAAGACTCATTGTGCTAACTGTCATGTGACAGCCTCAAGTCAAGTGGCCTAAATTTATCTGGACATCCTCTTAATTGTATCTGCATCGGCAAAAAGAGGATTTTAAACCCATTTGAACTTGTATGCAGGGTGTTGAATCCAAAGTGAAACCTTTGTTAAATCACTGTCCAGTTTGCATTTGGAGTGGGAGACACTGATCAATTCAGATAGCGTGGACAAAATAGAATCTGCACACTAGATAGTACTTGCATTAACTCATATTTAATTACCACCAGGTGACATTTTGAAGAGCTTGTCTTTAGGCTGGGCAATATGGCAATAATCTTCTATCTAGAGATAAGTAATTTCATATCTCTGGTGCAAAATGCACATAACAGTTTAAAGTGAAATTAGTTTGGTAATCCTGTACACAGCTATTAGAAAGCACTACTAAAAATTTTGAGTTAATACGTGTTTGTTATCATTTTAGATAACGTAATTTTGTAAAACCATATTTCAGCATATGATTTTATGAGGATACAACGGTAAATTATCATCCAGCCCTAACTTGATGCTCAAAACATGCACTGGAGGTACATAAATAAATGTTCATGGTAGCATTATCTATTATTCTTTTGGTCTTTTACTTGTTCTACTTTGCAGCACCATGTGTGTGTTTTTATAAGCCTTTTTTTTCAATACTTAACATCCCTTAGATGTTCTCTTCTCTTTTGGGAGCATGTGTTGATTCTGATCTCTGATCTCTCTCACTTCTTATAAACTTTCGCCACATTTCTGTATGCTTCCAAATAAGGATGTTTACAGAGTTGACTGAAGCAATCGCTCTCTTCTTGCTCACAGGGAGAGCGCAGATGGAGGAAGGCTAGCAGTTCAGGTGGAGGACAAGCTTGTAAGGATCAAAAATGTAAAGGTGAGTATTTTTGTGCGAAAATATCTGCTACACGGTTAAATCCAGTATTGAGTTATGTGTCTTTTGTTAGGAGGAATGGTTGAGAAGGGAGTAGTGTGTAGAGGGTATCTATCACAGCAACAGGATGTTTACTGCCTTGGATCAGCCTTTTCCTGCTTGATGTCACTGTTGTTTATTATATGTGTCGGGTTTACACATACACACTGATTGAGAGACCCCTCCTGTCAAACACATTCCCTCTGCACGTCAACAGAAGAAGATATTTATATAAAGACTGCAAGACAAGAAGAGTATGCAGTGTTGTTTTATGCGCTACGTATATTGGCTGGAAAAAATTGGGGCTTACTTTTTGATGAAGTTATGCATTTAGTTTTTAAGGAAGTTCTGCACACTTGGAAATAATAATTACTATGTGGGCTAGACATTCTTGTAAACTGATACTTTCTCATACTTACCAACCTGCTGTGTCAGATGGCTGAGTAGACTCGTCTGATTGGTTGAGGTTCATTGCCTGCAGACAGCCTGGTGCTGTTTTTCCTTGCAAGTGTTTGCATTAGCTTCTATGGAGATGATAAAACTTTGTGTGTTTGAGGGGTCTGGCTTGAAGATGCAAAAACTTTGTTGAGGATCATATATCAAAATGTCCATCTCCAATGTTGACACATTATGCAAAGCATACAACAAGATAAAAGAAATTCAGTTTACAACTAATTTAAAAACTCACATTAAGCTACAACCTTGTCATCTTTGTTGATTGAAACTGAACTGAACTGAACTAAAACTGAAATTTTTAGCTTTAGAATGGCCCCTTTTTGTTTACATTTTAAATGCTGATGTATAGAGATAAGTTGGATGGGAGAGGCAAGAATCTGTTCCAAATGATGTGACAGAGACGAACCACATATGGCTTCCTTCTGCCCTGGAAAAGGATCAAGACTCCAAGTCTCTTGCGGGTCTCATGGGAATAATTATTTATGGAAAGTGGGACAGTTTTGGAAGATCTGAGGCAGAAAGATAAAATAAAGTGTGGATTTTAAAGGACAATAACAAACAACAAGTAATACAAGCTATAAAAACCTACTTAACTAAATGAAACAAAAGAGTTTGAAACAAGAAAAAGATAGAGGGTAGTGTTTCTAATTAAGTCAGGTTTAGTCAGGTTTTCCACTAACTTGATTTAGTTGTAAAAGTCTTTATCAGTGGTTGGAGCTCTGTTGGACTGTGGTTGGTGTTGCTCTTGGCTAATCCCATACACTATAAGGCCATTGTTGAATTTCCTAAAAAGCCCCGTGGGGTTAAACAAATCATGCTTTCAGAGAAGGCAATTGCTGTGAACAAAATTGATACACAGAGCTTTGTGCTGCCCAAAGCTGCAGTAAGAGAAAGGAAAGGCTATTTACATAGATGGGTAGATATATTCATTATTTGGATAATTGACTGCTTAGTTTGAAGTACAACAATGACTAAAGCACCCTTTTCCCAGCCCTCTCCACCTCATGAATCAATGAAGTGTCCGTGAGCAAGATATTTAACCCTTCCCAGTTCCCACAATGCTGTTTTTGCAACCTAACCGTCACTTGCCAAAAGTAAACATGATCTGCACTGATGTCATCTCAAAAACCTTCCAGGTTATCGCTAGTTTTAGACCAATACTGTTGTCATGTCCACACCAAGTTTGACAGTCTGCTAACAACTCATCTGATCAGACAATGGTTAAAAAAAACCCCACAAATTATGTTAGGTGCTTTTCTGCTCTGAATTGTTTTTTCAACTTGAGAGACACTCCTGCAAACATACAGGGTGCATAGGGTCGAAAAACATGAGACACTCGGCAACATCCAAGCATTAAGCAAAAAGCTTCAGTCTCATTGAAAACACTTACAAAAAGCTGCCCCTAACTGCTAAAAATCTCCCTGTCTGATAATATATTGCCTCATAATACTGATATTTTATTATGTTTCCCAGCTCAGAGAAATTGTAACACCCAAGGTAGTGCTCACAAACTTAATTTCTTCTGTATGTAAGTAAGCGGGTATACATGAAAAGCTTTACAACCCTGTATAAAAATATTTGTGGACATTGAACATCACAAACTGAAGATAGCGTAGATATCAGAGGTCATATTTTTCTTTGAAGTCAGGTGCTCCCCGTGAGAACAATATGTCTCTCCAGGTTAAATGCAGTGATTTAGAAGAAATGTTAGATGCTGTGCTGTTTTTCCATTGCAAAGTAAACAATGCCTGGACAAGTCCAAATGCTGCTGTGCTGGCTTTCTGTTCCATTCAGGATTAATTCACAGTAAGCAGAAAGGTGTGTTTACTGTTAATGCAGTGAGGCGACAAAAGAACGTGAGGAGGAGTGAATGTGTTGTTAATGAACGGAAACAACTTGCTTGCAATTCCATACTACAGCAGTCCCATAAACAGACGCTACAGTACCTGGCTTTTATGACTGGGATGTTTTGTATTGCTCCTATTTATTCTTCCTCAACCTTTTACAGATGCATATCAATAAATTAGAATATCATAGAAAAGTGTATTTATGTTAGTAATTCAACTCAAAAGTGGAAATAACACATTATATAAATCCATTACACACAGAATTAAAACAATCATGTCTTAATTTATTGAATTTCTTCTAATTATAATGATTATGGCTTACATTTAATGAAGACCTAAAATTCAGTGTCTCAAAAAATTTGGATATTACAAAAGACCAATTTCAAAAAGTATGTTTAATATGTAAATGTATGTCTGAAAAGTATGTCCATCTATATGACTCAATACTTGGTTGGGGCTATTTGACTTGAACTACTAGAAATTTATTTTTCTATGATATTCTAATGTATTGAGATCCACCTGTATGTTATTGAATTAATGTAAACAAGTGCAAACTTTGAATTACAATGTAATTTTATACTGTGTTCGCTGTTAAGAACTGTAGGACAAATTCCTTAATTTATTGTACTTACCAATAAGTAATTATACTGTATTTCTTGCCTTGTTATGCTATGATTAGCTCTAGATATGATGTTGACTGTTGGATATTACAACTATACTAACTGACTTGAGTCTAAAAAATAATGCTAATGTGCTTTACTCTTCTGTTTTCCTCCATGAAGCTGGACGGACGTACAGATGGTGCTGTGGACTCGAGGGAGAAGCTTCTGGAGTTTTGTTTTGACTATAGCTACTGGTCAGTGGACCCTGCAGAGCCTCACTATACTTCACAGGAGGAGGTAATGACGAAACCCCCTAATTAACTGCATTTATTCAGTATAAACTGGAATATTTAGCTTATGACTTTACTCTATATGAGGCAGTATTCCAGTGATAGATTTCTAACATTGGTTGCTAACTGAACTGTTACAGTATTCCTATAATTTTCCCATTTACATGCCATGATGCATAGTCTGAATAATGACTGAGACCCCTTCACAGTACATTGCAACATCAGAGTTTGCATTCAGTATTCAGCCTCCTCCAACCCAACTCTTCTCTGATGTTGTTACTGTGGTTCTGACTTGTGGTTATCTTAGTGGAAAATTGGCAAAATAAACAGCGCTTTGACAGATTCTCTTACAGATAGACATGAGAGGAGGTTCTGAAATGAGAACCAGCACAAAGTAGGTTCTCCCAGGCTGAAAAATTCCATATTTTTTCTGTTTAAATGGCCATTTTTTTTTATTCCAAGTGTCGTCTCAATTCTTGGAACATTGCAGTCAGTGCAGTTAGTGAGATTAGTCAAAGGTTCGTGTCCTTTGTAATGGATGAGTACGTGTAATTTGGTATGATCTGGTTTGACGTGTAGCCATTTGGGCAGGACTACCTACAGATTTGTTTTGTTTTCATGCCGTGGTAAATGCCCTCTAGTGGGTGGAGACCAAGTGCGTGCTGATCTAGGCTTCTGGCCACAAGTTAACTGGGCAAACAGAGCCTCTGTACCAAGAAAAGAGCCCAGAGGAAACACTGTCCTTGTAGAGAAACCACAACAAGACGCGCGTGTGTGTGTGTGTGTGTGTATGTTGTGTTTTGTATGTTTCTACACAGATGGCCACTCAGGGGATATGATATCAGCTCCATCTGTTACCCAGAAGTCTCTTTGCCTCAGACATGGCATGGCTAGAGTCAGCTCGTGTTTCATGTTCTGGCTTTGATTGGGCGATTAGATATCTTTGTGTTGCTTTGATTGGAGGGTATTGCTGGAACGTGAGACAGGCTCCAGATTAAGAGGAAGTGGTCCAGTCCATTACAGGAAATCTCTCCTAAATTAATTCTTTTTTTAGATCACTTGCTATCAATTTGGATTTTCATTCAGTTTTCATTGTTCAGCACATTAGCTGCACCCTTACTGTCACTTTTTCTATCCTTTCTACCCTCTGCCACTCCCTCACTGCCTGTCTCTCCTCTGGTCAGAGCTGCCTTTGTACGTTTTTGAGAAAGACCAGGCTGTGATGATGGCCTACACACTGTGCAGAGTAACAGACAACCCAGCACTTCTTCCTTTCTCCTTTTTATTCCTTTCATTGCCTCTGGCTTTGGCTGCCGCTGTCCTCAGCAGAATTATGTCCAGTCACAGCGGCCCGGTTGCCACAAGACATTCCTCTGTTGACCCGAGGTGGGCGAAAGGACACCAGTGAAGGACAGAGCCGCTGGATTTTAAATTTGACCTCTTTTCCTGCACCAGAATCCAAAGAATAGCCTCTTGTAGATAACCATGTCAGCCGTTTACTGATCACATCATAGTCGAATGTATTTGAATAAAGCATTTCTCTGGTGAATGTAAAGATACAGTGACTGACGTAAAAAGCAGAAAAATGATGTGTTTGTGCAGGGCTGCCCCAAATACATTTTTTGGGGCTTCAAAGCTTCAGTGAGTATTACCCATTGATCCATGAAGTTGAAATCGGACTTAAAACTGCATTTACTTTGTGTTTGGGCTACAGAACCACAAAGTAAGGTATAACGATAATAAACATGATTATAACAGACAAAAGAGAAACCATTTAACTACGAAGCCTAGAAGTCAAAAACAAAATCGGGTCGCAGCAGAAATTAGGATTGCAACTATATAATTATTATTATTATTATTATTATTATTGGTTACATTGAGGCTAGTAGTAGTAGTAGTAGTAGTAGTCAATCCTCTTAGACCCCCATGTTAAATTGCCCAACTTTACAGTAGAAATAAACATGTTCACAGCCTGGTGCAAAAACAGTTTTGGTCCCTATTGCTAACTTCCCCGTTCATAACAACTGTGAGGGCATTCATTTTCATATAACTCAACTTTTTAGTTGAGTAAAGTTATGCATAAATAAGGACATCGCCAATATAAGTGTCAAGTGCCCTCACAGGTGGCTTGCAGCTGCATTCAGCCTGTCTGAGCTTGCCCCGCTCCACGTTTTTGCCCTTTTTTCAGCCAGGCACTGCCAAGATGGTGTCTGCTGGAGCCATGGGAGCCACCAACTTTGGGCGTCATTTTGGCTCTTGAGAAAACCTCTGGGTGACATTAAGGAGACCACTTCCATATTTTATACAGTCTGTGTTCCTTCCCTGCTGTGACTCTTCACTAGCCCTTGGACAGCTCCATTTCTTGCTTTTTAATAATAATAAAAAAAGCATTAGAATACTCATTTGGACGTTGATTACCATGGCAGTGGTCGAAGCTTTGAAGCATTCGGGTCAGCCCTGTGTTTGTGTTGTAGGGCAGCAAACCAGATTAATGGAGCACCGTGGCAGACTGTAATTCAAGAGCCACTCTAACTATTTTACCAGACAAATTGCATCTTAGAACAGTGAAGAGGCTGTCTAAGTGTCGGGTTGAGGAGGCAGATTTGTTATCCACAACCAGAATTTTACAGCAGTGTTGGGACTTGATGTTAATTTCCCACAATGTTGTGTCGCCTCATTTCACTCCGTGGCATTACATTTAGGTATTGCTCTCTGGTGAGGGTATAGATGTAATCTCTCTCTTCTCTGCAAACCAACCACATATATTTTTAACACATTGATGACTTGATACTGTTTCTGCCAGCAGCACTGGATTTTCTCATGGTTTCTACTTTCAAAATATCTTTTAGCATGCTTTTCTTTTTTCAGAGCAGGAAAAAAACTTGCTCTGAATTCGTCTTGCACTGTAGTCCCCATGAGACTGAGACAATCTGAGCCAGTAGTGGAATGAGACGAGGGGAAAGTGGGTCTTAACTCTTGCTTCTCCAGTTCTGTGCTGTCCGACCACACCCAGCACCCCTCAGAGACTGTCCCTCCAGCCCCTCCCCACTCTCTACTGTCTGCTGTACATGTCCAGGCATCAGTGATAGTTTACACCAGATACTGGTGGGGGTTTCCATCCTCATACACTGTTACACAGCAGAGAAAGAAGACAGAAATGTGGTGTCTAACTATATGTTGGGGAGACTATAACTATATGTGGTTGCAGTCATGTCCCCATGGGAGACACAAGACAAAAGCCTATCTTACGGGGTCGGAGGCTCAGATTTTAAGCTGTATCTTTGGGTAGGGTTCTCCCAGGTGAGAAATAGTAAGTTTTTGGAAGAGAACCATAATCCATAATAGGAGCCAGCTGTTGGGACTGTTTGTCTCAACACTGCCTTTGTTTTGAGGCTAGATATTGAGCTAATAAATAGTTTTTTTTCTCCACTATTTAATAACGCAAACCGCTCAGCTTGTTTATTGCTTATGACAGTCAGAAACATGGGAGAAGAAAGGGAAAGGATTGAGACGGGGAACAGTGGGAGAAACAGATTAGGCACGAAGAGAGAGTGCGAATGTGAATTCCTCGGATAGAGGAGGATCAGGAGGAGGGGAGGACGGGAGGGGGAATTGGGCAGGGGGTCCACTGTGCCTCTGCAGCCCCCAGCTTTCGTCTGCCAAACTCACAGCTGCCTCACTAAGTAATTCTTCACAGTTAAATCTCAGCGCAAAGACGTCACTGCTGAGGATTCGTCTCAGAGCACAATGCTGTTTTTTATTGCCAAAAGGAGTCGACATGCTGGGGTTTTTCCCTCTCCTCCTCCTCCTCCTCCTCCTCCTCTTCTTCTTCACTCACTCTCTCTCTCTGTGATTTGATTATGCTCGCAGTGTTTCTAGGTCTGTGTGTCAGTGGTGCTGCAGACTAGAGAGAGAATAGCTTCTCTGTGTAAGAATCCTCCACACGCACGTGTGCATTTACTCCCCCTCAGCACAGTCCGGCCCAGTTCAGCCTGGTTTGAATTAACTACAAACAGGTCACCAAATAAACCACATGCTGTCAACGTAGAAATATGAGATCTACGCCATATGGACACAGGAAAAGCACCTGTGATTTATGCATGGACCTACTGCTTTCTTCCAATGAAGGCAGATGATAAAAGAGGATAAGGGAAGTTGTAACAAGAAAGACTGTGGTTAGATAGATGTTCTGTACGTGCAGGTAACTTTCAAATTAGCAATCTGTGTATCAAAATTGGATTTTTTATTAACTGACTGAGGAGGCTGAAGAGCAAATGATCTAGAAACATTTCTACCTACATTACAGTTGATTATATATAGATATGACATGCTATTGGAGTCATGGCATAGTGGTTAGGAGTGCTGCGGTTTACATTTGCAGTTTACATCTGTGTTTGGTTATCTGGTGCACAAATCAAGCCTTTTTTGAATCCTTACATTGCATCATTACAAAACGAATTTCCACAAAATCCGAAAACACCTTGCTACGGGATTAACCAAAGATTATTCTTGTTATTGTCATTTTTTGCCAATGATTTTCTCAACTAAATATGGTTGGGCTAATGGGCGGTCATCAGCCACCTTTGAATTCTGGTTATCAGAATATATAACAGATGTTTTTTTTCTAGTCATTGGGGCATTTTAAAACATGATTCTCTGAAAGTACGATGCACATACTTTGTTTCATAAATGTGGGATGTGTATCCTGTTCTTGTCCACATTGATTCACATCCAGAAGCAGTATTTTTGTTGTTGTTTTCAAATAACCAGTATAAAGGAGCCTTGAATGACTTAATAGTGTAAGAATAGTCGCTGAGGTCATGTAAAACTGCAGTAATACTGCACTAGTCGATTCCCATGTGAATGAACCTATAGTGTACCACTGTACCCTATGGATATTATGCAAGGCTCCCATCAGTCTGAAGGCTGGAGAAGTCATTTCCAGCCTGCCATAAAGAGAGTGACCTGCAGCTCCACTCTACAGTGTTGTGTTTTGGCCCCTTTAACAAGAATTGGGGGAGGAGCGGCAACCCCTAAACTCTCTCCAGATATGGTTTTATTTATCTGTTTAGGTCTAGCCTTTGCCCCAGTGTCAACTACAAGAGGAGAGTGTACTGAAAAATGAAATGCTCTGAGAGGGATCCTCCTGCCTTCATTTTTTCCCCGTCCTCTGTTCCTCTTTTCCCCTCAGGCCTTCCTACACATGGGAATGGAGGACAAAGTAATGAAGAGCAGCATATCTGTTTGGCCTGACCATCTCTGTCTCTCCCTCCTCCCTCTCTTGCAGCCTCTCTGCCCTCCCATGCTAATTTGACCTACAAATTCTGTCCAAGTGTGACAAACGAGAGCGTTGTTGAACTACGGCCAAACAGCTTCCTCTCTGTCTCCGCTTGCGGCATGTGATTCTGTCTGTGTCCTCGCTCTCTGTAGTCCACTCTCCACATTTCTCCTGCTTTCACCTCTGATTCTCTAACCTAGATTTCTAGCAGGAAGTGAGGACAAGAATCTCCAGTGACATTTCTTTTCCTGTGTCTAAACAAAACTATGAAGCTTTTGCTCAGAGCCCAGCTGTTTGTGTAACCCAGTTGGAAAGCGTGGGACGGGAACCGAGCGACCCCCGCCTCTTCTCCAGCTGTCCAGTCCTGGACACGAAGGAGAGAGAGAAGGAAATTGTTGTACAGGAGTTGTTTTTGTTTGACTGATTGTTCTGAGAAAAATTCATCTCTTTTGCACTTATTTTTTTGTTTGCAGCCTCGTGTCTTTGCATTGAGCTCAGAGGAGTCCTCCCAGTGAGAGCGGTTGTGGAGGGAAATTTAATCTTGGTCCTCTCGGTTGCGTCAAACCTGGCAAAAGCAATGAGAAGCTAAAGTTTTTAAATGTGGCGAGGTGCTTTACTTTACTTGTCTGGCCCTTTGCCATCACCCTTGACAACATCTTACACACATTTACACACACACTTACACATGCACACTACACATAAATACTTCTCCAGGGTTTAGTGTCGTACAGGCCACATAAAACCAGACCAGCAATTGGCATTTTCCACAGCCAGTGATTACAGGACTTAACTCATTACAGAGGCATTACACCATTACTTTTTCACTCTTGTCAGCCTGTCTTTATCATTCTGTCTTTCTCTTGTACAATTGCCATTCTTTTCTCACCCACTTTACTGCCTTATTTTTTCTGTTACCAGGCCACCAACTAGACTGCCACTTTGGGGGAAAAAGTGTTTCAAAACACTTTTTTTATGGTGCAGATCTCTGGCATGAAACCCAACTGGTTCCTTGTTTTTCAGCTGACGTATTTTTCCTCTGAGTGGTCTGGTTGTGCTTACACATGTGACATTTCGACTTTCCTTTTGAGATCTGTTGCCAAAGTAGGATTTTACCACTTGATTTAAAATGCACCTCATGTGGCAGTTTTAATTTAAAGTTGTGTTTACACAAACCTGCTCTCTTTTTCCATCACCTGACATTACATTGCTTGAAATTTGAATCTTGCCGTGAGTCTGGCAGGGCATTTTATTTGGAGATAGTGGTGTTTGCAGATGCAAGAATTGTGCAGCCAGATATAATAGATATCTCCTCTTTAATGCATCCCTGGTCTGCAAGGCTGGATGATAATAAAAAAAAAGGAAAGTTAATATAGCAGCAGCCTGTCACAAGAGAGAGGGGAAAAACTGGGTGAATTGTGCAAAAACTCATGTTTTGAATTATAACCTCTACTTCATATAGACACCACGATATACAGTCATGCATCTCAGCCAAAGCTCTTTTTCTTTACCTTCTGCTCGATCTGACCTCCTTTTCTAACCCCAAAGCCTTGTTTCACTCTTCCTTCCTTACTCTCTGTTTTTGACCGGATGAATTTGACCTGCATTTCCTGCACAAGAATGAAATCTATATTCTGCTTTTCCTCTTTCATTGTTACATTGTTTACATATTTTTTTAACAGAGAAGGAAGCAAACTTTGAGCCTTTTGTCCTTGTTGTGGATGCCGTTTCCTCCAAGTGGCTTCACCGAGCAGAGACACACACATGCACACACCCTCGCGCGCACGCACGTGCTGCTGATGACAACCACCTTCCTGTTAATGGAGGTGTTTAGTCTGTCCCCAGTGTGTTTTCGAGGCGACCGACCAGCCTGCACGCTTACTGTTGCTCTGGCCCAGTCACCTTATCTCCAGGCTGTTTTTCTCCTGCTTCATTTGATCCTGGAGTACATTTCCATTCCCACAATGCAACCGGTCTCTTACCTCAACTTCTTTGTTCGGCCAAAAATACCTCCCAATGCTGCAGGGAAACTGAAAGTAGGTTGTGGCACTGGGCCATTACATCCATTTCAGCGGCCAAAGCTCGATGGCACAAATTACAATCTTGTGATATAATGTTGTGTGACAGTGATGACAAACAACAGGATTGTTTTAATGCCTGTCTAGACAAACTGACACACACAGGTTGAAATGATTTTATGCTTTCTCCTTGTGGGAGGTCATTTAAAGTATTTTTGCAGACTTTTGATGAAACCAAACAGGCAAAAAACGAGGGAGAAACGGAGAGAACAAAAGAAATAGTGTACAGGGAGGAAAGAGAGAGTCAAGTTCAGAGACGGAGTGCACAGTTGAAGTGAAGTTCCTGCTCTTTGTGCTAAGCCTGAAGGGACCCTCAGCCTTGTTGTAGCCCCCATAGAGTGAATTTAAGAGGGTCAACTTTAACAAGAGTTGTATTGATTCTCTGTGTTTGAGGGAGGAGAGGGTGTCTGTGTCTGTTTTTGAATAGTAGGATGAGGACAAGACAGAGGCAGTGCTGCTTTTTGTCTTCATGTTTAAGCCTCCATTCAGCCAAGACGCAGGGGGCAACCCTTGGTGGTCTGGACGCCAGGGGGCTGCACACTTTGTCACGTTACTATTTATTGGGCAACAGCTACATGAGGGGCTCAAGGTTTCAATATTCTTCTATTTTTGTGGCTTATATTCAGGTCTTTTTTTTTTCCAGGTTTATGTACAATGAATACATTTCTGCTACCGCTTTTATTTTTAGCAAGATGCCGGGTAAAATTAATGTATAAGGAGTTAGTTAGTTTGCCTTTAAGATGAAGCAGTTAGTCTATTATTCAAATAGTCAGTTGACAGAAAAAATAGTCAGCAACTGTTTTGATAATTGTTTTATATTTGTAAATAAGATAAGATAATTTGTTTCCATGTTCTTAATGTTAGGATTTTATGCTTTTCTTAGTCATGTATTATATTTAATAATTATCTTTTAATTTCTTTTAATGGTATGCCTGATAAATTTAGGCAATCTGTATAATTCATGTTGGGCGTAATGGGCATTTTCCACTATTTTCTTACTGTTTGACAAAACGATGTATTGGTTAATTAAGAAAATGGTCTGCAGATTAATCCATAATGAAACAAATCGTTAGTTGCAGCTCTAGTTAGCTCTAAAAGTGTTAAGATGGATTCCATCCGTAGAAATAATGATGTGTGAGATGTCTGTGCCACAGTGCCTGTTGGGTGATTTATAAGGTCATTGAGTAAAACAGCCGTCGTGGCGGCAGTTTTACTAGTTACACGTGGCTGTTGTCTGCACATGGTTGGCTAGGCTACAGAGAAATACTTGAAAATGAAAAGTGGTGGGTTTAGGACAGCAACTATACTGCAGAGACATTTCCTTTATAGATTAATCTGCATAGCTCTTTACTTCTAAGTTCAGTCAGAAAAGTGTTTGCAGAGCCCAAACTGCATCTTCAGGTGTCATGTTTTGTCCGTCCAACAGTTCAAAAGACAAACATTCAACTGACAAATGCATAAAATCTATCACTTTTTTCCCACCAACATTAGTAGGGTTATGAAGCAATGAATAAAATGTAAGAAGTTTCCAATAATCTGAATGCAAACGTGTGAATTTGCATTAGTGCGTCCATATACATGTATGCATCCAAACATTTGACCTCCATCATCTTAAATGTAATCTTCTTCTTAACAAAATGTAACTAATAGTTTACATTACAGCAAAAAGCAAGGTAGCATAGTTTCCAATTAGTCAATTAACAGAAAATTATTCTGCAACAATTACATGTACGGTATGCCTTGTGAATGGTTAATATTTGCTGATTTTCTTTGTCTTTTATGAAAGTAATTTAATATCAGTGGTGTTTGGACTGTTGTTGGACAAAACTGGACATTTTCAAGACATCACCTTGGACTGTGGGAGATGGTATTGTCATTTGTTTTAGACTGAACAGCTGATTGATAAATAGATAAAAATCTGTTCAAAAACAGTAATCAATGAATAAAGTTGTAGCTGTAGCAATAAAAAAACACAAACCGATGTTTCAACTGCATATGCTCTGACTTTTGAAAGTCAGAGAAAAGAGAACTGAAAACATCATGTTTACTAAATCCCATTGACTTATGGTGCTGATATCAAGTCCCTGTCCTAACCTTGGCTGTTGATTTTCTCACTGGATTTCCCTTTATCTGTTGTGGTTAGATAAGATATTGGTCTCTGTGTGAGCTTCACTCCACCGTGTCGGTGTTTAACATTTTACTTTTCTCAGAGAAAGCTCAAGGCTGCTGAATATTAACACACACAGATTCACACAGTCCTAAGAACAACCAGATGACGATCGAATCCTTTTCAGGTTGCTTTTACAAGGCCGGGAACTTTCACAAGAGCTTTCAACCACATCCAACCTAAACCTATTCCCACCGTTTTGTAAGCCTAGAGTATACACAGGCTGAGCTCCAGGTTCTCCTGACAGTGGTTGGTCGTCACACACATGGGAGCTATGTTGAAATGATTCCTGTGTTTGATCCGTGGAGGTCGTTGTAGCTTCGAAAGCATTCCTCCTCTCTCCTCTGTGTGCTTACCCACCAGTATCCATGGTCCAGGCCTGAGCCTGGGGGCCAAGGGAGTGGACCCCTCACTGGTCCTCAGGGTGTGTTATGATTCTGTGGGGAATGTGCTGCGTCTCAGGTCTGGTCTAGATCAGGTTGCTGCCCCCCAACCCATGTGTTGCCTTTGGACTGAGCTTTTGGATTGCCGATGGGAACACATGGGTCCCCAGGAACTCCCCAAGAAAGATAACAAAAGGAAAGATCAATCATTTGTCCATTATCCCAACTTCTAACCAGTCACACAGGCAGTAATCGAGCCCAGCTGACCTATAAGAAATGATATCAGGCTGTAAACACCCACATTACTCAACATTTACAATGTGTCATGTGCAGGAAGGTGTTTCATTATTTATCATTTCTTATCACAATGCAAAGATATTTGACCAACACCCGTGTGAAGATAAGTTTCTGCATCTTAAATGCCTCTGTAATTGCATGTAAACCCACTTTTTTCTTTTACAGGGAACTTAATATACTGGTTGGCTGTTAGTCAGCTCTGAAAGTGAATTAGGTCCATATTTCTCCCCTGGCGCTAGTTTTTCCAGCCAGCATAAGTGGTTTCTAGATTTGGTACACTGTTTGATGCTGGTGCAAAACGTAGAGCTGAAATAATTAATCAGCAGCACCACACACTGCAGCCTCCAAAATGACCATTAAGTTAAATCAACACCTCTCTAAAACCATTACAAAAGAGCTGAAATTGACAACCTTCATGTAGGTAGCATTTAGGGCTGTGCGATAAAGCCCAAATCTTTTGTCCTGATATGGGTCATTTCATATGTCAATTACAAATGTATATCACGGTACAGCATGTTCTCTAGTAATGCAATAAATACAGTCGTATTTAGTTAGTAGACTATATGAAATAACCATGTGGAAAAGCCTATTTGGTATACTACATTCTCCATGTCAGCAAAACAGTGCCTCTTTGGCACTTTCGCCCTTTATTCAAAATTGTGATAGAAATTATATGGAAAAATATATGCAATTTTATATAATTTAGACGATATATATCATCATATAATCAACAAGCCCACGTTGCATTTTTATCGAGACTGTTATTAGATTACTGTTTTGTATTGTATTATTGTGATGATAAAGATGGTTTTTGTATGGTTACTGTGGGTTATTATGCAGACATCAAATTTTCATTTCACCCTGTTTCTATGAACATATAGAGTATCTCCTGTAATCTAATGATCAAATCATATTTCATTTTGTAGAACACATAAAACAAATATTGATTTTCATTCTTTTGCTATTAAGAGCTCTCACAACAACAATGACTTTAACAAGGGCGATGTGTTGATTTGACCTCAATAAAACCTATTTCTTAATGCAAAAACAAAAATATGAAGACATACAGACTTCATACACTGTCCAGCATGTGTTTTCTACTCTGATATAAAAAAAATAGGTGGTTGTGATTTAGCCTCGTGCTAATAATCTCCAGACTCCAGCTCTGGGATGCAGACAGAGAGAGAAGGAAAACAAAAGGCCTCAGTTGATTGTTTTGAGTGGGACTCTCCCGGATCCCCCGTCTGACCACCGCGCATTTAGGCATGGTTTATTTTCCTGACCCAGCCACTTCTCAAAGTCTTTTTACCCTCACATCTGATTCTCCCACATACACATTCTGCAAAGTTGTTTACCCAGAGTATTAGCTGACCTCCCTGCTCCTTACCCAAACACCTCAGCAGGAAGCAACATTACCTCCCTGCCACTGGCCCGGTGCCACGGCATTGTGATGGTGAAACCTTGGTGTAAGACTACACTCATTTAAAAACACAATGCGATTAAGATCAAGGACATTGGCTTACACTGAAAACATCTCATCAGCCCACTGGAGCACCTACTTTTCTTTTTTTTTTTTTTTTTTTTTACTAAAACACACTTTCTCTTCCATTCTTACTTACCAGGTTCATCCTTCACATGTACACGAGAACTTATTTAAATCCTGAATCAGCACCCTTCTTAATTATCTTGATGTTTTTTGACTCCACCCAGTTAATTATAGAAATATTAGTCAGACTTTCTTTGTGTTTTTGTGATTAAGGGTGTGTGTTTCTGTTTCTCAGGTGTTCCAGGACCTGGGTGTGTCGGTGCTGTCCGGAGCCTCCGAGGGCTACAATGTGTGTCTATTTGCTTATGGCCAAACAGGATCTGGAAAGACATACACCATGATGGGGACACCGGTGAGGAGGACACTGGAATCACTGCATGGCATTATATACAGTTGTGGAAAAAATTACTAGACCATTGTTTTCTTCAATTTCTTGTTCATTTTAATGCCTGGTACAACTAAAGGTACATTTGCTCGGACAAATATAATAACAACAAAATGGCTCATAACAGTTTAATTTAAGAGCTGATATCTAGCCATTTTCTATGGTTTTCTTGATAATGATTTTGGTTTTTATCAAGAAAACAATGGAAAATGTCTAGATATGAGCTCTTAAATTGAACTCATATAAGCTATTTTTGTTGTTATTATTATATTTGTCCAAACAAATTTGGCTTTGGTTGTACCAGGTATTAAAATGAACAAGAAGTTGAAGAAAACAAGGGTGGTCTAATAATTTTTTGTACATACTCACCCAGCTCATTTTAGGCAATGCATCAAAGTATAAACCCAAACCATGCTGCATTACAATTAGGCAAATGTGGCGAGTCTGGAATGAAAACCATAAAGTTGTGACCCAGTTCCACATGGCAACTGTCAAAATAATGCTAGTCTTTTGTTTTGTTCTGTCAGGACTCTATTGGCTTGACCCCTCGGATCTGTCAGGTATGACAGTGTTTGCACATTTCATGTTGTGAGCACACCTATAATTCAGCCACTAAAGTATCAGTGCTGTAATGTGAAATAAACTGAATTTCTCCATTCCTTACAGGGTCTCTTCAGGTCTGAAGACACTTTTCCTGACGGGCAAAACTCGAGCAGAGTGGAAATTAGGTACTGTGTTGTAGTAACTGTGTGAATGTAATCACTGCATTTTTAATTGGTTTCCTGATGTTGACATTCAAATTAGATGGGTACATACAGAGCAATTACGCTGCAAAGCTGCAGGCAAAACAATGTAAATCAAAAAGTGGATTTTCTTGTTGGCGTTGGAGGCATCCTGTATTTCAACAACTTCTTGAAGGCAATGTGACAAAGCAGACATTATGTTTTCTGGGTTCTCCCTGTTCTTACAATTTGAAGATTATAAGTTCCATAGTGTGCACTGTGTTACTGGGTCGTCTGGTTGGACTAGCTGTTTAAAATGCAGACCATGCAACCATGACTATGACCTGGTTCACATAAAGCCAGAATCCATTGTGTTATGTCACTCCCCCCGATCCTTTGTTTCTCTTCAATTTTCAAATACAGGCAAAATGCCTTCAAGGTTAACTTGACATGTTTTGGGAAATACAGATAATGAACTTGCATAAAACAACTTTCACAGTGTGTAGTGGGACACTATGTAGGCCTGTTGTGTACATTTCTGTGATAGTATTGATAAAGTGGAGATCAGATGATCCAGTGCTGATGAAATATCAAGTGTGTGTCTTCATAGAAGCATTTTGTCTTACCCTCTGTCCCTGCAGCTTCCTGGAGATCTATAACGAGCGTGTACGAGACCTGCTGAGAGGAGGAGAGCAGAAGAAGAGGGCCTCCCTAAGAGTTAGAGAGCACCCAGAGAAAGGACCCTATGTACAAGGTAAGTTTTCACAGCACCCGAATCTCTACTAGACAGCAAATACATATTCTGTTGTAACTCCCAGGAGTAAACTCAGGTAAAGCTTGAACAGCATCCTTTCTTTGCCATCTCGGCAAGAATAGGATACATAAGAAGCTGATCCTGAACTCTTGTCCCAAAAAGGTTTTTTGTTTTGTTTTTTTAGCATCTTTATTTGTTTTCAGTGTGACAGAGGTAAGTAATACATGGAGATGATCCTAAAACCTGTGCAGGAAAGTTAAAGAGCTATGGATTTGCACAAAGACATATCCTAAAAACACAGAAGCGTGTCAAACCAATTACATTAATTATAATCTAAATTCAGTCCTCAAACATGACCTCACAGGTCCAGGTGTAATTGCACAAAACCTTGAGCTCAAAAATCAACAGATCATTTCCACTTTTTGTCTTTTTCTGTATGTCTTACTGATTAAATACTTAACTAGAGGTCCAGAGGCTTCAGATTCTCATTACTCTACTAGCAAACGTCCCAAAGATTTAAATAAGATGAAAAAGACATACGGTAGGAATTTGCATATTTAGATTTTATGATCTCATGATTAGGTTCTTTTCACAGGCTTTGAGGTCTAAGAAATGTCCAGTTATCATTTTTGTCTACTTTAACAATATATACGAACTCTCAGCAGTGGATCATATTGTAAAATAAGGTGTCTGAACTACTTTGCATTCAGGGAGTGAAGATGAGACAGGATACCAAAGGTTACATTTTCTGTTGCTGCACTCTCAGACACATAATTATGGACTTGGATGTGAAACATGGTCCACAGTATTTTGAGTAATGCTCGTGTCTTGTAAGTTTAGTTTATAAGTCACAGTGGTCTGTGGCCGGCGGTGGAATTTTGTTCCGTTGTTAAGCTTTTCATCTGGCCCAGAATTGTCCGTCCTGGCTTTAATCCAGGCTCCTCTTTTAGCTCGTCTTACTTTCCCTCTCTCTGTTTCTTTTAACCTCTTTCTCCTTTTTCTTTCTCTCCCTCTCATCCGCCTGCACTTCTCTGTTTAAAGCCCCACATCCACTCATTGTCAGTGTCAGGAGAAATCCCAGTTGACCAGAGGAAGTGAAGTCATTTCCTCGTGGTTCCAAGGAGAACACTCTGACACACACACACACACACACACACACACACTCAGACACACACAAGCAGAGCACATTTAAGACTTCCAGCTTTTACTTCGTCTCCATCAACACGTGTCTATCAAACACTGTTTCACTGTTACCCTTATTCTTTTGACCTAATTCAACTATTTGTAATAAATATTCATAATAAAACAAATATTAAATAACCACATGTTGTCGCACCATGAGGCTCTGTGGTAATCTTTGCGTGCATGTGTTTAACAGCCTCTTAAGATATGTGAATCACGCCTGGAAGTTGTGCATTGTTAGTTAGAGTTTTCGATGCTAAACGCTGTGGGAACATATTACAGATCAAGTGTGAGCAAGCATTGATGAGACATGCTTCCTGTTTGTGTCCTTTTCACGTTTCTATCTTCTTTTTTAACTTCTCTGCCTTAAAGTCTTTGTCATGTTTGCTGATATGTTATCACTGTCAGATTACCATCAGTTTTACAAAATGTTTACGAAAAGTGTCAAATGGTGTATATTTTATTTACATATTTACTAATTTTATCAGTGTAACCTTATTCCTTTGGCAGACAAACATATCCTTTATATCGTAGAGAAGACAGGCATCTCTAAGGTCCATATATTTCAAATATTTTTCAAACATTCTGTAAAATTACATGTTTTCCAATTCCCAACTGTTGTACATTGTGTATCTTTACACACAGCAGTGCAGCTGTATTGTTTACCTTTACAGAGAGTGAAAGTTTCCACCCCAAGTTTCAAATAAATTACTTCCCACTGTGGAAATTAAGACATGAATTAACTTTTTGAGGTTGGTATAAAACTTTGCCTCACTCGGTTTATTCGCTTCAGATTTCTTCACATTTTGTTTCTCTCTAATTAGACCTGTCACAGCACCTGGTCTCAGACTGCAAGCAGGCCCTGGACCTTTTGGAGGAAGGCATTGCCAACCGAATCACGGCAGCAACTCACAACCACGATGCCAGCAGCAGATCCCACGCCATCTTCACCATCCAGTACACACAGGTCATCATTTTCTCAGCTCCTTAATCATCTCATGTACAGCCAAACTTATCTGCTAATGAGTCATCTGCTCTGTCTTATGGTCGCAGAATATTGCTTTTTGGATTCTAAAGTGCAGTTAATATTGCAAGTATCTAAATCAGGTGGGACATTTATCATTATTTGCAGATGCCAGTCTGATTACTGTCCTCTTTTCTCCACAGGCAATCCTAGAAAATAACCTTCCCTCAGAAACTGTCAGCAAGATTAACTTGGTGGACTTGGCTGGCAGGTGAAACTATTTTTCTTCTGTTGTGTATTTTATTTTCCAACATCTTTGGAGTCAAAGTCGTTGACTAAAGTGCCCCCTAGTGGATGTTGGCTACTGCCCTGAAATACTCTTGTGTCTTTAATCCTTGCAAATACCATGAACCTTATGTTGTGTTTATGTTGTGTCTTAACAGTGAGCGAGCAGACCCCCACTACTGCAGGGACAGACTGACGGAGGGCTCTAACATCAACAAGTCGCTCGTCACTTTGGGCATTGTCATATCGGCTCTTGGTAAACTAAGACACTGTTTTGTTTTGTTTTTTAAAGATTTTTTTTTTTTGGCATTTTGTTGCTTTATTGATAGTGAGAGATAGAAAGGGGGTGATAGAGGGGAAGACATGCGGCAAAGGGAGCTCAGGCCGGATTCAAACCCGGCTCCACCGCAGCACACGGCATACGTGGTTAGCGCTCTACCGGTGTGAGCCACCGGGACGCCCCCACTAAGACACTGTTTATGATTCAGTTGGAAGATGAAGTGATTGTGTCTGAAAAGGCAGTTTATTTGGAACTAAATTGACATCTAAATTTGCATCCACATTTTTCAGTTTTTCTGTACACGTTTCTTCAATCTGAACAGTATTCCCATCTCTCCATGAATCCCCCAACCTTTGTGCTTCTTCTTCCCACTGCCTCCACAGCCCAGAACTCCCAGATGTCCAGCAGCTGTCAGAGTATCAACAGCATGGCCTCTGAGGGCGACGGCAGCACGGTGGGAAGCCACAGCAGCTCCCTGTCTGGAGGAGGAGGAGGCGGGAGGAGGCACTGCTTCATCCCCTACAGAGACTCGGTCCTAACCTGGCTGCTGAAAGACAGCCTGGGCGGTAACTCCAAAACCATCATGATTGCAAGTAAGTGGAACAGATGTCAGTATTGTGAAAGGACTGCAGCTTTAATTTTGCATGTTTTGTTTCATTAACTATAAATTGTATGTGCTTGTATAAGCCTTCATGGAAAGAGTTGAATGGTGTTGCAGTCATTAGCTGCCTTGTATCATATCCAACCCTAAAGGCAAAGTTGGAAAAGAAATTGATAGTGGAAATAAAGTTGCACACTTTTAGAGTTTATGTTTTTATTGTTTATGGCAGCTGGGGCTGCACGATATTGGAAAAAAACTTTTAGAGTGTGATTTATTTTTATTTTTGTGATATACTGTATAGCCTACATCAATTTTCACCCTTTAGTGGGTCCAGGGGCATGCTTTCCCCACATTTCTTCCACATGTCAGGGTTTCAGCCTAGTGCACTTTGAGCTCAATATTTAGGTGCACATGGCTTTTCAGGCTATCTGGAGTGGCTCCCTGTGCTGAGAAAATTATATATTATATATTTCTTTACATTTCAAATCAACTAAAATGTGCATCATAAATTACGAAAATTCTTCAGCCTGGCGCCTTAACCTCTACATTTTGACAACTTCAAGTTTAGTTTTGTCGTGATGATACAACAGTTACACCAACAAAGCATGGTAAATGAGACAGAGTTTGTGACGTAGGTGTTTTAAGTTGCTGACATCACTGCAGCACCCTGATGCACTGAGGGCCTTCTGCCTAACTACTTTTCAGAACAGCCCTTGCCGTCACAGCTACTGCATGTCACAAAAAGATAAAGTCACTTTGATAAAGATAAAAGGCTGTAAGTACAACCTCGGGTCTGGTGGCTGTTTAAACTCTCGGTTCAGATTTATCATAAAATATATTGTCTTCCATTTTGACAATGTACCAAAAACATTTTTCAGTTGGGGCTGTAATGTTGGCTGTAAGGCTGAATAGATCTAAAAAGTAATAGTTGTGCTTTGGAAAATGGTTTGACTCATATGATCACACTGGTAAAATAACTGGTCCCTAAAGTCTCACACAGGAAAATGATTTCATGTGATGTGAGTGCTAATTGCTTTTGTGTGTGTGTTTGTTTTTTTCCGTGTGTGTTTGTGTTGCAGCGGTCTCGCCTTCTGCTAACAGTTACAACGAGACCCTCAGCACCCTGCGCTATGCCGCCCATGCCAGAAACATTGTCAACAAGCCTCGGGTTAATGAGGTCGGTGGCTGTTTAGAGTGCGATGCCAATACTTAATGTTTGATCCAAATGTTTTTACCAGGTTAATGTGTGCTTTGATTTCCTGCGCAGGATGCCAGTGTTCGACTCATCAGGGAACTGAGAGAGGAGATTGACAGGCTGAAGAGCATGCTGCTCAGCTTTGAAATGGTATGGTGACCTTTTATCGTAAGAGCATAGCTTTACTCTCCTCGGGATACACCCTATGGGTTAAATCCCCCCACAAAAGCCCTCTTAGTACTGTAAGAATAAAAGAGATTCCCACATTACAAGTTTTTGAAGCTAAGGCTTAAGACATTTTCTTTGTGTCTTTGTGACATTTTTAATCCTCTGGGTAGTAAAGATTGAATTGCATTGTAACACATCTGACATTTTCCTTTTGCACAGTATTTTTGACTGATGATTTTTTACCTTCTTGACTGACAGCAGCGTAATCCCAGTCCATCCCTGAGTGATGAGAGAGATGGAAATCTTTCTGACATCGTGCTGCAGAACGAACTGAAGGTAACACAGGGCGGACACACATGGTTACATCTGCCTGACAGATACAGTAGTCCTCAACACATCAAGCATAATGAGTTTGACACTAATTTCACGATGTAGAACCACAGGGCAACATGTAATTATAAGGCTGGGGACTTTGGCGGCCCACATAAAAAAGCCTCACTCAAAAAGAAAAAAAACTACCTTTGACATCTCTAACCTCACTGACCTGTTAATGGATCCATTATCACAAATGCATGTTGTACGACCAAGCATTATTTAAGCTGGCAGGTCTCGAATTTTAAATTCTAGTCAAGTCACAAGGAAGAAAAATAGAAATATGTTGTGAATAATATATTGGCTGGTTGGTGGAAACATACAATTGTGAGGAAGTAATTCTAGCTTTTGACTAAATCCTTGCTGTACATAGCTAGATTTTGAGATTAATGACTACTGTTTAACGACTTAAAGAGGAGCTTTTTTGAATCAAAAATAAGTAAAAAAAAAAAAAAAAAAAGCAAACGAAAGTTCTCCAAATTTCCACTCACCTCTTGTATACCTGTTGTATTGGGATGTTTTCAGATGTCTCAGCAGTGGACATCACAAATCCTGTGTGCTGGAATAAGTACATATTTCTTGTGCATTGTCACACAGTGTGTTTTTCTTCTGACTTTGAAACTTCTGAAAAGAAAGTTGGGAAATGTAAGAGGCAGTAGTAGTAGTGGCTGCTTTTAGTGTCATCATCATTTCCCTGACCACAGATAATTGCAATTCTGGTTTCAACCAACTAATTACCTTCCATCTTTTTCCTTCTCCTTCTCCTTCTCCTTCTCCTTTTTCTTCTTTTTCTTCCTCCCCTTTTCCTTCCCTTCTCCATCACCTTTTCCTTCTCCTTTTCCTTCTCCCTCTTCTTCTTCTCTTTCCCTTCTCTCTCCATTCTCCTTCCCTTCTCCATCTCCATCTCCTTCCCTTCTCCCTCCATTCTCCTTCCCTTCTCCATATCTTCTTTTCCTTCTCCTTCTCCTTCTTCTTCATTCTCCTTCTCCTTCTCCTTTTTCTTCTCTTTCTTCCTCCCCTTTTCCTTCCCTTCTCCATCACCTTTTCCTTCTCCTTTTCCTTCTCCCTCTTCTTCTTCTCCTTCCCTTCTCTCTCCATTCTCCTTCCCTTCTCCATCTCCTTCTCCTTCCCTTCTCCCTCCATTCTCCTTCCCTTCTCCATATCTTCTTTTCCTTCTCCTTCTTCTTCCATTCTCCTTCTCCTTCTCCTTCTCCTTCTCCTTCTCCTCAGGTGGAGCAGCTGACTAAGGACTGGTCAAACAGCTGGAGAGATAAGAAGGAGCTGCTGGAGCAGTACAGTGTGGACATTAACCGAGACCGGGCCGGGTTCCTCATAAACTCGCTCCAGCCACACCTGGTGACTCTGGATGGAGATGTTCTGAGCACCGGGGTCGTCTTCTATCACCTCAGGGTAGGACTTGTTGTGTCTATTAAGAGTAATGTTGTTGTATTCTGCTCTTATTTCATTGCCCTCCTAGATGAAGTCTTTTCTCTATTAATTTTGTGCAGTGCTTTTTTGTGTAACTATCATGCATTTTTGTATTGAACTTGCTAGTATAACTGTAGTACTCAGCATTAATATTTATAGTCTAATGCATGTTAGTTGTATTGCATGGTATTAGGCGAGTGCTTTCAGTCTGTCTCGTTCTTTGTACATTTCTTTTCATCCCCAGAGACACTCCACTCATTTGAACAACATGACGCAAACTCCCCTAAAACTGATATTTTTTCCATTTGCTCTACTTTTCTCTGACTCTCAAGTTACTGATTTGTCAGCTGTCTCGACTAAAACCATGTCTTTTTTTCTAATAGATTCTTCCTCCTCCTCTTCCTACTATTTCTCTCTGTTCTGCTAGAAAAACTCTTGAGAAAAGGTGCGTTTCTACTGTCTTTTCTTTTCACTCTACCCTCCAACTGTCCTGTTCATCTCCCATCTCTCTCTCTCTCTCTCTCTCTCTCTCTCTCTGTCTCTCTGTCTCTCTCTCTCTCTCTCTCTCTCTCTGTGTCTCTCTCTCTCTCTCTCTCTCTCTCTCTCTCTCTCTCTCTCTCTCTCTCTATCTCTCTATCTCTCTCTCTCTATCTCTGTATGTGTGTGTGTGTGTGTATACCGCAATGCATAAAGCTTGGTTGGATAAGAGGCTCTTAGTTCTGAGGCTAGGACTCGGGGGAGCTTAAGCCGTCCTGATTCTGACAATGACAAGCATACCCTTAGGCCTGACAATTACACTGTTTCCTGCATGTGAAGAGCTGAGGCCACCTGGGAACACATGTGGTCTTGACACCATATAAGAAAGCCTTTAATCCCATTAGATAAGACTTCAAAGTAAACAAATGATACTTTTTCTGTCAGCTAAGTGGAAGATTAGAAGTGAAAGGACAATAGGTTTCAGAATGACTGTGTAAAATTCTTGTCATTACATCAATTATGAAGCACAACCAGCTAATGTCCAGTATGTAAAATAGTTGTTTTGATTATTTCATTTTTGGAATATAGCTAACATGTTTACACATTGCCCTTTTTCTCACAGGAAGGAGTTACCCACATAGGACCTCAGGAACAGTTTGAAGAACCACAAATAGGTATTATTTATTCATTTGCTTCCTCATGCAGCTGCAAATATTCCTTTTCAAAATGGATAATATTTTTTTCTCAACAGAGAATTCTCAAAGCTTACACCAACAATGCAGCATCCCAGAGTAGATATGCAGCAAACTGGCAGCTTTAGACTAAACACACAACATGAAGCATGCGCAGTAAAACATTATATATCCTAAAAAAGACTGTTTGCTTTTTTATTTAATACTGCATTAAGTGCTAAATATATTTAGCAGTGCAGTAGCTGCATCAGCACATTTTTATTATAACAGCATCTGTGTTTGTGTTTCCTCTGCTTTCTGTTTGTAGTTCTACAGGGCAGTGCCAGCTGTGAGATTGAAAACCACGGAGGTGTGGTGACACTCAGACCTCTGCAGGGCTGCGTCTGCCTGCTCAACGACAGAGAGGTCACTGAGCCCTGCAGACTGGCTCAAGGTTAGCTCAACAAAACCGTTGTTCACACTGCACCTTTTACAAACGTGATACTGATTGGATAGTTTGTATTTTACTTGACTGACAAGGAACACTTATTTTAATATCCTGAGACAGCTGTTGTCACTTTCATGCCTTTAGAAGCTTGGCTTCAGTTCGAAACATGTGAGAGAGCAAAAGAGAAAGCTGTGATTAGGGCTGGGCGATATATCGATATATATATCATATATCGATATTCAGCCTAAATATATCGGGTTATGACTTTTGGTCCATATCCCCCAGCCCAAACTGTGATCCATTGGATGTCACTTCTGGTTTAATTTAGTGAGACTTGTTTTTTGTTGTTTATTACTGCATATAGTACTACCACGATGCAAAAAACGTCTTTAAGGGAAACTTAAGTATTTTCCCAGTGTTTTAGGACACAACCATTTTTGAAACTGGTCTTGAGAAGAGTGCTGCAGCCGGCGGCATCGAATCGAAATGCATTGTAGTCCTTGGGGGCAATTGTGTTACACAAACCAGTTACACTTGACATAATGTTAGCACCGTTAGCTGCTTGCTGCAGGCTCAGCCACTGCCATGCTGAGAGCCGTGTGCAATGGATGTACTCTGAATTCCTTGTACAGTCACCTTGCCGATGCTGTCAGAATAGAGATAAACATTTAGTGATGCATGAAATCTGAGCTGCGCAGCACTCGGCATTAAGGCCTGCAGTGCAATTGTGAACATATATATGTATGCTGGATATCATATATAGGTTAATGTACAATTATATACACACACTGAACATATTTGATATCATATATAGGTTAATGTACATTTATCTATGCACGCACAGATAGATTCCTCCCAAGGGAACACACATAGACACACACACTGTCATGCTCTCCACATGCTCTCCTGCAGCACATACATTAGCTTACATCAATACAGTGCTACAGGATAAGCACAGCTTGTGATGAAGGAGATGTCTCTCTGTCTCCAGGGACGGTGATCACGTTGGGAGGAGTGCATAAGTTCCGCTTCAACCACCCAGCAGAGGCAGCCGTCCTCCGGGAACGCAGACGGGTGGGTGCTGCTCGACTGAAAATGAGATATATTGCTGTTAAACTGATGTCATTTTAGGAGCAAGCAATTAAACACGACATTCCACAGAAGACATTTCAATTCATTTTCAAATCCTCACCGCTCAGAAGCTATCTTTATCTAAACATCTTTTTGTTGGGTTTGGGAATATAATGCCATAAACTGTTCTGGGAAAAGGTAAAATACATGATGTAAGAGATTTTATCAATGCAATTAACTATGGAACCCAAGCTTTCCTTATTAGGCTTCTATTGGAAAGAACATAATGTAAGGAAGAAAGAGCAAGCTGTTTTTGCCTGTTAATTACAGTAAGACAGATGATGGCATCATCATGCAAAAATGTCAGTACACAAGTATTGGTAATTGGCTTAAAGAAGAGTGGATTGGTGGTTTTAATGGCAGATGAATGAGACGCTGAGGTTGATGTAATGTATATACAGTGCTATTGATATACAGTGTTGTTTCTGATTTATTACAATATATGTTCTGAGAATAGTTGGGATTGTTTTTTTTCAGGTGAATATTAAATTTGATGGTTTTCTTTACTGTTCTCAGGCCAGTGAAGGTGGAATGACCTGCAGCTACATTGACCTTTGCCCTTCAACCCCTGACCACAGGTAAATACTGGCTTCAGAAAGAAATTCCCAGAACAAAACAATATTCATCCCTCTGTGTATACTGTATGTGTGTGGTGCACAAAGAGCTTATTCTGTCAGCTCACAACATACATATTTGATAAGAGGTACATGTGTTGCAGCATGTTCATGCTGTGGAAATAGGGCAATGCTTCATGCCAGTTTTAATTCAGCTGGTGGAGATGGCATGTGTTTCCATTTGCCCCCACCTTTGTGAACAATCCCAGTTATCTGTTTACAGGACAGGCTCAGCCGTTGCTTGGTTACTGCTCAGTCGCTGTAGTGAAAACCAACAACAGAAGCTTTTACTTTAAACCTGCAACCACATAACTGCTAACTTCAGGACATAAAGTTGTACCATGGTACTTCTTCTCATTGCTTTTTTTCAATCACAGTTTCTCACTTTTTATTTTACCTCGGATCTATGTGTCTGTTTTATAGTGCTGAAGAAGTGAAACTCCAAGGCCAGCTGGGTGCCTGTCTCTCCCCTACCGAGGAGCCTACTGCTAGGCAGCGTGTGGAGGAGCAGCAGCGCTACGTGGAGAGTTTGCGTCAGGAGATTCAGGCTGAACAAAGAAGGGCTGAGAGAGAGCTGGAGAGGGAGCAGGCCCACCTCCGTCAGCAACACAGTGAGAGTAAGTCATCTTCCGCACACTAATGTAGAAAACTGTTATCTCTCAAATAGCTTAGCCACAATATTAATCTTTTCATGACAAACTGGATAAGCACGTCAGATTAAGTATGTTGCAAGATTATAATAGTTTTGGATTTATCATTAGTTTTAGTTTTAATTTCGTTGTGAATTTTTGTTCTGTTTTTAGGGTGAGTTTGAACGCTATTGGAAAAATTCCAATGGTTTGTGAAAGCTGAGAAGTTGCTCTTTACAGCCAATATGGTGTCATAATGGTAATTTCACTCGTGCCTCTCCCGGAAGCCCACAGAGCAGGAATACAAACACTCAGCGGCAGAGAAATAGAAACACTGAATTATGTATGAAAAAAGTTGACAAAGACGAAAACAAAGGACAATTTCACTAGAATTTTAGTCAGTTTTGTAATCACACAATACAGTTTCAGTTAGTAATCGTTTTTTAAAAAACACAAATTTTTATTTTTATTTCAGTTGACGAAAATGTTTTTTCAATTCTAATTTTTGTTATTTTGTTAGTTTTCGTTAACTATATAACCTTGGTATGTTGTGCAGGTGTAAGATGTCCACCCTAATGAATCCCTTCTGTAAATCTTTCTCCAACAGTCCAGCAGTGGATTTTACAGGAGAAACGACACCTAACAACTGTAGAGCAGCGAATCACTCAAGAGTCTGGGGTTCAGACGGACCTTATCCCCTCACCCCTTCTGGAGCGAGAGGAAAGTGAGGCGTCTGAGGATCATGAATCTCAAACGGCAGATCATCTATCACGGGTGGTAAGGGCCAGGAAGAAGTCAGTGCAGGAGGAACTTTTAAAACACCACGCCCTTTGCCGCTCAGAGAGCCGCATCCGTCGTAAAAAGTTGCACTACCAGCTGGAGAGAATTTCCCGCAAGCGGCATCTGTTGGAAGCTAAGAAGGAATTGCAGCAGCTGGAGAAGGCTCTGCCTCAGGGACCAGAGAGCCCCGAGTCTCCTGAGCTGGGGTCCCCCACAAAGCCCAGAGGAAGACCATTTGTATCTCGTCGGCACTCATTCTCTGCAGATCTTCTGTCCCGGCTCTATCCACAGAACAGCCCTATCTTCAGGTAAGCACAATAGCTGTAAAACCTGTTCACGTATTTGAATGAAGGGGAGGAAACAAACTTATTTACTTAATGGGGACAAATACAGTTCAAACTGTTTCAGTAATTTTATTTTTTTAACTGGGAGTTGCTTGTATCTCCATATACAGTCAAGGGAAAAATATTAGACCATTGTTTTCTTCAATTTCTTGTTCATTTTAATGCCTGGTAAAACTAAAGGTACATTTGTTTGGACAAATATAATGATAACAACAAAAAAGCTCATGAGAATTTAATTTCAGAGCTGATATCTATCTTTCCATGGTTTTCTTGATAAAATTTTCTTTGACAAAATCATTATCAAGAAAACCATGGAAAATGTCTAGATATCAGCTCTTAAATTAAACTGTTCTGAGCTTTTTTTGTTCTTATTATTATATTTGTCCAAACAACATTTACCAGTTCATTAAATGAACAAGAAAGCAAGGAGAAAACAAGAGTGGCCTTATAATTTTTTCCATGACTGTTTATATGAATATTTTCCTAAACCTGGAGCTGAAAGTCTTTGTTTTCTCTCCTTGACAGACACTTCCTCAAGAGAAACAGATCCATAGAACTGCCGTCAAATCCCTCCACAACCTCTGATTACATCTGCAGCAGAAAGTGGGTTTCGGACGAGTGTCTTCCTCGAGAAAGAACCCAGAGTTGCTCCGGTAGGCTTTTCTCAGGACAAAGTCAAGCCTGCCGAAGTAGAGTAAGCTCCTCTGAAAACATCAGACAAACCGTCAAAGAGGATCCCCAAGCTCAGCCCTGCAGGGAGCGACCAGAAAGAAAACCTCTGCTGCCAAACCGAGACCTGTCTTTTAAGAACAGATCAGATCAGAACCCAGTGGTTAGTCTGAAGTCTCCACTTGGACCTGCTTTGCAGCCATTTAGCAAAGAAAATATACAGGAACCCACAACACACAAAACCACTTCTCAGATTGTCCCTTGCACGAATGAGACAACTCAACCCCACACAGGTAACACAGGACTTGAAACCATCAGGAAGACTTTCTCCCGTTCAGTTGGGCCCAGGTTAAAAACAGCTCTGTCCAAAGTGTTCAGAAAACCACCACCCAGTGTGAATGGAGGACGAGCCCCCAAACCTCTGGGAAGGATAGCAGGCAAATTTCACTGGAGACAAAGAAGAGACAGAAGCCTTAAAGATACCAAGATGAGCCGAAGCAAATGTGCCGTTAAAACAGCCGTCTCATGTGAGGAGCTTGACCACAGGACTCTGTTTGAGGATGTTAAACAGAGGCGATGGCATAGCACTGAGGCTCTGACGAACAAGACTGGCAGATGGGTCGAGAGACAGCAGGGATTGATGGGCTGGGAGGAAGAGCAAGAAGAAAGAGATGAAGGAATGTCAGACTGCGAGAGCCTTTTCTCTCTCGATTCGCTCTCCTCTGCCTATATGACAGCCCTGGCAGAGCAGCTGAGACACGAGGAAGCAGCTCACAGTGAAGCAGAGAGCGAAGACAGTCAGATGTCTAAAGATTCACTGACTGTGGAGAGCAGCGGGAGATACTCGACGGTGGAGAAATTTAACCAAAGAGTGGCGCCAACGTACTCATTGGTGACAGATTGCTCACATTCATCCGTGCGGCACAATGGAACAGCAGAGAAGAGTGTAGACTGGGACAGCCGTCAGAAACCTCTGGTAATCCCAGCAGAGGCGTGTTGGAGCCAGCAAGGTTCCCCAAAATCAAGACACAGTGGTGCAACAAGAAAACATTGTTCCCACAACCCAGTTGTAGCAGATTCCAGAGGCAGAGACCCTGTACAGAAATTGATTGAGGACTCTGGGAACATGCAGACCACTTCCACCATCAGCCCACGCTCCCTGAGCAGCTGCAGTGTGCAGAGGGAGCCAGAAAACTTGCTGGCACTCACTGATGCGTGGTCCTCCACTGACGCAGCAGACAGTCCCAGGATTCACAGGGATTCTCTTCATTTCCAAAGAAAGATTATGCTCAGAGGTGTAGAGAGCAGCAGCAGCAGCAGCAGTCCCAGTCCAACCAGTCTGAACCTCTCAGACTGTCAGAGCGGATCTAGAAGCTATAGCTCGATGTCCACCAGCACTGAAGGTGTAACCGTGCAGGAACACAGTGGAATTTCAAGGGGCACATCAGATTTTCAAGACTCTCAGATTCAAACGACATCAAATGAATCACTAAAGGACATGGGATGTTCTGCAGAGCAATCAGAGGGACTAGTAGAAAATATGGGGAAGGCCGTTTTAGACATTCCAAACTACAACAACATCCAAAGTCCAGCATCCGGACTGACCTTTGATCAAAATACTTGTGTATCACCAACTGAGATCCACCACACCAAACAACAAGCATCACAAGTAAAACAGGCGTTCACAGATGTACCTGACATGGTGGCTGCCGACACTATAATGTCCTCTGACACTGAAATCTGCACGTCAGTAATGCATTTTTCTTCAAGCCAAGTGGACAAGATGTCTGACACTACAAGTACCTTCAAACCACCCACAGAAGATGACATACTATGCAGGCTAGATGGGGCAGAAAAGTTGAAAAATACACAGCAACATGAGTTTGGAAACACGAAATGTGTAACAAAGGCCAAAGTGTTGGATGAGGCTGAAACCAAAGGCACTGAGCAGTACATGGCACGACAACAGGAGCTTGTTAAATCCTCTTGTAAAAATTCCAGGAAGAGGAACAAAGAGCAACAGGATGCTTTCATTGGCAGCCTGAAAATTCCAAAAAGGAGCAACAGCAGAGAGTTGGTAACTTTCTGCTCTGCATCAGACAGCAGCCAGGAAGATATTTGGCCCGATGACAATAATAACACCAGTGACTCAAAAGGGGAATCTGCCGTGGAAGCTGACAGTCCCGGATTTGATTCTGTTTGTGTTGATGGCAGAATTAGACAAGACAGATTGGCTTCAGAGGAGTCGCCAGTTCCTCGTCCCATGAGCAGGAAACTTGGACAGATCTTTGACTCTGAATGTGCCGGCAGCAGTCCTCAGAGTTTTACCTCTGCGGGAGAGAGTGAAGTCGTTGAAAAGAGAGATGTAACAATAAAGGAAGTCGCTGCAGGAGGGGAATCACAAATTGATAACCCCAGACGAAAACATCAAGAAAGTAGAAAACACATTAGCAAGTCAGATGCTATTTGTAGTGCCATTGACCTCAGAATCTCAGAAGTGGTCAAAGAGCACCTGAGATTGTCTTTGATTGGCAGCAAAGATGACAGAAAGAGCAGGAGTCAAAGCATGAATGTGTTGTCATCCTCTGTGTGTCATGTTGGCTGTAATACTGATGAAAATGGGACAGAAAAAGAGCTGAGAGATAAACCGAGTGATCAGGTGAAAGATGGAGCAATTCTTAATGAGCATGTTTCATTGAACAGGATTACAAGTGAAAACACAGTGGACAAAAGAGAATGCCCACCATCAGCTGAATCGAGGACAAGCCAAGACAGCAACATGCTTAAATCTACTGATGTATCCCAGATGGGCCACTTTTTTGGTGTGACACCAAACACGCAAGTGAACAGTAATTTTGTTTTACAAACGTCGTCTGCCATCATCCAATCAAATCTGAGCAGAAAGTCTGAGCACTCTGGAAACCCCACTTTGCAACCAATTAGCTTGTCCTCAATAAGCGATTCCTCCATTGACTCTCAAGAACATGCTGTGGAGAAAGACGCCTTGTGTCAAGGAATAAGCGATTCAGGTAAACAAAAAGTAACATCTCCTCTTCATCCTTTTATTAATGATACATGCTTGGTTGACTCGATCAGCTGTTTGGATACCCCTGCTGAACTTCACCAAACAACTCATGAAATGCCTTCCCCCATGGGTGATCCAAAGGAAAGCTGTGGCTGTACTCTTCTAAAGGATATAGGGATGGAAGCAACATCCAGTGTTGAAGCTAAAGATGCGTACAAACCAAATGCGCCACGGACGATTCAACAGCATATTGAAAATAGTCCAGACACATCCGGAGCCATAGATTTATTATCTAATGGAGAAAGTCCTCACAGCAACCAGAAAACACCCACTAATGAGATTGCTTCTCTGAGAGGGTCGCCTTTTTCTCCCGGTCAAGATGGAAATGGTGAAACACAAAACTCAACAGGAGGTTGTGTCACAGCACAGGATGAGCTCAGCTGCCCACACACACGTCCAAATAACTTGGCTCAGACTTGTGTGGTCAATATGAATTACGACAGCAAATGCCAAAATCTATCAAATTCTCTGTGCAAATTTGTTGCGAATGCTCAAATTGACTGCAAAGAAGACTGTGTATTATTAAAAAATGACAAAGAGACTCAGAAGATCTTTGCAGAGACAAATTATGAAGCAAGTATTTCTGGTTCTATGAAGCCACAACACAAAATACAACAGGGGAATGCTGTCAGAAATACAAGTTCTTATAGGTCTGTGATGTCCACACAGACATCTGTGGAGCTAAACACAACTGGTGATAAACAAGATAATTCTGCTATGGGGTCTAAAAAGGCCAAGTCTAAGAGGTTCAGAAAGTCTAAGATCCAGACTCATCCCACCTCGTCATCTGAGTCCTCTTTTAAGTCATCAGATGAGGACGACAACATAACCACCCGAGTGCATCACAGCCGGCTCTCCTCTAAATGGGTGAAGCTTGGTGCTCAGAATAATGGCAAACAAGAAGTCAGACAGGCTGCAGATATTTCTCCAATAGTGTCAGCAAGCAAATCTAAAATTAAGACTTCTTCTGGAGGTAAAAGTGAAGTTAAAGTTAGTAGAGATTACGCCCATAAAAGACACTCTTTACCCCCTCAAGCAATGTCACAAAGGACCAATGTAAAAAACATCATCCCGTATGCAACAAATAGAGAACAGCAGGACTCTCCGATGCATTTCGCCTCCAGTGACATCAACCCTTTTGTTCACCAGTGGCAAGACGATGACTCAAACCAACACAGTTATAAGAACCCGGCGTTTGGAAGTGCTGCTGACCTGTCCTGCAAATCTCCACTACTGAACAGCGCTGAGAAACGTATAACAAGATGCTGCAGCGTTGACGATGGTTTGAACGGGCAGAACTCGCCTTTCTATTCCCATTTGAGCACTTATGCCACCAACAAGGGGCTCTCTAGTACGCTCAGCAGTATGGAGGATTATAAGGAGCAAGGGAACCAAACACCTCAGCTCACGCCCTGCCAACAGGCATCTGTTGATATTCACAATATGTCAGTGACTGGCAGTTCTTCAAGTAATAATGCCCCTGGTGATTTTGGTAACAACTCCAGTCGGGTGGATGAAATTATGTTTGTGTACTCGTCCGAGCAAGAGTCCCAGGCGAAACAAAAGGCTCAAAGAAGGAGAACATGCGAGCATGGTACTCAAACTGAGCACGGCCTTCAGAAGGTAAATATGGCAGACAGCTGTAGTGCCCCGAAGAGGAGAGAGCGACACAAAAGGAGTAACACTGATGTACCTGCAACACAGAAAACCAAAGTGGACATTAAAGAATCTCCAACTTGGGCCAGTATGGAGAGCATGTCGGCTCATATCTCAAAGCTGATCGACAGCACCTCGGACCTGCTGGGGGACGTCCAGGGAATGAGAACAGACGAAGCCCTCACGTCCAGTCTGAGGAGGAGTGTCAACATGTCAAATATCAGCATCTCTTACAGTGAGTCTAATGACTGCACACAGAGAGACTGCTCAACTCAAACAGCTGTAGATGTTGGAATCCAAACAGAGAGATCTTCCACACCAGCAGAGAAGGAAAACGCACACAGCGAAAGGCCCAAATCTCATGAAGTCAATGTGATAGTCAAAGTAATTGGCTCTGAGGTTGTCAGCATGTCTCAAAAGAAGAATGTGCAATGTGCAGGGAAGAGTACAGATGAAAAGCAGAGCATGCCTGACACCTCTTCTGCAGCACAAAGGTCTGTCACACAATCAGAAAAGGGCCCTTTAAAAACCGCAGGTGAAAGTCAAAGACGGGTGAGATCTGCTCCGTCTAGAGGCTCAAAGCAAAGCACAACCGAGGCACTGTGCCACAGAAGTGTTGCACTGTCTGAAGTCTCTCGCAGATCATCAAAAAACAGCTACCAAGAAAATCACAGTCCGTCTTCAAGAAACGACCCATTACTTTCAGTAAAGAAGCGAGCTACATACACAGACCGTGCATCATCTCCCATACTGACTGTGGCGACAAGATTACGTGTGAAGCAGAAAGGAAACCAGTCAACACTAAATAAACACCATCATTGTGAGAGCCTTACCGTGTCTTCTAGCAAACAATCAGCTTGCACAACTCTTTCAGGGGATGATCGCACACCCAGAAAGGGTTGTGATGTTTCCTCTTGTACATCAGAATCTGTATCACTTGAGAAGGTGAGTGAAATCAGTTGCCTAAGCCCTAATGATATGTGCTCTGTAAGTTCATCACTGGATAGGTATACAAACACTGACGGGAGAAATTTTACCCATAAAGACTCCAAATGGCAGATGAGCTCTCAGCAGTGGCGGACTTCTGATTCAACAAAAGGTTTAACTATGCAGAACCACATCTCACCCGTTTTAAGACCGACTGATGTGCACAAACAGCAGGCTAAAGCTGGACAAGGGGAAACATCAAGCCACACAAGACCTACAGGTGATTCTGTAGACTTCTGCATTGATTCCTACAGACCATCCCCTGTCAGCAACAGGACTGATCGGCTGCAAGAGGACGACATGGTGTCTCTGGCACCCAGTGAGTGCAACACAGACATCCTCGTGAACACCGAACCAGTCACCAGCGTGTCCCTGTGTCAAGACCACCAGATAGCTCCAGAGGATTTGCCCGTTCACAATAAGTTCAGCAACTGGTCAGGCATCGACTCTCAGCAATCAAAACACACCACTTTTCTCACCAAAGAGCACGACAAGAGCAGGAATAGCGCTGAGTGGGGCGAGATGGAGAGCTACGGCTCCAACGTAGAGTCCACGGGGCAGATCGACAGGAGGGCGAGGGAGATAGAGAGGCTGCGACAGGAGAGAGAGCAGGTGATGGCGACGGTCAGCCTCAACATGAACCCGACGCCGCTGACTGTGGAGCTGACGGAGGCCAAGCTACACTACGGCCTCGGAGAGACGGATACACTGTTAAAGATGCTGTCCCCGAGGACCAGAGAAGAGCAGCAGCCACCCACCTCTGCAGCTACCAAACAGCAGCTGTATGATAGGTAAGGATCTGATGACCCAAATACTGATTACTTTGATATACAGTCATGGTAACCGTTGTTTTCTTCAATATATCTAGCCATTTTCCATTATGTTCTTGATAATAACCAAAATTGTTATCAAGAAAACCATGGAAAATGTCTAGATATCAGCTCTTAAATTAAAGTCTTATGAGCTATTTTTGTGTTTATCGTTATATTTGTTCAAACAAATGTACCTTTTGTTGTGCCAGGCATTAAATGAACAAGAAAGCAAGGAGAAAACAAGGGTGGTCTAATATTTTTTTCCATGACTGTGATGCAAGTGTTAGGTTTAAATGTTAATACGGGTGCCAATACAATGCTTGAGCTTTTCCAAGAAACCCTTTACAAACCCTTGTTTTTTCGTATAACAAAATAGGCTAAAGTGTTCAGTGTTTCATATTATCTTAACACAAGCAGCTATACAAGAGCTTTGCAGATTTTAGACACTTTTTTAGGCAAAGATTGTTAATTTGTGACAATAATCTTGCTGAACCGACTGAAAACTTAAGTCTGCAGTTTTTTTCCTGAATTAATCAAAAATCCAGTGGAAGTACCTCTTTGGGTTTTTTGGTAGCCAGGGTGATGCTAACCTAAATGGTTGACCCACAAAAAATTGTCATCTCTGCAGCAATCTACTGAGATCCATTGTTCAGCTGTAAAACTGACAAAATGAGGTAGACTGACCTAAATTACCTCTACTTTTAAACCTACTTGTTTTTTTGTGTGAACGTCTCCTCTTAGACACCGCAGGAGTATTGAGGGTATGAGGCAGGAGAGGGAGGAACGTCTCCAGACTTCCCGGAGAGCTCGTAGTCTGAGTCCCAGTAAACATCCTCGCTCCTCTGCACAAGAAGCTGTTCCCTCGCCAAAGGTGTCTGCGGCCATGCCCAGCCGGCGTAAAGAGTACCTGCAACATCTCCGCCGAGAGGTGATAGACGGCTCCAGGTAAGACTGGTTCTCTCACAAAATCTCACAAAAAATACCCATATTAGTCTTAACCTGAAGATGTTATTTCATCAAATTTTAGTGTTAAAAAAGTATGAAAAAACACATTTACAGAATACCAGACCCCCCACGAGGAGAGGGTCAGTGTCCGTCTGACATCGAGCAGCTGTTGCGCGAGTACGGCCGAGCCCGGGAGGAGGCCAGGACGGAGATTGCGAAGGCGCGTGAAAGACTGCGAGAAAGGACCGAGCAGGAGAAGAGGAGACTTCAGCAGCAGGCCATGTCTCAGGAAGTCAAGGTCGGTTTTTGTGTCTTTGCAGCGATGGAACAAGAGGTTTTTATTCAGAACAAAAGAACAAATTCAAGTAATTCCCTGTCCTTAAATTTCAACTCGTTTAAAGCACCATATAAAGGCTGCAGCTTAATCTGTTGGTTCCTTTTCAATGAATTAATTCATTGTTTGGTCAATAAAGAAGAAAAATAGCGAAACGTTTTCAGAGCCTGAGGTTACTTTGTGAAAAAGATTTGTTTTTATTGTCTCAACATTTAAAAACCCAAATAATAGACTTTCAATCATGAAAGAGATAAACAGCAACTTCTCACATTTCACACATTAGAAATATCAAATATTTTTCATACAGATTACTTGATTCATCAAAACTGTTGACAAATATTTTTCTGTTTATTGGCTAATCCATTAACTGATACATTGTTTTGGCTCCATTAGATGGATTTGATTAGTTGTGTATGTCATTTGTTCTTTTTTTAAACCTCTGATTATAAAAGATTCCAACTCATTTGCTAATAAGTTGAAATAGATAAATATGGTTATTCAACATATTGTGGATGGATTTTTAGGGAATCATAGTTTTATTTACGACTCTGCAGTATTTCCTGTTATTTCACTGATATGTTTCTTTCTCTCTCTGTGGGGCAGGATGACCTGAGGCATCGAACCAGGATCAGTAACAGCACGTTGTGCACAGGATCCAGCCTGAGTCTTTCCTCTGGACCAACATCAGGGTACAACAGCGGCAACACTGCTCAGCTGCAGCACGGCAACAGACCAACTCTGACTGCACAGGTCGTTACCCTTATGTTGCACATTACAGTAGACTGGGAAAACTTGGATTGAAGCACTGACAGCTCAATATCGAATACTGTGAATATAAGGTTTTGGGTCATGTTTTTGTACAAATAGTTCATCTATATATTTGTTTTTTGAATGAGCAACACAGAGGGTAACTGTGTCTACAGCTGCATCTCAGTAATTTAGAATATCATAGAAAAGTTTATTTTTGGCAATAATTCAATTCAAAAAGTGGAAATAACACAGTATATTGATCCATTGCACACAGAATGAAACATTTCATGTCTAATTTATCTAATTTCCTTTAATTATGGCTTATATTTTATGAAGACCTAAATTTCAGTGTTAATATTTAATATTACAAAAGACCAATTTTGAAAAGTATGTTTAATATGGAAATGTTAGCCTCAATACTTGGTTGGGGCTATTTGACTTGAACGACTGAAAAATGACTTTTCCATGATATTCTAATGTATTGAGATGCACCTGTATATTACTGTTTTCCATCAGGTCACAGCGTTCCAGGATGAAGAGCTGAAGGTCAGGACACGTCCTCCTATATGTGGTCCTCAGAGTGTGAAGTCACAGAGAGCCTGGCTGTCGGCCCATGGTAAGGATCGGACTGTGATACATGAAACCAAACAGATATGGGCAAAACACACAGTCTATCCAACTGTATCTGTGATTTATGACATTTTTTTATGACTTTTATTATCAATAAAAAGACCTTGAACAAAGAAATATTCAAATGAAAAGAAGGGTTGACATCATTTTGAATGTACAAAGTAATTTACAGAAAATTATTTCAAAGTAACTAGTTTTCCCCTTCTGTATCCTGTGTATTTAAATTCCATGTTAATGTGTTTTTAAAGATGTCCGTCTCGAGCCTCCAGTCACCGTGTTCGAGCCCCTGATGGCTTCGTCTCCATCGCCCATGACCTGTACACGTCAACGCACCGCCTCCTTTGGCTCCTCCTCCTCCATATCCACAACCTATCAGGACATCACATCTACTCTGCTGGGTCGAGCTCTGGCTGAGGTAACGCAGACCCGAGTTAATTAAAAGAGATTGATTTTGTATTTCAGGTGTCTTAACAGCCAGCCTTTAAATGGCGTTCGTATCAGGTTGAAATGTTAATTTCTTTCTCGGCAGGTGCGACTAGCTTCCTCTGGGGATTTGAGCAACCTGGTAATGGGCAAGGCCACAGCAGGCTGGAGGTGAGCTCAGTCACTCTTTTTAATAAACTCATCCAAAAGTCATGGACTTCACCTCTGTCTGAGATTAACTACAAAGTGAGGGCTTGCTTTAACTCATTTAAGCCGAGAAAGCATTACCACATTTCTACCATTAAAACCGGGGGCGCTGTTGCGTTTTTCTACCATTAAAGCCGGGAAATCTGATTCATCGTTTTGTAGTAATTGTAGTTTTTTCCCACCTATTTTCAATCTTTTGGCCAATGAAATGCATCAGAATACATGTGGGAGATCAACACGTTGATTTTTTTTAAAAACTTGAAGGTTTGGACAAATAAACTCAACTTCTCATGAAAGCCACAGGTATAAGCTCTCAAATACTTTTTGGATTTCATTTCTATCTGCTACAGAGGCTGAAAAATCGATTATTTAGTGTTGACACTTTTGTTGAATTTCCAGAAAACTTTTAAATAACAGGGTTATTTTAAAATTGCCCAGAGGTTTTACAGGCATTTTTTCCAGCCGTTTTAGGCCTAAATGTGTTTAGATGAAAATATCACACATATCATCCATTTGCTAATGTATTAAGTCTGTGTTTATTTAGATACCAGGGAGAAGAACGAGGTATCCAGACTTACTACAAGCCCTCCTCCAGCCCGTCCGTCCACGGCTTCCTCGGGGCCGGGGAGCTGGACAGACCTGTGGACAGTCTTTGGAACATAATCTGCCAGCTGTCCAGGAGCCACATGTACAATCAGTCAGTCCGTTCTGTCTGGACACGACCACTAGATGACAGCACTCAGCTGGGTGAGTTAACACGCCTGCTTACTCTATATATCCTCACATGGATTCTTTACATTACAGTAGCAGTAGTGGAATGCAACAAAATAAACTTAGTAAAGAACTACACTTTAGTGCAAATTTGAGGTTGATTTACTTAACTTACTACTTAGGGATTTACATTTTATGCCACTTTATACTTGCCAATGGCTACAATTCACTCAACTACAGCTAAATTGATACTTACACATGAATTAGTAATAATTCATAATATATATAATCAGTTTTTTCTTCAGGCGCTTCTCTTTTTGATTCTTTATGTACATTCAGCTGAAGAGGCAAAGACATAAAGGGTGGGTCATGGGTGTTTGTAATGCCATTATTAACACTTATATAAGCTTATAAACACACAATAATGTTAATAAGCATCTTGTAAGGACTTACAAGGGCCTTATTACTTGTTAATTAATGGTTATTATAAGGACCTTAATATAAAGCATTACCAAATGTTGTAAACAAATGTTCTAAAATCCTAGTTGATTATGATAATGAATAGACCGGAAACATTAAATAAGATAATCATCAAAGAAAGTATCAGTTTATAAGAGAAATACTAGTTATTTGCAGTGTGAGCTTCATGCGGTGGACGTGTTTACCTTGCAAATATTATTTGTATTGTTGCAAGAATATAAATACAGAGAAGTATTTATATTTTTTGTCTTTGCTGCAAAACTATTTATATTTTTGCAAGGTGTTTATGGAGCTTGCAAATGTATTAGTTTTAAATGACGCCTCTGCATCCATTAGCTATGTATAGTGCAGCAGTGTACACAGTCCCATTCATCACTGACCAGCTTGTTGTTTTGCATGACCAACTTCATTCTCGCACCTGCAGTGTGTCGTATTTAATACATTTGCAGCATCATCAGGCCTCTCTTACGTCATCGACTCCACACTGGTCGAAAGTTTTATTTGTGTCTACACACTGATATTATAAGAGATCATCAGATCTTTATATACATTTGTTGGAAAATACATTGCACTTTAAAAAATAAAGCAGTCATCTGTTTTAATAACATTATAATTGTATATAATGTTATGTTGTTTTCTTCATTTTCTTGTTCATTTTAATGCCTGGTACAACTAAAGGTACATTTCTTCGGACAAATCTAATGATAACAACAAAAATAGCTTGTAAGAGTTTCATTTAAGAGCTGATATCTAGACATTTTCCATGGTTTTCTTGATAATAACCAAAATTAATAATTAATAATTTTTTATGAATGAATTTTATGAAAAATTATTAGACCACCCTTGTTTTCTTCATGCATTTGTTCATGTGTGTATATGTATTTGTGTGTATTATATATAAAAATAATAATATAACAGTTTTTATTTTAATATAATTAATACATATATATTATATTTGTAATAATCCAAAATAGAATAAATACATTAAAATACAAAATAAATTTAAATATAGAAATATGATATTTGTTCATTAACATGGAGGAAACTAATGAAGTTACATAAAGAAACATACAATGTTCACATAAAGAAATAGTCGATGTGAATTATTTCACTTTCTCTTTCCTTGTTTTTTTATATTTTCTTTAATTTTAAGCTTTTTGTAAACTATGTTTTTTTTCCACCTGACACATTCTCTTTGTGTTTCTGTTCAGTTTACATACTAACAGATCCATCCACCTGCCACCTCAGCCAGCCGCGGGACTTCTGCTGCATCAGCACCGAGTCCAAACAGGTAAGCACAGCTGCAAAATCAGCCAGCCGGTCCTGATGATTACTGCTACATGCCCTTGTACAAGGTCCACTGAGCATTTGCAGCATAGTTGCACACACCAGAATCAGACAGTGCTGTTTTTCCTTAATGAAGACCAGTTTCTGATGTGAACAGCATGGTGTTTAGCTCATCATTCACCAAATGTATAAGAAACTTTTTAGACACTAATCACGCTCACAGGAACACTGTCCCCGAGGCAGTGGGTGTGGAAGGAACCGTGTCAGCTGTTGGTTATCGGTTTCAGCATACTGTTGCCTCTTGGCTGATCAAAAAGCTGCACTGCCTGTTTTATTGATGGGTTTCTTTTGCTCTCTGCCTCAGGGCGGCTTGTGCGTGCTGGCAATGCAGTCCGTGTTCGAGGAGTCTCTGCCTCGTCCCAGCGTGGATGCTGTCCGAGGGGAGATGATGCCCAGCTGCTGGGTCCTGCAGCCAATTAGACGCAATGGACATGAAGCCACCAGGGTCGTCTACCTGCTACAGGTGAGATATGGTTACTATAAACTAATTCCCCAGCATGATATATGTGTTGTGCTCACTAGCAACACTGCTGCATTTTAACTGCCAGCAACAGCACAGATGTCTGGGTTGATCGTAGTTGGATAAATGTAGTCTGGGCTTCTGTCTGAACTCAATTGTGAGGATGTGACAGGGCCAATACGGGAATTAAACCCAGCTGTCATTACATGATAGTTAATAATTATGAATTAACAAACTTGCAATCCATGATTTCTTGTATTGTAATCAGATGGAATACACAGTTTAACCTGTTTAATCTTTAACAGTTTAATCTGCCCACCATATATATTTTTTTAATTATTGCAATTATTTCATCATTCATGTCATTGGAGTTACTGGAGAACTGTTTGTTCATTAATATGCATGTATCCATGTACAGGTGCATCTCAATAAATTATAATATCATAGAAAACTTTATTTATGTCAGTAATTAAATTCAAAAAGTGGAAATAACACATTATATAGATCCATTACACACATAATGAAACATTCCATGTCTTAATTTATCTAATTTCTTCTAATTATAATGATTATGGCTTACATTTAATGAAGACCTCAAATTCAGTGTCTCAAAAATTTTGAATATTACAAAAGACCAATAAAAAAAAAAGTAAGAAGTAAGTAGTAAGTAGAAAAAAAGTATGTTTGATATGGAAATGTCGGCCTCTGAAAAGTATGTCCGTATGCAGTTAATACTTGGTTGGGGCTATTTGACTTGAACTACTGGAAATGGACTTTTCCATGATATTCTAATGTATTGAGATGCACCTGTATATATTATGTATATGTTCTCATATATATAACACTGAATATTTCGAAATAGACATTCATGCTTAGTTTTTATTATAAAATATAAAACAGACAGACAGACAGACAGCATTACTGCATGGGTTATCATCATTTTGTTTTCTCCAGGTGGACCTGGGAACTCCATCCTTCCCTCACCGACTGTTGAACACTGTTGCCAGGAGACAGGCAGCTGTCATCGCTGATCTTGACGTTTTTCTCGCCAAATCCGCAGGACTCATGAAGACGCATTAGCAGTGAGCACTTAGACTAAACTGTCTCCAGCACGCAGTCAGTCTGTCTTTTAAATTTGCACCTGAAATTTATTTACTTGACTTTTTTATTTTTATTCCCAAGAGCACTGTTATATTGTTTCCCAGTTACAAAGTTGAAGCAGCTTTTTTTAATATATATATATATGAAGGTATTTTTTTATAGAATATTGAAACTGTATTTTTATATTGCTGATGTACATGAATGCTTGTAACAATCATAATCCTATTTTACCAAAGATTGACATGGCACATTTAGTGTATCAAGTTTAGGTTTAGGCAGCTTGATGATTAATTATCTAAGGCCACAAAGTTCCCCACCTTGTCGAGTAATTCATGGGATAAAATAGGTTAACCATAACCTAATAAGTATAAGCCATTTAACTTTCTTAAATTGAATGTATGAATGAAAAATGCAGCCAGCTCTGTTGTTTATTGTTCATTACACCTAAAATGAAGACCATATACAGAAGGCAGCATCACTTTTTTTCCTGATCTGGGTCAAACAGCATTTGCTTTGTTTGCTTTGTTGCTTTGTTTCAGCCTATTTTGAAAGATGAGGAGGGTTTGTTTGCCAGGTATGACAATGAAATTGAAAGCTGGAACACTGAGACGTACATACAAGGGAAAGTTTTTGAAGGTCAGTTGAGTTTATTTCTTGTGAATGTCAACTGAGGTGACACCTGGATTGTCACGGTGAGGTGAACCACATCCAAGGAGGAAATATTTGCAAATACTGTCTAACCCTGATTTGTTGCACTACATACTGTATATGTGCTTTTTTCCTCAAGCACTGCAAATTATAACCACTCGAAAACTTTAAAAGTGCCTGTAAAAAGACCATTTGTGCATCAATAGCTCATCCTGTGTTACCTTGAATTCTTGAAGAATACCTTGTGAAAGGAGGGTCTAAATACTAAGTGAATCCTTTGATAAATCGAGGCCACAGCCGTCTCACACTGTGACTCCCTACAGACTCGCAGCTGCTTGCACAAAACATGCAGCGCCTTTATTTGCATTTCGGATTCTTTGTCAACTGTGGAGACATGCCAGAAACACAACAAAGTCCTCAATAATTCAAGGTGACAGGAGGTAAGTAATTGGTATACTAATGGTCATTATCAAGGTGAAGTTATTCTTCATTTCTGCCGAAAATTAACTTTACATGTCCTTCAGCAGTTTTGCAGCAAAAAGTCAATATAAAGTACTGTGCAAAGGTCTTAAACAGGTGTTAAAGAAGAATTGATGCTGGTTTGAAGGTGGTGGTCACACCAAATATTGATTTGATTTAGATTTTTCTTATTTCCACTCAGTTTGCATTTTGTTAATTGATAAAAATTAACTATTAACATTCCAATTTTTGAAAGCATTCTTATTTTAAAGCATTTTTCACACCTGCCTAAAACTTTTGCACAATACTGTATGTGTGCGTAATTGTTAGCGGAAGAAGAGGTTGGGAAAAAAAGGTTAAGTAGTTTAGTTTTACTTTTTTGGGGAGAGCAGGGAAAAGTTTTTTTTAATGGCCCATATTTTATTCCAGCCTTCCTTTGCAATATAATTGATAGATAAAAAAAGTTACAATAAAAAGGTAACTTTTTAAAGGTCTATAGAAAAGATTCAATACATTTACATGCACTCTAATATTCCACTATTATTCTGAACATGGCAGTAGTCTTTTAGGTGCATTCTTTGGACATGTATACAGCAAATTTTGCATGACTGGGGGTAGAGATGCATGCCCAAAAGAACAGCCCACATTTCGGTTTAAACATCATGAAGCACTTGGATATCAGCAGGTTTTTGGATATGTAAGACATTGCAACACTGTTTAAGAAGCTGATTGAAGGAGTGAAAGAGGGAGACTGTGTTTGCTCAATTGAACAGTCAGTGGAAAACTTCTTAAAAATCCTGTTTTGATGCAAAGAAACAAATTGGTACAATATGCTCCAGCTGGCAGCAACTCCTGTCAAACAAAGCAATTAATGTGAGTATGCATGACTGCACGTAAACAAGAATATTGATCAACATTCATTTCCGTTATCCATGTAAATTACTTGGTGGGAATATCAGGGGCTTTGTTGGAACAAGGCCAAAAACAGGAATATTTTGTGCATGTAAACATTGATAATCCTTAGGATGTAAATGTCACGTTCACCTCCTCACTTCCCCAAAAACTTTCCTACAGTCCCTAAGCTATTTACTGGATAGACAGGTGGTATATTGAAGGAATGCAAGAGTCATGAAGCTTTTCTTCTGCAGTTATTTGTAATGTATGTATTTATCTGTGTAGGCACTGCACGTTTGAAACCACTCGGCAGCACTCTCTCGCTGCAAGAAATCTGGTCCAAAAACAGTTTTTGTAGCAGAACTGGGAGGTAGTGAGTTGGAAAGAACAAGTCAAAGGGCAGGATTCAATTTTCAAAAAAAGCGCCCTCTGGTTCGATCCCCTGTGTCAGAGCGCCTCTGGCCTGCTGAAGTGTCCGAGAGCAAAATAGTGAAGATGCTGTGCAGCCAACTCAGACCTCCATTTATTTAAAACTTAAAGCTGCAGTATAAGACATAGACACACTATGGTACCCTGAATCTGCATATGCTGAAGGCCTTCTCTTCTCACCTGTCTCTGAAGTCTGTGGTATTTATTTTGTTTTTCTTACCTTCTGTTGAATGTGTTTTATTGTTGTGATGGGGTTATTTTATGAGCAGAGCACAGTGCTCTGTTTACAGCCGCTTGCACAAAACCTGTAAATGCATTTATTAATGTTACGTATTAAAACATTTTGTTTTTGTTTGTACAGTGTTGAAGCTATGCAGGCGCTGATCAAAGGCAGGACTGTTCTCAGTCAGAGCTGGGTCAGCTGTGTCCAGATATGAAGCCATATTATTTACAGTAGTTGAAGGTTCAGGACAGTTTTGGCAGAGCAGTTTGAGACTAAAGACGTTCCCGGGGGAACCAAAGAGAAAGACACACAAATACTGAAGACAGTGAAGGAACATAGTGGGAACATTTTGTACTGATATTTTCTTTCATGTGTTTCTATATATTTTTAAAGTGCTCATTTTGTAGTGTAAAAAGCATTGTTTATTTATGTTTTGATGATATGTTGTTAATGTATTTTGTCATAAAAACCCTGCTTCCTTTTGCTAATAAGATGATATGTGCCCGGTTTGTTTGGCCATTTTTTTGAATGAATACAATACATATTTTAAGTGAACTTGTGTTGTTTCCGTTTTTTTAAATACTCTGTGTTTTATGGAAGACGGAGCTGCCAAAATGAAAAAGAAATAAATATTAAAAAAAGAAAAAATGCAAAGAAAATTATATAAAAAAGCAAAATAGGATTAGAATTAATATCTAGGTTTTAAAAAAAAATCAATTTATGTCACATTTATATCAATTAATACCTACATTTTTATTATTTTATTTTTTCCACATTTAGTTCGTCATTTATTTATTTTTATTTTTTATTTGGCAGCTTCTGTCCTCCATACATTAAAGGCCTGCTCCCAGAATCATCCTCATGTGTCAACTGTATATCAGAATCTTAAATTACTTAATTTAATCATTTGCAATTAGGCTAAGTAGACCTGAGTATTGAACCTCTGTGTCTTTTATGTCCGAAGCACATAGTAAACTGTCAAGTACCAAAGGCTGACAGCGAACGATTGCTGAGATTGTAACTCTTCTTTCCCTGTTTGACTTACTTAAAGGTGCAGAATGTGATCTGGAGTCTCAAGTGTTTTGGTTCGGTTCACTGTTCACTGATCCAAAATGTCCAAGTTTAAAGACCTGGGAATGAAACTACAGGAACACGTACTGCAAAATTAATGCTTTGTTCTTCATATCTGAGGAGCTTTTTCTTCTTTTGTTAAATCAATTCCTTAAAGTTAGGTTTCGAAAAAAGCATCTTTTTCATTTTGGTACAAAAAAATTGGGTATTTTATCACACTATTATCATAAAAATGTCAAACACCTACACCTGTTGGAAACATTTAGTTTCTGTTAGTACTGCTTAAAAAATAATGTAACCACAACATCAAATTCAGTTGAATTTAAAACACTCTTTGTCTGCTTGGGAGATTTGCAGAGACGTAGAATACTTAGGAGAAAAATATTTAATGTAAAAAAAAAAAGCAAGAATAAGCTGTGCACATTATGATGCTTGTGTAATACATAATTGCAAAATAAGCTGCACACACTATTATACACGTTACTTTTTGTAACTTTCAAAGCAGTCCATTGACAACAAAACATCTGGAAACACATGAGATAAATGTAACTGTTTATCTGTTGCACTGCTTAATATTAAAAAACGTGTTGATAAAAAAGAAAATAATTCTGTCCCGAAGACCTTTCTCAAATAGTTGCTTCTTTAATCTTTACTTGAACTATTAACAGCTCATAAACATGAGTCATAGCAAAGGTTTAACAGGGTTTTTTATATAGCCTAAGTCACGGGGGATGACAGACAAAAAAACAATTGGCAAAATATGTATAAATAAGTTAAAAAGTTAAATAAGAAGTAAATAACTTTTGTTTATTGGAAGTATTATTCTATAATTATATCAACTAATACATTCGATACAATTGGACAGAAGTGACTGTAAATGTCAAAGTGAACTAAAAAGTAGAATATTTCCCTCTGAAACGTGGTGTTGTGGAAGGAATATAAAAATATTCAGAACCCTGACATAAGCAAAAGTACTAATACCGCACTGAAAAATGTCTCCACTACAAGTAAAAGTCCTGCATTCAAAACTTAGCCTACTTAAGTAAAAGTACAAAAGTATCAATCAAAATGTATGTCCCCACTCAGATTGTCAGGCTAGATATCTTCCAAATATATAATTAGATTTTGTCTTTTGTTTTGTATCATTTAAATTTAGTAAAGATAGATCATTTTAGCTACTTGATATACTGCTACATGGTTTAATTTATGATGTCTTTCATGTTAAATTCAAGTTAAATTGACCTGTAAAGTAACGAAAGCTGGCAGCTAAATGTAGTGGAGTAAAAAGTCCAATCTTTGCCTCTAAATGTAGTGGAGTAAAAGTATAAAGTTAAATAAAATGAAAAATGCTCTTAAATGTACTTAGTTACTCTCCACCACTGATGCCAGGTGACAGGTGTCTTGAGTCTGGACTTCTTTTGTAATGTGAGGATCTCTGCAGGTCTGGACCTCTCCTCTCCTCTCTGAGCTGCATGTGAATGGCACGCGGAGCAGCAGTGGAGGTGACATTTCTGAAAAGGGTCTCTGTGGGTGTTGTGTGTGTGCGATTAGAGCCCGCGTGGGGCGGGGTGCGGTGTGTGTGTATGTGCACAAGAGATCACAAGTGTCTCTGCCATTTAGAGTCACCAGCTCTTGTCAGGAATGTCCGTCCCCTGCGCGCACAGATCGCCCACTTTATTTTTAACCCTGCAGGGTGGGTCAGTCGCTGGCTTTCGGGAATGACCGTGGAGCGCTCGGCGCCTACAGCCCCTTTCCCTCGTCCCCCCTCCAGGACCGTGCCCTCCTCGAGCCACTGTGGAGACCTCCGTCCGCTCTGACCAGGACCCCCGCTGCTTCAATGGGATTATAATTGGTTTATTGGCAGGGACAAGACTCAGCATAAACACTTTGGGACAGGACGACATCCAGAAGCAAAGTAAGTGTAAATTGGAAGCGTGGCTCGCTGCGCCATTGTTAAATGAAAGTATTGATCTTTGGCCAAATAGTTTCTGTCACTGAACGGCGCTCATTGCATTAAGTCTGCTATTGTTTGTCTCTGTTTGTAGTGGAGTTAAAAGTTTCCTCCAAACCACCTGTTGGACCAGGCTGCCATGTTTAACAATGACGTCGTTTTCAAATAGCTTCCACTCTAATTATTTTTAAATGAATGCGCTCTGCTGTTTTTTTAGGTTTAGTTGAGACACATTTCGAGTTCTAAGTTTGTTTTTTGTTAGTAAATGTTTTGAACGGGCTGCTGCGAGGCGTTGAAAGTGCGCACAATGACGTCACTGCGCATATTTGCGTGCGGAGAAGTGCGCTCTCTCACAGGATTGTAACGGTATAGTTAGAAGTGGCGGTGAAAGTAGTCGGATAGGCTACTTGAGTAAAAGTACTGCACTTCATGTGGAAAATACTGAGTAGTCTGTGTACTGTGTATGGCTGCAGGATATGAGGGAAATATGTTGAATGTCATAGAGCTGAATATTGTGATAAGGATATTACTTGCCCTTGGGGTTGCAGGATTGTTTATTTATTTTTTTATCTTTATTTGCCGCTACGAAGGTAGCTACTGCTCTTACTGGGGTCCACACAAGTGATCATTACATCACAAATAAAAAAGTAAATATATGTAAGTAGAAATCTGAGGCAAAAGAGAGCATCAAAACAAACAGTATTTTGTGATCTTTTTTCCCCCATTTGGTTTAAAACAAACAAACAAACAAACAGGTGTAGCAAGCATCAATTGGGCAATAATAGCAACAGCAACAAAGAAGATATAATGGTAGTGTTGCACAACAAACAAACAAACAAAATAACAATGGCAATACTACCAACCAAACATATCAACAATATTGAAAACAAACTTCTGTTTTTAATCTATTGGGTGTCATTGTAACTGATAATAATGATAATAATAATAATAATTGTGTAATACCGTGATATTTCCTAAAATCATTATCGTTCTGTAAGAATCTCATACTGTTGCAACCCTACTTTGGAGAAATAATGAGATATTTAAGTGCAGCTTTTAGTTTTCCACTAATATACAACAAACAGTTTGTTGAATACAAAAGGCACCAATACAAAAATAATTATCTTAAATTTTACAGTGCAGATTACTAAAATAATAAATAATACTAAAAAAAATCCCTCAGAGCTTTATCTGATTGGCCACCGAGTATGGCGTTCATCAGAAAAAATAACAATGTAATTCAATACGTTGTAAGGTCATTCATAGTGCAATGTCACAATATGTTTACACACTGTGATATGTGTTTACCCTAGTAGTTACAGTTAGCAAAATGAACTTTAAAGTATCAACATGAAAGTATGGAAAATTCAAATATGTTTATTCTATTATATGGTATCTTGCTTGATTTCCCCCACAAATATAAATGGAAATATAATGGAAAAACTCAAGTACAGGAACTTCAAATGTGTACTTAGCACCAGTACTTGAGTAAATGTACTTAGTTACATCCCACCATGTTGTGAACTTGAGCCCAGATTAAGTTTTCTCAGTGTATTCCCTCCTTGATCGGAAACAGTTTGTCGGCTCCTGAAATAACAAAGAAATAAAATGTTCCCGGAGCAAAAGAGCCGTTCCCCCTCATTCCCCTTAAAAGGACAAGTGTGTGTGAGTGTGTCACCGAGTCTGGACAAGCAGGGACTTTTGTGTAAACACACTCCAGGAATAGTTTACTATCGATTCGTTATAACACAGCCTCAGTATTGTTGCAGTCAAAACATTATTGACCACAACAAAGGAACTTTTTTTCCTCACAGCTTGTGCTCATAATCAATGTGCAGTATGGATTATGCTAAACAGAGCGTGCTTATGCTCCCACATGTTTTTCCTCATATCTTGTTAAAGTACATGAGTATAGTTAGTTTGATGTTGTTTTTGGCAATTTGAGGAGAAAGTTAGAGCTGCAGACTTTGCATCCTCCGTCCTCTTCGTCTTCCATATTGATCTCTGTCCACTTTGTGTTTATGTCTCAGATTTACTCTCTGCAGGACCACAGGCCTCCCTCTCCTCAGTCCAGTTGCTGCTGCTACAGTTTCACACACACTGTAGGTCACACATCTTCACCACACCCATCTCTTATTTCATCCTTCCCATCTGACTCCAGAATAATGTGCTCACGCCCAGCCAGCTAATGTGTTGTGCTGCTCAGAGTGCATGCATCAACAGAGAGTTTACTTACAGCTGGGAGCAGTGGGCCTCATGCAGGAAGCCATATTCCAGAGAAAATCCTTTTATCTTTGTTCACATCCATGATTTGTGTTACTTTGCGCGTATCCATTGATTTCTGGGATTCACCAATGTTTTTTTTTTGTTTTTTTTGCTTTGATAGATGAGAAAAACTTTTACCCCGAAATATCTCGTTTTATAGTCTACAAATTGTTTGTCCGATGCAAGGAAACTTACATTTTAAATTTGAGGAACATAAAACAAAGGCATGCATATCATATTATCACATTTACATGATTGTATACAGTCATGGAAAAAATGATTAGACCACCCTTGTTTTCTTCTCTTATTGTTCATTTTATTGCCTGGCACAACTAAAGGTACATTTGTTTGGACAAATGTAATGATAACAACACAAATAGCTCATAAGAATTTAATTTAAGAGCTGATATCTAGACATTTTCCATGGTTTTCTTGATAATGATTTTGGTTAATATCAAGAAAAAATTGAAAAATGTTTAGATATCAGCTCTTAAATTAAACTCTTATCAGCTATTTTGTTGTTATCATTATATCTGTCCAAACAAATATACCTATAGTTGTACCAGGCATTAAAATGAACGAGAAATTGAAGAAAAAGGGTGGTCTAATAATTTTTTCCATGATTGTATTATTTGTACGCAGTCGCTCATAAATATTTTTTACATCTTTCCATGGAATGATTGTGACAATGTGATTTATTATTGACAGATAAAGTGTGTATCTTTAAACTGTATTAACCAATCTCTTCCAAACATATCACAATGAAAATTAAACCACAAATAACAGAGGATTGTGTCCGAAAAAAGAATTATTCCAACTTTATGTGCAACCGTGTACATATTATTATATGTTTTAACTGGGTTTTTGTGTTTGAAATTTTGTCGCTTTCTTACGAAATTTTATCTCGTTATGTCATATAAAGCCATGCAGATCCCTATGAAGAGTTGGGAAGGGAATTGTTTTAGTTCTGCGAAGAGTTAATGTTGTTATCTGCAGTAAACCTGCACAACTGTGGCCAGTAGTTAAGTGTGGAAGTAGTTGTTTTTAGGCCCAAGCCTGTTATTTTACCATAACCTTAGTCAAGTGGTTTTATTACCTAAAGTTAACTGTTTCCTGTAAACAGAGAAGTTTATTCTGAAAAGCCACTTTGCATTTAACTAGTTTCTGACACGTCCAAAACCAAAAGCAAAGCATCGGTATGACACACCAAGAGCCGTGACAAAGCATTGGTTGGTAGAGCAGTGTTTGTGTCTTGTTTGTTTCCCTTCAGTTAAAGTAGTTTTTCATAACCCTTACTTGTCCTATTTTCCTAACCTTAACAGAGTAGTTTTGGTGCCTAAATGTAACAGATTATTCCATTTCACAATGTGTTTAAAACAGCCGTGCATTACTTTTCATAGGATCTTATGAGAAAACATTGCACCAGTGTAACAAATTAGTTGTTTACTTTAAGTTTATTTAGCAGTACAGCTACTGCTGCTTACAGTCTTTTATTGGTCGCATCTCTATAATTATTGGGCATGTGCCAGAGTATTTGCACATGGCACAACACCTGCTCTTCTCTCGTGTTTCGGGGATGCTGCCTGTGCTAATAAACAGTTACGATCAAGTGGGATTCATCATTCGGCACACCTGGATAACAGCAGATTTGGATGGTTAAGAACATATGCTGCATCTTGTTTTTTCTCCTAATAGAAAATACTGTATATAAGAGAGATTTAAGAGATTGTTGCTGCATGAATGTCAATGAGTTTCCAGACTTATTACATATCTCAGGTGCTGATTTGATGTGTAAATCATTCATATCTGTTTACAATGTAGTTTTAAAGTAACAAACAAAAGAGAAAAGTCGCTTCAGTCAATTAAAAATCACAAACAGTGGAAAGGTTATCATCAAAGATAAGTTTTTTTAACACCTCAGACACAAGGAATTGTTTTGTTTGCGTTCCAACTCAGCAGATCTTACAAGTAAAAATCTCATTCACACCTTTTAACCATTTTTCTTAGACCTCATATGCAGAGCTGCATCCACAGAATTTCATGCTGCATACTGCTGCATGAGTTCAGATAAAAAATAAATGTAATGTGTGTTTTTTTCTGAGGTCAAGCAGCTCTTGAATATCTGGAGAAATTCGAGTCGACATTTTAATCATCTCTCCTGACATTTAGACTACTTCTGAGAAATTATCCAGCACCTCTTAGTTATCATCTCAGTATGTGCAGCCTCGAAAATGATGAAATACCGGCCCGTGTGCTGAGGCCTTTATCTCGAGGTGATAGAGAGAAATACAAGTGTTATATAATGTGTCTTATCCGCCAAAAATAACTTGTTATTTGTATCAAACTCATGTCAAAGTTAGACTTAATACCTCACTGATAATATGACTTATAATAACACTACATCATCATGTGTGAATAATGAGGCTCTGTGGCATTCAAACATGCTTATCAGCTGGTCCATTGCTACAATATTAACTGTCAAAATGTTGACAATCAATTAATCTTTTAAGTTATCTATCAAGGAAAACAAACATTTACTGTTTTAAGCCTCTTTAATATAACAATTTGCTCCTGTTTTTTCTACTTTAAATCAATGTGTCTCTCTCAATGTGTCTCTCTTTTTGACTGTTAATTTGATTTTTACAAAGTACTTTTTATCATTATTTGATATTTTAATAAGGGCCACAAATGTAGGCAAGTATTATCAAATGTCAAATAAAAAAATGCAAAAATAATCAGAAAAATCTGTTTCCAATCATTTTAAAAAATCAGTTCAATTTAATATTAATAAGAAAAGGAAAGCAGTAAATCTTCACATTTAGAAGCCGTAATAAGCTTTTTTTTTCCAGAATGTGAGTTTCCAGGGCATAAAAGAGTCGTTATATATGAATCAAGACTCGAGCCATTCTAAAACAAATGTTTGAATTGAAAATCTAATCTAATCATGGATTTGGAGACCCGTGACACCCCTACTCATCAGTGCACATCAGCTCAATCACTTTTGTGTTACCTCATTCAACGATAGATAGTGACTGAACAGTCATATATCTATGGCAGTGGTGGAAAAAGTATTCTTACTTAAGTAAAAGTATTAATACCACACTGCAAAATTACTCGACTACAGTAAAAGTTCTGCATTCAAAACTTACTGAAGTAAAAGTACAAAGTATCAGCATCAAAATGTACTTAATGTATCACAAGTAAAAGTACTAGTTATGCAGAATGAACCCACTCAGATTGTTTTATATATTCTAAATATATTATTAGATTTTTTGTGAGCTGCAGCTGTAATAGAACTGTTTTCAGTTTGCATGTTTTATTTGCACTATGCACAAAGTATTGTAGGCTTCTGCACAGTGTTACAGCCTCCCAACGCTGTAATTATAAGGATTTAGAGTTATTTTTAGACTTTTATTCAGCGTTACAGGAACTTCCAGCTGACAGGGTGACCTGCTGTGAGTGAGGCATGTACAGTAAGAGCTTTGTCTCTGGCTCAAGGACACCTCAAGAGGACACCTTCCTATTGACAGACACACTGGCAGTGGCAGGCGGTGAACTTTCCGTCACAGGGCTGTCTATAAGTAGGAGGCCAGCTTGCCTTTAATACTGCTCTAAATGCAGTCCGCAACAGTCCGCCTGGCTCACACACTTAATTTGCTGCGGTTTGTCAGTCAGCCCCCCTTCAACACGATTAGAGTCTTATAGGTTTTTGTAACAGGCTGACGGTTTGTGGATACACCGTGTAAAGAGGGTTTGTGCAGTTCGAGTGTGTTGTGCGGCAGTCCTGTGCAGGTTGTGTGTGTGCGGTGATAAGGGGATCCCCAGTGGTGGGTGGAGCATCCCCGCGCCGATAACAGCCCTCTGCAGAGCACTGATACTGAGGAGGAGGAGGAGGAAGACCTGTAGGGTGCCGTCATTGTGCATCACTGATGGCCTCTTCTCTGAACGCACGTCTGCAGTGAAGTCAGCAGGGATGGGAAGGAACTGAGTGCAAGTACTGTACTTAGGCACATGGTTTGACTTTTTTTAGGGCTTTATTACAGGTATTTTTTCATTACAACCTGAACTTTACTTGAGTTTTTCCCATTTTCTGTGACTTTGTGCTATAATTCAGAGGCAAATATTGTACTATTAGTAACTTTAATCCACAATGAACTCAGAAATACACAGTATAATAAATTATGGAGATTGTTTGTGTTATCTCTAAAAGAGCTGCAATGATTAAATGACTAGTCAATTAAATTCAATCTAAGTAATTATTCACCCAAACATTTTTTAAATGCTGTTTTCAGTGTGTTTTATTTTTAATATTTTTTAACACTTTCATATGTTTTTTTTAAACATATTTTTAAAGCTGTTATTTTTTGGCTTTAGTTGACAAAACACAGACATTTAAAAAAACATCTCCATTATATTGGAGAAGCTGAAATGGACATTTTTCAATATCATCTGACGTTGTATAGACAAAACGATAAATCAAGAAAATAATCATCAATTAATTGATTAAAAAAACTTTACAACCCTGATTCGAAAAAAGTTGGGACACTGTGAAAAAACAGATTAAAACAGAATGCAATGATTCATAAAAGCATAAATATTATTCTGAATTTGATGCATTCTGTTATTTTTTATGTTGTACCCAGCTATTTTGGAATCAGGGTTGTACTACAGTATGAATTCCAGCAGTATCCCCAGCCTCAATTCAATTCTCGCGCTTATTCTAAGAAAAAAAAACACCAACTTAAACGTGCACACACACACACACACAGTTCAAACTACGTGAGCTGCATCATTCAAACGAAGGTGGTTGTGTGGTGTTCTGCAGTACAGAGGGGTTACCCTCCCCCCTGTGTGACATGATAAGAGAGCTATGCTGCACCCAGATAGAGAGCTATCTGAGCTGCTACCGTTCAACCCGCCATTCCACACAAAGAGTACGCAGACACACAGCAGGGTGACAGTTGAGCAAAGTGACACGCACAAAATGGAGATTGTGAGAGTCACAGGAGCTGCTGGGCCAATGTTTAAGCTACAGTATGGGTGTAAAAATATACCTGTACCACATCTGAGACCACGTAGATTTCTCCAAATTTACAGCTCCTCCCAAACAGGGCTGATACGTTGAAATACAAATTGAAGCTGTAGTGAGACAGTGAGACAAGCTGGACTCACATTTTGTCATAATTTTCCTTATTAAGTCAAGTCAAGATCAATCAGATTCCTGATCTTAGTGATTAGAGGGAAATGTCCTATTAGGTTTTCTATTTCAGCTAACATCTGTCTATTCTGTCACATCTGGATGTTTATATCTTTATACTTAAGGACACTTTTGAAGACATAAAATTGCTGCTTGAATTAATAGTTTGTGTCTCATGTGGTCTTTCCATAATTTTTTTTTTTAATTATTTTGTTTAAAATTCTTAAAAAATACATTAATTCCTGGTCTCTTCATTATCTATCATTAAGACAATCCAGAATCTATCAGTATGTACAACACTGACTTTAAAAAAAAGTTGTGCACCCGCTGTGTAAAATGTCAATAAAGAAAACAAAATGCATAAAGTTCATCAGATTGATCAATATGATCATCTTGTCTCTGTATTTTATTTAATTTTTTTACAGCGTCCCAACTTTTTGGGAATCGAGGTTGTACATGTTGTAGAAGTTATCTTAGTTCAAAGTATGAATGCCTTTGTATAATATCCTACGAAATATGACCAGTCGCTGTTTTATCTACGGTGTTGACGTTGTGAAATGGGGACACTTTTTCAGGTTAAGGCAACAAAAAACTTGGTTAAGGTGAGGAAAATAGGGGTTAGGTTTCATAAAACTACTTCGGGTCGTGAACTGGAGACATTTGGGGTTGGTTTGCTCCGTCCAACTCCCCTCCTGCCGCCCCATAGGACACCTACAATAGCTGTGAATGCCATAACTTTTCACAGGAATAAAGAATAGCCTCCAGTTTCCTTCCTGTCCATGCTGAATCCCAGCTAATCATCCTAATCAATCATAATGACACCTCTACTGTCTGTTTTTCTCTGTTTCAGACTACCTCCAGTACTAGAGGTCCTTCCTGTCATTTCGTCCCCTCCACTCATTTCCCTACACACCCCAGACCACCTGAGGACGCCGCCTGCCGTCCCCTCGCCCGCCCGCCACGCTGGCTACCGCCATGACTTCCACCACAGACTTTGACAATGCGGAGATCACGCAGCAGTACAGCCGCATCAACACCCGATTCGACCTCACAGACGAGGAGCTCGACAATGACAACAGCTCCGCCAGGCTGTTTGAGCGCTCGCGCATCAAGGCCCTCGCAGGTGAGTGCATGCATAGTAAACAGGCTGTGTCCTCTCGGAGGCATTTGTGTGACACATTTTTGAGATTACAGCGTCTTTTTAAGAGCGTGGGAAGAGCAGAGGGGGTGAGCTGTAATGGGTGTCTGTTTAACTTTGGCAGGTTTGAATGAGCTTGAATGTGTCACTGACCTTCATTTAAATTTAATCAAAAATTTACAAAAGCACACTCCAGGTGACCCCTGATTTATCACAAAGCTCTCGACTAGAGTTCTCCAGGTGTTGTCTGTGTGTACATGTTTCTCTTGGAGTCACACACACACACACACACACACACACACACACACACACACACACACACACCCCGGCAGCTGAGCCCTGACACGGCTCCGCACCCTCTGCAAGTAACTGGGATCGCTTGCGCATTCCCTAAATGTCCACCGTCAGACCGATCTGGACAGCTGCCCTGCCCGTCTGCCTCCCATAGCACACATCTCTGGCATTTCTGGCTTAGCCTGTAAGCTGGGACCCACCTGTGGGGCGGCTGCTCCGGGTTTTTAAATAGCAGTGTTTCTGTGTTGGGAGGAAGTGTAACAGAAACTGGGAGTTGAGGGTCACAACATGTTCACATCCGTAAAGCCGTAGACACCAGAGAGGTCAACCACAAGGTGGTAGAACATGAATGCAGCTCTGTGGAGAGATACTCGGTATCGTTTGAAGTCTTTTGATGCTAGTTGGGATACGATGCCTGAGTTTTAATGCACCAAAAAATATCCTATTTGATACCTGAAAGGAAAAATCTTTTTTTAGATTTAGCACAAGAATTAAATGTTGAAACACTGGCAGTTATACAAGAATGTTGCATTAAGTAAATTGCAAAATCATTAAAAATTCCTAAAAATGACATTAACAGGTCTATCATCATCATCATTTAATTATCATTAAAAAAAACAGAATCTATGTGTATGTACAACCCTGATTTTAAAAAAGTTGTGCTCCTGCTGTGTAAAATGTCAGTAAAGGAAACAGAATGCATCAAATTCAGAATCACTGTTTTTATTTATCAGATTGATCATTATATATCTCGTCTCTGTATTGTATTTAATTTTTCACAGCCTCCCAACTTTTTGGAGCTTTTTGGGAATCAGGGTTGTACATGTTGTAAAAGTAATCTTAGTTCAAGGTATGAACGGCTTAGTATAATATCCTACCAAATATGACCAGTCGCTAAATTAATCTACGGTGTCGACGTTGTGAAATGAGGACACTTTGTTAGGGGTTTTATTTAGGTTTTTTAACATAAAATTTAGCATGCGTTTTTTTCATGACACTTTTTTCTTTTTTTTTATGATGTATAGCATTATATTTGTGTTATGTTGCACGAAATATTTCTATCCATGATTGTGCTCATTCTACATAGGTGCAGGACTTTGTTGCTGTGAAATACAAGGCCACAGTGGGTAAAATGTAAAAAGAGCAACAACAGAAAAAGACCTAAAACTGACGCGGTTCAGATTATTTATTTTTTTTAAAGTTGTTTTTAGAGATTTGCTTCTTCAGCAGGAAGTATGTGTCCTTACAAAATATTGAATGAATATCCCTGACCTATCCTACAGGTCTCAGAGTATATTGATCACGGCAGCAAAAGTGGCTACAGGAGGAAGAGAAACTTTTAAAAACACACCAAAACAGTACTATACATACTATATTCTTGTGTCTTGGTATCTCCTCTAGTGATAAAGATTTTGTGCAGAACTGTGTCAGTTCAGACACAGAGCACTGATGTCACAGCTGCTTCATTCATGCCTCGCAATCACCGGCTCTTTATTAGTTGCTCAGCTACCTGCTGATTTCATCTAACAGGTGTTCATGGCTGCTGCAGCTAACTCCACCTCAACCACAACTTTCTTCTTTCTGCTTCAAGTTTTGTTGACAAAGAATTCTTGTATTTGTTTGTTCGCGGGAGGAGTAGTGAACAGATCCAGCTCCATAGTAATTTCCTGTGAATGGCCAGTGCTTTATGAAAGTAGAGAGGCAGTTGTTCAGTGTGTAAAACAGCTTAATATTAAAAATTCTGTTTGATATCATGACAATCTTAAGGATCACAACTTCAAAATGGCCTAAATTGAACATTTAATGGCAGCTTTCAGTACTTGCTGCTATACAAAATATTGAGATTTGATATTCATCCCAAGATATGAGTGGCCCGAAATATTTTAAGTCTTGTCCAGACTGTTTATCGGGCAGAGCTTTCACAAATTTTTCTTGCTGTCTCTTTAAGTGATGAAGGCTTCTGTGTGGGTGTTGGTGATATTGTGTTAGAGTGCTGCTGCACTGATGTTTCTGTAATGCAATCAGTGTTTCCTGTCAGAGACAGAGAGAGAAGGAGAGAGAGGGAGAGAGAGAGAGAGAGAGAGAGAGAGAGAGAGAGAGAGAGAGGTGAGAGGGAGAGGAGAGAGAAAGAGAGAGTGGTAAAAGAGGGAGGAAAGTCAGGAGAGAGGCAGGGGATGAGAGAGGCTCTGAATGACGCCCGCTGCTGATTTACAGCTTGTGAACTCAGAAATATGCACCCAGCATGCCTTCAAAGCACATATATAACGATTGAATATCCAGCCATTTACACTGCTCCTTACATAAACCTAAAAAAAGACAGGTTGCCTCTGAGATAGACAGTTTTATGCTGGATTATTGGCACACAAAACACACTTCACATCAGTGATGTCACGACTGTGTGGGAGTGCTGGGTAGAGGGAGGGAGCCTTGTAAGCACGTGGACGTACTGAAACATATTGTATGCATGGATGGGGCTGGAGAAACCACTCTGAAGTGAAGCGAAGGCTGCCTGAGCCCTTGTGCCGCCTGAGAGTGGAGGCATAGCATCATCACGGCAGCAGTGAGGAGAGAGTGAGAAAGAAAGGAAGAAGAAGGAGGGAGGGAGGGAAGGAGGGAGGGAGCAGGAGTGAACACGAGAGGGATCTGGAAAGGAGGACAGAGAGCCAAGAGACAGAGAAGAGGAGAGACGTGGAGTGCCAAGCTCCTCTGCTGGCTGCAGGCTGTGTTGTTGTTGTTGTTGTTGTTTTGGGGGTCAAGATGAGCAGCCCGTGCCTGCTGCGTGCTGCCCCTATAAGCCAACCCCGGCTCAGAGAGGTCAAGATCAGCCTGAAGGCCAGCAGCAGGGAGACCACGACCATCCGGAGCAGCAGCAGCAGCAGCAGCGCCGGGGCCAAGGAGGCTGCCGGCCGGCCCTACGCCCTGGCAGAGAAAGAGGCCCCCGTTCGGGTCGGCATGAGCAGCAGCCGGAGCAAAAGCACCCCGCCGGTGCACCGGGTCCAGAGACCCGAGAGCAGGAAGACAGCGCGGGGAAGCAGCAGCAGCAGCAGGAAGCAGCAGCAGGAGCCCGAACACCACCCGGAGAGGAACGGGACTCTCTTGCACCTCCCGCTCTCCGTGGCGCCCGCAGGACTCTCCCCCTACACTTCGTCCTCTTCCTCGTCCTCCTCCTGCACCCCCAGACGTCAGAGGGCCTCTCACCCTCACCCTCCTCCCCCTGCCCTCCTCTCCTCCTCCTCTTCCTCCTCGGCTAAAAGTATGAAGCGGGCGCGCTGGCTCAGTTATAGCACCTCCAACATCTGTTTCAACTCCATCCTGGATGGACGCTTCAGGCAGCTGCAAGGTACAGGGGTCCTGATGGGAAGAGCTGTGTGTGTGTGTGTGTGTGTGTGTGTTTGTGTGTGTGTTTGAGAGGTCCAGCCTCACTGATGAGATACAGAGAGATAACACTTTTCCAATCATGCCCCTCCTGTCCCCAACTCGTGTTTGGGCGAGGACCGGGTCGCGGGGAGGTTGGGCTGTGATGTGAGCAAGTGTGAGTTAGTTTGTCATCCTGCTGTGAGAACTGGAGAAAAGAAAAATCTGAGCTTCCAAAGCAGTTGCCCTTTTATTGGATGTAAAGGGTAGTAATTTATTTATTTATCAGGAAGCCATGGCTCTGCCCCAATTGTTCACTGACTTGCCTTTGAATAATTCATAAGGAAACTCCTAAAAAGCTTGTGATGTTTCTTCCCTCCAAAGGTAGCACTCTTATGTGCTCCTTTTTCTTTAAAATAACAAACATATTCATCATTTCAGTTGTCGCCTACTCTCCATATGACCCTTACCCTTCACAAACTGTTCCAAAGAGCAAAGTGTGTTTTGATCCCAACCTCCTTTTTTTCCGTGAACGATAGCGTCGGCGGCGTTAGAAGAGAATCAATTTCTCTGGCGGTTTAACTTCTCCCTGCCCGTGTTATTAAGGTTTTAAGAGAGAGGTTTGCCGTCACTGTGGATTTTTGTTAGCTTGCACTATGCTATCCAACTCCCTGATGACAGGAGTGCATTAGTGAGAGGAAGAAAATGGAGGAGACGATGCAGGAACAGAGAGGGAAACCTACTTTTTTTTCCCCTGCCTCTGCTAGATGTCGAGTATAGACTGATTCTGAAGACTGCAGAGTCAACTGATACGTGAAGCTGCAAACTATTGAAGCTTTACCCCAAATTAGAGTGGTTGTTCGGAGCCAAGCGTATTGATCCGCCAATTGCATTTCTTGAAATTTTATTCACTCTTTATTTACCCGTTAATAGGGAGATGTAGTCAAGACTGCAGTGGAATGAAGTTGGACAGAACAACAATAACAGAAAAAATAAGTAATAAAAAGAGAAAGAGAGGAGAAAACAGTGTATGCACAGCATTTATTGATGTAAGCCATTCATCCATTTTCTTATATCTTTCTTGGAATTTGACACACTCGGTCGGGTTCAATATTTCTTCTGCCCAGGCTGCAGAAAAAAGTGTTTGGTTTTCTCCATCATGTCCAGTTGTTGGATGGTGACCTTTAACCTTCTAGCTTTCTTCAGTAGAGTCTAGAAACCTTAACCTTTAAGTTTTGGGGGCCTAGATCTATTTTTTACTGTTTAAAAATACAATACTCACTATAAGTTTGATCCATAAATTATCCTGATTTTATGCTCTTTGGACAAGTTTGCAGTATATGCACTTCTCTTGCATGTTCCTATAAAACAAACATTGCACTCCTGTAAGGTAGTGGGACTCGTGATGGACAACATCAAAATTGATGCGGAAGAATCACTCATATCATCTTTGTTTTTCTATGTATTCTTCTTTTAACTTGTGAATGTATCCATGATTTAACTGAACAATTCAGTCTAGGATTCTGCTGTGCTGTGTTAATAGAAACTCCCTAAGAAATTGATATGCAAAGTCACTTTTTAGATACAACAGCAAAACTTGACTTAATTTTTTTTTTTTAAATTAACTTAACCTTTGCCTTAACACCAAGACTAAACGTAGAGACCTCAAGCCTAACTGTAACTTCAAAGAGAGCTGACTTTTATTTTTTGTGATCATTGATTTATGAAGAAGGGTTTGTATTCTGATATCAGTGTAGTATCTTGCATCAATAGATACCCAAACAGGCTTACAAAGCAGACTATCAATTTCCATGTAGATAGGTGCAAGAACAAATATAGTATAGAATTACAGCAAAACAGGGGTCATATTTTTTTGTAGTACTTGATTTGACATGCATCAAATAAATTGCATCTCATATTGTATGCATGTATTGTTTAACTAGTTTGCCCAATTTTCCAAGCTTTGGAAATAAAACCAGCTCCTACTCTGCCACTTAGTCCATTTTCTCATTTACATCAAACCAAAATATTTCATTTTATTTGTTCTGCATCATCACAAAGGTGCATGAACTCTGAAATGATCACAGAGCTCGCTGAAGCATGTACTGCAGAACCACTTGGAAATACCAAGTTTTCAGGGAGTCCCATGCTAATAGTGGCTAATGTAGCCTCAAGCCCGCTAGCCTAAAGTACTAATGAGGAGCAGTCAACAGAGGACTTGTAAGCTCACTTCTTTCTAACTACACAGCAGCATTTTTTCGTCATTTTAAAACTTTTTGTCTTCAACCCAAAGTGACATTTCTTGATCAGATTATATGTAGCTTCCTCTGGAGCCACAACTTGCTTCATACAAACTTTTTTTTTCTCCAGACTTTCGTTGAGCTCTCCTTTTAATCCCTACCTGCCAAAATACTGGTATGCTTTGCTCTTTACAACATCAAGAACCTTGACAGCGTCTAACGAGCATTAATCTGATGTTTAGCTGCTGCAGAATCCATTTAGCAAAGGCTCAGATGATTCATCTTGTCTTTCGTGTAAATAAAGCCGACAGGACATGTTGGACAGTCCTGATATTAAAGACATGGTGTCATGGCTGCAGGACAGGTAGCACTGGCAGGTGCTCCATGACTCAGGCATGTTGCAGGGTGCTGTGGGACCCACTGGGCCAAAGCCAGTAAGAGCTGACGGTGGGAAAAGACGGATCAGGCAGTAAACAGGGAAAATCCATCAGCATGAATAAGTCATTGGGCTTTCACTGGAGTCAAAGAGTGGATGAGAGATTACACAGTGAAAGCATGTGAAACAGAGGAATGTTTAGTAAGCCTGGCACTGATATGCAGGAAGAAAAAGTCGGGAAGTTGGAAGCACAAGATGCTGCTGCAGAGTGGAAATAGTCTCAGAAAAGATGGATACAGTATATGTTTGCTGCACTCAAATATATTTAATTCATATAAAAAGACTGTTTGACAAATGACCGTTTCTGTTGCAGCACGAAAAAGTACAACCAAACATTAAATATAAGTTGTGGTAAGCCTTTCATATGAACTATTACAGCTGCTTTCCTATTTATGAACTATACCTAAATGTGTAAAAGAAAAAAAGCCTCCTTATCAGCTACAGCTCTGCCATTATTAAAGTGAAAACCATACAGAAAGTTAAGAAAAGTAGTCTATTTAGTTTACATTTAATTTAGTTTAAATTTAATTTTGTACACAAACTTTAATACAAAACCTTAAAACAATATTCTACTTTTAAAAATACAAATTGAAATCAAATGAAGATAAATGGAGAGTTTAATTAATGAGCAATGAACCAAGGATAATGAAGCAGGGGACCTGTTTTACTGAACCTTAAACCAGTGTTTTTAATCCCTAACCTTAACTAAATTGTTTTAGTATTTTCAATGTTTAAAACAGCAGTCATCACATGATTACATATTGCCACATGCTTGCAGCATTTGTTCACATGTGTCACAATAAGAAACAGTTGCACATATATTAATGTTCATATTCAACATGTTTTTGGCTCCAGAATATAGGTTAAATGTTTTGCAGAAAACAGTACAAAGCCAACATCTTTACTGGTGATGTTGTGTCACAAAAGTGATTACTATAACATGTTGCCTCTGTATTGTACATTTTAGGGAAATTCAATTGGGAAACAGTGTATAGATAACTGGGCAACATACCCAAGTAATGGCACTCACAACTAGGAATGGGAATAATTAATCGATGATCGATTAATGGTCGTTAAGAATTTGGTCGATCACGGCTGATCGTTCAGTTCTGCGGCCGTACGTGAATGAGCCAATGAGCTGAGAATTAAGTTGGATAAAGCTACAGTTTGTAAACTGAAAGTTGCAATAACAATTATAAAACACACAGAAATACAAGAGTATTAATTTCAGCAAAACTAGCCTACTGTATCAAATCTTGGTAGCATAAATTACTAGGTTTAATTTGATCCAAAACTTATTTAAACACAAAACACACTTAAATATGCAAGATTATTGTGTAAACTAACCTCGTGCCTCTTCGAAGAACATAAAACATTTCACTCCTTGACATTATCTTTACAGTTTAATATCACTTGAGTTAATTTTATGATCGACAGGGAGAGTCTCTCTTCGTCCTTTCAAAATAAAAGTGTTAGTTATCAAAACAGGCTTTTGCATAGTACTGTATATATATCCTTTATTTTGCCCGTGTATGCATGCTGCGATAAATCGATTAATTGATGATTAATTGATTGTTAGTGTTATAGATGCTCGAGTTGGCTGGTTTCTTCCAAACGCCCATCCCTACTCACAACAGATACGTCAATAATATAAAAAGACTAAAAACATTGGATGATTCACTTATTGTGTGATTGGACTTGAACACTCAAATAAGCTCAAGAAATGTCTCTTTTAACTGTATGGTAGCATTCGAGGTCTAGAAAAGACAACATAACTAACATACATCTTGATATCAGGATAATAAAATCCCAGGCCATATTGAAACTTAAATAGTTATATTGTTATACGTGTTATATTGGTTTTCTGTTCAGCTCTACAATACTGCTGTTTTAAGGGTAAACAGAAGTTCATTTTTGCAGACTAAAGGCTGGAAGGCTTTTGGTAAGCAGTATACACACACACACACACACACACACACACACACACACACACACACGGAGCTGTTGTCATATCGAGCTTGTTAAACTACTCATCTGGAGACGGCTCGGCGGATGCATGCATGCAACAATCCTCCTCCTCCCTCTGTTGTCCCATGCTTTCTTTCTAAATGGCCAGCAGCATCAGTGTGCACTCTGTCTCCTCTCAAGGTCTCGTGATGTGAGATGATACAGGAGAACCATATGCACGTTCCTCTTGCTGCCTCCGCTGCAAAAATCTGAACCCCAAACAGTTCAGAAAGCATCTGTCACACATTTTACTGCACATAGAGCCGTCTTGTTGATGTTTTTTTGCCTCTGTTGACAGATTATGATAGAAATCAACGCTGACATTCCTGTTGGAGCTTTGAGTTATTTGCATGTTTTAATTGTCATTACTTTTTCATGCCGTGGTAATCCGTGACGACATAGTGGAGCAGTGCGTGCTGTTGTTCTGCTGAGGGGAGCAGAAAAAGCATGATTTATTTACTGTATTCTGCTGCGCCATGTGTTTTACATACAATAACCTCCTGATTTCTTCTCTTTGATGATACTAAGAATGGAGCTGGAGCTTTTGTGGGTCATTTTTAGATGCTGCAGGTATCTTGTTCTATTTTTCTGTTGGGTCTCTGCAGATTAAACCTGAAAGCCTGCACCTCTCCATTACTTTCTGTCTGATCCTTCTTGCCCTCCTCCTCCCTGGTCTCTCCTCCTCCCTCACTCTGTTTAACTGTCTCCTTCTTAACCTTTCATCCAGTGTCTTTAACACTCTTTCCTTTCTTTGCTCCCTCCTCTTCTTCTGTTCCTCCTCTTCAGCTTGTTTTTTGCTTGTTCTCCACAGCCTCGGGGTCTGAATCATTTATCACACGAGTCATTAAGGATGCAGTCCTTTGCACTCCTCAGTTTGTAGTCATATTTGGGTTCAGGAATAAACAGGGCAAGCTGTAGCGGGCAGGCAGGCCGAGGGGAAGTCACATGTTGCAGGATGGGACAGTCTCATCGGCAGTGTTTGACCTGATAAACTTTAAGGAGCTGTGTGAGTGTGTGTGTGTGTGTGTGTGTGTGTGTGTGTGTGTGTGTGTGTGTGTGTGTGTCTACTTATACTGTGTGTGTGTGTGTGTGTGTGTGTGTGTGTGTGTGTGTGTGTGTGTGTGTTCTCGTACTTCATACATAGTGAGGACTGGAACACGTTTTTAACCAAAAGATTGAGGACATTTTTGCATAGTGAGGACATTTCGGCCGGTCCTGACTTCTTTAAAGGCTTTTTCGTTTTAGGGTAAAGGTTACAAGTAGGTTTATGTTAGGGTTAGGGTTGGGCATTTAGTTGTGATGGTGAAGGTTAGGTTAAGGGTTAGGGTAAGGGGCTAGGGAACAAGGTTATTATAGTTAACAAAAACAAAAATAAATAACGAAAACTAGAATTGAAAAAACATTTTCGTAAATTTTCTATATTAAAATTATAGTAAAAATGTCTTTCATTTTCGTCTTTGTCAACTTTTTTCATACATAAAACTAAACTAAAACTAAAGCATTTCCAAAAATAAATACTAAACTAAAAACTAATTAAAACTAACTGAATTTGAAAAGAAAAATTCACAATCCAATTAAAAATGAAAATGATTATACTATTATAAATATATATATATATATATATATATATATATATATATATATATTATAAACTTTGGGAATTCACTATTCCAATGAGGGCCCTCACAAAGACAGAAGTACAAGAGTGTGTGTGTGTGTGTGTGTCTGGCAGCTGTGGGTGAAATCAAGGTAGCTGTAGTCAGGTTGCATCGTCCTTTTGTCCTCCTTGCTCCAGATTATTCTAAAATACTCTCCTAGCGTAAATCAGAAACTACAGTATATACTTACAGTAATAGAGCTGCAACTAATGATTAATTTCATGATTAGATCAATCATTTACTTTAAAAACTTCTACTACTACTACTACTACTACTTTAAACATTATTATAGTGTGAACACACTTCATGCACTCAAAACAGCAAATGTACAGGGTCCCCCATAAAGTATGAATCATTTTGGTTTTCAGACACAATCCTCTGTTAATCGTGGTTTCATTTTCATTGTGATATGTTTGGAAGAAATTTTTTTAATACAGTTTTGAGATGATATATACTTTGTCTGTCAATAATAAATCACATTTTCACAATCATTTAATGGAAAGAGGTAAAAATATATTTTATTCCAATTTTATTGGCGACCATGTACATAAAGAGGTCAGATCATGATTAAATGATCATATCGTGTTCAAAAAATATGGTGTGGAAATGAATGATTCCCAGCTACAAACCCCACATACATCTGATGCATTTTTATTGATCCTGTTTAATAGACTTTGAACAACTAGATAAAACAAATTTTTAATAGGATTTTAATTGAAGGTGACAAACTTAATAATTTCACATGTATAATACTATGCATGTATTATTATATGTGCATTATTTATAAGTTTATTATAGTTTTCTTTATATTGTGGCATTTATTTTAACAATATTGCTAAACATATTGCTTAATCAATATTTCAGTAAGAAACTTACAGAGCCTTTGTTTAATTTGTTTGAATTGAGCCTTAAAGACCAATTTTAAATAAACGTATGCTATTTCGTTGCTAGAGCTAGATCAATAAATCGACTGGGCTGTTATTAACTTATTTCAAATATACAATTTTTACACATTTTTGTTGCACATTCATAGCTACAACCATGTACAGCACATGTGGTATAATGTATGATGATCAGTATACTCTGCAAAAGTGATATTTTTATCTGCACAAATAGGACAAGGATAGGTCAACTAGCAAAACAGCCTGTAAACACACACATTTATGAGCATTGCATCAAAAACAGAGTGTGGCAGTCTGCCTTCAGCAGTTTTTAATTACACCTCACATACAGATGAGCACAGTCATTTCAAGAAAAGCATGCACCTGAATCTTTATTAAAGTGAATTACTGATGAATCTCCCTCATGCATGAATCAGACATCAATACCAGTCTAATTTTATGCAAGATCCCTGATGATGAAGATGCAGGAGAAATAGAAACAGATGGGAAGAATAGCATCTTGTCAATATTTTAGATACCCCCCTAAAATTTCACAAATCCTGTTTTTCTCATGGGAGCTCACGTCGTATTAGGAGGAAATCTCCCCCTGTAATTCTCACCTTGTTTTTGGTGCATATGGAGGTCGATAAGTAACATGAAATTCCAGGTGCAAAATGCAAAAAATATGTTATGAGATAATTTAGAAACGGTCCAGACAGTTAATTTAATTAAAAAAACGTCCTGCTCAGTATATATCTTCGTCTATTCTGTGTCTAACATGTAATAAGAGAAGGTTTAAATCATTTTATATGCTTACTTAATGCAGATACAATCCCCAGTCACAAGCACACACCCACTCGTACCTCCCCCGTTCCCATTCACATTAAGTGTGTCCACAAACAAAATAAACACAGTATAGTACATTGGGTCACGCTGACATATGGTCCCACAAAAAATGGTTTTATTTTTCGCTCCTGAGTAGGAGGCATATCTGCCGTGCACTGAGATACGATTTTAAGTGTGAGCCCGGCAAGATGTGTCACCATGTGGGCAGCGCTCATCCTCCCAAAAACCTGTCCAAGTCTCGTTCTCGCTGCCTCCCTCCCTCCGCCCTGTCATTCCTGACTTTTTCAGGCACTCGAGGAATTTCAGCATGAATACTGCACACCTACGCCTTAACTATGCAGAAAACCTGGGTCGTGTTTACTTTTTATGCATGGGATGTTATTATGCTGCACCACTTCTCTATCTGCTCTGCTCGGAGGACGAGGAGATGGTTAAAGTAAAGCTTTTCCTCGGGGGAGTTTCCGTTTGTGCAGCAAATTTGCAGCAGGAATGTTTTCAGTAATTCAGAAGTCAGTATCAGTAATCAGTGGTGGAAGGTAACAACGGTAAACAGAGTGTTGCAGGGATGATGTGTTACTGTAGGACACTTTCCCCTTGACAAAGAGCTAATTAGATTTTGCATTATTGCAGGAAAATAAGATGCATGGCATAGAACCGTGTTAGTAAACGCCTTTTTTAGAGACACATAAAAGCTTCACATTTCATAAGTGTGGTGTTGATTGAAGATAAACACATCCAAAAAAACAGTTGACTTTGAGAAAAAGGACACAGAAGTGCTAACATGCTAACTCATTCCTGCAACACTCTGTGCTGTACAATCAGTTGTTTGTACTTTACTTAAATATTTGTATAGATATAAATAGTTATATCTTCATATATTATTTCACAACATTTAAACTTGAAGAATTATTATGCGAAAACAGATTAAAGACATTTGAAAATGATTAGAGCAACACCATTTGACTGATTTCCCCTTCATTGCTCAAAAAAATGTATATATTTTTCTAAATTAAAGCATCCGTTGGACTGATATTCCCAAGAACAAAAAAAAAACAGATTTTTGCAAATGAACGCCTCACTTCTACTCCACTTCATTTTAAAATGAAATGTTAGACTTTACTTACGTTACATTTACTTGACAGGTTAGTTACTTTGCAGTTTAAGATTATTATTTTTTTAAGCAACTTTTTATTGAATTAAAAGGTTCAGATATATACAAAATAAAAATAAAAACATTGTTCAGTGTTTCTTGTTTCTATTTTAAACCTCTCACCACCAACTGCCTGTCTTAGAAAATAAATAAATAAATAAATAAAAGAGAGAAAAGAGAAAAGGTCACAGTGGTAAAATAACATGTCAACCTTAATATACATTTTTACAGTCCCAAAAATAAGTTCAGTTAGAAGTTATACATTTTGCTCCCAATACATAAAAGCAAAAAATATAACTGTGGCATGATCTGGAGATAAACTTTTATTTTAAGCCAGTCAAAATAACGTCTGAAGGGTTTACATTACACAAAAATTTCATTTTTTTAAGTTTAAGATAAAGCATAACACCAATAAGCAGGTTCAGATTATTAATAAAACATATCAATCAACTAATAAATTATGTATTGTTATATATTAAGCTAACAAGCATATAAAATAGTTAAATTAGGTCCACCTCCTCTAACTATAATCCAGTGATATAATATATATTAGTCTGAAATATGCCATTCTTAACAATGAGTGCTTCTACTTCTAGTACTTTAAGTTTATTTTGAGGGTAATACTAATGTACTTTTACTTGAGTAAGATTTTGAATGCAGGAATTTTTACTTCTTTTACTTAGACTGAAGAAAAACTTTTAAATACTTCTTCCACCACTGTCAGTAATAATGACTCGTCCTGCTCTAATAACTGAATAAAATGGTAAAATCAGACAGTTTGCACTAAAATATTACCATTTTTATTGAGTGTCATCCAGTTTTAATTCCAGTAAAAGACATACACTGCACTAGTATTCAGCCGGGACATGGTGACCGGACAAGCTCTTTTTAACCTTCTTTTTGAACTCATTTCAACGTATCCCCACTTGACACGAGTGTAACAGTGAGCGAGCAGCACTGCGACCAGACTGACCGTTTAATTGACTTTATTCAAAGTTAAAGTTATGGACATTGATGGATTAGTGAACAGGCCTCCTGGGCACGAAGAGAATTTCTTGTTGGAAAGTCACAGAGCTCAGTAAAAACCAGGATTTCATTATTGATTCGCCAATCGAGTCCAATTGGAGGTTTGTTTCTGGTCATTTTTCTTTAATAACTTACACCTTGGCTTGAACTGTAACACCAATAATCTGGATTTGAGCCTTTTGACTTGAAAATACTTGATACCTTCCCCTGAGCTGCACTATATGCTATAAATGTGCAATGTCAACTTAACAAGCTTGTTTTAGCAAATAAGTACATTCAGCATTTAATGTAAATGTCACTTATTATATCTATATTGTTAAAATGCCATTACATCTGTTTAAAGAGTTCATATTTTAAGTTTAGGACTCAAAGCTGGACCTACTTTATGAGGTTACATTTGTGTATTATTATTATTATTATTATTATTATTATTATTATTATTATTATTATTATTATTATGCAATGAAAATACATAAAGTTTCCTAAAGTTTTTCTTTTTCACTAGTTAAACTTTTGCTTTTGAATTTGTAAATAAAAGTTTTTAATAAGCACTTATACATATTTAATCAAATTTATTTGACTTGCATTTAAACATTTATGTGCAGTGCTGATAGTTCCAACTTTTTAATTACATTTTTTAAAATGATATAATTGCAATGTGCAAGTGCTTGACGAAGTAGAAAGCTACCAGCAGAATGTTTATGCAACAGTTCAGTCCCAGGCCAGTGTCAGAACTATTGGCAAATGAATAATTAAATATACCAATATTTCACAATATGTTGTCACTTATTGCTGTAAACCAATAAATGACACTTGTAGAAATGTTGTATAGAATCAGTATCACACTCTAGGTCGTGATGTTGCACTTTATATGATCACAGTTGTGATTATCTTCAGCTGACCGAATCAAAGCTGTGATGATAGGGCACCAACATCATAACCTTGAGTGTCATATTGCTTGAATATAACATGTCAATTTGTAAATATATACAAAATAACCACATGGTAAACACGTTTTTTCTGTGTGCAAGAATGTAAATGATGGAATATTTCCATAATGTAGTTTGGTTGCTGGATTTTCGTAGCTATTGTGATAGAAATTATATAGAAAACGAATTGTATATCATTATATTTATTGGTCAACTCTCATCCTTTTACTTTCCATGCCCAGAGGCCTATTGTCTCAGTCCATGGTTGTTTGAATCATATTTTGTGGAGTCAGAGCTGATGTGAAGGCAGAAATAATATTATTGTGTAAGTTGGATGCAATAAGTTGAACCACAGAATACTTTTTGATGTTGTGCTTTAGATAACTGGGATTGTCCATGCTGTATATTCTCAGTAAGTGGCAGGAGTGCACAGCTTAACTCTGCACTGAGGATTAATTTAACCAGTAAGATTTCCCTGTTTCCAGAGCTTCATCTATCAGAAGAGCCCTGGAGCAGGACAGTTAATCCCCACCAGCTCCAGCGGTGCTGTTCTGTAGATGTGAAGTTTTTTCATTATTCATGGAGCTCATGTTCTTCCTTTAACTTTGTGCTCCCATCAGATGAGCGCGAGGCGGTTCAGAAGAAGACCTTCACTAAATGGGTCAACTCCATCCTGTCCCGGGTCGGCTGTCGCATCTCTGACCTCTACCTGGACCTGCGGGACGGACGCATGCTCATTAAACTGCTGGAGGTGCTGTCCGGAGAACGTCTGGTGAGAAGCTCCCTCCTCAAAACACACATTTTTATACTTTTCTCTCCCTGTTTTCATTCTTTGTACCATCCCTCTCTCTCTCGTGGTCACTTGCATTTCTTATCTCCCCTTTCTATGTTTTCTTTTTATCTTATTTCAGCCCAAACCCACTAAAGGTCGAATGCGTATCCACTGTTTGGAGAATGTGGACAAAGCTCTGCAGTTCCTCAAAGAGCAGAGGGTCCACCTGGAGAACATGGGCTCCCACGACATCGTCGACGGCAACCATCGCCTCATCCTCGGCCTCATCTGGACCATCATCCTTCGCTTCCAGGTAAACTGAGAATGTGGCTACGCTACGTGCTCATATTTAGCTTTATTTCCCTTTTTTTTTTGATTTGCCTAATACTTGCTGGATTCTTTTAACCGGAAACATTTTAGTGCATTGCATTGATTTCAGTTTGAGGGTAGAAGTAAAGGCCACGACAAGGACTTCTTCTTCAGTGCAACTTACAGGTGCATCTCAATAAATTAGAATATCCTGGAAAAGTCCATAGTAGTAGTAGTTCAAGTCAAATAGCCCCAACGAAGTATTGAGGGCATACAAATGGAAATACTTTTCAAAGGCATACTTTCCATATTAAACATACTTTTTAAAATTGGTCTTTTGTAATATTCTTTTTTTTTTGAGACACTGAATTTTAGGTCTTCATTAAATGTAAGCCATAATCATTATGATTAGAAGAAATTAAATAAATTAAGACATGAAATGTTTCCTTCTGTGTGCAATGGATCTATATATGTATCTATATCTATATATGTGTTATTTCCACTTTTTGAATTGAATTACTGACATAAGTAAACTTTTCTATGATATTCTAATTTATTGAGATGCACCTGTATGTCCACGTAATGGTCAACCCAACAACTAAATATACTCGACTTTACTCCCGTCCCTCCCTATTATCATTCTGTTTCTGGCAACATAGGAAGTATCATGCACTTCTAATCAAAACACAAAAATGTTAATGGTTAATGTGTAAATGTAAACATTCCTTCAATTATGTCTCACATCACACATAAGACTTTATTGATCCTCAAAGGACAAATCTAAATGTTACAGAAGTTCAAGAAACTAAAGATGTGGGCTTCAGATAAAAAAAGCTATTTAAAAATGCATAAATACAGCAAAAAGACTCAAATTAAAGCTGCAAGCAGCAATAAACAGGTTTTGTATCACTTCCTGTGTCCACAATGTGCAATTAGAGAATAATATTGCACTCATTAAGTCATTCTTTACCAAGTGTAAACCAAACAGTGTAAATTCTATGTAAATCAGATGATGTTTGTCACATTAGACTCTGCTAGTATTGGGTGCTAATAGACTACGATTCAATTTTGGTCTCTAAATGTCTGCAGGAATTGACTGTAATCAAGCATGAGAAATGTGTGGCAGATGGGACAAATTATGATCAAGTTATAACAACTTTTCGTGCACATTTAGCCCCTCAAAATTGTGATTCATTTGCATTACTTGATGATTGAATTACACATTGCTGTATAAAGGAATATAGATAGTACAGTAAACAATAAAAGCCAAATATACTGCAGTGTTTATGTAGTATATACTGCACATTTTGTACGTAGAAATATACACCTCAAAGTGAAATATATAATGAAATATATTGCAGTATATTTTTTGTAATGCAGCAACAGACAGGGCAGATTCTGGTCAGTCTATGAAAACTGTAGTCATAATAAGTTAATTAGTCGATAGAAAATGAAAGAGGAAAAGAAAAAAATTCGATCTGCAAAATACAACTCAACAAAAGTAAATCACATAAATAAATACAAAATATTGCCGCTAAAATTAGTTTCTTAACAACAGCCACAATCTTGTTCAGCATTCAGATTTTCTTGCATATAAAAATGTTGCCATTAAAGTTCTGGTCTAACAACTTACATGATATTAATGGTATTTAACATATTCCAATCATCAGATAAGTGGGTCGGATGTGCAGCTTGACCACGGTTCAAATATGACTTTAATATGTGAGGGATAATGTACAGAATCAGTATTCAACAAAATTCTGTAATAAGTTATCTGTTTCATGCTACCATAGATTATCATATGAATATGATCATATGTTGATGAAACTAATTTTAATTAGCGTTTAGAGAGGAACCTGCTGTGTGTGTTAGAGGACTCTCTGATTAAATGATTAGTGTTATTTGGGCGTGTTTGCATGCGGCACAGAAACAGTTTCAGCCGGGAGCGTTGGGGATGTTTTTGACTTTTTTTGTTTTTCCTCGAATGAGTTGCCTTCAGGTTCCAGAGCCATTATTATCTGCTGTAAGAAGCACATCCACAACATCTGAACATGTCTGTTTGACTCTTTTTATCTTCTCGGAGGGGGCAGATATTTATTTTTAATTTGACAGCAACACTGTTATTTTTAGACACGTTAGTTCAAACAATATGGCCTCCTGCATTATTCAGCCTTTTCAAAAAGAAAAGGAAAAGAAAAAAAAGGAACAGGGAGAGAAAAAGAAAGGAGTTGACTTGGTCCTGTCTGTATCTTTTCAGTCTGCATAAACCAAGGAGAACCAAAGCTGCTAAATTTAGCCCTCTCTCAGGGCCTGTCTCTCAGATCACATCACTGCTCTAATTACTGGCCCACTGTGTGGGAAAATAAGAACTCAATAATTACCACCCCTCCTTCTATTAACTGGACTCTCCGTTTGGATTTGTGAGAATCCAGTCAGATTTGTTTTGGTGCACACAAATAAACACCTCCTTTATTTCTGTTAGCTATAATAAATTATGCATTTCAAAGAGGTATTTGTGCCAAAATGTTTCCCCGCTGCTGCGCCCCATTAGCGACATGTAACCATCATGTTAAGTTTTTGTTCTCTGCTGTGAATTGTTCTCGTTTGATTTAAAACCTTGCAGTCATTAGTTAAGTTTCATTATTTATCATCCAGCTGTGCTTGTTGGTTTTAATCAGATCCAGGACATTATTGTGGAAACGGGCCAGGCGGACCAGAAGGAGACGCGATCAGCCAAGGACGCTCTTCTTCTGTGGTGTCAGATGAAAACGGCGGGGTAAGTGGCACGTGAACTTTAGCATCACCAAGCTGTTGCAGGTATCCTCTGGGAGTTAGTATGAGAATCCACACCTGTGCACAGCTGGTAAGGTTTGATTATAGGCTAATCTAAAGTTAGAAAAATCATAATCAGAATTTTTTATAAACATCAAGCATTTGTTGAATATCTTTAACAGTGGATTTTTTCAAAGTTTAAAAAACTAAATTGCAAAACAAATGTAAATGGCTTAAATAAATAAAATAAAAATATAATAAATAATTAAAATATATAAACTATATATACATTTAGATATATGACTTAAATAAATTAAATAAAAATATACAACTATATATACATTTAAATAAATGTTTTAAAACTGAAAAAAAAAAAAGATTAGAAATTCGCTAAAAATAAATAAGATCAACTAGTACACTTCCACAACCTACTAAGAATAAAGGTTACATTTATTAAAAATAAATTAGACCAAAATAAATAGGATCAGATATGTATTAGAGCACTGCGACAACCTACTTAAAATTCATAAATCATTATATTTACCATTTTGGTACTATAAATATATTCTACATATTTTAGTCAGTAACTCCAAAACAGCGCACTGGATTTATAAAACGAGAGCATTTTTCAACAGGATTTGCAAATTCTCCTTCATAAATTTAACATAAAACAAAGTCTAAAACAAAAAGTTTGGGTTTTGCTGGAGGTTATGTGCAGGTGGGCTGATTTTGTAACCTCTGAGAGCGTAGCCAGCTGTTTCCTGCTATTCCCCGGAAATTATGCTGACCTGACTGCTTTCTGTAGCTTCATATTGACTGTACAGGCACTAGAGTGGTATTGATCTTTTTATGTAAAGCTTGAATAAGCAAATAAGCAAATTTCCTAAAATGTTAAACTACTCTTTAAGGTTAAATGCTGCCATCCATTTGGATTCTCTCTTATTTCAGAGAATGTGCCTCTACATTTTGCAAACTTTTGAGGAAAAATCACAGGAGGCCACTGTTCTGAGTCCACTAAGATCTGAAGCTGCAGAAATATTCAGTTCATAATTGCACGTGTGGAGAAACAGAACAGATCCCGGACGTTGATTTAAAACAGGAGCTTCTCAGCAATGTCCCTTATGTTCAGTCAATGACCTCCCCTTGGCTGCTGTCTTGCAGATATCCCAACATCAACATCACGAACTTCACCACCAGCTGGAAAGACGGCATGGCCTTCAACGCTCTCATACACAAACACCGGTAAGGAGAGATGAATGGTCGAATCCACTCTCACCAGCTCTGAGATGTAAACACTCATGAAACCCGTCTGCTCAGTGTCTCTCCTCCTCATTCTGCTTCATCTCTCTCACTGTCTCATTTTTACTCTCTTCCTCTCTCCATCTTTCCTCTCTCAGGCCAGATCTGGTGGACTATAACAGTCTGAAGAGGTCCAACCCGACCCACAACCTCCAGAGCGCCTTCAACGTAGCAGAGCAGCAGCTTGGCGTGACCAAACTGTTAGACCCCGAAGGCGAGTGACTGACGGAGGCTGTGCCTTCATGTAGAATAAATGTTTATGAGCTGGTGGAAAATAAAAAGACCAGATATGTGTCTGGCTTGGCTGTGACTGACTTGTCGGCCGTTTTGTTTTGTAGATGTGTTCACAGAGAACCCAGATGAGAAGTCCATCATCACGTACGTCGTGGCATTTTACCACTACTTCTCGAAGATGAAGCAGCTCGCTGTCGAGGGCAAGAGAGTTGGAAAGGTGAGATGGAAAAATGACGCACGAGTTAAATGACAGATTTGTTCCCTGCTCTTCTCCTGATCGTCTCGGACCTCCTTCTTCAGGTTCTGGATCACGCCATCGAGACGGAGAAGATGATCGATAAGTACGAGACGCTGGCGTCAGACCTGCTGACGTGGATCGAGCAGACCATCATCGTGCTGAACAACCGGAAACTGGCCAACTCTCTGACGGGAGTTCAGCAGCAGCTTCAGGCCTTCAACACGTACCGCACGGTAGAGAAGCCGCCCAAGTGAGTGAAGCCAAGACAGTACACTCTGTTCTGTTTATATTATGATGTCACCTTTACAATGACTCATATCCAGCAGATTTCAAATGTCAGTTACAAAAAAAACCAGAAACAAATTGCAATTTAACGCCACTTTTCAGTCAAAAACTAGATGTAAAATGTTAAAAAATGACTTTTTAACATTTATATATTTGGCATAAGATAACATCATTAAACCACATTGATTCAGGCTCTATATCTTTCCAACAGTGTGTCATAAACCTATTGGCTGCTGTTACAGATGTTCTTTAGAAAATGATGTTATTATTTTGTGAGTGATCTAATGTAATCTATAGTGTGATATGGTTTTTTTTATGTTGGGTTTCTTTTCAGCCAAATTCAATCTATTCTAAATTCAAACATACTAACTTAAAAGTAATTCAGATATAAAAAATAAATAGATAATAAATACATTCAAATCAGTTTTAATTTTAAAACTGAATATAATGTTGTAGAATTTGCAGGAAAAAAGTGACAAACAGCTATTTATCTTTGACTACACAAAGCAATTTTTTCCCTGACAGCTCAAAGAAACTGCTGAAAAGACGTTACTCTGAACATGCTGTGTTACCATAGTAACACACTGATGCTTTCAAAGGACATCAGAGTGATAAAAGAGAAAACAACACAGAAAAGACACAAAACATCACAAGCAGTCGAATTATCTAAATCTAAAAATGGTGAATTATTAGTATCGGCTACAATATCATATTTAAATCTCTTTTGTTGCATTATCTGTAATGTACATATCCAGTCCATTTACACTTTGTTATACTTTTATTACTTTTAAAAAATGATTTATCTTTGATTGATTTCAGCCTCTATAGACCAACAAACAGGAAGCAAAAAATTGACCAATTGATGATATATAAATATAATCATATATAGATGAAAACAATTATTGTGCATGTAGACAAATTGAATGTTTTTTTAAATAATAAATAAATAAAAAGTTAAATAATTAAATAAATAAGATGTTGGATGGAAGCAAAACAATAGAACAAAGGAAATTGCAATAATATATATATATATATATATATATTTAAATTAATGTATTGTTATATTAATGAAAAAATATAAGTTTTGAATAGAAATACATTGATAAATACAATACAATACTATACAAATGTATTTATAAAGCGCATTTAAAAACAACATCGTTGACCAAAGCGATGCACAATAATAGGCATTGAATTAAAAAATACAGAAAACAAGACAGTCAACACAGATTTAAAAAACAAGAATTCGGACCACAAAAACAACCCTCTAAGAGACAAAGACTTCGAAGGCCAGGGAGAATGGTCTGCAAAGACATGGTCTTTAAATAAAGATGCATGTGATTTACACCTCAGTGTGGGCACCACTCAGGGATTGCAAAATAAAAAAACACTTGGTGTGAAACAAAACAAAACAAAACAAAGAAAACTAGATGGGCACTTGGAGAGCACAGACCTAGGCCAAGTCCCAATATCATGGTTGTTAATGAAAGTGAAAAACAATTTGTGTATCTGCCCAAAATGTAATGGTCGGTGCCACAAAGTTACATGAAAATCGATCCCTACTGAATTGAACATAACCTCCCTGGTGGAGGTAAAACAGGTTGGATGTGTTCACCAACATCTTGAACCCATAGAGTCGGTGTGACTCTGGGTTATAAAGTGCTGCACGTTTTCTGGAGCGGTTTGAAGTTGTCTCTGTAGATGTCTCTGTAGAAAACATTTCCATAATGGCAGTAAATGTACATTTTCATTGTCCCTTTCTGTGTTTGTTTCCTTTCAGGTTCCAGGAAAAAGGAAACCTGGAGGTGCTGCTGTTCACCATCCAGAGTCGCATGAGGGCCAACAACCAGAGAGTCTACACGCCCAAAGAGGGAGCTCTAGTCGCAGATATCAACAGGGTGAGAGGGATCATGATGCCTCCTAGTCCCTGACTATGTCTCCTAGTCCCTGACTATGTCTCCTAGTCCCTGACTATGTCTCCTAGTCCCTGACTTTGTCTCCTAGTCCCTGACTTTGTCTCCTAGTCACTGACTTTGTCTCCTAGTCCCTGACTTTGTCTCCTAGTCCCAGACTTTGTTTCCTAGTCCCTGACATTGTCTACTAGTCCCTGACTTTGTCTCCTAGTCTCTGAATTTGGTCTCTGACTTTGTCTCCTAGTCTCTGACTTTGTCTCCTAGTCCCCGACTTTGTTTCCTAATCACTGACTTTGTCTCCTAGTCCTTGACTTTGTCTCCTAGTCCCAGACTTTGTTTCCTAGTCCCAGACTTTGTTTCCTAGTCCCTGACTTTGTTTCCTAGTCACTGACTTTGTCTCCTAATCACTGTTTTTATCTCCTAGTCCCTTTATTTGTCTTCTAGTCACTGACTTTGTCTCCTATTTCATTTGCCCAATGATTTTTTACTTATTGATTCATCTTTAGATCATTTTTCCTCATTGGTTCAAAGTTATTTTTATTTGATAGATTTGGTTTGTAGTAAGGTGAGGCATTCCAAACCCTTTTTAATAACCAACACATACAACAGACAACACTAAACTAAAAAAGAAATAACAAAAAATTACAAAGGAGATGGCTTCAGATAGTCAAAAAACAATATTTTCAGTTAATTATCATTTCATACAAAAAAGCAACTAATCCTCACACTTGACAAACTGAAAACAGGGAATATTTGGCATTTTTCCTCTAAAAAAGGGACATATTTGGTGAATCAATTATCTTCAGCCATAGTTTTGATAATGAAATAGTTGGCTTTCTCTTTTGGTCAGCCTTTAAATGTCTGTGGTTTAGAGCTCAGACAACCAGCTCAGTTAGATGGACAAATTAATTTAGCAGCCCCCAATCCTGAGACTAATTACAGTTTTTCTCAGTCGCTTTGGTACAATTCTCAAATCATCCTCGACATTTGCAAAACAGTAAGTGCATTTCTCAAAACAATTTGTACAAATAGCAAAACACCATGGATGACCAGCAAAAGCCACTCTCTTGCTCAAAATCCTTAGTTCATCTCTCAAAACTAAATATCCGTGTCAATGAACATGTCAGTGCATCAGAATGACAAGTCCTTGTGTCATTGTGTACGGATAAGACAGTCAAATTGCTTAGTCATGTTGTCAATATAACAGTGTACTCTGGAGGGATGTTCTGATGTAAACTATGGCTAAAGTTTTGATGACAATTATTGTAAATTGTAGGTTACACCTTAGTGTATGTGGAGTTTGAAAGAGACTGGACAAGATTCACATTTACGCTTTTATTTTTTTCCTGATAAAGAAAAGAAAAGACAGCACTGCATAGCACAAAGAAAAACAAAAACAAAAGTAGAAATGTAAACATAGGACAATCTCCTTAGGGAAAACTGTACATGCAGTGCCGTAATTACAGTGCAATCGTCCTACACCTCCTGACGTTCCTGTCTGTTGGGCCACAAATTCTCATCCACATCACAACGAATGTTTTCTCTTGCGATGCAGCGTGGAAAGAATCTTTTGGAGTGTCTTATCCAGCCTCTGCAGGCATCTGCTGTGATGTCATCACACGCTGCATCCATGGCAGCCAGAAGGGTCATCTGTGTATGTGGCTGGCGATCATATACTTTCCATCTCCATGCTGAGAAAAATTCCTCAATGGGATTAAGGAATGGGGAGTAGGGTGAGAGGAACTCCATCAGCATCCTGTTGTGGACCGCAAACCATTGCCTGATGATGTTGGAGCGATGGAAACTGACATTGTCCCAAACAATCACATACTTTGGCAGGTCATCTCCAGTCTGGCCCCTCTCTTCTTCAGGGATGAGATCCCTGTAGAGTGTGTCTAAAAAGGTGACAAGATGCTCTGTGTTGTATGGCCCAATAATGGAAATATGCGTTAGCACACCATTCTCAGAGATAGCAGCAGCCATGGTTATGTTCCCGCCCCGTTGGCCTGGCACATCAGCTGTAGCTCTGTGGCCGATGATATTTCGACCACACCTTCTGCGTTTAGTTAGGTTGAAGCCAGCCTCATCCATGTAGATGAAGCTGTGCGGAGGTTCACTTGCTTCCAGTTCCATTATACGCTACATCCAGAAGACACAAAGAGTTTAATGAATTACATGCATTTTCATTTTGGGCAACAGTTACATCAAATGTATACAGCACATATTGCATCTTCTTTTCTACAGCCATAGCAAATGTTCGGGTGTGAAAAGGGGCCCTCTGCCACCCCTGTGAAGCTGTCTTGCAGTCCTATGTGGAAGACATATAGTAATGCAAAACACAAAATTGAATAAGATAAAATGTCACTGTTTACATAAAGTATACTAAATGAATATTGTAAAATGCAAGTGGAATACTGTAATATTGTATGAAGCATTACAGAAAGTATACAGTATTACAGTACAGTGCCTATTGTTAGATTACATACCGGTTCTGTTGACGAAAAGTCTGAATGATTGAGGATACAGTTGTCCTCCCAACATTTGGCTGCACCCTTCAACCAGCCTCGGCCATTGTAAGCCCATGATTGACAACATGGTCTACAAGTGTGGCTCTTATTTAATCAGGAGCACGCATATGTCCTCGGCCTCTTCTGCCTCCTCCTCTATTTTGCCTCCCAAGTCCTCCGCCACGCAGCCTCACTCCTCTTCTTCTTCTTCTCGCTGGCTGTTGACCCCGTCCAATTCCTTGTCCGTCCATTTTCAGAAATTGTAACACTGTGTTGTGCTCCGGCTATATACGTATATACTTGCCAGTTGATTGATTCGTTTGAGAAAGTCAAGATTCACCTGGGAGCAATTTACCAATTCAGGACAGACTTAGAAAAAAAGTCTCATGGAAATGTATAGAAATATGCTTGACATGTTATGACAACGTGTTCAACCATTTTGCATGTAAAGACTTATGCTATGAACTAATGCCTAAATGTTGTGGGTGGTGAGACTATTCAACAGAGACCCATGATAATACATTTTGATCAACATGACATAAGCAATTGATAATGTAGGAAACAGAAGAGAATTGTACATAATCATTTGCATGGATGTACCAAAGCATTTGCAACTTGCTCAAAGAAATGAGAAACTGCTTTTTTGATGTGCACAAGTGACACAATGATGTGAAGATTGAACAGGTAGTTTTGAGAATTTCAGTTCTGATCTGAGAAATGTACCAAAGCGACTGAGAAAAACTGTAAAACACAGGTAAATTGAATTATACTGATATTACTATAGCACAGTAGAGTAAACTGACATCACTGCAGGAACAGGAAAATAAAGAAATGTGTGACTCAAAACAACACAAACAGTAAGTTTAGGACTTTGGTTTCCCTCTGATAAAGCACAAAATTAGAATTATCTTCACAGATATTGCAAGTAGATCTAAAACAATTAGCTGATGAGTCGATGGAAATAAAATTACAGGTAAAAAGGATTCAGGTAAATACTTTGCTATTAGGGTCTATTAAAGAAAAACAGTAATAGTAAAGATAAGAAGACTTGTAAAATATATTATATAATAACAATATTGGCAATGAAAAAACATCTAATAAAAAATAAATGAATAATACATTTAAATAGACATAAAATATAATTTAAAAAAAATACAATAATAACTGTATTTATATATACATTTTTAAAAACAGCAGCTTACAAAGTGCTTCGACAGAAAGCAGGTAATTACACAGAGAATGATGCTGTAAGGCTAAAAAACATTCTTACATTCAAAGAAAAACAATAAAAGACAGAGCAAGAACAATCAGAGTAAAAAAGTAAAAAGTGAAGAAGTAAAACAGAGTAGTAAATTAGAAAGCATTACACAAAAGCAAGTCTATAAATGTGGGTTTAAGAAGTGATTAAAAATAAGTTGCCGTTCTGACTGTTATGTTGTTAAAATACACTAATTACACAGTATACAGTATGTTTACTCAGTTTTGTCAACAAACATGAACCCTTGAACTTTAAACTTTATACCAACTAATTTGATCCCTCACTATGTCTCCTAGTCCCTGACTTTGCCTCCTAGTCCCTGACTTTGTCTCCTAGTCCCTGACTTTGTCTCCTAGTCGTCCACTTTGTCTCCTAGTCCCTGACTTTGTCTCCTAGTCCCTGACTTTGTCTCCTAGTCACTGACTTTGTCTCCTAGTCCTTGACTTTGTCTCCTAGTCACTGACTGTGTCTCCTAGTCCCAGACTTTGTATAGTCATTTATATAGTCACTGACTTTATTTCCTAGTCTCTGAATTTGGTCTCTGACTTTGTCTCCTAGTCCCTGACTTTGTCTCCTAGTCCCTGACTTTGTCTCCTAATCACTGACTTTGTTTGCTAGTCTCTGAATGTTGTCATTGACTTTGTCTCCTAGTCCCTGAATATATATATATATATATATATATATATATATATATTAATACCAACTAACTTCCGGCGTAGCTCTGTGGCTGACCTTGACCTTTAACGTCTTTGTATAAGTAGATGAAGCAAAAAAAAAACTAACTTGAAATAGAAAGTATCACATCAGTATTTACCTTCCAACTAGCAAAAAACAACAAACATCATGTCATCTTGTGTGTGCAGGCCTGGGAGCGCCTGGAGAGGGCGGAGCACGAGCGGGAGCGCGTCCTTAGAGACGAGCTGATCAGACAGGAGAAGCTGGAACAGATGGCGAGGAGATTCGACAGGAAGGCGGCCATGAGGGAGACCTGGCTCCTGGAGAACCAGAGACTCGTGGCTCAGGTAAAAAAACATCAACAACCAAACTATATGGATATTATATGATGTCATTATCTGATATTTCTCCGGTGTCTCTTTAAAAAAGGTCTTGAGCCCAATTAGTCTACCTAATTAGATTAAAGTTACACGTATAACAGTAGAGTTTTAGAATATTTGCTTTAATTAATTGACACAGCAGGTTGTTTGCACGGCTGATGAGAAGTAAACAGAAGCAGGTTGCCATGAAAAAAAGGGAAAAAATGACGCCAACTAAAGTGTCAGTTGCAAGTTGCAAACAAAAACTTTCTTTGTGCATAAATAAAATAAAAACAAGGAGGGGCAGAGGATTAATTAGTGAGAAATTTCTTGTCTGTTAACTATGGCGGAGTCTCAGGGCAACTGTGAGAAAAATAATAATAAAGAGAGTTTTTGAAAATGAAGTCATAATATCACCAAAAAACACAAATATATGGGATATGTCGTGAAAGTGCAGAAAGTTTTGAATATGAGTAGAAATCTAGCTGGAACACACAGGAGCTATTAAAATCCTGGTTCATAAATTAATATAATAATAATAATAATAAATAGATGTGCACTCCCTGCCACCTGTCTAGTTTTAAAAAAAAAATATATCAAACTATGATTTTTATCTTCCCACATTCTCCTCTCATTGTGTTCTGCAGCAGAAAGTGTTTTAACCTTGAAAAATTTCCCCCACATGAATGTAGTGATTCATTTGACTAAATATTTTTTGAACTGTAATTGTCTATCCCTAATCATCATTAGTATCTATTTCCATTTTTATTTTAGTTTTATCAACATTTTATTGCAGATGATTTTACTTTTTATTTTTTCAATCAAAATTTTACTATTTTCAACATCCTAAGTTTTGTTAAACGCTCGTAAAGCACTTTGTTGCACTTTGTGTGAAACATGCTGAATGAATGAATATATCCTTCTATTATATATGGCATATACCACTTATATATTTAAAGATATCCTATTTAACATGCTAAAATATATTTTCTCCAATGTGCAATATCTATAAAATGCAAAGTACTTTCAGGAAAACAAACAAACACAAAAAATATATTAATAATAAATGCCAAATAGCAGAAATGTATGCATATAATGTGTATAAAATGTATGTACATGTCTTATTTTATATATTCTTTATTCTGTTTTCCATATCTATGTGTCTGTATCTTGATCTGCTGTGACAACTACATTTCCCCACTGCGGGATAAATAAAGTCTAGTCTTATCTTATCTTATCTTATCTTATCTTATCTTATCTTATCTTATCTTATCTTATCTTATCTTATCTTATAAGACAGTAATATGCCTAGTTGTGCTGTGAATGCTAACATAACTTTTATTTGTTTATAATAAAACTCCACAGGTAAAAGTAACAGTACATTAGAGTTTTAATACTTCACTACCAGCAAAAGTGCATTAAAAATGTGTTTATTATAACTCCAACTTAATTACACTTTTTTCCTCCTCTCCTCTCCTCTCCTCTCCTCTCCTCTCCTCTCCTCTCCTCTCCTCTCCTCTCCTCTCCTCAGGATAACTTTGGTTACGACCTCCCAGCGGTGGAGGCAGCGAAGAAAAAGCACGATGCCATTGAGACGGACATCGCTGCGTATGAGGAACGTGTCCAAGCCTTGGTGAACATCTCCAAGGAGCTGGAGTCAGAGCGATACCATGACGCCAAACGCATCGATGTGCGGAAAGACAACGTGATGCGGCTGTGGGACTACCTGCAGGAGCTGCTGAAGGCTCGCAGGGCGCGTCTGGATAAGAACCTGACCCTGCAGAGGATCTTCCAGGAGATGCTGTACATCATCAGCTGGATGGATGACATGAAGGTACAGCACAGGAAGAAATATTCATCATCTAATAACATTGATTTTACGGATACTGAACTTATTCCTTCCTTTCTTTAGGCTCGACTTCTGTCTCCAGACTTTGGGAAACACCTGCTGGAAGTGGAAGACTTGTTGCAGAAACACGCTCTGTTGGAGAACGACATCGCTCTGCAGGCAGAGAGAGTGCAGAGCGCCAGTGCTGCTGCTCTCAAGTTCGCCAATGGAGACAGTAAGTGCAGTGGCTCATCATTCTACAATTCTACAATGTCATTTAGCAGACGTTCTTATCCAAAGCGACGTACAAATGAGAGTTAACGCAACACAATTAAGGATGAAGTCAAGAAACATAGCAAGAGTAAGTGCCGTGGGTTAAGTTTGAGTTCATTAGGATGCAAGTGCTTTTAGGTCACGTGAGTGGTCAGTGTGATACTTGTCGTAGTCGTCAGTGTAGAGTGAAGGTGTTCTGTAAAGAGTTGGTCTTCAGTCTCTTCTTAACGATTGAGAAGGACTCAGCAGAACGAATGGAGTTTGAAAGTTCGTTCCACAACCGGGGCTCTACAGAGGAGAAGAGTCTGGTTTGAGACACTGAGCCCTTCAGCGGTGAAGGAGCCAGACGTCTTTCACTCTGAGAGTGTAGTGGGCGGGAGGATTTGTGGACCTGAACAAAGGAGTTCAAAAAAGCAGGGGCCTGTTGCTATTTTGTAGACAGAGACAAGGCTTTGAATTTGATGCGGGCTGTGACCGGGAGCCAGTGCAGAGAGATTAGGAGCGGAGTGACATGTGCTCTCCTGGGCTGGTGCAGCCACGTTCTGGATCATTTGCAGAAGTTTGGTGGTGCAGCAGGAAGACCCGCTAGTAGAGAGCTGCAGTAGTCTAAACTGGGTATCACAAAGGCCTGAACCAGGAGTTGTGGTGATTGCGCGGTCAGATAGGGTCTGATCTTCCTGATGTTGTACAGGGCGAATTAACAAGATCTGGCAATTGAGGACACATGAACCTTGAAGGTCAGTTGGTCATCAGTCATGACACCCAAGTTTCGTGCAGAGCTTTTGGGCACAAGTTGCATGGATCCAAGCTCTTGATCCTGCTTTTGTTAGCGCTGAAATGGACTGCAGGCCATGAACCTTGTCCAGGGCTTGAAATTAAACCTGAATACTTTGTTTTTTGCCTGTCTTTCTTATTAGTATTTAAAGTCATTTAAAAAAGAAAATAAATATATAACAATGTCACATTGTCCTTCATTTTTTCCTGCAGGTTACAAGCCGTGTGATCCTCAGGTGATCCGCGACAGAGTGCAGCACCTGGACTTGTGCTACCAGGAGCTTTGTGCCCTGGCGGCCCAGCGGAGGGCTCGCTTGGAGCAGTCCCGCCTCTTCTGGAACTTCCTGTGGGAGACGGCTGAGCTGGAGAGCTGGATCAGAGAGAAGGAGCACATTTTCTCCTCCCTGGATTACGGCAAGGACCTGACGAGCGTGCTGGTGCTCCAGAGCAAACACAGCGCCTTCGAGGACGAGCTTGGGGCCCGCCGCGCCAACCTCGACCAAGTCCTGGCCGAAGGAGATAAGATGATCCAGGCCAAGCACTTCGGCTCCCCGAAGGTTCAAGAATGCATGGACGACATCAGGAGGCAGTGGCAGCAGCTGGAGGAGCTGGCTGCGTTCCGGAAGCAGAACCTCCAGGACACCCAGAGGTTCTTCCAGTTTCAGGGAGACGCTGATGACCTCAAGGCCTGGCTGCTGGACGCCAAGAGGCAGATGAGCAGTGACGACGTGGGCCATGATGAGTACACCACCCAGCGGCTCCTGAAGAAGCACAAGGACCTGAAGAACGAAACGATCAAGAACGGAGCGACCATAGACTCTCTGTCCAAACAGGCCAATGCACTGCCAGAGGAGCTACAAAACACCCCCGATATCCAGAGACGTCTGAAAGACATCAAGGACCTGTACATGGAGCTCATGTCTCTGGCCGACCTGAGACAGAAGAAGCTGGATGACGCTATGGCCCTGTACACCATCTTCAGCGAGACGGACGCCTGTGAGCTCTGGATGGGCCAGAAGGAGACGTGGTTGGTGGGTCTAGAGGTGCCGGAGAAGCTGGAGGACCTGGAAGTTGTACAGAACCGGTATGCAGAACAAATTATGTTGTACACTATAAAACCCAACTTGTTGTTTCAACTTAAATATTTGAGTGTCTATGCTGCAAAAGAATTTTATGTAAAGACAACAAAGACAATGGAGTTAACTTAAATGAATCTTGCTATTTGACTCAATATTTTAGGTTAAAATGACTTTTTGCACAAATCTTTGTTGTATTGAAAAAGAAAAATTAGTTATGGTAAGAAACAAGCAACATTAGGTTTTACAGTGTATGCATCCTAAATTATTTTGTCTAGAATTTGTAAATGTGGCATTGGTAGTTAGCTGATAGCTAACCAAATCAATGTTCAAAAACAGAAACAAAGCCTGATGCATGAAACTAGCTTACTTTATAAGTCAGGCTCATTTGAATTAGTCTGACTCATTTTCTTCAATTCTACAATGTAATTTAGCAGACGCTTTTATCCAAAGCGATGTACAATTTATAATAATAATAATAAAATAAATTGTACCTACATTACAGTGTAGTTGTTTGAGAAGATGTTTAGTGTTTGACTGTTTAAAAAAATGTTTAAAATTGAACATATTCACTTTGATGAGTGCCTGCTATCACAGAGATAAGGCAATTATGTAAAAAATAAATTTATGTCATAGAAGTTATTTGTTTCCTCAGTTTACAAACCAACTTGAGTAAAAACAGCTTTTCAGTTGATTAGGTTGCAAAAAGCAAATTCAACTCATTTCCCAGCAAGTGTCCAAAGGAACTGAGCTTGAACTTTAAATTTATTTTCTTTTAATTGATTTCTTTTATGGATCCAGATCAACAAAAAATGAGTCAGACCAAAATTAGCTTGACTGATTTGATAAACTCACTTTATGGAAGAAGCCCCAGGTCTTTATGCATCATGCATATTGTGCTGTTTTTATTTTAACTTTCTCTGTTCTTGTTTTTTTTTTTCAGGTTGAGCATTCTGGCTCAAGACATGGCCAATGTTCAGTCGAGAGTTGATGATGTCAACAAAGCCGTGAAACAGCTGGAGGACAGCAGACACCCGCGCACCAAGGAGGTCAAAGAATGTCAGACGAGACTGAATAAGAGGTGCTTAAAAATATTCTATATTTATGATACATGTCAGAGAGTTTACAGTTAATTTGTGCATCAGTATTTCTAATCAGTCATTTAGTGTAACAAATAACAAAAAGGGTTTATATTTTTCACTTTTGATAATGCTTTATTTTATAGCATTATTATTTCCTAATAATTATCAAGTGGAGGTCTGAAGAAGAAGTCTAATTTATCACTAATTAGAGAACAATTGGTCCAATTATTTTCTCTTAATTAAGCTCTTACAGTCAGTGCACAGCAGCTGGACGTGCAGTAATGTGACATTTTTGTACAGGATAGCACACAATTCAGCATGTATGGAGAATACAGTTTTAAATGATAATTTAATAAGAACTAATTTTATTAGTTTATCTGAGCTTGCTGTAAATGGAGTTCTTCCAAAGAAAACACAATTTTCCATATCATAAGTATGAATTTACTTTGTTCTTGTCAAAGTTTTAAATATATATTTGAGGTAGGGTATCAAACAAACTTTATGTAGAGACACGACAGGTGAATAGTGTAAATACTTGTAACTATTATATATAGAATAAAATATACATGAAGAAAACACAGTTAAAAGCCATAATAAATCATTTTGTGCCATGTTTTAGGAATAAAATGTTCTATAAATCAGGCTATGAATTATATTTATAAAAACCTTCATAATATAGATACTGAAGTGGGGATTTTTGCCGCAGAGTATGAGGAAAAAAACAACTTATTTTTAAACTTCTAAACATTTTAGGTCATAATAAAAATGAAATTTTAAATGAGGCCTTATCTAATGCAAAATTTGGGTGAATTAAGGAGAAATCTACAGGTGTAAATAGACAAAGTAAAGTAAAAACCTAAATGTGTATTTTAGATTTTTTTATTCTCCGCTAGTCCGAAAGAAGACATGTTTCAGAAGCAAAATACCCCCAAACCTCCAAAATCCAAAAAAGAAAATTGAGCTGTGCATTAACTTGTGTCCTACCTCAAGATGACAGTAAAGTGATGTAAGCGTTTAACGAATAATTGTCTTTCAGGTGGGAGGCCTTTAAGGCCATGGTGGAGGACAAGAAGAGGAAAGTGGATTCTGCCGTCAGTCTGAACAACTACGGGCTGGAGTGTGACGAGACGGAGACCTGGATGAAAGACAAGACGCGGGTGATCGAGTCCACTCAGGACCTGGGTAATGACCTTGCAGCAGTCATGACCATCCAGAGGAAACTGTTTGGCATGGAGAGAGATCTGGCCGCCATCGAGACCAAGCTCATCTTCCTGAGGAACGAGGCCGACCAGCTGGCTCAGGACCACCCAGAGAGCGCAAACGACATCTTGGCCCGCAGACGGGAGCTGGACGCAGCCTGGGACACGCTGAGAAAGACCCTGAAGGACAGAGAGGACTCTTTGGGCGAGGTCAGCAAGTTGCAGACCTTCCTCCAAGACATGGACGACTTCCAGTCCTGGCTTTTCAAGACCCAGAAGGCGGTGGCATCCGAGGACGTGCCCTCCACGCTGCCGGAGGCCGAGGAGCAGCTCAGCCTTCACGACGCCTTGCGTGAAGACATAAACAACCACGAGGAGGACTACCACCGCGTCAGGGACACCGGCGCCCAGGTCACCCAGGGACAGGAGGACGATCCTCAGTACCAGCAGCTGGCCCAGACGCTGAAGGGGCTGGACCGCGGCTGGGTGGAGCTGCAGAAGATGTGGGACAGCCGTAAGAACTTCCTGGACCAGGGTCTGGGCTTCCAGCAGTTCATGAGGGACAAGAAGGCTGTAGAGGCCATCCTCAACAACCAGGTACTCAACTGATGGTTGAAGTAATGAGATCTTTGACTTATTAAAACTACTAAGAGATGGGTAGAAAAGTACATTTAACCCTCTATGGTACGCATTATGATGCCAGTTAGGAAAAATGGAGTGTTTTTGTCTTAAAATAGACTAAATTAACATAATCTGAAGAAATTTGGAAGTGTTTTAACGGTGCACAAGTGAAAAAAAACATATTAATCAAAAAAACTAATTTAAAAAAAAGTTTTTAAAATTCATTTTAACATAATTTATTATTTTTTTAAATGTATCTTTTTGGGCTTTTTCATGCCTTTAATGGATAGGATAGCTGAAGATAGACAGGAAGCAGGGGGCAGAGAGAGGGGAATGACATGCAGTAAACGGCCGTCCGATGCGGGACTCGAACCGGGGCCAGCTGCAGTGAGGACTGTAGCCTCTACACATGGGGCGCCTGCGTAACCCACTACGCTACCGACCACCCCAACATAATTTATTTAATAAACATGTGTAAAAGATTCAGTAGCTTCAACAGGCTACAATATAAAACATTTTAAATTTAAAAACATTATAAAAGGAACTTTTTTGATTGGTTTCTCTTCTGAATGTTGCCTGTAGGCAACATTGTACCATTGAACCAACGACCCAATGGAATTAATGTCTTGAACAGTCCAAGTGTATGAAACTATCAAAAATGAAGGTTTACTCACCTATTAGTCGGAACAACATTGTACCATAGAGGGTAAAGTGTCATTTTGAGGTATCTACTATTTTATGCTTCTATCCCACTCTATTACTGTTGGAAATATTGTACTTTTCACTCCAGCTGTAGTTTCTTGTTATAAACACTCTTTTAGAGTCATTAGCCTCCACTGAGTCACGGTAAGCTTTTTAATGACGGGGTTAGAGATGCTCCAGGTATTTAAAAGATGTGGTATGGAGGAATGTAGCGTGGTCAGTTACCACACCGCCGTTTGGGTGTCTCAAGTCTTTTTCTTTCTTTGTATTGTTTACAGGAGTATACCTTGGCCCACATAGACAAGCCCGACACCTTGGCTGGAGCAGAGAAAGCTTTGAAGAAGCATGAGGACTTTGTGAGCACCATGGAGGCCAATGAGGACAAAATAGACGGCGCTCTGCAGGGCGGCCAGCGGCTGGTGGACAGCAACAACCTGTACGCTGGGAAAGTGCAGGACAAAATGGACTCGATCAAAGACAGGTCAGTCTTATGGGTTTCAGTCAGTATGATTCCAAGGACGTGTTTTCCAAAGAGCTGTTGAATACCAGAACATTATTATGATATTTTACTATTCTTTCAAGCACATTTGGTATTGATCATGAACAGATAAACAGAGAAAATCTAAAATGACAACATCATGAATCATTATTAGATAAACAAAACAAATACAGATTATAATTAATTTCTCAGTGTTGGTTTGAAATAAATGATCACAAAGAAACATAAACATAATTAAGAATAAACATCATTAAACAGATATTTCTGTCATTTTGCATCACAAATTTTTGCATCTTTCAAATATAATAATTTTGAACATATTACTACTTTCGTTTGATTAATTGTAGCAAAAATGTAGTTCCACATTGAAAAGTTCAGACAATAAATACCCATGAAAAGTGATTTTAAACAAAATCAGTGATTTATTTTTGTTTTTTGCACTTTTCACAAATGCAACAAGACGGTAACAGTATTAAAAGTATTTGAGAGCCTAATTAGCCTAATTTTTACCAGCTACAACATAAAATATGATATAATACCACACTGACAGGGTCATTCTGCTGCCCAAATACATTTATATTTCTAAAAACACTCTGCTGCCTATGTAAGATGTCTGATGCAAGAGTTTTACTTGTAGTGGAGTAATTTTACCTTGAAGTACTGCTTTCACTTAAGTAAAAATCATGACTACTTTTTCCAACCACTCCAGGTATTTAAGTTAATACTTTAAGGTATTTTCTAAGAAGAGGATTACTTTATTAATCCCACAATGGGGAAATTCAACCTTTGCATTTAACCCATCCTTTTTTACACACAAGTGAACACACCATACAAGGAGCAGTGGGCAGCACATTACTGCGCTGTAAGGTGCCTTGCTCAAGGGCACTTCAGTCCTAGACCTGTCAGTACCGGGATTCGAACCAGCGACTCTCCAGTTACAAGCCTGATTCCTTGCCTCTGTGAGGCTTCGTTTCTGAAGTCATAACCAAAATCATTATCAAGAAAACCATGGAAAATGGCTAGATATCAGCTCTTAAATTAAACTCTTATCAGCAATTTTTGTTGTTAGCATTATATTTGTCCAGACAAATGTACCTTTAGTTGTACCAGGCATTAAAATGAACAAGAAATTGAAGAAAACAAGGTTGGTCTAATCATTTTTTCCATGACTGTTGTATCTATTCTTAACTAGCTTCTGTGACTTTATGTCTTCATTTAAGCCTAAAATTTCACTCATAGCACTTTGATAAGTTTGTTGCAGGATCTTATGTGGAAAAATAGTAATCTTCACAGTTTCACCTGGCTCATCAGTGAAGCAGCTTTTTTATCACTGTATCATTATTGTCAACAGTAGAGAGGGCATGGGAGCTTGTCCCATTAACTCCCACAATTCAGCTTGGTAGACAGGCGCCCGCAATAATGGATATTGATCTTTAAGTGAGAGCTGTTCTTCATTGCGCAGCAGAGAAACAGATGACTGTTTTGGGTTACTGTGTCAGGTATTTTTCTGTGTGCAGGAGGAGCTCATAATGATTTGCCCTCTCTGGGTCGTTCTCCTGTTATGTCACAGTCAGAGGAGTTAATTTAAAAGGTATAAAGATATACTCAAGTCTGGAGTTGTATTTTTTGATGTTCTTTCTTGTGTTTGACCTTCAGGCATAACAAGAATCAGAGGAGAGCCCAGGAGGTGTCAGAGAAGCTCAGAGACAACCGCGACCTGCAGCACTTCCTGCAAAACACTCAGGATGTGAGTTCACCATCAGTTTACTGTTCGTGTAATCACTCGGTAACATCAATTAGTGCATTAATTATTAACTTAATTATTCCTTCACTGAGTCTTGGCACCAGTGTTGATTATTGTAGTCAATTTGCAGAACACACTCTGCGTTGTTTATAATAACACAGTGATATTTGATTAGACTTTTTTTTTTTGACTGAATTTATATCTTCCCTGTTTGGAATAGAGGTCCCATTTGGCTAATTGGTAAATGCTGTTTTCCAAAGATAAAGAAGCAAATCCTGCTCAAAGAAAGTCACCTCTGCATAAATTTAAAATGCTGACGTTTTCTTGACTTTCACAAGTTTTTTTTTTAACGGTGCGTGCTTGAATCTCAGTTGTTGATTTGAATCTCTTTGTCTTTGCTAATCCCTGATACTCTTCCTCCTCTCTGTGCTCCAGCTGACTCTGTGGATCAATGAGAAGATGCTGACAGCTCAGGACACGTCGTACGATGAGGCCAGGAACCTCCACAGCAAATGGCTGAAACATCAGGCCTTCATGGCCGAGCTCGCCGCCAACAAGGACTGGCTCAACAAAGTAGACCAGGTTGGTGACGCTGTGGATGACAGACAAGAGAAAATACACATTTCTCTCTTACCTGCAGTGCAATTTATCAATCGTATCTACATTGTTTTGGTGTGAGTTGTTGAGTGTTGGAGATATATTTAAGAGACTTTTCTATACTCAACATCTCCAACAAACTTGCACCAAAATAATCCTGATTTATAAATAGCACTACAGTTTATTTGGGGGTGAACTGTCCCTTTAAGGATTTTATTATCTTTGTTTTATAAAGCTCAACTCAGTTCAGCTTTATTTATATAGCACCTTTCATACAAAAATGCAGCCCAAGTTCCTCAGGTTGCAAAACTGAAACAACACAGAAAATATTAAAAATAAAATAAAAATAAAAGAAAGCAATAAAATCTTAACATCTTAAAATATTTAAAATAAAATAAAATAAGAAAACAAATAAAAGAAAAAAAATGCAAGGGAAAAAAATAATGATTAAAACTATAAAACCTACAACATTACTTTTTTACTATAAATGAGAAAAATAGGTATTTTTTTAGTTATTATTGAATTTACCATATTTACACATTATTATTTAAAGACTTAAAAGTATAAGATTAAAAGCACAATACTTAGACAGAGAATGCTGTTGTGAATATTTACTTGTCCTTCCTTCTAATAGCAGCTACAGATAAAATATGATATTTCATTCTGCATTCTCAAGTTGACTTTGGTAACAACTTCTTCTTCTTCTTCTTCTTCTTCTTCTTCTTCTTCTTCTTCTTCTTCTCCTCTCTGTGTTTCTGTGTTTGCAGGAAGGTCAGGAGCTCATGGAGTCCAAGCCTGAGTTTGAGCCCATCGTGAAGGAGCGTCTGGCCAAACTGCACGAGCTGTGGGACAAGCTGGAGTCCACGACCCAGGAGAAAGCCCGGCTGCTGTTTGATGCCAACCGCTCGGAGCTGTTCGACCAGAGCCTGACTGACATGAGGAAGTGGCTCGGAGGCCTCCAGCAGCAGCTGCAGAGCGGAGACGAGGACGTCAAAGACCTGACCAAAGCCAACATCTTGCTCAAGAAGCATCAGGTCTGTGTCTCTGGAGCAGAAGTGTAGTATAGACTTCAGTTTGCATGCTTATTGTGTCTGCAATCATGTGTAGTTAAATCTCACCATGGCAGTGATCACATTATAGTTTTAGCTTTAGATTATGTGCTTTCTCAGGATTAAGTTTGAGTGAGTGAGCACCTGTGTCGGCTCTGTTTTTGTGTTTACTGTTGGCATCGAAACGCAACAAGCAAACATTTTATGTGAGAAAAGCACTGTATTTTTGGAAAGAACAAGTAGAACACCATAAGCCGTCTAAATTATGTTACAGTCGATTTGCATTGGTGAAAGTTTCATGAAATCAGTGGCTGAGCTCAGTTTCACACATATTCACACATTTCTCCCAGATTCAGTTGGTTGGTTTCTGCTCTGTGTTCTTTGTTTCGATCTGACAGAACCGAGGTGTTTTATGATCATACACCTACTGAGCAAATGTGTCTGTGCATGTGCTGTACTTCAACGATATTATGCCATTTGCCCACGTGATTTATCCTGAGACTTTTAACCTTAATCCTTAATCTACACTCTCTGTGTCTCTGCAACACCATTTAAAAAAAAAAAGTTGGAACGCTGTTTAAAACGTCAATAAAAACTGAATGCACCAAATTCAGAAATCGAAGTGTATATTTACAAAAATAAAAGTTTGATCAGTTTTAACACAATATGTGCTGCAAGTAGAACACCATAAGCCGTCTAAATTACATTACAGCCGATTTGCATTGGTGAAAGTTTCATGAAATCAGTGGCTAAACTCAGTTTCACACATAGACTGCAAGACAAACTAACTTTTCTCAGGTTTACCCTCCACTTCATCCTGATTAGGCTCTTGAAAGGCTATTCATCTTTTATCTCTAATCGTATCCTACTGTGCCAGATGACAGAGAATCAGGTGCGTGACCGGGCGCGGGAGCTGGAGGAGCTCCAGGAGGCCGTCAGGAAGCACGGCGGAGGCAGGGAGGACCAGCCGGAGCTGGAGGCTGAGCAGCAGGCCCTGCAGAGGGACTTCCAGCAGCTCCTCACACCACTGGCCCAGCGCAAGGGCAAGCTGGAGGCCGCCAAGGCTGTCCATCAGTTCTACAGAGACCTGGCCGACGAGCTTGTAAGCATGGATCCAATTTCAGTGCAAAAATTAAAGTGTTGCAACTCCCTGCTCTGGCAAAAATGATTGATGGCACAAAATTTGAATAAAGGATGTCAGATTTTAAGGGAGCTGGATTAATGTTGGCTTTTGAATGACAGCGTGATAACACCTTTTGGGAAATATTAAAGTCTGAGCTTCAGAAGGTGTTTTTTCCAGCCCGAAATGATAACTTATTAATTTGGAAATGAAGTTTTCAATTATAGTATGTACACTTTGTATGCAAGACGGCAAGACCACCAGCTCCCTCCATGAAATTGATTCTGCAGGTGAATCTGGGTAAAAAAGCTTTAATCCCTTATTGGTTTCACCGCCTAAATCCACTTTAGTCAGGTGGAGGAGACAGTTTAAAAAAGGATTTTTACTGTTTGAGATGTTGGAGACATTTTATAAAGGGCAAAAATCACTATAACTATTACTATTTTGATACTCTGTGTACATCTGTGATCTGTAAATCTGTTTCTCAACAGAAACCAGTCCATATTTTCTCTTTTAATTGTCATAATCCTCTTTTTCTTCTTCTCCTCTTCCCCTCTCTCTCTTAGCTCTGGATTGAGGAGAGGATGCCTCTGGCAATGTCACAGGAGCACGGCCACAATCTTCAGACTGTGCAAATGCTGCTGAAGAAGAACCAGGTGAGGGATTTGTCTGTAGGAAAAGAGTTGTGGGTAGCTGTGCTGGGATTGACTGACTACTCGTGAATTCTTACTTTAAAAAATTTCTTTCTTTGTCGATAAATCTGACATTATTTTCTTGATTAATTATTCTGATAAAGGTCTGTAAAACGTCAGAAATAGTGAAAAATGCCCCTCTTTGTTTTCCAAGAGCCCAATGTGACTTCTACTCATGACTAATCAGTTCTGACTCTTGGGACATGCATCTGTATGATGTCCTGAGAACGCAGGTCATATTGGCTGAGGTTTCTGTAGGCAGAAGTCCCAGAGCTTCTGATTGGCTTACTCTGATATTTTGACCCTAACTTTACCAGTCTCACTCCTCATACCTAAACTTAACCACTTCACCCATTTCAGTGGACACGGTCTTGCAACTACCTTAAATGACTGCACTGGCACTGTAACAGCACTTTCTGCCTATATATAGTAAAGTTGTGACATCACAACCTTCCAGAAATCCCAACGGCTTGTTTAAAGGGACAGTTTCTCAAAATGGGCTGTATGCGTTTCTCTGTGGATTGAGCATTTTGATACTTTAACATGATTATAGAGCACCCAGACTTGCTTTATAATAAAAAAGACATAGAAATCTCACTTCTTACAATATGGGACCGTCCCTCATTTATCAATGTAGTTTAATATTAAGATTTTTCACTGTGCATTGTGATATACTTTGCAGTGGCATTGAAGAAGTATCCACTAGAAAAGAAAAGAAAACCTATCCTCAAAGTTTGTTTTTGTTTCCATTTATATCATAAAAGAGTACATGATTGATGTGTGAACTTCTTTTTCAGAAGCAGTTGCAGAGGGAGTTTAGAGCCACTTTGTAGTGATGCGATGCTTCACACTCACTCACTTCCTCCTCTTCTTTCCCTCAGACGTTGCAGAGGGAGATCGAGGGCCACCAGCCTCGCATCGATGAGGTGCTAGAGCGAGGACGGAGGATGGCGGCGGCCGCCAGCGCTGAGCGCAGACCGGAGGCAGAGCAAATCACCGACCAGCTGAAGGAGCTGGAGGAGGCGTGGGCCCGGCTGCAGGACGAGATGGCCAAGCGCAGGGAGAGGCTGAGCGGCTCCAGCTTGGCCCAGCATTACTACAACGACGCGGATGAAGCCGAGGCGTGGATCGGGGAGCAGGAGCTTTACATGATTGCGGATGAAAAGGCCAAGGTGAGGAGTAGAGCGTGTGACAGAGGAGGATTGATTAACCACTGCAGATGTCTGAAACAGATCTTATTATTCAAATCAAAACCAAGCATATCATGTTGTGCAAATAACAAGTGGCACATGCATTAACATGATTACATGCTTCAGGTTTTCTTCAATTAAGTTGGCAGGCTTTTAAAAAGTGGCACCTTCTATTCAGAGCTCATTTGGAGAATTTTATATTTTCTTTGAAGTGCAGTTTCCGCTCTCATTTTTTGCATAATTTCATAGCTGTTTCTTTACTGCCTCCTCCACCTCCTCTTCCATCTCTCCAGGATGAGCAGAGTGCCATGCTGATGCTAAAGCGCCACATGATCCTTAAAGAAGCCGTGGACGACCACGCCGACTCCATTCAGAACCTGTCTGACCGTGCACAAAAAATGTTTGCGGAGGACCATCCTGATGGGTTTGTGCTACAATCATTTGATGTAAACACTGAAAAAATGTCATCTGAGGATGCTAATTCACTCATGTTGTCCCAGTCCGCTGTGGTTTAGACTGATAAGAGGAACAAGCATGTAAAGTGTATCCAAATCACAAGCCTCATCTAGAGTAAACCCAAATCCAATCTCTTTGCCATTTTCTCATTTTCTCAGTCCTCCCTGCATCTCATTCTCTTTCCATCCTCTCCCTTTACTTTGTCTGCAGTGAGAAGATCATCAGGCGACAGGGCCAGGTGGATAAACAGTACGCGGGGCTGAGGGAGCTGGCGGAGGACCGCAGGAAGAAGCTGGACCACACGTACCACCACTTCCTGCTGAGCCGAGAGGTTCAGGACCTGGAGCAGTGGATCGCAGAGAGAGATGTGGTGGCCTCCTCTCAGGAGATGGGCCAGGACTTGGACCACGTCACGGTATTATTCACACAAAAAACTGCGTTCATACGAGGGCGGTCACAATATCAGACTTTCACTACAAAATTATCCTAGCTAAAGCTATTTGACTTCAACTACTGGAAATGGACTTTCCATGATATTCCAATTTATTGAGATGCACCTGTAATATGATATTTTAGGTACAATATACCAGTTTAAACAGATGGGTTTAGAGCAGTGAAAGAAGTCAATGTTCTGGAGGTCAGTGGGGAGGGAGATCCAGAGGCGTGGAGCAGATCGGCTGAAGGCTCAGGACCCCGTGGTGGTCTGACGGGTCGGTGGGACATTAAGGTGGATGGATGAGGAGGACCTGAGGGAGCGAGTGGGAGTGTTGACTTGCAGGAGTTCAGTCAGGTACTGAAGAGCGAGGTGGTGGATGGCCTCCAAAGTGATAAGCAGGATTTTGTAGTCTGTGCGGTATTTGACAGGAAGCCAGTGAAGTTTCTCTAGTAGCGGAGTGATGTGACGGGTGGAAGGAGGTCTGGGAGGAGGGCTGCAGCATTCTCAACCAGTTGGAGTTTGTGGATGGATTATTGAGGCAGACCAAAGAGCAGGGAGTTGCAAATCGAGGCTAGATGCGACCAGAGAATGAACCAGGACAGCAATTCTATAGAAAATCTGTTAAAAAAAAAAATGCCTTCAGTTCAATAAATAAATCTTTAACTTTGAGTGCACTATGAATTATTGTGCACTCAAAATATGAGTGTAGGAAGATGAAGAGAGTCTGTAACCATAACTGTACAAAAGTGAACAAAAAGAACAACTACATGTGATGGGTTGTGGGATTAAATCATTTAAGAGGCGTTTGATTATTTAAATGAATTTATCATTTGTGTATTTTTAACATGATATCAATATTTAATTTTCTAAATACCGCAGTTAGCATTATTACTGGTATATTATGACCAGGGGTGGAAAAAGTATTCAGATCCTTTACTTATACCACACTGCAGAATTACTCCACTAGAGTAAAAGTACTGAAGTAAAAGTACAAAAGTACCAGCATCAAAATCTAATTAAAGTATCAAAAGTAAAAGTACCTGTTATGCAGAAAGAACAGATTGTTTTATATTATCTCAATATATTATTACATTGTTTGTATTGATGCTTTTATGTAATCAATGTTTTGTTATTTGTAAAGACAGGGCTCATTTAATTACTTAATGTAATTTTATAAGATTTAATTAAAATAAAAAGAGTCTAATCCCTTTAAACTGATCATATATTTTATGTTAGATGTTGATGTGAAAAGTAAGTAAAAAGTACAATATTTGCCTAAAATGTAGTGGAGTAGAAGCAAAAAGTTACATAAAATGGAAATACTTAAGCACGATAATTGAGTAAATGTACTTAGTTACTTTACTCCCTTTGTGAAAAACATTCGGAAAAAATGATGAACCTTACAGCACATACAGAAAGAGAAACTGAGAGAGATCCTAGTGGCCACAAAATTTAATTGTCTATGACTTTGCCCAACACGCAAGAAACTTTAGGGCTCATGTTTCAACAAAATCTGCTCTAATCATCTCAAAAACATAAAAAAGTGCAACCATTTCTTTGTCACAGTGACACAGGAAGATAGATGCTTCTATATAAATAATCCTTTTATCTATTTAACTTTTTTATTTTTTCATTTTTTAACAGTGTTATTACTTTTGTGCATTAATCTAATCTAAACTGTTTTGTTGTTGACATTTGTCTTATCTGCTTTTTGAAGCAATTTTTTATTCGCACCAACCTGTATGAAAGGTGCTCAGATACACATTAAGCTGCATGTGGTAATTTTTTTTATGTGGCAACTCATTTTATCTTTGGAGCTGTTTTAGATAAGACAGTGCCTAGAATTACAAGGGAACTGGAAAATAAAAACTAAGGAGCAAATGATAGAAATGTCTCATAAAAGTCAAGATAATCTAATTTCTTATAATTATGATATAATATATTATATATTTAGTCTTTATATTTTGCTTCATACTTTTGCTTCTTTTGATGTAAAATAATCATGGACCATCTGTTTTGATGAACACATGATATGAACTCACAACCTGCACATTGTCCTGTGCAGTTGTAAAAGAAATTGCAATCTCAACTTCCAATCAAAAAAAATACTTGTTTTAATTCTGTTGTTACCTGTTTGTTTAATAACTTAAGGTCAAGGGACACACACACACACACACACACACACACACACACACACACACACGCGCCTAAAGGAATATAATAACAATACCACTACATAAAATAAAACAAATTAGAATTAGAAAATTAGAAGAAAGAAAAATTAAAATGAACAAAAAATAATAACAATAATAGAAAACAGAGAACTTCCTGTAGTGTTTATTGTTGTATCAAAAAGTGCAATAAAGGACAAAACTTAGGTTCAAATACACACATACAATGTAGGGATATATCTACACATAAACACATATACATCACATATACAGTATTAATACACTCACATATGCACATACATATCTATATCAACACTTATATATAAAAGTATTTGTTCATTTAAACAACAAATTAATAAATAATGAATTTGCAACATAAATTTCCAACATAAATTGACACGAAAGTATCCCAGCTACATATAAAAATACACTTTTGCTATTTTATGTTCCACTAATATGCCCAAATAATAATAATTATAATTATATATTTTTTTGACTTAGTTTTCACCAGATGGCAAGGTAGAAAAATATCAAGTAAACAAATTTAATAAATACTAAATTAAATATTTATTGGTGTTTGCATGCATTTGTGCTTATAATAGAATAAATACAATTTCAAACATATAACTATTTTTTTTTTTTTAAATGTGTGTTTTCCTTTCAGCTTCTGAGGGATAAGTTCCGTGAGTTTGCCCGGGAGACGGGGATGGCGGGTCAGGAGCGAGTGGACATGGTCAACGAGACAATAGACGAGCTGATCGAAGCGGGACACACGGAGGCGGCCGCCATGGCCGAGTGGAAGGACACCATCAATGAGAGCTGGGCTGATCTGCTGGAGCTCATCGACACCCGCGCTCAGCTCCTCACTACATCCTACGAACTGCTCAAGTAAGGAAGACAGAATTGATGCACCAGAAACTGGAACAGTTATCTTGATCGATGCCGTTTAGATTTCTCGTCTAATCCTCTAAAGCAACCCGGATAAATTGATTGTTTACGTAGGATGACAAATGTGATGATAATACACACAGAGCTAAAGAGACTGAGAGATCAATGTCTTGTTTTTAAGGTACTTTGATGATGGGAAGGAGCTTGTGGCTCAGATCCACGAGAAGCAGAAAGAGCTGCCCGATGACGTGGGAGAGGACTTCAGCAAAGCCGAGTCCTTCCACAGAATGCACGCCGCCTTTGAGAGAGACATCACCGCTCTAGGCAAACAGGTACAACACAGGGGATCAGCCCTCTGACTCTGAGGGAACACAGCAGGCAGCGGCCGAGAGGCAAACTTTGATGATTCATATCTAGAGGGAGGAGCGAGAGCTGCAATGTTTGGGCAACTGTGAAAAGTTTTCTCAGAGGGTGAAAAAACCCCATAAACTATGGTCCAGCGAGGGGATTCTGCTTTGTATCAGTCCCTCAATCCCACTGCTCTGGGATGAACAACCAGTTCATTTATTGATTTTGCTTTTGAACTTTTTATTTAATTTTTAATTTTTAACAGAACAGGATATTCCCTGACAGAGGACCTCACAATATAAAATGAAAAAAATAAATAAAAATGCTAATATACTAAAAATGATTAAAAAAGAATGCATTATTATTATTATTATTATTATAAAAAATAATAATAATAATAATAATGGAGATAATAAAGAATATAATAATAATATATATATATATATATATATATATATATATATATATATATATATATATATAGATAGATATATAGATATAGATATATAGATATATATAGATATATATAAAAAATGAATAAGTCCAGAAATAACAGATATTTACGTTGCAGCAGAGCAGGGTCAGTTACAGGTGAACATAACAATGTAATGTTTGGTTCTACTGCATTTTAATATCACGTTTTGTAACAACAACCCACCTCCCTTGGTTAAACAGCTGCAGAGTAAAATAAGTCCACCATTGTGTAAAAGTGCCTGTTTTCAGTTGTAGACCTGCAGTAATTTGTTCCACTGTGTAAACCTGTATCACTCTCTGCTGAGTTATAGTTGGTGGTTTTGCATTCTTCCAGTTCACAGCTATCATTTCATTTTCTTGGCGATCAATAAAAGTACCTGCAGAACACACCTCTGATCTGTGCCATATATATCTTTAGGTATAGATCCTAACAAAAATAATGGATCTAAGGGGACATTCACTTTTACAATCAGTTTCTTCTCTAACTTTTCCTGAATTACTGGGTAATCCCAAAAGATGTATGTGGTCTCCCGTTTTTCCAGTTTCTCTAACATTATATCACAGAAGGTCTCAGATATAAGGGTGAATATTGATTTTTTTAATGACAGCTTGTGTGCAGGTCTTCCCATGTGTTATCTTCAAGAACAGCCAATTTATGAAACTAAGATTTATAAAAATAAAGGTTTCGGAATTATTATTTTTATATCAACAATGAGTCATAATAGTATATGTAATGTACTCTATCCTTGCTAATACATATACATATACATACAGTCATGGAAAAAAGAATTAGACCACCCTTTTTCTTCAATATCTTGTTCATTTTGATGCCTGGTACAACCAAAGTTACATGTGTTTGGACAAATATAATGATAACAAAAATAGCTCATAAGAGTTTCATTTAAGAGCTGATATCTCACCATTTTCCATGGTTTTCTTGATAAAAAACAAAATAATCACCAAGAAAACCATGGAAAATGGCTAGATATCAGCTCTTAAATTAAACTCTTATGAGCTATTTTTGTTGTTATCATTATATTTGTCCAAACAAATGCACCTTTAGTTGTACCAGGCATTAAAATGAACAAGAAATTGAAGAAAACAAAGATGGTCTAATCATTTTTCCATGAATGTGTAACAGGTCAAACATCCATGTAAAGTAACAAAAAGAAAATAGATAAGGAAAAAAATTTTTTTTAATGGACGGAGACTTTAGTTTAATAATTCACTTCAATAAACTGACTCATGGTTCTTCTTTCTCCAGGTTCAACAGTTCCAGGAGACCGCTGCACGGCTTCATGCCCAGTATGCAGGGGGCCAGGCGGAGGCCATCCAGGCCTCAGAGCGGGAGGTGGTGGAGGCGTGGAAGGGCCTGCTGGACGCCTGCGACGGCCGCAGAGCGCAGCTGGTGGACACGGCTGAGAAGTTCCGCTTTTTCACCATGGTGCGGGACCTGATGGCCTGGATGGAGAGCACCATCCAGCAGATAGAGACTCAGGAGAAACCCAGGTGAGCTCGCCTTGGACAACAAATTCATTAAGACACTTGGAAAAAAGATCCTGAAACCTTTCCCTTTTAATATTTGGTTTTCACTTTTTATTTGGTTTTAAAAATTAGTTTTTTTGTGGGTAAAGACAGATGGTTTTACATTATTTAGATAAACAATTAATCTTAAAAAAAATATATATATACTTTATTTTTAATGCAAGGCTGAAACAGAGGAATGATAATATACTAAATACACGGTCGGCCCTAAAGTTGGAATAAAATGGTTGTGACAATGTGATTTATTATTGACAGATAAAGTGTATATCTTTTTCAAAACTTTATTAATCAATAAAACATACATTCACAATAAAAATTAAACCACAATTGTGTCTGAAAACAAAATAATTTCAATTTTATAGGCGACCGATTACTAAGTAATAAGACAAATGCTCAAATGAATGAAAGCTAAAAGTATCAAATTGTTAACACTGTTATATTTTTTCTAAAGAGACACTTGAAACCTTGCCCTTGAGTATTTGAGTTTTCTTTGTAACCAATTTATGAATTTCAATACTCAATAAAAATAATTTGTGGACTTGAACGTCCTCAACTCAACAAGGTTATAAAACATAATAAAATAAAATAAACTATTTTACATTATTATATACTATATAACTATTGTGATCGTACCATGAGATCTTTTTCACCGTGGCTTTTGTTCTCACTCATCGTTCTGTAGTTGGTCCCATTGAGCCCAATTTGATTTGTTTGTGTTAACCCGATTTGACATGAAGCTCATATTAACTTTAATGAAAAATATTCAGGTTATTAATGTCAGCAAGTGTTTTTTTATTGTTACATTCCAGGAAAGATCACCCTGAAAATCAATTTTCCCACAAGCAGAAAATTAATTTTGGATTTTTAGTGGCTCTATATTACTATTAGAGTTTATTGAATGCGATTGCAGTATCTTTGTCTTAAATAAAGCACACTGTTAACTTTCCACTGCCTGGTTATTACTGCTGCTGTTCCTGTCCCTGCCAACAGAGGTAGATAAACTTCATGCATTACCTGTTATCACTTCATATCTATCCCTCCTCTGCATCAGGGACGTCTCATCCGTGGAGCTCCTGCAGAAGTACCACCAGGGGATCCGCTCTGAAATCGAGGCCCGGGGAGCAAAATTCACCGACTGCATAGACCTCGGCAAGGCCCTGCTGACACGCAAGCACCGAGACTCTGCTGAGGTAGGCCTTCACCAGCAAAGACAGCTTCTTTTCATCCTCAGCTGGGCCTCAAATTGCTGCTTTCATTAGATTTAATTACTTTTCTGGGAGTGATTGTTCTTGTCTGGCACAATGGAACCAATTGGATTGCCACGAAAGAAAAATTTCCACTCATCTTACACTCATCAGGGAGACTATAAAGCAAACACTAATTAGAAATGGAAAAGCCAAAAGAATTTAAATGAGCAATTGACCCCGGCCTGAATTTAACGTGCGGTTAATTACCTCACAATGCTAATTCTTAGAGGGTAATAGCCAGTCTCGGGGCTGAGTTGTTTAATAACGCTGATATGTAACTGCGACTGTATAACTGCTTGTGTCAGATCAAAGAGAAGCTGGTGCAGCTGATGGAGAAAAGGAAGGAGATGATGTTCAAGTGGGACGACAGATGGGACTGGCTCAGACTCTGTGAGTAAAACCACACCAACCTGTATATACATTATTCCTACAGATCTTCACTTAACTGCCAAAGGCCAAAAGACTAACTGATGTTCTGAAAGCTCATACATGTACAAACCTTGCACATGAAAAAGCACCTTCAGCTTTTGTTCATCAAAGCACTCAAACTCTAATAAGCATAAAACTAAAGACAAAAACGAAGACATTTTATGATAGTGTTTCTGTACGTTTCTCTAACTAAACTTTGGAATTATATATTTATTTGTTTTCAATTATTGAGTGTGCTTCACCGGGCTTAATCCTAGATTTAATTTTTCATTTTTTCCCGTGTTTTTTTCGGTCGACTACTCCTCCCGGAGTTTTGGTTGCACATACACTGTGCTAAAACTTTTCTAAGGGTTTCGACAAACGGTTTTCAAATTATTCGGCAAAAACATGCCAAAAATTCCCCAAATGTTACCCTATGGAGAGGCTAGAGTGGATAACATCATCGCTAGAGTGCAGAGGGAGAGAAAAATGTGTCAAAAAATACATTTGGAAACTGCACTCAAGGCCGCAAATGCCACTCTACAGAAATTATTTACACATAGAAACGTAGGACAATTCGTCTCGTCACTCACATTCGTCGTCAGGGTTATAGTTTGGGCGTAGGATGCACAGATGCGCCATAGACCACCATGTTACCCCCCCCACACACACACACACACTAACTGAAAACTGTCAGTTTAAACTAACACTAACTGATCAGTTTTATACACAAACTGATCAGTTTTATATACACACTAACTGACAAGTTATACACTAATTTCAGACAGACAGACAGACACACACCAACACCTGCTTTATTATCTTAAAAATAAATTGTGATCTAATAATGTATGGCTGAGAATCACGGGCCAGAGCCAAGCACACTCAAAATTATTTAGATTAATTGATTGTTTGGTCAAAAAAAGGAAAAAAAAAATAGGGGGCCATCTCAATCAAGACTAATGTTTGCCAATTTTCCACAAACAAGCAATGGATTCATTTCCACTAAACTGCAGTTACTCAAATTGAAATTAATCCAGATAAGTGCTGCAGCAATGAGAATGCAAAGTCTTATAAGACAAGGCAAGTTTCTTTATAAAGCACATTTCAGCGACAAGGCAATTCAATTGTGCTTTACACAATACATCGGAAGCATCACAACAAAAGGCAGAAAAACACATTAAAAGAGGACATGTAGAGATAATTAAACAAAGCCTTAAAATCAAAGAGAGGAAAATAAATAAATAGAAATAGCTTAATCACAAAAATATATTATAGATAAAATATATTAGCATTAATATGTAGGAAAACCTGAAGGTTCTTTTAAAAAGCTATTACTCAAAAATAACAACTACATTATGAATACTCTCATAATAATTGCCGCTGTCTTTGTTGCTTCTAGTGCTGGAGGTGTGTCAGTTTGCGCGGGACGCCTCGGTGGCAGAGGCCTGGCTGATTGCTCAGGAGCCCTACGTGTCCAGTAAAGACCTGGGCCAGTCTGTGGACGAGGTCGAGAAACTCCTCAAGAGGCATGAAGCCTTCGAGAAATCCACCGCCACATGGGAAGAGCGCTTCTCTGCACTGGAGCGCCTCACGACGGTACGTATAAAAAGCATGAATCACTATGGCTACTAAAAAAAACAGACCCAAAAATGTAATCAAATAATGGATTAGATACTGATTCCAGTTCACTACTTTGTTGCAGCTGGAGTTGTTGGAGCTGAGGAACAGGCAGCAGGAGATTGAGCAGTTCATTAAAGAAGAGCAGCAGTCAGATAAGGACAGCAGGTAACACACATACATGCAGAAAAGCTAAAAAAATGGCCCAATTTAAGTCTGTTGATACATATTGTAGTATAAAAAAATCACACCATATGATGGAAGCAGGAATCTAAAGTCAACAATAGCTCTTTACAATATATGAGAATTTTGGATGATTTAGCGATCCAGTCCGTCTGCTATAATTGACCCATTTGAAGCATTTTAAAATTTGACCATTTTTGACAAAAATCGACATGCTATAGTATGATTTTTTTTTTTGAGGGGGTCATTTTTGGACATCCCATAATATGGTGTTTTTCGCTATTTTTGGACAAATTATACTACCACGTGAATCAACAGACTATAATTGGGCCATTTCTATGCATTTGAAAATTTGACAATTTTTGACAAAAATGAACATGCTATAGTATGACTTTTTTTTCAGTTTTTGAACAGCGCACAATATGGTGTTTTTGGACAAATTATTCTACCACATGTATCAACAGACTATAATTGGGCCATTTCTATGCATTTGAAAATTTGACAATTTTTTTGACAAAAATCAACATGCTATACTATAGTAGGCCTATGACTTTTTTTCCAGTTTTTGAACAGCACACAATATGGTGTTTTTTCGCTGTTTTTGGACAAATTATACTACCACGTATATAAACAGACTATAATTGACCCATTCAAAGCATTTTTAGGCATTTGAAAATTTGACCATTTTTGACAAAAATCAACATGCTATAGTATGATTTTTTTTTTGAGGGGGTCACTTTTGGACATCCCATAATATGGTGTTTTTCCCTTCTTTTCTGGCCATATTATGCTCTAATATGTATCCACAAAGTATAATTGGGACATTTCTAGCACTTTTAGGCATTTTAAAATTTGACCATTTTTTGCCAAAAATTGAAGATGCTATGGTATGACTTTTTTTGAGGGGGTCGTTTTTGGGCATCCCAAAATACAGTGTTTTTCTGTCTGTCTGGCCATATTATGCTCTTATATGTATCAACAGACTATAATGGACCCATTTGAAGCATTTTAAAATTTGACCATTTTTGACAAAAATCAACATGCTAATATGATTTACTGCTAATTTAGGGAGCCAATAAGGTGACACTTGTTGCCATGCATACAGTAGCTTTCTTTTTTTTTGTTAAAATTCTTCGAACACCCAACAATACACCAACTATAAAAACACCTTAATGGGCCATGTTGTCACACTGGGCTTCCACATTATCATGAACAAATAAACTGAAGTTTACTCTTCTACCTAATATATATATATATATATATATATATAAAAAAATTCTTATTCTTTTCTCTTCTTTTCTTCTTTAACATATAGCACTCCTTTAGCGATGACAGTTAGCTCTTAAAGTTATGTACTTACTTGATTCCTGTGGTCTATGTCTAGTACCATCAGGTTGAATGCACTTATTGTAAGTCGCTTTGGACAAAAGCGTCTGCTAAATGACATGTAATGTAATGTAATGTAATGAATGAATCACAACTAGTCTGTTGCCATAAATGACCACCAGCGCAAGAAACAAACAAAAACACTTCACACCTGTTTAGCTAACATTTGCTAAAAAAAAAACACAGAAAAAATCTACAGTGCCAAGCTAGGAATTATTTGACCATTTTAAACAAACAAAAATATATTTATGATACACTGTGTCTTATTGACAGAACAAATGTGCTTGGGACTGAGAGCTACGGATAGTATTGAGATGTAGACAACCACAGTGTTTTGTCTTTTTATGGGGTTGGTTGAAAATAACAAAAAAACAGATTATTTCCAGCCCTAACCTTCAAAGCACACAGTCTCTCTCTCTCCCTCTCTCTACACACATTGTTCTTCACCCGCTGCTCTTAAAAGTCTCTCATGCTAACCTTGCTGCCCTTTTACCTCCAGGAGAGAAGACACAGGTTATGTGGAAGGATCTTCACAGCGCGGCACTACTGAGGAACAGACTCTGGTTAGTAACTACACTCACTTAGCTCCTGTCCTTTCTGCTTTATCATGTTGTGACCCCTGTTTAAGCATAAAAAAAGGAAAACCAGCCTCTATTCTATGCTATTTTGTCACTAGCTCCTTTACTTTCTCTAAAGCAAAACACATTTGAGTCTGTTGAGAACTTCTTTTAAGACTTTATAAAATAATAATAGATGCATAAATCACCTCCAGTCATGCAGGTTGATTGGTCCATTTATCAAAGATTTTTCTCCTCTCATTCTATTTCTGTCTCCATTTTTATAGTATAACAATAAATGGAAAAATAAATAAATGTCATACGCCATATGTCGAAAAATATCTAAAAATGGTCAAACTTTAATATGTCCAAAAAACTCTAAAAATGGCCCAATTATAGTCTGTTAAAACATGCAGGAGTAGTTAGTTTGTCCAAAATTGATTTTTAAAAAAGGACCATATTATAGTTTGTCAAATAATTGAAAGAAACGCCATATGTATGTATGTCGAAAAATGAAGAAAAAAAAAACTTTGCTATGTCAAAAAAGAAAAGAAAAGGCCCTATTATGGTCCGTTGATACATAGAGTGGTAAAATTTGTCTCCTGTCTAATTCTACTTCTGACCCTTGTTTCCTACTACTCCAGCTTGGTTCTGCCCAGCCTGATGTTGAACCCATTTCAGATCAGCGGGAGGAGACAGCCGCTGACACCACAGCACCCATAGTCTCGGAAATGAGAGAGAGCGGCTCTCTGGAGCTGGACGACACCGTCCCAGTCGTGCCCCCGAGACCAGAACCAGAGAAATCTGCCACCATGCCCATGGAGACCCCAAGAGCCCCGGCTGTGCTGCAGGAGGGCATGCTGAGCCGCAAACTAGACGTGGAGGGCTCAGGAAAGAAGGCTTCAAATAGGTAGAGTATTCCTGTGTTGGGAAGATATATTACACTTGAAAACGTGCTTACCATCTTTAATCCATCACAGTGCTCATTAGGTCTACACTAATCTTTTTTAGGGCCCGAGCAGGCAACGACCTGCGAGGTCCCTATTGTATTTCGAATGATTATTTATTAGGGCCAGAGCAGTGTTATAAGTGTTATAGTGTGGCCACGGTACCAAATATGAAATTAGACTGCCACCACAGTGCCACCTAGGGGCCGATCAATAAAACCTTAAAGGGTTATCCTCAGGAGGGCATTGACAATAATTGTACCAATTTTGTATGTTATGTTTTATTTGTATAATGCACAAACTATCCCTTTAATCCTCATACAGTGTCTGAAGGAGGACTCTTAACTGATATGTATAAGTTAGAAGAGGCAGGTAGCAATGGTGGAAAGTAACTATGTACATTTACTCAAGTACTGGACTTAAAGTACAATTTTGAGGTACTTTTATGTACATTTTATATAACTTTATACTTCTACTCCACTACATTTTGAGGCAAATATTGTACTTTTTACTCCTCTACATTTAGCTGACAGCTTTAATTACTTTTCAGGTCAAGATTGAAAATGAAAAACATGATACATTTAAAATGATTACCCATTTTTGTAAATTAAACCACTTAAAAGTTTACTAGGTAGTTAAAATGAGCGGAGTGGAGTCATTTCACAGTGTGGTATTAGTACTTTTACTGAAGTAAAGGATCTGAATACTTCTTCCACCACTGTCCTTTTTACTTCTTCACTTTTTTTTAAAACTTTTTTTAACAGTTTTTTAAACTTTTTTTTTTAACTTTTTTTTTTTTAACTTTTAAAAAAAATTTTTTTTTTTAACTTTTTTTTTTAACTTTTAAAACTTTCTTTTTAAAACTTTTTTTTTTAAACTTTTTTTTTTTTTTTTTTTTAAAAGCTTTTTAAAAAAAACATTTCAGGGCGAATACTGCGCAGTACGCCGCGGCCCCGCGGCGTACTGCGCATGCGCGGCCCTGGTGTTTACTGCGCATGCGCGGCCCTGTAGCGCATGCAGCAAACACCGGGGCCGCGCATGCGCAGTACGCCGCGGGGCCGCGCATGCGCAGTATTCGCCCTGAAATGTTTTTTTTAAAAAGCTTTAAAAAAAAAAAGTTAAAAAACAAAAAAGATTTAAAAAGAAAGTTTTAAAAAGAAAGTTTTAAAAGTAAAAAAAAAAAAAGTTTAAAAAAAAAGTTTTTAAAAAAACTTAACACAAAAAAAGGAAATTTGTTAATACACAACTCCTACCACATGACTACTGTAATAACCAGCTATTAGAGTTACAGAGCAGTGAGCTGTTCTTTGTATTTCTCATTAATCAAATTAAGTTTTAATGGAGTGTTGATGTTATTATGGCTCTTGTAATTGGGATTAAATCAAATTAATCTCTCCATTATTGCCTGAAATGATCAATACTTAAGCCCTTCATTCCCTACCTCTCCTCTTCCTCTCAGGTCATGGAACAACTTGTACTGCGTGCTGAAGCCGGGTCAGCTCTCAGCCTATAAGGACGTCAAGAGCTGTGGCCACGGGGTGACGTATCACGGCGAGGACCCCTTGTCTCTCAGTAACGCCAGCTGGGAGATCCTTACAAACTACAAGAAAAAGAAGCACGTCGCCAAACTACGGTGAGAGTCCAATTCTATCTTCAGGTTTTCATATCAGACCTCTCAGAGCAAACATTTTCTCTTGTTGTCTGAAAAGCACAGGTGTTAGTGAGAACACTAACGATGGCTCTGCTCTGTTCAAGTTTGAACAGATGACAGTGAGCAAGCATGCACAATGCCATGAACGTGAAATCAAAGCAGCTAAATGGAATTCAGCCATCATTCATTTAATTATTTAAACCTGTGCTTTTCCAAGTCAAAATGTCTTCTATGAAACAGGCCTGTTGTCTCACTAATAAAGCAACAAACAGATTAAAGTAACAAAGAACAAACCAGTTTCATCCAAACATATTTGAAATCAAAACAGCAAAGCTCTGACAAACTTTCTAACATTTTGGGAAATATGCTTATTGGCTTTCCTGCCAAGAGTTGGATATAAAGATCAAGTGTGGTTTTATGGGGGATTATGTGCTCTCAGCCCAGAAATAATACCACAGATAATCCCCCACAAAACCAAATCTGTTGTCTTATTTTGTACGTTTTTAACAGATGACAAATAACATGTTAATTAATGAGCTGAAGAGGTGGTAGTAGGCAGATGTTTTTTCAGCTTGGGACAGAGCAGACTAGCAGTTTTCCCTGGATTGGATGCTAAACTAAGATAACCGACTGCTGTCTTCTGTGGCCCTTATTGTTAATAGTTGCTACAAACATGAACACATTGTTTTTAAAGTTCGCCAGAGCTTTAGATTACTTATACATTTTTTTTTGTGGAAACTGGTTTATTTTTTGTTCCTCTCAAGACCAAAGCAGAAGTATAAACTCCAAACTTACATACAATAAACTTTTTTTTTTTTTCCCCCCATTCTCTCAGACTTGCAGATGGTGGTGAATATTTCTTCCAGTGTAAAGACGAGGTGAGTGTCTACCCAGTGAGACAAACGATGAATAACTTTTAAAAACTTTGCACGGCTCACGTAAGACTGAATGTTCTGGACTTGGCATTAAACTACATGATCTTTGACCCTATGTACTGTAAAGCAGCAGACACAGGCTGTAAAGCTGCATTCAGAACATACATATTTACATTTTATTTGACGAGCTCTTTTAGTTTTCTATTTCTGGCCTTGTCTGAGCAATTTGGTTTTTACTATCAGTTACCAAGACTATTCTATAGGGAGCATTGAGATTTACAACATAAAATAATTCATAAAGAGGAATTTTTGATCTATATCACCCTAACAAACACATTATTTACAGTTTAATTCTAAATGTGTGAACCACCTCCACTCTTTAATTTTCTTAAATACACCAAGAGACAAAAGCATACGTGGCGCCAGTGGAGGTGGACTTCCCTTTGTAAACCTCTCTGGTGTGTGTGTGTGTGTGTTTAATTTTAGGAGGAGCTCCAGCGTTGGAGCCAGGCCATGGAGAAGGCCGTTCAGCCCCTGGCAGCAGAGGAGGCGTCGGGGCCCTCAGGGGCCAAAGCCCACAGCCTGCCCTCCTCCTCAACTGCCCTCCCTGAGCCCAGCTCTGCCAAGAAAGACAAGGAGAAGAAGTTCAAGTTTGCCAAGAAGAAGTGAAAGGAGACGGGGGAAGGCCATCGGGAGGGGGGGTTGCCTTGGCAACCTGGAAAGAGAAAGTAGTATTTGTGTACAATCAGTCAAAGCGAGCTTTTTAATCACTAGGTTTTTTTTAAATATTATTTGCAAGAATTACCATAAATATTGTAGTTTAGGTTAAAGCCATCACTCTTTTGCCTGTATTTAAGCCAGTGTATCATTGCAAAGGTCCACGTTTTTCTTTGTGTTCTTTTTAAAAAAAAATGCCAAATTCAAAGCAATTAAATTAAAGCACAGGAATGCTCCTTTCACACTCAACCAAAGAATGTTTGTAAAACTTTGCTTTTGCTGCAGTTTTTTGCTTTTTATTACGGCATGCTTTGATATAGCCATGTACAATATGAAGGCCTGTAATGAACATGGGGTGACACGAGAGTACAAAGGAGTACTTTTATTCATCTGCCTTATACAATGGTTGTGAACTGTAATACTGTGCTGTTTGAATTTGGGGCGCTAAACGCTACTTCTACAACCGGAGTGAAGTTAACAGGCTTTAAAAAGCTTTGTAAATGCGGTGTAAAGACTTGGTGATGGGCAAACTGTAGTGCAGTGCTGTACAGTGCACACACACACCAAGTGTAATTGCAGGCATGCAAACTAAATGCTCTATGCACTGTGAAGAGTTTGACTGTTGAGATTTTAAATTGATAACGTATGAGCAGACACCACAAAGAGTCAGTTCTGAATATAGATCCAGTCAGATTGTATTCTCAACTGAACAGTGGCAGTAGTTATTTTCTGTGAACTTGAAATATATTCAACACTTGTGTATTGAACCCTAAATTTCATATCTATTCATTAACATAAATACATATACAGTATATATATCTACAGATGCATGAAGTATGTTTTACGTTAGTTTGATATGGTGCTATTGTGATATTCCTGAACCTTCAGTCAAGACCACCTTGACCTGCCTTATTTGTCTTCAACTTTGGCTTGTAAATGTATTCTTTGTTGTATTTATCTGAGGGGTGTTGCATAAGGAAAACAGGTTTTGTGAAAAGCCTGACTTGAAATGATGCCAACAAACTGAATGAGGATTAATCTGCTTCCTGGAGAAAAGCCTAGTTTATTTTGAAACACAAACCTGTGTCATGAAGCATTAATAACAAGAAAATGGACAAAACTTTCTATGTAAACTTAGTGTTAAAAGATGCAGGATACCGCTGAACAAATTTAAAATATACAACAAAACCCCAGCTGGGGAATTTAGTTTTAGCACAAAATTAAGACTAATCTGATTTTTTAGAAACTAAAGTTCTACATTAGTTGGCTTTTGCTTCTTGGTTTAAACAACTGAAATAACTTCCGTATGTTGAAATTACTGTTTAAATACCTTCAGATTGATGACTTCATCAGACTGAATTCTGAGCAGACTCTTTAATTTTATGTAATTGGCATTTAAAAAGAGAACAAATGGTGGAAATGCTGATTTCCATGAGCCTACAGTCATAGATTGAAGTTGTTTTTGTTGTTCTTTAAATTGCAGTGCAGATTGTAATAAATATTTTTCATTTATTTCAGTAATAAAATTGTGAATATCGTATTGTCAAAAGAATCAATGCATCGTATCGTGAGGAAACTAGTGATTTACATCTCGAATGGTACCCTAGGTCAGACTTATTAAAACGTAATTTATAAAGAAAATTATTGATGCAATGAGCTTGTTTTCACTGATAATCTCTCTTTATGAAACACCCCTCTCACCTCAAACTAGATTTTATTTATCAGAAATGTTGAGTGTCAAATTAAAGCCAACTAGCACTCTTTTAAAAACAGAAAAAAAAGTTTTACAGTACCAGCCAAAGTCCAGGACAACCTGTGGGTCAGATGATTCTTGACTGCTTTTCCAAACCACACGACAGGACCAGGCATGTTTTTTACCTAAAGGTGAGATTCATACAGTAGCAGAATGGAGCTGAGGGAATGAGTCTTTAATATGAATGTAACAGGAGGAAGAGAAGGAAGTGAGAATTTGGTACGATTCAACAATAAAGCCATTATAGAATAAGATACACAGGGAATATAGAGTATGTACAGAATGTGGAACTGCATTTATAGATGTTGTCACATACACACCACTGCCGTCTTGCCTTGTACTGTGGGCTCCGTCCCTGAACTACGACCCAACTCAAGTGACCTCATTGAAATGATGGAAGTCAGGTGTAGAAAGATAAACAAGACCGTTCAGCTCAAGAGGAAATAAGGTAGCATCATGATTATTTACATTCACAAACAGGAACAAATTTGTCTGCTTGTGGCCGTGTGAACAAGAAATACAGATGTTTTTCTGTGTTCAGAGGGCCAGAACTTCACTTCTATGCTACTAGTACAAGTAGTTACATTTTTCTGTTAGAAACACACCTCGAAATGGTTTGGGGAAACTTGCATCACACATACTCAGTCTTGTTTTTCTTGGTCACTATATCTACAGTAACTCAAGACTCTTGACACTTCCTACTCTGTCACCTCCATCCACTTTGTTTATTCCTCCACTCCTTCCTACCTGCCTTTTCTGTTCAGTGGTTTTTAATCTGCATTTTGTACTCTCTAGCTATGTAAAATATCCAGAAATGTTGACAGGAAATATCAAATACATTTTGAGAGAATAAAGTTTAAAAATAAACTCCTGAAACTATACGGTTTGGGTTTTTATTTATTCACATTTTCTAACTTTTTTTAAAATTCATGTCCACATGCCGATTTTTAATGAGTAGTATTAATTCCAACTGTTAAAACATTAAAAGAAAAGGTGCAATGAAATGAGTTTCAGAATAGGTTTATTTAATACAAACAATTTAACAGAGGCAGGTGTGAAACAATGGCAGTTTTTACTTTGTTCAACAGTCATTTGTTAACTAAGCTAATTTCAGATAAGGCGAGCTGCGTAGGAACATATTCATAAATCGACAGAAACGGCTGGATTTACATTCCGGTTGCTGTTGGTAAAACAATGAATAAACAGCCTCGAGACAGCGAGTCAGCCTCAGGCTTGACTAATTAGATCTCAGCTGACAAGTAACAGGCTGACGGTGATCACTTGTAGCAATACAAAGCCCTGAATAACAGTTCATTTCAATCTTTACAAACTCAATAGGTGTATGCCTGCAGCGGAGCATACAAATTATCATTTTTCTTCAAAACAAATAAGCCAGAAGATGCAGACGAGAGATATTTTCAGCATACTGCATTACTTTATCATTAGCCAATTTTCCACAGCGAGGCCTAAACACAGGCTGGCAGGACTTACTCTGCTTCTACATTTACTCCTTAAACAATCTTCATTTACATGTATACTTTTGCATCTTGCTGCCAGCAGTAATTTCTCAGCCTGGCTACGGCTTCAACAAAACAAATTATGCTTTCCATCATCAGATATTATCATTTTACTGCAGCTCTGCTGTGAAAACTGGCTATATACAGAACAGATGCAGGAGGAGCTGTTTGTGATACAATGGCTGTTACAACACAACCATGGATCATCTATAAGGCATCGAGAGGGTTTCTGCACATTCTCCTATTTCTAAATGATTTTTTTCCACACTAATTTCTTTCATTTTTAACATTCAAGGTTGTTTTCATAATGACAAAACTGCTGCATATGCCATAATGACAACAACCTAGTGAGCATATATGAGAAATGATAGCGTATTAAACCATGTACAGCCGTGTGTTTCAGAACTGAACATTTGTTTTCATACTTTTACAGACTGAGCAATTATCAGACTTGAGGAAACTAATTTTCCGCACATTACCAGACTTGTGTAGGAACCCTGCAAAGGCTGTTAAATCTCCTCTCGGGTGCTATAAATCTCTATTAACCAGGAGGGGATGAAGAAAGAAGAATGAAATTAACAGAAGGACGATAGACAATTAATATAAACAGCTACAATATGTTTCAGTATTTACATCGAGACTGCAGTCCGAGTGAAAAACCGCAATAGAGACTAAATATGAAGTTCAGCAGTTGAGCCGCTGATGACAAATCTACTGTTATATTTCACATATTCAGTGTTATTATAAAATAAACTCGAGGCTTTGGAGGATATAAAGATGAACATTCCTCATGATGCTTACTGACCCGCCTTCACATTTGAAGGACAAGTGATTACGAGTATATATTAAATTTCTAACACAACTTCAGCGCCTTACAATTTTTTACAACAACCTTGACTTCTAATCAGTCAGATTAAAAAAATAATGCAAAATTGCTATCATTCAGGGGTAGGTGCTTTGAATTCCAGCATGAAAGGATTTGCCGTGACTCACTCCAAAGCACAGTAATCTTTTTTTTTTTTGTTTGAAATAGCTTTAACATCTGAAATGGCATAAATGACATGAGAAAAAGGTGTTAAAAAACACAACTTTATTCACAAGTCATTTCTGCTTGATTAAGATTAAATAAACACGTCATCTCAATATAATACATGATACAATAAACTTAATTACACATTGAACCAATAAGAATTTAGGTAAGATGTTTTATGATTAAATTGGGATGTGACCATTAGAGGGTGACACATGAAGTAATGCAGAGCTGTATATCACTAAAAGACAGCTAATGTATCCATGAGCTCATCTATACAAACCAGAGACGCACACAAAGAGACAGTTCATAATTCTTGACTTTTAGAGAAAGGCAAAACGGTGAAGAAATAAGAGAAAAGCAGCTGACCTGTGCTTCTTCCCTTTCTGTTAATGTTGAGATATGATACAACAGGCCGGGTGCATATTTGGTATCGAACAGCAGTGATAGATGGGCAGTCAGCTGCTTCCTCTTTTGGTGCATTTTCTGATGCCCTTGCTGCTTCTCAAAGTCCAGCATGACTATGAATGCTTGTTGTGTCTAAGGAGATTCTGGTGGCAGCCAATTCATAAAATGTAGAAATGTTTATGTATTTTATTTACATCTTAGTGCAGTATAAGGCGAGCATGCTGCTGACAAATATATTCTTCCTGACTTTTTTTTTTTATGTCAAAGAGCATATTCGTGCAAGTCTGCAGTGTGTGTGTGTGTGTGTGTGTGTGTGTGTGTGTGTGTGTGTGTGTGTGGCGACAGAGGCTCAAGGTTGATGGATAAAACTGGCAGAAGCAGGGTTCTTTGTCTACTTGATGAGCTTGTTGGCTCTCTGGTTCGCTTCATCAATACGAAGCCTGTTCATGTCCGCCTGAACGAAAGAAAAGAGACGGGGTCAAAGGGGGCTGTTATACAAATATTCACCCTTTTTCTTTTCATTTAACAATTCACTGATTTTAAATGCATTTAAAAAAACATTTAGGGTTCCCTGTGGAGTTTTTGAACTCTAGTGCCATTGAGCTGCCCCCCCCCCTTTTTTTTTAAGAGAGGGTCCAAGTTTTGTTTGTCTTGTGCACGAGGTTGCACATGCACGCGGGTGAGTCCTGCCAAGGTTTCACACTATTCTGCTGATATACAGGTGGTGGTAATGCACCAAGATGTGCTGCAACAGCGTAACTGGGGTTTCATGAGAAAAAAATACAGGAAAATAGGAGCTTTTCATACGCTTTATTAAATGGGTTTATCACATTAGTTTGGCCCCGATTACACAGATTGCATTTTAGCAGCCTGGTGTGGCAAGTTTTAATTCTGTTCAATAAAGAGATGCTTTTTGCACACTGCTTGTGTGTCTCATCTGGTTAGACTTAATCTCCGAGCAGAAAAGTGCCAATGTCATTTCAGTATTTTCCCCATTGTCAAATCCAATCAATTGAGAGAGAGGCCGTCCCTGAGTCTTCCTAAAATAAGCCTTGAACCGAGCACCATCCTAGCTGATGGTACCCTTTATTTGTCCTCCTTCTGAGGGTCTTTGTGCAAATTAAGTCACCTCCCATGGTAAGGACAGATCCATTCAGTCAGGCAAAGGGCAGGTGTTTTGGGAGTTGCTAAGCAATAAAGAAAAATTAAAAAAGCCAAAACAAACTGGGCTCTGTCTGGTCAGGGCGTCTTCCAGCTAGAAGGGCTGTGGGGCATGTTTTAAAGGTTGCAAAACTCGCTCTGTCTGATTGGGGCCTTAGTTTATTATAACATCTTCAGGGCATCTTGACTGCACTTAATTGCATTTGCTAGTTAAAAAGGTAGTGGAAGTCACAAAATAAATCTAGAAACACATTATGTGCTCTGATCAAACACCCCCTGTGGGGTTTTCTGGTATATATTAATTGTTTCTCATCATAATGCAATATGTTTATTTTTGAGGCCCCACAAACATGTTGAATAAATGGCCTTCCTCCTTTCCCAAAGCAAATTTAGAAAGAAAAAAAAATCTAAATCCTGCATTGTTTACACCCATGCTTACAAACTAAAAGTCTTCCTTCTTCCTTACTGACTATTACCTGTCAATCAGTGGGACAGTGTGAAACCATGGGCAGGTATGCACATAATAATACAAACAAAACAGAGCCCTGCTTGAAAAAACAAGATTTTGTGGTGTTACAAGAGGTGAAAAACTCCACAGGGTACCTGTCATAGGGCCATCAAGCCTGATAATAAAAAGTATTTTTTGTTTGACAAAATCATGTAATCTATCTATAACCAAACTTTAAAAACAAACATTAAAAAATATCCACATTCATAATTTCTTATTAGGATGACACAACCTGCTAAGGTGTGCAATCAAACACATAAAACTTCAGCTTAAAAGAGACTAAAAAAAACAGCTGACTGCTTACCTTGGCATTGATGTTGTCGATGTGTTTGTTGTGCTTGTCGATCTCGTTGCCCATGTCCTGAGCCATATTTTTGAGGTTGCCAATGATGCTGCCGACGGCTTCCAGATTCTCCTCCATCTCATCCTCGCGTGCATCGTTGGTTACCCTGCAGAATTTTCCAAATCTGTCAAATGTATTCCATTCTAGCAACTATTTACAATTTATAATTTAAGATTAAGATTTCCTTTATTAGTCCCACAACGGGGAAATTTCAAGTGTTACAGCAACAAAGTGGATAGCAAAAAACAATAAATAGTAAACAGCAGTATAAACTACAAAAATAAATAATTAAAACAAAATAAAAAAAACTTTAGGAACATAATATACATGTAGACAAAGTCAGCAGTTGGATATGGATCATAGCACAGAGAGAAATTATAGGAATATTGTATTGACAACATTTTTCTGACGACATGATGGTAAAAGATTCTTGAGGAAACAAAACGACCAGGGCCCCACCTCTTGATGTACGGGCCGGTGGGTGCTGGGGCGTTCACCTGGCCAGCCTGGCCGTTACGAACACCCGAGGGCTGCCTTGAGACGACTCTGGAGCCGTTGGAGTCAACTTCGCCATCACCTCCTCCAATACCCCAGGTCTTCTTGTATTTTGAGTCATGCTCGATAGATGAGACCCTGGAGGAAACAACAGAACGTCAGTACCAGGAAATCTGGAAGAATGTTAATTAAATAAAAATACAAACAAATGGACAAATGGAGCTCTACAGGTACATATCAAAAAAATTAGAATATCATCAGAAAGTTCAATATTTTTTGTCAATAATTTCAGAAAGTGAAACTCTTACATTATATAGATTCATTATGCATAGAGTGAAATATTTCTAGCCTGTTTTTCTTTCTGACTTAGAGAAAATGAAAACCCAAAACAGTCCGCAGTCAGTGGTGATTTGGGGCCATGTCCTCTGCTGGTGTTGGTCCACTGTGTTTTCTGAAGTCCACAGTCAACATAGCAGCCATCTAGCAGGACATTTTAGAGCTCTTCATGCTTCCACGAGCTCTTTGGAGATGCTGATTTCACTTTGCAGCAGGACTTGGCACCTGCCCACACTGGCAAAAGGTACCAAAAGCTGCTTCAGTGGCCATGGTGTTACTGGGCTGGACTGGCCAGCAAACTCTGCTGAACTGAACCCCATAGGAGTCTATGGGCTGTTGTCAAGAGGAAGGTGAGAGACACCAGATGACCTGAAGGCTGCTATAAAAGCAACATGGGCTTCCATTACACCTCAGCAGTGCCTCAGGCTGATCTCCTCCATGCTACACAATATTAATGCAGTAATGTATGCAAAAGGAGCCCAACCAAGTATTGATGTATAGAAATGAACACACTTTTCAGAAGCCTGATTTTCTGAATCGATTGGCTTTAATCAGAAAGTTCATGAAGCCACTCACTCTTTTAACCACACCCTCGACCTTGTGTTGACGTATGGGATTGAAATTGAACATTTAATAGTTTTCCCACAAAATCCTGTGTTATCATAGCCTGGCTAACACCAGACCAAATCTCATTGGAGATTAGGTCTGGACACCTACAATGCTTTTCTCCGTAGAGGAGGTGTGGTTTACGATCCTCCGGAGCCGTTTATTGGGCGCTTAGAATGTCTATCAAAGCGTCTGTAGGTAGCTCTTAGCCAATCAGATCAGTTATACCAGATGACGTAGTAGAGCAACAGAGATGGATGTTTGTTGTGTGTGTGTCTGTGAGAGAGTGTTGCTGCTGCGTTGCTTCTCCAGTTCTCGCTTTCTGCAAGATTATTTATTTTCACGCTTTATTCCCCCTCATGTCATTCAGCCACACACATCCACTGATTTTATGGGCAATAAACAAGCTGCTGCGGGTCTCTGGGGGCTCCGCTGTCTCCCGATTCGGAGCGAGATCTCCGGCGGTGACCGGCGGTCTCACCGGCTCGGCGCAACGAGCCGCAGAAACCGCCCGAGCGGCGCTAATAGCCCCGCTACCGGTGATCTCGCTACGAGCCGGGGGACAGCGGAGCCCCCAGAGACCTTTCGCCTTTCAACTTTGGCTCTAAACTATTTAAAACACCATCTACAGCTAAAGAGAGTTTCGCGTCTGCAGCAGCCATGTTGGATCCGGAAAGCTTCCAAGTGCCGAGTAGTACGCGTCATCGTCTCACCGTCCCTCCCCGCTCTGTGATTGGATCCCTAAAACAGGGCTAGCGAAATCGCTTAGTTTCCAGACTGGCTGGAGGTTCGAAATCAAATTCGAGCGCGCAAGGCAGTCTGGGTATACCCAGGCTAGTGTTATCAGACCATTATTTAATAACTTTTGAAGTCCTGCTATTGGACTACTCGCTAATAAGCAAGAGTTTCTACACTAGATGTCTATCTGATAGGGCTGTAGCTAAGTTCAAGGAAGTGATTCCACCTGTCTTTAACTCTTTGTCGTGCTCCAACATAATAGAGGACTATGTTAACTTCAGTCCCTCCCTAATTGATAACTTTGTCGACAGTACTGCAGATTCACTGCGAACAACGCTAGATTTTATTGCCCCACTAAAAAAGAAAATAATAAAACAGAAAAAGTTAACTCCATGGTACAATTCTCAAACCCGTGAACTGAAGCAAATTTCACGAAAGCTCGAAAGGAAATGGCGTTCAACTAAGCTGGATGAATTTCTTTTAACCTGGCAGGACAGTCTTAAAACATATAAGAAAATCCTCCGTAAAGCCAGATCAGCCTATTATTCGTCATTAATTGAGAAAAATAAGAACAACCCAAGATTCCTTTTCAGCACTGTAGCCAGGCTGACAGAGAGTCACAGCTCTATTGAACCATGTATTCCTATTGCCCTCACTAGTAATGATTTTATGAGCTTTTTCAATGAGAAAATTATAACTATTAGAAATAAAATTCACTACCTCCTGCCATTAACTGGTACTGAGGCATCCTTAAACCCTGGAGCCTTAGAAACGGGTACAAACCCTGATAAATATTTAGATCGCTTCGCTCCCATCACTTTCCAACAACTAACCTCAATGATTTCCTCATCTAAACCGTCAACCTGTCTCCTAGACCCCATACCAACAAGGCTGCTTAAAGAGGTTCTACCTTTAACGGGTACTTCTTTCTTAGATGCAATCAACTTGTCATTATTAACAGGCTACGTGCCACAATCATTTAAAGTAGCTGTAATTAAACCTCTTCTGAAAAAGGTTAATTTAGATCCTGGCGTTTTAGCAAACTATAGACCAATATCTAACCTCCCCTTCATCTCTAAGATCCTGGAGAAAGCAGTCGCAAATCAGCTTTGTGATTTTCTTCAACACAATAGTCTATATGAGGACTTCCAGTCAGGATTTAGAACTCATCATAGCACAGAAACAGCATTGGTAAAAATTACAAATGACCTTTTAATTTCTTCTGATAATGGACTTGTCTCAGTCCTTGTCTTACTAGATCTGAGTGCTGCATTTGATACAATTGACCATCGTATCCTATTACAGAGACTGGAACATGTAATTGGCATTAGAGGAACGGCACTAGGCTGGTTTAAATCGTACTTATTAGACCGTTTCCAGTTTGTTCATGTGAACAATGAATCCTCCGTGCGCACTGATGTTAACCACGGTGTTCCACAGGGTTCTGTGCTTGGACCAATTTTATTCACCCTTTATATGCTCCCTCTAGGTAATATAATTAGAAAACATTCAATTAACTTTCATTGTTATGCTGATGACACTCAGTTATATATATCAATCAAGCCAGGTGAAACTGATCAGCTAGCCAAACTAAATGCATGCCTTAAAGACATAAAAACCTGGATGGTCCACAACTTCCTAATGTTAAACTCGGAAAAAACAGAAGTGATTGTACTGGGACCCGAACACCTCCGAAACTCATTATCTAAAGACTTAATTAGCATCGATGGCATTACCCTGGCCTCCAATACCACCATAAGGAATCTCGGAGTTATCTTTGATCAGGATCTGTCATTTAACTCCCATATAAAACAAACTTCAAGGACTGCATTTTTTCACCTACGTAATATTACAAAAATTAGACACATCCTGTCTCAAAAGGATGCAGAAAAATTAGTTCATGCTTTTGTTACTTCAAGGTTAGATTACTGTAATTCCTTACTGTCAGGCTGCTCCAATAAATCCCTTAAAACTCTTCAGTTAGTCCAAAATGCTGCGGCTCGTGTACTAACAAGAACCAAGAAAAGAGATCATATTTCTCCTGTTCTAGCTTCGCTGCACTGGCTCCCTGTAAAATCCAGAATTGAGTTCAAAATCCTTCTTCTTACTTACAAAGCTCTAAATGGTCAGGCACCATCATATCTTAAAGACCTCATAATGCCATATTACCCTTCTAGAGCACTACGCTCCCAAAATTCTATGTTACTTGTGGTTCCTAAAGTCCTTAAAACTAGATTGGGAGCCAGAGCCTTCAGTTATCAAGCTCCTCTCTTGTGGAATCATCTCCCAGTGTCAGTTCGGGAGGCAGACACCCTCTCTTTATTCAAGAGTAAACTTAAAACTTTCCTCTTTGACAAAGCCTATAGTTAGGGCTGGCCGAGGCCTGCCTTGGACCAGCCCCTAGTTATGCCGCTATAGGCCCAATGTGTCGGGGGACACGATACACCGGGGCCCTCTCTCTCTCTGTCCCAATAATACATGACACAAGCTTTTATTTTCCCAGAATACTCGCACTTTTCTCTGCTCTCTCTTCACAGGGTGTGGAGCTGTGGTCCTGCTCCATCACTCCTGCTGGTCTCACTGCTGTGGATCTGGTCCGGCCCCAGATGGGAATGTTCCTCTCCTGGTCCACTCCCCATCACTACTGGCCAATGGTGGCGCATCATCACCTGCTGCTGTGCCCCCCCAACCCCCCCCCCCAAAAACTCCTGCTCCTCTCTCTCTCTCTCTCTCTCTCTCTATCTCTCTCTATCTCTATTGCCCCCCCCTCCCAACCTCTATCTACTCTACTCTGTTGACCTGCCCTGTACAACGACATCTATTGCACGTCTGTCCGTCCTGGGAGATGGATCCCTCCTCTGTCGCTCTCCCTGAGGTTTCTTCTTCTTTTTCCCCTGTTAAAAGGGTTTTTTAAAGGAGTTTTTCCCTGGCCGATGTGAGGGTCTAAGGACAGAGGGTGTCGTACCATGTACAGTCTGTGAAGCCCTTTGAGGCAAATCTGTGATTTGTGATTTTGGGCTATATAAATAAAATTGATTTGAAATTGATTTGATTTGAGTTTAAAATATTCTCTTTTTTTTTTTTTAAATTGATCTTAGGCAATATTCTAATTTTCTGAGACAGAGTTTTGTGTTTTCATTATCTGTAAGCCATAATCATCAAAATTACAAGAAATACAGGCTTGAAATATTCCACTCTATGTGTAATGAATCTATATAATGTATGAGTTTCACTTTCTGAAATGATGGACAAAAAATATTGAACTTTTTCACGATATTCACATTTTTGGAGATGTACCTGTAAATAAAAGTATCCACAACAGGTTTAATGGGCTTCAAGTCAGCTATTATTATAGACACAGTTGATCATAAAGAAAGTTAAAAAAAAGATTCCCTACCTTATCTTATGATACTCATCAAAGAATCCTCTTCTCCAATGTGAAAGCATTTTGGAAAGATTTTTTTACCCATGTTTAGAACCAGATATGATCTTACTATGCACACACACTGACACTGCATATCGACTTGGTTTGACTGAGAGGGTCTTTAAGTATGCTCTGCACAGAGCAGCACACCTGTCATGTTAACAACTTGGTAAGAAGACTGTCACGTTCTACCCATTCATAAACCAGTGCTCACAAAGCGTATGCGCAATCTTTTTGCCTTTCAAACACATATTTGACAGGCAAATTTGTGTTTTCTTGTCTGCATGTCATATCATACCTCTTGCTGTACTCATGTGAAGACACACAGACAGATTAGAGTCATGAGGGTTCAATCCACTGATAATAGAGTTGTGATGAGGGAGATGTTGCTGGTTCTGGAAGTTTGTCCCAGTTGTGTAGTCCCATTTTAATGTTTTTATTTAAATTATATTCTCTGTGTTACAGAACATAAAAACACAGGACTCTCCTCAAAAATGGAACAATCTTAGAAGTTTATGGAATGGCCACGAGGGCGGGGTATTGATTTAAAAAAAAGTTATGTTGTACCCCTTTTCAACCAAAGCAGTTCCAGGGCCAGTTTGGAGCCGGTGCTCTGAACCGGTTTGCTTTTTCTACAGGCTAGAAAGCCACATGTCGGTATACATCTAAGCCCTCTCTGCAAGTACAATAACAACGGCAGTCTACATTGTCTTTACAACACATCTGTGCTGTTCATCTTGATCACTATATTGCCCCTTTTTCGACCAAGCCCTCTCCTGGCCAGTGCCAATTGGTGAACTGGTTCTTTGGTTTTCGACCGCCAAAAGAATGCTAGCTAGCCCGTATTAATCACACTGCAGTTAAACAAATCAAATAAATGAATGATACACGTTTTAGTTGGTCTCTCTCAACGGCACCGAGTTGGTCTTCAAGACCAGCGCAGAGTTGGTGCCGCTGTGGAACCAGTTTTCTGGTCGAGAGTCAGTCCTTTGCTGATGAAAACCAAAGAACTGGTTCACGATTGGGCACGGCTTGGTCAAAAAGGAGTATTAGAGTGACACCCCTAGCAGTACAGTACTTTAATTACATTTTTTATTCAGCTTCAAAAGTGAATGAATTCAACCGGATTTACTCCGTTGTTAGTCAAGAATTTAAAACAGAGTTACCCATGATACTGCTATCTACACAACGCAGTTCCTTCAACTTTTTTAAAATCAAAGAATAAAGAGAGATATTTTGAAACAAAGTTGGTCAACTCTTGCACTCTTGATTTGAGTTTTATGCCTTATCAAGTTGAAAGTGTTCAAAATAGACTTTTTACTTCTTCAACCAGACTGCATAACAGAATTCCTCCCATTCTACATGATGTAAGAAAATAAAAATGTACCAAAACAAAATGTGCAAATGATCACAACACTGGTTCACTTCTTTTATACAGTCTTTTCACCTTATGCTGCCCTGCACATTTTTTTCCGACGCTGACGTCTGTTTCTTTATGCCTAACAGCTGGTCTCAGACAGTAACTCCTCATAGCTCAAAGGTTTTTCAAATAGGCGTTATTTGAATAAAATATGATCTCACATTAGGAATCTAAATGGTTACCAGCAACTGTTTTTAAGCTTAAAAACAAGACACAGTATAGAAGCGCCCTTGTTCAAGGAAAAATTAAGGTCAATATTGCTAATATCACTGTGAAGTTAAATCACAAACCAGCTAAATACCTGCTCCATATGATCATGCTAAATTCAAGCACAGCACACAGAAAATCACGGAGAAAAGCCTGATAACACACAACAGTGATTTGGAGGCTTCAGCAGCTCTGAGTGTACGGTGTACCTGTCACAGGGGCAGACACACAGGCCGCAGCACTTGGAGAGGTCAGTCAGGTTTTTCTCAGCCTGTCTCATGTCGTGGTTGATCTGGTCCATGCCCTCGTCCACACGCTTCAGCTGCTCTGAAACACACACAGGCACACCACACCATGTCAGACTCTGCTTTCCTGCATCTGGCTACAGTTTATACACTAGGGTTTTTCTTATTGATGATTTCGTTTTGTTCATCAAAATTTATCCATTTTTTAGAAGAGATTCAATTAAACTTTAATGATTCCTGTGGGGATTCCTAAATTGGGTCAATAAATGGGTCATTGCAGCAGCAAAGAAAATGAGATAAAGATAACAAAAAAAGAACAGAGTGCAGATGATAATAATAATTACAAAAGCACTTTTCTAAATCAAGGATACTTACACAAAGTTAGAGGCAAAAAATAAAAGATTTTGTTGATATTTCAGGATGTACATTTTAGAAATTACTACGAAAATCAAATATTTTCTATGATAATTCTGCCTTATACTTAAAACGCACTCAAACACAGATATGTCTTATTTAATTTCAACACCACCTCCTTGAGGGAAATGCTGCTGTTCTACACCAAGCACCATGGTTATAGTAAATGTGTAAAAACACGGCTTTACTGGTGCCCGTTCTTTATTACACTTAACACAAAAGGCTTTTTAAGTTACTTACAGTCACACAGGGAGGTTAGCACAAATTCCTTCAACTCTACGTTAGAAAATGTCACATTTCTTTGGGCATAACATTGTCAAACATTTTGTCCTTGCAGTTTCTCTATAGCAGAGACATCCTTGAGAGCTCGCTTGACTGCCTCAAGTGATAAAAGAAAAACATCTCTGCAAAAATCAAAACAGGAAATCTATTCCCTTAAATCATTGTAAGACTTCTTTGAAATGAAAGGTTACTGGAATAATGAAATGCATATTGTGGCACAATGACACCTGGCAAACGAAAAGAAAAAGCAAACAAATGCACAAGGATTTGTTTACTAGTTCAGACTCAGAAGAAAAAAACAGTCAAAAATGAATGAAGTGAAATGAATGAACATTGAAAAATGACGTGGGTGAGTGTTTAAACTTAACCATTTGCCATGTTTAGTATTTAATGAATGGAGGGAGAAAAGTTGGAAGTATTTGCATGAAAAAATTAGCAGTGTTGATGTTGTATATCTACCTCCTTGCTGGTCCAACATCACCAGGGTGTTGGCGCCCGTCTGTTTGCTCTGAAAACACAAGAGTCACACAAATTCAGAAACAAAAAAAGGATAACAGACAGATTTGTGTTATAGATAAGTGCATCACGATTCTTCAAATCAATGATATAATTCAATTTTTGATTCTATGGTCACAATTATTTTAATCAATTTTATGCCGTAAAAACTGTCATTTATACTTTTAAATTCTTCCCTAAAAAGTTACATGGTTTCAAGCATGAATTTCCATATTTTTCCTGGAAGTACCTCACTAATATATACCTTCTTTTTTTCTGATCCTGGTTTTGATATCGATAATAGAAATGGAAAACTAATGTCAACAGATTTTCTAGTCAGAATAGCAATTGTGACACATATCAGAGTTGGATAAATAAAAGAGTTAATTAGGATTTTGGCTATCAGAAATGAAAAACTGACAGTTTATTAATAACTGAAGCAATTACTTTCTTGTAATTTAATGACTTGTTAAAATAAATTTGATATGTTTAACAGTGTCCCTAAAACGCTGTTGTAAAACTGGAATGTAAACTTTAAATTTTGATAATATAAAAGCAGTTATATTTTCCTAATTCTCATCTCACACAGCTAGATGTAGCTACAACTATATTGTGATTGTCAGTAACAGCAGCAAATGATCAAAGTCTCACCTCCTCTGCCATCTGCAGCATCCTCCGTGTGCTTTCCAGTGACTGTGGAGGGAAAAACAGAGGTGAGCATGTTTAATAAAACATTTTAAAACAGTATTAACCAAAATAAGGTGTGAAATCAGTTTTGTTTTAGTGACTTCTGATCTGTCCGGTGTTGGTCAGTTTGATACTTGTATACAGTTCTCAGTGTATATACAGTGCATTAGTATAATTTGTTTTGGATAATTAAAAGATGTTTTCAGCAGTACTTGGCCAAATGACAGGACAGTACTGTGGGTGTGACAGGACAAGCGACTGTCAATTATAAAACAGAAGATGGAACATATGCAGATCATTTCCTTGTAATTGCAACTCTTCCCATCATCAGTGCGATAATCTGATCAGATCATAACAGTGACGTATCTAAATAAAAATCCAGTAATTTGGTTTTTGTGACCAAGACAAACACAGGAAGGTAATCCTCAGAATTGAAAGCAATCTTAGAATAATTTTAACTATTTGAATCATCAGTAAATTGTTGATGAACATTTTTGGATTTAAAAAAAAATTCTGATCATATTTTTGTCCACATTTCATCAAAACTGCTGATGATTTTCTGTGTTAATTATTTTATTTGTAATATTTGCTGGTTTCTTCAACAAAACAAGCAATTTGAGTAATTGCATTTGGAAAGAATGTTGGGTATTCTTAATTATTTTTTGACATTTTAAGACCAAACAAACAGAAAATAATAAAGAGTTTTGTTTTTTATTTTCCCAGCTGCGACCAGCTCCTCTTCTAAAACTTATAGTCAATTCTTCAATGAATTAATCAGCATGAAATGGATCAAAGCCAAATATTCTTTAGCTCCTTCCTCTCATTGTGACCAATTATTATTTATTTATTTATTTATTTTAAATCGTCATTGCGAAAGACTGCAATATTGCACTCAGTTTCAGTTAATAGAAACAGAGAATCAGTGAAAAACAGCAATGGAAATGTAATTATTTTTTGACATTTTAAGACCAAACAAACAACCAACACAGAAAATAAAAAATAGTTTTGTTTTTTATTTTCCCAGCTGCGACCAGCTCCTCTTCTAAAACTTATAGTCAATTCTTAATTTCCTTATAATTAGTTTGTTTTATGGATTTGAGACATAGCTCCTGTGTTCCTGGGTCTAAACTCTTCGTGATCAGGTGACATGACTGGCACAAAAGTTAACAATTTACAGCAAGACAGACACAACACACATGTATGCACAGAGACAGAAAAGTTGACAGCGAACTGGAATGCAGTCAGTTGAGGTGAGTGAGTTACGCCTTTGTGTCTCTATTAATAGAAAGTGCTGTACAGAGAGCAGAGCATCCAAAGGAGCAAAGCGCGGATGTGACTCAGGGCATGACTCCATTGTTACAATCACTAATGAACTGTTAACAAGAGAGAGCGGGGACCCATTCCTCATTCTCTCCGTGTTATGTTTGCTCTGAATACATTAATCAGCGAGTTGAGAAACAGACAAACAAGGAACTGGCGAGAGGGATGTGTTGAGCTCAGCCAGGTTTTTGTTGGCTTAGCCAGAACATCACTTGGGTTGATAAACAATAAGTTATGTCTCCTAAAATCCTTGAACTTGGCTAATTAAGCCTGAAATCACCATCTCAGCCAAATTTCCCAGATTGGAGTGCTGTGACAGATCTTGGAAATACGACATTGGCGGGGTATTTTTTTTAATCATTTGTTTGGGAAGGCTTATATAGAAGTACCGCTAGATGAGGTACGTGCAGGTTCCAGCAAGCTTATTTAATATATTTTTAGGCATTAATTGGCTGCAATATATGAGATGATTAGGAAGAACTCAAACAATGCTTTTGAATAACTCTTGACACAATGTTGAAGCCATTTTCACGACTGGACAAGGGACACAGCACTGAAATGATAAGACAGCTTGTGTCAGACTATTGACAAATCCCGATGTTGCCCTGATACATTGCCAGCCATGCACTGTGTGAGTGTTTCAGGTATGAGTGGTTACCCAAAGCCAGGCAGCAGCAAGAGGAGGAAAGCGAGAGAGAGAAAATCTCAGGTTTAGTCAGAAAAAGAAAAACATACAAAGGATGTAAAAGAGGAAAAACACACGCAGACAGACAATTAGTACAGTCAAATTTACAGGAAGGTGAAGTGCACAGCTACAAGCCCAGCTAGAGTAAGTTAATTTGCCTACATTTGAATCAGATGGCTGATCATATGATGCCCTGGAGTGCTGATGAAACAATTATCTCCTTGATAATAAAACGCTTAGATATAGCTGACAACATTCAAACTGTCATAACCACAGAGGGGAGAGGGAGCTATCAGGCTAAATTAGGCGTAAAGCCTCGCACACTTCCTGTTAATGCTTAGCTTAATAATCAGCTGTGAATGCAATGAATCTAATTACCCTCCCTCTGCTCTTTCAATGCGACTGTATATTTAAGCGACCTTAGGATTACTTGTATGCATGTTATTTTTCCTCCCCAGCTGAGGCTTTTCCAGCTAAACCAAAATTTACATTCTTCAACATGGTTATGGCTAAAATGATTATTTCCTCAAAAATAATGATGAATCTTGCTTATGTTCTATTATGTTTAAATACAATATTTGAATAATAATAATAATAATAATAATAATAATGAACAAATAACTACATTTGATTGAGTGTAGAGCTGTAAAGATCAACAACAAAAACAACAATCACAAACTATTTTGCTAACTGATCATTTTTCATGCCAAAAATTGCAGAATATGCCATTTTCAGCCTCTAAAATTTAGACATTTCCAGATTTTCTGTTTATTATCACATTTAACTGAATATCTTTGGGTTATAAAGACAACACCTTGGATTTTGAAAAGCTGGGATGGACGGTTTTTGCTTTTTAATACTTTCTGACATTTTATAGAGCATTAGACTATAACAGCTCATAATCTCATGCCTGTACGTGTTATTTATTCAGATGACGGAGGTGCTGGTAGGGTGAAATGTTTAGCCCAGTTTCCAGCTTTTATGCTATGCTTAGCTAACTGCCTGCTGGGTCAAGATTCTAATTTGTCTTACAGACATAAGAGTGCTACTGAAACTCTGATCTTATTATGCATTTAGGACTTTGCAATGCCATTCCTGCAGCACAACAACTGTGGTTTTGCATTGCAGATGAATCCACTCCTTGTTTGTACATTATTAGCATTATGTGTGTTAGACTTTTTGACATTAATTAAAGAGATCCCCAAGAAAACCAAGATTTCCCTTTTCAATAGGGATGCACAGATTGTAAATTTCTTGGCCGATACCAATAGTTAAAATACCAATGTGACTGATGGACTATACTGATGTTTGTTGTTTTTTTTTATCCCCCCATTTTTGTGTTAGGGAATCCAAAAAATATTTGTTATCAAAGCAATTCAGCGTTTCATTACACTATGTCTGAATTAGAACAAATTCAATAATACAAATTAATGGAACAACCTTTAATATAACCTTTCAAATGAAAAAGATTATGAAGAAAAACTGCTTCAAAAGCATTTTAGCCAACTATGTATGTAATGAGGATTTTTTCAGAACATAATAGCCCAACAAAAGAAAAAAAGATATTGTAATACTCCCAAAGGCTGAACTTTTCTTTCACTTTTATTTGTATGAAACCAGAAGTGCGCAAGGCATGCTTCATCTGCTTCGTCATGCCAGAGTTGTGTAAAGCCTTTGGCTTTGTCTGTGCAGATGCTGCAACTGCAGCTGCTGATTCAAACTGATGTTGTTCCAGTACAAATGCATAAAACCAACACAGCATTTAGCAAACAAAACAGATAGCTACCGCTATCAATGAATGCCATCTTATTCGCCAATAGGCTGATGGCAGACCACAATGCAATTATCGGCTGATAAATCTGTGCACCGCTATCACATGCCTGTTAAAACGTTGGAAGTTTCATCCTCTCCAAAGAACAACAGCTGTTGCTGGATTAAACTGGGTTACAATGAATTCCTTTGGTTTTCACGGTAGAACTAATAAAAGGGTCATGATTTCAGGCTTGGTGTAATATTTAACTTTTGGGGATTTGTAACTTTCTGCAGACCTATGTAATTTTGTACCAAATACTGAAAAATGTTTTCCTTTAAAAAGCTCAATTCAAACTCCAGTAATAACTATTTTTTATGAAGATAATAGTTTAAACTTAGTTTGTCATACACATAGAATTATTTGTGTGCCTGGAGACAAATCATGCATTAATTAATAGTCTCCCTAGCTCATGCTAGCAATTAATTTGAATTAATAAATTGGATGTTCACCAAAAATCCTAATTCTTTCTAGGAAATATCCAAGAGAATTATTGTAAATTCATTCTGAAATTACAGAGCCTAAAAATGAAGTGTAGCCGGAAAAAAAACACAACTATCAAACTATCCATAGAAACTGCACTCCTGCTACATTATCCACTTCCTCATGCCCATCTGTTTGCTCAGTATGTTGCAAACACTCATAGTTTCATCATGGCTTCAGTCTGTTGCTTACAGTTTTGGCATTTGATATCAAAACTATTTGGGCAGAATAGCACTTCGAGAAAGTTTCAAACTCACACTGAAAAAAAAGGGAAAGAAAGGAAAGAGTGTGAGTGTGTTTGTGTGTGTGTGTGTGTGTGTGTGTGTGTGTGTGTGTGTGTGTGTGTGTGTGTGTGTGTGTGTGTGTGTGTGTGCAAGTGTGTGTGTGTGTCTCAGTACCTCGTCAGTCACTTGGTTGGCCCTCATGGTGATCTGTTCCACAGTCATGTCTTCCATGTTGCTGCTTTCCTGTTTAGAGGCTCCCCCCGCGGCACCGAGCTCAATATTCTGCGGCCTGAAAGAGAGGCAGGTTTCCAAAGGTCACATCAGTGGGCATTAATTATCTTAAAGCTCTTTGACTCACACTAAGACTATCTTTACTGTAGGCTTTTATAAAAAAAAAAAATCAAAACATTTATTACTGAAGGGGAGTCTAATTACTAAAGTCTAACTACAATTAGCTAAACAACCAATTAGTGGATCATAGTCCTGTCACAATAATGACAATATAGACTTATCATATATAATATGTACATGACCTTAATATCACACGTTGGGTTCTCTGTAATTTCTGGTCTGTTATTCATTTATCTACAGTATATATCATTGAATTTCATGTGACTATTCTTAAGATTTAAAAGTTCATTTTTCTTTGAAAGGGTGTACTTGCATTAGAATACTATGAAACTATCATTATATTAGTGGCATAAATTGGACTTAATATGACAATAATATCACCTATTGCAATAAATTCTGGGACAATATATCATATAACAACAATAGTTATTGTGACAGGCATAGTTGATCATCAAAAAAAAAGTCGAAACACCCACCAGATACAAATATCAATATTTGGCTTTTTTTTTTTTAACATCTCTTCCGCTATCAATTCTAAAATATGAAAACAGAAAAGACACATCTTTGATCAAGAGCCCATAAGCTGGTAAATTAAACTGTGACCAAGACTTGAATTGAAAGACATTTTTCACTTGGATATAAACTTGCCAGCTGGTAGACAAGAGAGACACTTTCTGAATTATCTCAAACATACTGCATCATTGAAATACCATTACCTTTTAAGTTGACATGGTGAACTTGTTAGCAAACAGTTGGGTATTTACACAACCAGCAGAAACACAGCAACATTAAAATTCATTAGGAGTTATGTTTCTGGCCATCTGGCAAATGGAAGTCGAGAATTCACTCTTTTTAGCTCTGTTGGTCTCGACCAGCTCCTGAGGGAAATATCTGGCTGTTCTTTTATGTTATGTGCATCAAGGTCAGTGTCTCAGTGCCTCATACTATATAGCACATTATGCCACAGTACTACTCCAGGCTCACCGCTTTAGAATATTTCATCAGTTTGTAATTTAAGGAACAAATATTTAACTGCATGAGAACATCAATGTGTTCATGTCATATGGAGAGGGAAGATGGAGATGCAAAAACTTAAACAAATCAGGCTCTATTCCTTCCTCTGGAGGAGTGTTGGAAGTCTGAACACATCCAGAAGGCTTGCTGATAAAGGAAACAAAAATCAATTTCAATGATGAAGCCAAACTATCATTTTGTGAGCCTACAGAAGTTCCTTGTTGGTGTAAAGCTTAGCTGCAGTGTGGCGAGCAGAGCTAACAACGATGGGAATGAGATGAGGAGGCTGTGGAATCTGAATTGAGATTGGATTTTGGTATCTGGCAGAAGTATGAAAAACAACATCCAAATTTAAAGGAGTTGATTTAAAGAAGGGCTGTCAAAGCAATGCTGTAAGTTAGGGTTTTCCTGTGATTACTTAACCTGTCAGATAACACAGATTAACTGCCCTCTGTGATGCCCCTTGGCCCCATATATCACTGCCTGAACGCACAATCTTCCACAGTAGCTTTATAAACATGATGGAAGCAGATGACAAAATGTTGTTTTGCCCAGTCAGTGAATGAAAATTTACATTAAAAAAGCCCAGATGGAGCTCCTCGTATGAGCAACAATCTCTAATTTCTGCAGTGAGGAAATAAAAGAGATATTGTTTGTTATTAAAGTTTATGATGTCTACTCATTGATTCGCATAAACCAAAAACCTATTTGAATATTTTTCAATGCTTTAAGGTAAATATTGATATATGTGTTTAATTTACATAATCAGGAAGCATGTTATAAATTAAATACATCTTCTCATTTGCTTGACAGTCTAAATTAGACACGCATTAAAAAGAGATGAAAGGAGAAGTAAAAAAATTCCTAGGGATAAATGTTGCTCTATTATACAGTGTTGAAAAGGAAGGCCTTTAAAATATGTTATCTTTTAAGGATTTAAATTATTCTATTGTTAGCATGTATGGCCTTATTGACTGATGATTTTATCTGCAGGTTTCTCATGCCATAATCATATCATTTAGACCATGACATTATAGGGTTATTTATCATACAAAGCAACATTACCAAATGTGATTATTTATGCAACCACAATGCTAGAGCCTACATGCTCACTAGTATCTTCATGGACTGAACATAGGGATTCTCCAACAGCAGAGGTGATACAACATGCACACTTAATTGGCTGAATGCATGCTGAAAGGATTACAAATACACAGTTGCTGAGGGAAAAAGTGCATTAAAAATGCACATGCAAAAGTTGAACTTTTCATTCTTCAATGTGAAAGACTGGGTAGCATCATAAAAAATGTACTTTTCCCTGTTTATACCACCTTGTATAGTGTGCTTAAGCAGTACTGTGTTTCAATATAATCAAACAAATACAGCCTCTTTATTCAGTTTAAAAGGCCAAGCTTCATTACTGATACGGATCTCATGTGACTTCCTGAACATGAACTCCCACAGCTGATCACATTAGCAGGGGTTTGCCCAACATTAAAAGGCATCAGTGCAGCAATAAAGCGCACCACCTAAGCCAAACACATTTAAAATCAATGTGTAGAGCATCAAAACTAACTATGACTTTTCCCTGATCTAATGGTTGTAGTTGGTCTCCACTTAACTTCTACAGCATGTTTTATCATTAAACTTTTTGGGTGTGTTTGTTTATGATCTGCTCCTGCTTCTCAATATTTGTGTGCATGGAAATGGTAATAATAATTGGCCAAATGTGAAATTGAAATTGCATATTTTAAACTGAAAGAATGTAAAAATTTTGTTGGGCAATGACATCCAAATGCCTCAACCAATGTGTACTTCTACAATGTGTTTTCCACAAAATAAGAGAAAATGCTTATCAGGACAAACTGGGAATCTTATTTGACAGCTCAACACAGGCTCTGCAGTGAGATTAAAATTCAGATTTCATGATCTTGCACAATTTGTACAACAGCAAGGCGGGTATGATATCAGGAAGTATGGCTGAAAAGCTTTTACTGCAGCAGGAAGTGCTGATCGTGATTGGCCACTAAGGGCCACTCGTTGTGAAATTCGACATTTCCCTGTGCTTTCAGTATATTTTTAAGTTCGGACAAAGCGTAGCAGAGAGAAGGGGATCAGATTTAAATGCCCCTATGTGCTAGAGGAAGGCAAGAGTGAGACTATGACTTTGAAATATAGCAAAAGAGCAACCCCTACAGTACTTTCCACAGGACACGTTGTTGTAAATGACGCTGGTTTCTCACTGACAGGCGGAAGCAGACAGAACTTGAGTAATAGGTGTCATTTCACTGTTTATAGTAGTAATCCATTTGGAGACACATTGTGATCACAACATGAGCTATGCCACCTCTCAGATACAAATCCAATCCAAACAATATCTGATTTGTGCATCAAGTGACCTTCATGCAGCCCAGCATCACAGGATGCAACAACTGATGTAATGGCAGCCTCACAATGTAACAGGAGATCAAGATCATCGTAAGCAAAGACTTAAGCTCGTTTCATGTGATGCAGAAACACTGCACTTTCAAGGACAGACCCGGTTAGCCTTAAACAAAAAGCTCTGTCGTTTTGTGTTTTCAAAGATACCAGCAGTCAGGAAACAGCTTTATTCCCTTTTCCCGCTGTAGTCATCCTATTTTCCTTTAAAGCTCAAGTGGCATTTTCTTGTTTTTCAAATTACCTCTGAACTTCAAGTTTCCTTTCAAACCTGAACCAACTAAACATCCTGAGATAAAAAAGACAGGGAAAATAGATAGTCTACTTGGCAGACAGTTCAGAGGATTTAATGTTGTTGACTTTGCATTTTCCCTCCCCCTTTTTTTTTGGAAAAAGAGCAGTTGGTTCACACAGGCTTGACTGCTTTTCTAACTGATTATTGGACTTGGCAAGACAGTGGAGTGAGTATACAACTGCAACACTGAAGAACTCATTCGTGTATATTGCACTTTTTTAAATACCAAGCCACAACAAGAGCAGATGAACATGTCAACACTAAAAGATAGATTACATATACCACTAAGGCAGTACCCAGTCTAGCTGGATATTGATTTATCTTCATGACACAGTGATGAGAATGTTACACCCAAGCCACACATGGGTAAATACTATATTTTTTTGTTCCCTGTGCAATTTAAGCCTATCACCACATAGCAGTAGCAGTGTGTTTTCACACCTCACACTCGATAACAACACAAGGACTGTGACACCACTATATATGTGCTCACAGCCACCAGAACATTAATTTAATAAGTCTAAAAGGACATACCCATTCATGTCGCAGTTTCTTCACAGCACCAACAAGTGTCTCAACACAATAGCTCCTACAGGGAAACACATTTCTTGTTCTTCTACCCAAACCTGTTCCTCCAGATCTGATTGCTGCACACACTGACGTCTTTACTTATAATCATGTTATGTTCATAGCGTACTTCTTGGTCTTTTTCATATGGAAACATAGAGGCTATTTCTTCCTCTCCTTAACACGAAAACATGTATTTCAGTTAAATATGAAATGTTTTGGGCAGGGTGGTTGACTGATAATTATAACCGGTTTGCAATAACAAACAGATAGGGGGTCAATGACATCATGCTGTACAGATAAAACATAAAACATGACCTTCTATTTATTTCAGAGCTTGATTTATAAGGTATAATATATCCTTTATTTAATTTAGAATAATAATAATAATAATAATAATAATAAATTTAACCAGGTAAAAGTCTCGTTGACATTAAAAAATCTCTTTTCCAAGAAAGCTGGCCAAGAAAGCAGCATAAAAAGTGACAAGTTACAATATCGATACCGATTGTGATCAGCTCAGACAATTTCAATTCTTTCTGCAGATTGTTGAAAGGAAGAAAAGAAAACGCGACACATTGTAAACAATTTCCGTTGCCGTATTTAAATAGGCTCAATGCTGTATCCACACACCTGACCTTGGTTATCTTAAGAGTAGAGGAATAAAGTTAAGTGCTGAGCAACTATTTAACGAGGGTCACTTGAGAAACAGGTGACTTTAGTCTGAATGAGAAACAACGTTAGCCACATGCATTTAAAAACAACAGTCTCCCACACCCAAGACACCAAAGTTGTGTCTCCCAGACAACTTTTAAACTGAATGGAAGAGTTGAAAAAAGACACAAAAGAGTGTCGGAAAGTATGTCAAAGCAGATTAAAGTTTCCTTACATGGTTTGAAAGGTTGCTGTAGTGTTGAAGCACGGCAGGGTCCGTGAGGGAACTCGTTAAATTAGCTACCGTGCTACTAGCTAGTTAGCTAGTTCCGCTTTCGAGTTTAACCAGCCGACCAAACGCCACAACTCAGACAACTATGTTAACAGGAAAAAGGGAGAGAGATGTTTATCTAGGGAGTCAATACTTACAATTAACCCTCCTTGTTTCCAAAAACCAGCTCGTTACTCCTCCTTCTTGACGGTATGCGAAGTTGTTGGTAACTTCTGGATTCCTTCACTGGTTTCTCCGTCTGACTGGTCGAAGTGTGTCGGTTGGTGCGTTTAAGTGCTGTCGGAAATATCGCGACTCCAAACTCAGAGGAAGTTCAACTAAAGCAGGGATGGGCAACTTAAATGCCGGAGGGGGGCACAATTTTTCATCGACAAGGCCACATATAGGACCGCGCACTTAACCAGATGGGGGGGGACACATTTACCTTTAATAAAACTCAAACTCTTTCAGTTCACTGTGTTTTCTAGTAGTTCTTCTAGTTTTCTATTGTTACTTTTAAGTTTACTGTTCCCTTCAGCCTCTCCTCCTGTATCTCCTTCTGCATCTCTACTATCCGTCACCTGACAAAAATATATTGATCCATGACATGAACAGTGTGACAATTTGCAATTTAACAATCATCAATTTTGATGATACAGTTATAGAGGAAAAAAACTTCAGAATTATCATGAGTATGGATGTATAAAATCACATTTGTAATCTGAGGTTTTATTGTATTTTCCCCTAAATCTTTCATTGTTGGTGTTTTTTAAACAGTTGCTGCCTTTCAACACACATGGAAATATAAATAAAAATAATCAAAAGTGTATCTCTTTGGCATTAAATATAAGCTTTTTAAAAATCTCTGCATTGTTGAAGTTCTACAGTTATAATAATAATAATAATAATAATAATACATTTAATTTATCAGCACTTTAAAACTCAAATAGACTTTACAAGATTATTGAGAGCTTTGTAATTGATGAGGAGGATCTTGAAGTGGATGCTGCTTTATTGGGACCCAGTGAAGGTGTTGCAGGATGGCTGTAATTTGAGTAACTTACACTTTGACTTCTAAAGAAGTCTCTTATGTCCACTTTCAAAAACGGCCTTTTGAAAAAGTGCAGGGGACATGTCACCTGAGTCCCCCCCCAAAATGACGTCCGTGGATATGTCATACATCACTGCGCCACTTCTTGACAATGTTGATGAGTCACTTTGTTTGTAAACTAAGTAAATTTCGAACCTTTACTTGTGTCAGAGTAGACCTTTTCTATGGTGTGGTATTACTACTTTTACTTTAGTAAATATCTGAGTACTTCCAATCTCAAAATTATACTTAAACAATTCACATGGTTATATGCTTATATTTTCTTTCTTTTTTTTTCACCTTATGTCAAATTCACAATTCATTGTAGCTACCAGATTAGATACGAAGACATTGACTTTGGGCCCGTTATAGCACGTAATACACGGAGGAGCTTTCCATGAGCACTTGAACGCAGCACATGATGGTGCGCATGTCCTGTCATATGACTCCAGAGAAAAAGAGGCGCTGCTCATTTTCCCCACATGAGTGCAGCATTTACCCTTCACCCAGACCTCCCCCCGCCCTCCCCCTCCTCCCCCTCCCTGGTATTTTACATGAAGACAGACTGCTGGATGTTTTTCATAGTGTTTCTGTGAGATGCTCTGAAATCTGAGCCTCTAGCATTGAATCTGCTGTGTAATTCCCCAAGTTTTATGGTTTAAACCACAATAGCCTGTTCAAGGTGACTGCAAAGACACTGGGCTGAGTGCCAGCCAACATATCAACTGACAATGACTAAAAGGCAAGTTTTTTTTCTCTCTCACACTAACTGCAGCTAAATATTTCTCCCTGTTGGGTCACCTACAGCTAAATACCTACAAGCTGAACATTTTGTAACAACTCCAAATTTGCACAAGGGATGCTCGCTCACCGAACTGCCCATGGTGCCTGCATGGTGCCCTGCTCTCTCTGCACATGTATCTTTTATAGAGTCTACATAGCATGCATTATTCAGCAATAACACACGGTCCATCTGGACTCACTGTGAGTGTGTGCCTATGCATGGGTGTGTGGTCCATAGTTAACTTTCCTGCTGTGCAATTTCACCATTTCACGCCACATCCAACAGTGCTTGAAGAGCTAAGAATTAGTACTTCCTCTGTAATTACAACTAAGGTATAATGTGAGTGTGTTTGAAAGAGGCTGTGTGTGAGAGAGAGAGAGTGAGGGGGGATGAAAGAGAAAGAGAAAGAATAGAACAGTAGTGAGAGAAAGAGAGATAGATTAAGAGAATGTGTAATAGTGACTACAGATGGCACGTTCAGGATCAAGCTCTTTCATCATGCCGTTCCTCATTAATAGAGATGGGTGCGCTGCCCTAATTCCATAATTCCTAAATCATGGCAGTTAGTTGAATACGAGGAGACAAAAGTACAGGGGAGAGAGGAGAATAGATTAGCCTGTACCCTGATAATGTGTCTGTGAGCGCAGGAAATCAACAGAGGAAGAGATGAAGAGAGGAAGAGAATGGAGAGGGGTCGCCATCTGCATTTCCTGGCTTTCCTTTTTGGTTGTTGCCAAAACCAACATCAATATAGGCCAAATTTATTCTCGCCAATTATTCTCCCACATGCACGCCAGCCAATGAAAATATCCAAAATAATCAAGTGATTAATAAGATCTAGAAGTGAACACACAGGGATATAATATTGTGCGTGTGTGTGTGTGTGTGTGTGACACAGCCCAGATGACTAGTTTCCCATGATTTTCAAGAAGCACATCTGTTCAATTCTGGCTCTGTTCCAGTCGTATCACACATCCATCTTTCCTCTCTCAAGGATTGAGACATGGGAAGGTTTCGAGGCCTTGCTTGATCGGGCTTAATTTTACGTTAGGCTAATTCCGCTGGTACCTGATACTTGTCAGGACAAAGATTCGGCTGACCAAGCGTGGGTTTGAATATTCGGAGATAATTTCATTCCCTCGTCTCTGTTTCACTGGAATCTACTCTTCCTCCGTTTGAATTGAGCTCTCATATGAAGCAATTTGATGGAAACTTGAGACATTGATAGCCATTAGCCCGCTTTGCACAGGAGGGCCAAACATGGCAAGCCGAGGCTCATCTATTATTCATGCACCTCAGTTTTCCCCCAAAAACAACGTTTCTGATATTCTTTTTGCACCACGCTGCCAAAAGAGGCGAGTCGGTGGTTTCAAATAACGCTTTTAAAACAGGACTGATAAATGTTTCAAGCTAGCACTGCCCCATACAAGCCCCAATGGGGAGGAAAGTGTCTATTGTCTATCTGTCTGTTCATGTCAGGATCTAGAGAAAACCAACTGAGCTCAGAGAGGAGAGGAAACATTTCATATTCAGTTTTTTAGACGTTTAGCCTTTGGGCATCACCAGCATGTAATCGTTCCATGTCGTCTTCAAGGACACCTGACTTCTGATGGACATATCAGTTGTGGCAGAATGTAAAAATACTATATTACGAGTAAAAATACAAAAACATCAGCAAAATGTACTTAAAGTATTTAAAGTGGTTGACCAAGGTTCAGCTGGTATTAACCACTTTATGTTAAAACCAGGTCCCAAACTAGAGTCGGACCTCCTCCAAAACATCACAAGAAAATCTTAGTGGTCATGACATGATTAATTGGGTAATAAAGAAGAAAAACATAATCATGCTGCAAAAAAATTACATCATTTTTTCTTATCTTTTTTTAAATTAAATATTGGATCATTTTACCTCTTTTGGCCTCATACACTTACTAAAATGAAACCATGTGGGAAGTTTAGAGGGAGAGTCTGTCTTTGTTGGAAATACGTATAAAGCAAGTTTCCATCTAAATGTAGCACAAATGTTTCAAATTTCCAGAAAAAAAGGGCAGGAAAAAAATATAAATTCATGCAAATTTTCATCCATTACTGTTATGCAAATATTAGCAGTTGTGCGTTTCAAAAAAACAACTGGTGGTGCCAATTCGCCAGTCAGGTGCCAGTGAACCATTGCAGGAGAAGGGTGTATTATCTATATTCAACTGTTCCACCTCAGCCAAGCATTAAAACTTTATTTGTGATATTTTTGTGAAAATAGTAGGATTAAAACATTCTTGGAGATATCTGGAATGTGACGGAGGCCCAACCAGACGCTGCTTTTTATTTGTTAGATCACAAATTCAATCCAAACTTGAAGGACGCTCAAGAATGGAGATTTCCACTTACACATGCCAAATCTCTCAGTGTTAACTAACTTCTAACTTGAGGGGGATGTTCAAAAGATTTTTTTCCAGTCCGGAATTCTTTTTTCAGATTATTTTGACACCACTTGAATACACCACAAATGCCCTATCGTGCAATGTTATTGAAAGTGAAATATTGTTGTGTTTCTGCTCCGTGATTCAGATCCACTCAAAAATTTAATGGGTTCTTTCTTAGCTCATGCTACATACTTCTACCGAGTTTCATGAAAATCGAGACATTAGTTTTTCCATAATCCTGCCGGCAAACAGACAAACCAAGCCGAGAATATGACCTTTCTCTTGATCAGTGTATATGATAAGCTAATCATGTGCACTTTTTAGTAAAATTTGAAAATGAACTATAGCTACAAAGAAAATTACAATATTTTCCTCCAAAATATGGTGAGCAGAAGTTTAAAGTAGCTGGAAATTTGCAGGAAATACTCAAGTAAAAGTACACATACATCAAAAGCGTACATATACTTGAGTACTGCCGTCCCCGGAAGGCCACCCTCCATGAAATCTGATTGAAACAAGAGAGGAAAGGCCATCAAGCTATCCAGTCTCCATGTTGTCAGCAGTTCAGATTAGCTGTCACATCGCGGAGGGAGAAACAGCTGAAGATTGGAGAGGGTGATTTCATCTGAATAATTTCATGCTTTGACTGGCAGAGCTCACTGCTCACCGTCCCAAGACTTTGACGTCAGAGGAAGATAGACTGAGCAAAATAAAGACCCAGGTTCAGTCTAATACATGAATACAATCATCTGCCCTTTGGGGGAAGAAAAAAAAAGAAAAAGACATTAAATGAAAAATTAATTCACATTTCCACTGAAGAAATTCCACTCACTTGGCTTATTTTTCGAGTAGACAAAAAGACAATCTTTATTTGTGTGTTTCTCTCCTTGCTCTGACTTCTGTGTTTACTTTTGACTGACTGACTTTAATGACTGAGGTCAGCTCCCCACAAAAAAACACCACAAACAGAAAAGGAGACAAACTCATACATGACGCTCAGACCTGGAGGCATCCTACCACTACCAACCATGGATCACAAACCAGAGAAGAAGAACGATAGAAGGACAGCATCAGTGGAATAGAAGAAGAGAAAACACATTTTTTTAATCTTCCACAGGCTATACCCCATCACTGCATCCCACACAGGAGTAATTAACAGTGATTTTAAATGCTACAAAAATAAGATGAAACAGGGAAGGAAGTGCTTCCCCTTGTTTGTGTTTCCTTGTGTGTGTGTGTGTGTGTGTGTGTCTTTGTACATGTGTGTATGTGCATGCCATGTCCTTGTAAATGTCTAGATCTGCATGTGCTTTTCTACATGTCTGTATGTGTGTGTGTGTATGTGTGTGTGTGTGTGTGTGTGTGTGTGTGTGTGTGTGTCTGTCTGTCTGTACACTGGTCATCATGTGTGTATGTATGTGTGTGTTCACAGTGCTTACTCATTATGTTCACTTCCCAACATTAAAGAAGAAGAAGTCCCATGATACACACAAACTTTCCTTTTGCTCCTCCGCTCCCTCTCTCTTTGTGCTGTTCCCTTTATAGTCCTGTCCATGAATGCTCCCAAAAATCTCAGCGGAACCGTCCCGTTATCAAAGACTGTGTGTGTGTGTGTGCATGTATATGTGTGTGTGTGTGTGTGTGTGTGTGTGTGCATGCGCATGTGTGTTTTTGTGATGCTACCACACACACCTCGCCTCATTTGCCACAGTCTATGCGCTTCCCTTATTGGTTTAACCCTCAGACCCAGGACCAGCTTCAGTCAGTATTTACGTCCATTGTGATCTGGCCTGGACTCTGAGGGGCCGATTTCCAGTCAGTTTCACCCCGTGGGTCCATTTATCTCCCGACCCGAGCTAATCCATCAACGACCGAAAGCCAGACAGGAGAAAACCGTGTGAGCAGAGAGGCTGAATTTTTCCTTTTGATGTCTGAAAAAGTCTCAGGGAAAGCAAGAGAGCGGTAGCAGGGTGTTTCTGATTTTTCCCCATGAAAAAATATATCATCATTACAAACGAGATTGATCTGAAGGTTTCACAGTGGTCATGCAACTTGAGTGTCGCCTCCTTTTTTTGTCACCTGTCCTCCGTTCATCCTTGCTTCACTCTCCTGCTGCCCACACACACACACATCCCGAGCCGTTCGTCCTGCCAGTCCGAGAGAAGGTACTGTTAAGTGACCACAGTCGTAATAATACAGAAAGACAAAGAGGTGGGTGACCAGTGGTACATTCATACATGAGAAAGTCATGGTTCCAAAAGTCACCCGACCCAATCGACATTAGACAGTGCTGAAGATGCCTGTGCTGGCCAGGCTGTGATAAATGCTTTGTTTAGAAACATGAATAAGACAGAACACATCCCACCTGAAAATATACACCTCACCAAACCCACCCAGAACACCCCCCTACACACACCCCGCCCTCCCACTGAAACAGGCTATGATTATACTTGTCATTATATCGTAGCTTCTCATAAAAAATAAAAAAAAACAAATCAAACAGTATGATTTTTATATCACATTTCTGTGCATCTAAACTGGGTCTGAAAATATCAACACATATAACATTACATTTCCCATATGGCCGTATTTATTTAAATCTGTGCCCACATTGTTTTCCCTTTCTTTTCTGCACAGGCCGGGTCACTTTTCTCCTCTCCGTCTCAGTACGTCTGCTCTTATTCTCGTTGCAGTTGGAACTGGTCCAGGTAGTATAGAATTCCAATTACAATGCAAGCTTGGCCACTTCCAATTCTTGGTTTGACGATGGGATAGCAATGTGAGAAAAATCCAATTTTTGTGCATCCAGGCCTATCGCTTAATGCATCCTGCAGTGATTGGATGATAGGAATTGCACTGGAACGACAAGTTTAATCATAGCCGCGGCTACATCTACCCCATCAGTGGCCAAGAGTCAATAGACAAATCAAAAGGACCCGCTGATATGAGTGCAGAGACATTTCCCTTGTGTTTTTCAGCTGAGGGGTGCTGTCCCACCCAGAATTCAGGAATCAGAGCGCAGCTTTCCCAGACAGCTTGAGACCCAACCCTCTCAGCCAGGCCTGGGAACAGTGTCCGTGGCTGGGCCATGGAGGGGGCTGGCAGTGGGGGTGGTTGGTGGTCGTATAGAGGTGGAGGTGGGAGAGAGGGGGGAGGGGGACGGAGACAGAGGGCTTCCCTGAGGGGTGGTGGATTTAGAGGGACAGCCAGCCCAGCCCAGCGACCCTGGGTGGGAGCTCCAGGAGGAGGGGGAGAGGGGTCACAGCCAGGAGAAGAGTCCCAGGAGCAGTGAGGCCAGAACAGCTAACACGGCCACGAACCCTGGCCTCCAGCTTGGACCTCCGTCAGTCAGGAAGGGCTCCGGAGAATCATATCCCGACCCATCTGAAACGGAAAGAAGAGAGAAAAACGACAAAACATCTGAACTGAGCGGGACACACAGACAGATACAAAGACAGGGTGATGAAAAAAGTAATGGATGGAGTGAATTTGTAGAAAGACAAAGGGTAGACGAGTGGAACTGTTATAGGGGGAAAAAATGTGGAATATGAGCGACATACTACAGAACTCCCACCCTTCAAACGCCAAGAAAAGGCAGAGAGAAGACGGCAGCGAGGGATGAGGAGAGGGAAGAAGGAGGAGGAGAAGACGACAGCAACTGAGCTCTGCAGGGGGTTTAACCAACCTAATTACAGTTTAATCACAGAGACTTGGAATCTGGAGCAGCTGACACACACACACACACACACATACACACACGGAGAGAGACACACATCTACTCACACACATGTGCAACCGCTCACAGCTCACTATGGTGACAATATTTCACAGATGAGATGGAAGTTGCAATGTCAGACAGATTACTTTAACAGCATAAAATGAAAAAAAAATCTCAAAGAGGAGCTGCAGCCATGACAGAATAAAAGAACGCGTGTTGTTTCAGTAATTATGGAGGAGGAGAGAATTTCCTTCCCCCTTAGCGAAAAACTGGAATGATCTGAGTCTGGAAAGCTGCGAAGGCCGACTCTCATCCTTTTACGAAGATCTTCAAAGCCGTGTCATTACCTAGGGAGACGTGTTACTACCCGGGTTTGATTCTTTAGTCGGGCTTAGGTTGAAGACTCATGAGGTGGAATCCGCCTTTTCAAAAGACCTACAAGTAGATATACGAGATAACGCAAGTCTAGTGTAATGCCTGCCTCTACATGTATGCCAATCTTTTGTTGAGTTATTTTTGAACACGCTGCTCTTGTGTGAGCACTGCGTCCCGTCTACGCCAATCTATGAGAGAGCTATTTTCAAAAGAGTGTATCTCATCAGGCTACATGCTGTTTGGGGGAAAAAAAGGCCCGGTATGTGGCCAGCAAGTCATGCTTCATATTTTAACCACAAGGCTGATGCATAAGGAGAATTTTATTAAGAAATATGAAGTGTCTATTATTAGATTAGACTTCTACAGTATGCGATGGGTTTATTATTAGATTGCTCTCTTGTTTCTTATGAGCAAATCTAGCCGGTAAAGTGATGTGAAGGCTTGGTAACATTTTTAGAGAGCACTTTCAGCCTGCTCTGTTCTCTTTCTACAAGGACAGAAGGTCTCCCTCACACCCAGTGTGATGTGATGTGATTTGATGTGAAGTGCGTATGCCACTTTGTGCCTGCGTGCATGCGCCTGCGCACACTTGTGTGTGAATGTGTGTGTGTTTTCGGCGTGTGTGTGTAAAGGTGTTAAAGTGTTGCCTGGCTGGTCTGTGAATCAGAGCAGAGAGTGTTGCCGGGGCATTCTATCAGACCTCTTATTCCCCCCTAATTTTACTTTGATAGCCAATCTGGACCTTTGTGTGGTTGTGTCAATGTGTGTGAGTGTGTGTGAGTGTGTAGTTAGAGCGTGACTTACCTGGAGGTCTGACATACACCTTCAGCTTTAGACATGCTCGCCCCACATGGTTTGGGTGAGGAGACGCTGTAAGAAGCAGAGAGATTGAAAGAGATTAGTTGAGAGATAAAGCGATTTGTGCTGCTGATTGCGCTCATAAAGTAATTGAGAACATTTAATAAATGTTTTTTTTTTCTTAAATGTTGTTCTGTCTCTGAGTGGTACGAGGCGGTTGATTGGACTGGGAGTTTACAGAGACAATACTGTAACCATAGCCCTGGGGCCAGAAAAGAAATTGAGATGCGGGTCCTGATTATTTATCCTCCTCATTCCTCGCTCTGTATTACTGTCTCCTACAAGCACACACAGTGAACACAAATTATTTAGAAATACACGGCATATAAAAGTAGATTTGACATGGGGAAAAATAGGGCCTCAACATTTTAAGATGCAACTGGTGGTATTCCATATTTTCTTGCCGTCAACAAAACCTGAATATGACATAGGGCTGGCCGATATGGACCATAAAGTCATATCCTGATATATTTAGGCTGAATATCGATATACAATATATATCCCAATATTTTTTATCGCAAAGTGAGAGCAAATGTTCAGTCAAAGTCAAAGCCAGATATGACATGTCACAAGTAGTTGTATTGAAACATTTTATTCATTTATTTATTTATTTATTTTATTCAAGTGAACATAAATACTGTATAACAACAGGAGTAAATAACTTAAATAAAAATAGCCTATGAAATAAAATAGGCCAATCTTTTTATTAAATAAATATTTTTATATGAGAAAAGAATAGCGAACATTACAAAAGAACTTAATATGACAAGCCCTAGTAATTGCAGCATTTATATATAAAGAAATATTTTTTTACTATATCAATATATGCAATGTGGTCTAATTCCACATTATCATTTAAAAATATAGTGATATATATTTTTTATATCGATATATCGCCCAATGCTAATATGACATCATCACCCTAAAAAGAAAGAAAATAATCCTTGATAAAAAAAGTATTGTACAATGAATATAAATCGTCAGAAAAAAATAAAATAATAACAATAACAATAATAATAATAATAATGTATAAATATATAAAAATAAAATTTTAATTTTTTTTATAAATGATCAGTTCCATCAACATAATTACATGTTAGACTGCAGCTTGACCGCTCTGTTAATACAGGTGCGTGCCTCACTCTGTGTGCGGCGAGCGAGATAGCAAACATTTTTGACAGCAGCGAAAATGTTGTTTTTCAAAAAGCTAGATGCCACAAAATATGGATTGAAGCAGAATATTTATATATTATATTAGAAAATATTACATCTATACTTTTTCAATTAATTTTGACGATTGCGCCGTACAACAACAAATACTTTGGTAACGCTTTATAATAAGGTCCTTAATAACCATTAATTAACAAGTAATAAGGCATTATTCTCGCTTTAGATCCGGTAGTTGCAAAAAGCATAGTTAACTTATAGTTAACTTATAATAGATGAGCAGTTTATTTTAAGTATATTTTAATATCAATAAGCAAACAAAATAAGATTATTAAAGGCATGGCAAAGACATAATGGGTGGGTCATGGGTGTTTGTAATGTCATTATTAACACTTATATAAGCTTATAAACACACAATAATGTTAAGCATCTTGTAAGGACTTACAAGGGCCTTATTACTTGTTAATTAATGGTTATTACAAGGACCTTAATATAAGGCGTTACCAATACTTTTTGCTAATTTCTTCCACCATTTTGAAAGATTTCTGTCCTTAGTAGAAATGAATGGTTGTGGTGCTACAGACAAAGCAGCAAAGAGAGAAAGTGTTAAATTACACATTTCTTCTATTTTTCATTTTCATTTGTTGGCAATTAAAAGTATAGCATAACACACTGGCTTATCATTTAAGCATTATAATGCAGGTCCCAGTTAAATGCCTTTATCTGTTCTGCTGATATTATAATATAGTGGCGCTCAAACTAATTAAAAAATATTCAAATTACCACAACCCAACTGAACCTGGTGCTTTCAAGACCCCTCAGGAGTGTGACTGGAAGGTCATAGGTCTGATCCCCACAACAGCAAGACACCAAAACTTAATTTAACCCCAATTATTTTTAGCCCCTGTACCTATTTATGGAGACACTGACAAAACATAACAAGGTAATAATAGAGATACAGTGGAAATAATTATAGTGCAGACTGTTCACTGTTCACAGGAGGATTTCGTTTGCCAGAAACCAGTGTGTTTGTGTGCTTTAATGCCGACTTCTGACTCCATGAACATGCAGACTTTTGTAGACATTTGTTCTTGATCACTGGGTAATTGTTACAGCAAAGTAAAACACACCTACATTACTGTAATTAGCTTGAAACAAAAGTGTCAGGGGTGGAAAATGAAGGGTAGTCATTATAAAAGAAAGGAACATGTTTTAATGTTAACTTAACACTCATTTGTTATAATTTGACATTAATGTAGTCATTTATGCAGCCTATTACTCTCTTGATGACATTTATTGCTTCCAGCAGTTGAAGAGTTTCTTATATTATGTCCTTTTAAGTTCTCTTAAACCCATGCTCCCGAGCTTGTGAGCTCCCGTAAACATACTGAGCACTCCAGGCAACGTAAACAAGTCTGTGAGGGATCAGCCCGCACACTGGGATTCAGTCACACTCACATTCACACCTAAGGGAAATACCGGCTCTCAAATCGACCTGACTTGAATGTCTTTGGAATGGGGAAGGAAATCCATGCAAATTCCCCACGGACGCAGGTCCTTCTGCCGTGAGGTGACAGTGCTAACCACTGAGCCACCATGCTGCACTGGCTGAATGCAAAAAAATTGAGAAAAATGTAAAAAAAAAAAAAAACCAAAAAACTGTGATTCAAACTTCAAAGTAGAGTAAATTAAATTGAATCTGGGTTTTTAGTCCCACCTCGCTCTGATGTGAAATAGAGCTGGAGACCTTAAAGCAGATGGTGACCAACTCTGTGACCGCTCGCATGCACACACACACACACACACGCATGGATGTGCAAAAAAGAATGTGCACACACGTCGTGCTTGCAGAAGTGTGCGTGGAGACCTATTGGCCTTCTCCCTTGAGGAAGTCCGCATAGCCAGAGCCCAGAGTGACCCTGGAGAGGACCATCATCAAGATCCACAGCGCACAGGAAATAAATCTGACCCTTCCTCTGCCCTCTCCTCCCTTCTCTTTCTGCCCACAACTCCTCCCTCCATCCTTCTCCCTGCCCTTCACCTCCTTTACCCTTCCCTGTAGCCCACTTCCTTTGCCTCAAATTTCTTCAAATCATCCATCTACGCTCCTTACAGCGCCCAGAGAAAGAGCATCACGGTCCCCTATGAAGCCCCGCCAGCTTTGTATCGAGCTTTCTCTCCTGTTGTGTGTCTTTGTTTCGGGTTCCCTACTGTTTCACTGACAAATGGCAACATTTCGGGGAGAAAAGACTAGAATTGAAAAAGACACACACCCTCCTCCCGCCCCTCCTCCCCTATTCTTTTTCTCCGTGCCCTCCAAAAAATTCTCACTTTTGTCATTTTTTAAAAGTCTTATCGGCTCTCCCATCGCCGCCGTTTCCCAGCACATCCACAATCCAACGTCTCCTGAAAACCCATTGAAAATCACTCAACCTCATCAGATGGCAGCTGGGAGAAGTAAGGGGTGGAGCGGACCTGTCAACATGTCAGCCACATGACGAATAAACACACACACCGGCGTGCACACATGGGTACACACTCGCACAGGTCTGTCCGCAGATCACCATCAAAGATCTTTGTTTTTTACTTTGTGGAGTAACTGCGGAGAGGAGACACACACACACACACACACACACACACACACACACACACACTTAAAAACACACACTCATGTGAAGGGCCGGGTGGTTAAAAATGTCAAATTGCCTCGTTCCACATCAATACTGACCTGTGTGTCTATGTGTGTGGGGGACTGTGTGTGTGTGTTCGGATGTGCATGCAAGAGACAAAAAATGTGTGTTGCTGTCAGTCAAGATGATGGACATGGCCTTTCACGGACTCACAATCGCTTGACAACTGACCCCACAACCAGCCCTCCCCCCCTACAACACACACACACACACACATACACGCACACTCCAATCTAGTGGAGTACACACTCCCCTCAGGGGTCCCAGGAAGACAATACTATAGTCAGCAACTATACAACTCTGGAGGGGCCCTGTCCATCCTTACATGAGCCTGGAAACAAAAGAGTGTGTGTTTGTGTGTGTGTGTGCCGACTGGGAAAAGTGCAGTAGGACATCGGGTGGCTGTTATCTTCGCCTCTTTAGCTCTCTGACTCCCGCCTGCTGTGTCTTTGTGACAGTGTTGACAACAGACCGGGGCAAGGAAATTTGTGCAAATACTTCCTACTCATTATTATTAAAGTTACTCATGTCAGAGGAAACACATCACTTTAATCTTATTATCTTTCACAGCAATTCAGTAGTGCAGCACATTAATTTCCACTGATTGTATTTCGTGTTACTGCATTAGAAATAAAATCTGAACACAGAAATGCTTCGACAAATTGAATTAAAACCTGTGTCGAGTCGGGTTTTTTGTCTCGGCTGATCACTCCGTCCGCTGTCTGAGTGAGGAGACTATAACTGTAAGGTCAGATTCTCTATCCGAGGGCAAAAACTCAATCAAGAAATATGTCGCACTTGCATGCCGACCTGAAACTGATGGCAGAGGAACCTCATCCCATTATGGGTCACGGTGAGAATGCATCATCTGCTGCTAAAAAGGTTAAGGTCAGTTTTCAGCCGACTGTGCAGCAGCGACGTGGGGAGAAATGTAGAGAGCTGTGCCTGGCTGCATAGTGGCAGAAACGTTGTAGAATCTGTCGTTTATGTGACAAATTCAGAACAAGGTAACGTTGAAGGGTAAGATTTGGTCAGTGTAACACAGTAAAGGACTAAACTTTTTAATTTTCTTAATTGTTTATCAAGTAAAGTCATCAAAATTATATCTTAAAGCAACTACAAAGAGTTTTTTTTAACTAGTTATGAAACTGTTTTATTTTAATATTGAAGCTTCTACATGACCTATGTAAGAAAAAAAGACCACCAGCAGTTAGATAATTCTATACAATTATTCCTAATGTCTGTGGCATTTTACAGCATGCAGACTGGAAGAGCCTATGTTAGCATTTACGAGGCGAAGTTTCACAGTGAGCAGTGCATTAGCCAGGTAAAGACAGGCAGGAAGAGATTCTTCTTTAGAGAATTTTCTTTTAGACATCATATTTTGTGGTTATTGCAGGGGGCAGGATAAGCAAGGAGAAAAAGAAATGAATTGACCAAAGAGCAAATACGAAAGCTCCAAGGGGCAGTAAGAGAGTACCGGTGAAAACACTGTCAACCTTGGTCAGTCATTCAACAGCTGGGGAGAAATGTGGGATTTAAAAGGATACAAAACCAATCGTGAATTGGCCCTCTTCCTCCCAGACAGGTACGAATTATGTCTATTATGTCTACAGTCTAGGTTAAGGTGGACATACCTTTCTTATATTTCTATTTTTTACTGCTGTTTTCTATTTATTGTTATTTTGCAATCCACTTTGCTGCTGTAACTCTGGAAATGTCCCCTATGTGGGAAATAAAGGAAATCGTAATAACTGCAACACAACTGGCTTATAACGTAACATTTTATGTTGGCCATGCTACCAAGCTAATTCTGGCTTATGATTATAAAGACATAACATTACAGAATGTTAATAACTATGGCTTTCTCAACAAAATTAGTCTTACTGAGCAACCAAATCTGTTAGTTGCAGGTTTACATGTTACATGGCTGTATGAAGGGTACTAAAATAAAGTTTTAATAACTTAGTTTCAGCATTGTCATATTAGTTATTAGTCTTACATAGCCCCAAATAGATACATTACCCCATCACTATGCATTCTGCAAACAGCTGTTTAATAAAGGAAAACTGTATTATGAAATAAAAATGTTTTCTTTAACTTGCTTCAACACTTTGTGCTCATGGAAACACTACCACTTTTGTCCACAGGGGCCGCCAAAATCAACACAAAATGAAAGTTCCTTTTAGTTGCTTTAAAGAGAGAAATAAGTCGTTCCAAAAGGATTCATTTTTGAAAGTAATTTCACACTTGTCCACATGGCCGTTTGAAGCTGTCCTTTCTAGACAAATGACAGAATTGATTGTTTGTTCCAACACCGTGCATACATTCCCCTGACAAGTGACCTCTTGTGATTGTGTGAATCATGACGGTCCTCTCTCAGAAGACTCATTTTCTTTCTACATATTCTTCCATCTGGTCTGTGGATTCAAACCGTCAAATGTTTTGTCACAAGCCCAGCAGCTCTTGCAGCCTACACAGAAAAAAAAAGTGGCACTTTTTCTGTGCAACCACAGAAAGTTTGGACATTGACAACAAAGCTTTTGAAAGTCAATTTAATGTGCTTTTCTGTGATTACCAACTGATCCTGCACTAAACAGTCCGGATGCGGTAAATCTATCCCACCCACCTGCTACACGGCGCAGCTGAAAACAATGTTTAAGAGTAATTTGAAGCTACTATTTGTCCCATGCCTTGTGGGGGGAATGATAGCTTTTTTAACTCTGTTCAGAAAACAGTCTCAAGGGGTAAGGCCCATCTGTGATACTAATACATCACTTGTTGAAGTGAGGAGAAACATCAATACAGCTAATATAAAAATGATTACAAACTACGCCTGGTGACATTTTTACCACTTTGCTGAGCACACCACTTATGATCTCGACAGAAGCAGAGAGATGCATCAAGAAATAAAAAGAGGGAGAGAGAGAGTGGCGTGAGCGAGTGAGAGATGGAAGGTGTATTTATGCACGCCTGTGGGTCTACTGTGTTTGAGAACTCTCTCAATCAACTTCTGTTGATTGCATATTTACATATCGTTTACGAATGCATATTGAACAGAAGCGTGGCTAACACGCTGTGCATGCACGCAACAAACGGACAAACACTCTTTACCTCTCACACACACACACACACACACACACACACTGCAGAGCTGATAACTCACAGATGTAGTAGTACTCGTGTCCAGGCCTGAACTCGAAGCCCAGGGAGAAGGGAGTGAAGAGCTGGAACTTCTCTGAGAAGCGCAGGGGTCCGTCAGGACTGCTGGGACGGTTGCACTCCCAGCGCTTGAAGCCACGCATCCGGTGCTGGCAGGAAGTGTAGCCCTCGTGGTTGACCATGAACAGGATGTAGCGCTCCATGCGCCCGTGGGACGGAGGACCCTCGTAGTAAGGACAGTAGATGTCCAGATAGTCGTTAATGTTCACCGCCACCCTGTACTCTCCGTGCCAGAACCTGCGGGAGGAAACAATGAATTTCTTCATGAATAAAAATAATCACAAACAGGCTCAGGAGTATGCACAGAATAAGTGGTTTGGGGTGTGGAGCCCTAGTTTACTGAAGCGTAATGAGATAGTGTGAGACACGTTTTTGAGAAAAAAAATCTTCCACATTTCTATGAATATTTACTACCTATATTAGATTTCTGTATGATTGCACAGCATAAAGGAGACCGCTGTGAGTGCCCACTTACTGCAGTCATGCTGCGTAACGTAGTTATATGAAATTGCATGATCGCTGTTAGGACATTTTTGTGTTCGCACATCACCACAGGAAGATCTGAGGTCGAGTCAACTACAACACAGCAACCCGTAGAGACTCCATGCGTTGCTCAAGGACACTTCAACAAATGCTTTCTGATAGAGGCTCTTTTAACCACCTGAATCATTGCAGCAGAAACATCCTAGAGGGTGTTTTTTTTCTCCTACTATTTAATAAACAAGGGAAGGTCAGAAAAATCAATATTAACCCTTCTGGTTATGGCAAAAGTCTGCATAGTAACCAATTTTATTTTAATAAAGCTCGCCGAGCTACGCTTCACGGGAATTATTAGCATGTTTAGAATATAGTCTTTTTTCCAGGCAGAGTGCTTGAATGAGCCTTCTCTTACAGTATGATACTCAAGAGAAGTGGGTCATGTGGTGGTAGAGAGCACACATTATTATCCCACCCCCTTAAGCAGTGCATAGAGTCTGTGGTGAATGCCCACTTAGTTCCGTACACATGGGGATCACCGAGGTTGGCATGATGAATAGAAGTGGGTCAGAGGTTACTGAAGAAGAAATATTAGCATGTACACACATTGTAGAGAGGATGCATATTGTGGTGATTGTCATCACTGTATTCTCATCATCCTGGCACCGAGTCAAAGAGTTGTGAAATAAATGCAGGTAACATATGGAAATACATAAGAAGATGCTCGGTGACTCCCTAATCTCCTTTCAACAATCTCTGCCAGGCAGTTAGAGTACATTAAAAACATATGGCTGCATTTTTTTCCCCCACACATTATACAGGCTCTATTTATGTTTGTGTTTTGATGCCAATGTTGCTTATAGAAGAACTAAACTTCTGTTTACAATCTTGAAGTCACTGGAGTGAAACAGTTTCTCTCTTAAAGGATTAGGCTGCCGATATTCTATATTTTTGTTATTGTCGACAAATGCCATTTAAATCCAATACCAACAATATGGAGTCTGTCTCTACGCACTCCATGACTTCCCCATCTTGTCTGTAGCTCTCACGTTTGCTCTCAAGATATACATCTTTAAAATGAAATTCATTGGAGAGAAAGTGGTTATAACGGAGCTGTCAAATAACCTATGTAATGTGATTTTTTTGACACTGTTAGAGATTGATTTTGTTAAATTGGAAACTGAAAACCCCACCAGCCCACTTGAAAGATGTGATAAAACACTTACAGTTAGAAAAAAATAGAATTTTCAATGAGAGGAAAGTGAATATGTTTGATTTTTTTTATATGGCAACCTTTTACTGACTATTTCAATAAAAATAAACTCATGACTGGTACTTGATACCTCTGACATTACTATTCCATTACACTAATACATTTACATAATAAAGTGGTGGTAGCAGAATATTTTTTATCATTTTCAACAGAATCCACAACAAAACATTACAAGTTAATGAAGCTGAAGCTATTATAGCCTATAGGTGCCCAACCTTCCTGCATTGCTTTATGATTTACAAAAAAAATATATATTTTTATACACAGATCCTTTATCTATTAGTCAAATAATCAACCACTTATTTCATTTCCATCAGCCCATCCTGTACTTCTCAAAAAATATTATGCTTAACTTTTTTTAAAATTACATATGTTGTTAAAATATGTTCAGAACACATGTAATTGTATTACAAGAAACCCGATATACAGTTTATTTAATGAACATCTCTTTTCATCTTTAAAAAAGCAAAAGCCAGAGATATTCCTGTAAATCTGCAAATCCAATTTCCGACTTCTGACCAGAATCTGACACATATATTATTATGTGAACAAGTTTAAGGAACTGTGAATTCTAGTGTGTTTAAATGAATGTTTTAAATGCAAAAATGTAATCTGGGAAGTACTGAGCAAATGTGACTTGAATTCTACTACATGAGTTGTGTGAGTTTGTAAACTGATGTTTTGATAAATTGTTGCTCATGAAGTTGGAATAACATATTTTTTATCTCTTTCCATGAAATTATTGTGATAATGTGATTCATTCTTGAAAGAAAACGTGTATATCTTCTCAAAACTTTATTAATCAATCTGTTCCAAACATATCACAATGAAAATTAAACCCACAACTAACAGAGGATTGTGTCTGAAAATCAAATTATTCCAACTTTATGGCTAAAATTGAGTTTTTCTGGTGTTAAAGCAACAAAATCTTAAAGGATTTACTTTGGATTCCCCTCTCACTGGGAAGAAAAACACAATTTCCTTCAAAGATTCAAGGTAACACGGGGTAAGTAATTGATATGCAAATAGACATTTTAAAGGTGATGCATTTTCGTTTAAAACAGCTGGGCACAGTAGTTTTTAGCGAGTGCTGCAGATTAATACAGATTTGCTTCTGTAGCAAGTATTTATGGCAGCAGGATGATGATAATATCATACTTCACTGCTCAGGTTTGATTATGAAGAAACTTGCCAGCCAGTGGCTCATTTATGTGTTTTTAATACATTTTGGACAACAAGGCACAAAGTATTAAGCTATTGTATATCTGCTTTCAGACTACAAACATTACTTGTTAGTAGAATCAGTTAATTGTTGGTTATGGTCTCCATGAGGGAATGATTGACAATAAGAAAAAATACAGAATATCTTGGAAAACTGTCTTTTCTTATTAATTGATGTGATCCATTAGCAAAACGTCTTAAAGCTGAAACTGATCAATCAATATTTTACATCTGATGCTGTATCAGTGCTCACAAATGTAGCATTTGTTTAACCACGAGTCTTAAAATGCATTGTTCATGTTTTGCTTTCATACTGGCACCCTGCTGTGAGAAAAAACAATACATCAGTGTTTTTTAAATAATTGATAGGTCAGATGTTTTATTTACAGCACTCCATAAATAATATGTCCCAAGAGTACGACTTTATAATCCTTTTGCATCTTCTACAGCCCGCAGTCATTTAAAATTCAAGTTTAACTTTGAGACATTCTTCACTGAATCCATCAAACATTTCAAATGGCTGTTTAAAATTCCTAAGTGTTATATCGTAGAGTAATCTCTAAGTCTGTATCGGCCGCTTCTTCTTCGTCATTACCATCACCGCTCACCGGAGTTACGATCAATTTAATTCCGAATGAACCACGTCAGATACATTTTTGAAATTCAGCCGCTGCGTGTTATCAAATCTTGTTTCTCAAAGTAAATTTGAGACGCAGGAAAACGTCTTCAATCAAATGAGCATAAACAAAGCCAGTTGTCGGGCAATCTCGACGTCTCAGATGGCGCGCGCACACAGACGGAGCTTTTTAAACAAATTCATCATTTTCCCCCTCACCTTGGCAGTAATTGATTGCCTGGAATGAAGACATTTTGGTCTAAGCACTTTTGGTTAGTGGGATATTTAGCTTTGGGACAAATTATCCCTATAACGGCAGTCCTATCTCTCTCCCAGAGGGCAAATCAGGAAGTGAGTTAGATGTGAAATGAGCGCCTTCATGCTTCGGTGCCCTATCAGAGCGAGTTTTGCAGGTTCTAAAGGGATCCTTGAACAGATCATTTAGAGGCATTGATCCACTGGGGAGCTCCTCTCGGCTCTCTCTGCTCCCAATCAACTCTGATTAACAACTAAAGGGGAAAGGCAGAGAGAGAAACACACGGGGAGATGCACAGAATGAGAATAAAACGGCTGAAAGGAAAGAAGAGAGGGAGGGAGGGAGGGAGGGAGTGGGAGACAGAAAAGGTAGAGGGAGGAATGGAGATACGTGGCAAATGAGGACAAAAGAAAGACAGAGAAAGGAAGGAGGGGGACGGAGAGGGATAATGAGATTGCAATAAGAGAAAGAAAGAAAGAAGAGAAAGAGCAGAAGAGGAGGAGGAGGAGGCCAGCTGGAGGAAGAGCAGATGGAGGAGGAGTTTTTCTGTCTTTCATTTCAATTTGTACGACTGTGTGGTTGTCCATCTGAGACAAATGTGCTTTGCCTATTGATTGTGCACTGATACATTTATGGATGACGACCATCTGAGCATTAGTGCTTTGGGCATACAATGTAGTGCATGTGTGTGTGTGTGTGTGTGTGTGTGTGTGTGTGTGAGAGAGAGAGTTTGCATGAATGGACACAAGTTTGTGTGCGTGGTTGGTTAAATGGTAGCTTGGTAAAGTGGGTCTCGATGAGTGAGGATGCTCAATCCAAGAAAGGGCTAATGTGCCAGGATACATTAGGTTGTATTAAGCCACTCAGCGCCCTGCCCTGCTCCTGTGACACTGTCTGCATTTCTAATACGCCCAGGCGAGTGGAAACCGTGCGTGTGTGTGTGCAGGTGTGTGCCACCAGGCTCGGAGCTGTTAAACAGCACACGTTAGTGTGCAGTTATGTGTGGGTAAATCTGTGTGTCCCTGCATCCCCTCCTCTCAGGCTGTGTGTCATTTGGAATTAAACACACACACTGCACTAGCCAAAAAGACATGGGAATGCACTCACACTTACGGCATGTCTCTTCCTCACAGAGCTTATGTGTGTGATGTGTGTGTGTCGTTTAGTGTAGGTATTGGTGTGTCTTTCTTTCAAGTTGCATTTTTTTCTTTTATCACACTTGCATGTTATTTAGACCTGTATTAAACCTGTTATGGCCTTTACACACTAGGGGTGTGACAAGTAACGTCTGTGAATATTTGTGTAATATTCATCTTCTGTGTAAAACCATATGTGACAAGTTTAAAAAAATTATATTGATGTGCAAATTAATCACACCAAAAGAAAAAGCTCCTGGTATATAAAGGCCTGCACAGACATTACAATAAACTCTAAGACTTTATTTATAGGGTATGCATTAAGCTGCCATATCACTGACAAAAACTTTTCTTCTGTTTTATTTAATAGCGCATAAAAAGAATAATGACAAAACAATATGAATAATAACAAAATATGCAAGAGAAGCCTAAAGGCTCATCACAGATCTCACTTTTGTTGAGAATAATAATAAAAAATAGATAGACTTAGACTTATCGGATTAACATTTAAACTAATTAGCAACAAAAAAAGTTAATGTCATTTAACAAAAACTGTCACACAGATGTGAAAAGAAAAATAAATCCAAAATTAACATCATAAACCAAACAAAAAATATAACAACTCAGACAATACCTCACCTAAATGCTTGTTGTAGATTTATCCAGGAAACTAATCAAACTTTATGATCTTTTATGATCATGATGTTGTCATTAAAGTCAATTAAACACTTTTGGAAACTCGTATTTTTCCCCCTCTTCACTGCAGTGATGTCGCAGTGTACTTCAGGGTGTGTCAGTACACCGTGACATCAAAGATGTGGTTAGTTGGGTTAGGTTAGGTTGTAGTTAGAGGACGGACACACCTCTTTCAACGAACCTGGTCTCACAGGAATCCATGAAATAGCCACGGAATAACTCAAATTTCCGTGAAACTGACACGGATTTCGCTACAATGCAAGTTAATGACATAATGTCATATCCCGTGGCTATTCTATGGATATTTTTTCCTATTGGTTTGTTCCAAGTCATGGAGTCATGGAGTCCCGTGGCTATTTCACGGATTCCTGTGAGACCAGGTTACTTTCAACACCTATCAGGGATATTGGATGTCTTGAACCAAAGAAGGCAGTGAAATGCTAATGTTCAGACTCGTGTTAGGTTACTCTTTTCTACCCTTTTGTCAACAGTCGAAGGTGAACGGAATCCCTTTTTGCGGTGGCAGAAACTCAAAGATTACCAAAAACGCCCCAAAGACAACAACAACAAGTATCTGCACAACTTGAGGGGGAAATATACCTTCTGTCCACTTGTTGAAGTCTAACAATATCTATATCTATTAACTGCTAAATGCTTCACTATGTTCACCAGCTAGTTGCCAACCATGTTGTTCAGACTGGCCCCCCCCAAAATATGTCAATATAACGCGTTTGAAGCAGGCAGCAAAATACGACTCACATTTATGTTTTTGTAAAAACAAAATTAAATTACTTTTTACATAACTTACTTGGCTCACGTCACCCTTGTAACTACTTCACTTCCGGCATTTATGGAAATGTATAACTCCTAACTAGGAAGTTTATTTTGCCCTAAACCTCGGTCAGTGGTTTTGTAGCTTAAATTCACAGAAACTGCAGCCTACATGGTCGCCCATATAGTTGGAATCATTTTGTTTTCAGACACAATCCTCTGTTAATTGTGCTTTAATTTTCATTGTGATATGTTTGGAAGAGATTGATGACTAAACTTTTGAGAAGATATACATTTTATCTGTCACAAATAAATTATTTTTTGAGCGCTCTGCAGTACCGTGAGCCAGAGAAACACTTCTGTTATTATGGATGGTATTGACAAACGGTCTATTCTGTCGTTTAGGTTGGAGATCTTGTTTTAATGTTTGATTCTGAGCACGAGTAAACTCAAGGAGCCTGTAAATGTGACAGTAACATATACTAGGTATGCATACTTAATAAAAATGCTGAATATCATCATGATGAGTATTTGAGTTGACTACATCAAAATTCATTAGTAGAACTCCATCAGGAATCTTTGTGTAAAATATCCTTATATAAATAAAGTTTACTTCTTCAAAATAAATTAATTTTTGACTCACAGATTACATGGTTTAAATATTTGTAATAATACGTGTACAATAAGTGTAAAATCAGTCGGTAAAACACATTTTTTTAAAGTAAATCATAAGCAAATTTGCAGTTATATCCTACAAATGTTTTCTATTATATTTACTCAGTTTGTTTAGTGATTTCTACTCAGGTTTTCCACATTTCAGTTACATTTACTCAATTTATGTGGTAATTGAGCCAAGTCAATTCATTCAGACGTACTTGAAAATATTACTTAAATTTATTCATTACTCATGTTTCATTTAACCGATTTGAGAGCTTTCAAATCAACTCAATATTTTTAACTGTAAAAATGTTGCACTTTTTGAATTGAATTAAGCAATATGCAGTATTAATTTTTTGAGTGTAGGTTAAACACTATAAGCAATGCCTCTCACATTACACATTTTCCCTCCAGTACAAAAAATACAGATTAACCTACTTTAAAGCCCCTACTGTATATGTACAGTTTTTGACTCTATCAAAATAGATGCTCTTGCAAACCTGCAGACGACACAGCACCTCCCCCCTCCATCAATCCAACCTGAAGATATTAAGAATGCAAAGCTGTGAAGCAACACATACACAGACTGCACCAATTTCCACTGTGATTGTCTCTTTTTTTTTTTTGACAAACAAAAAACTTCCACAAAACTTATTCCATCATAATAATTTGACAGATGCTATAATACAGCGGGCTTTAAGGTAGCTTACAGCAAAGTACAGTGCAAGTTCCACTAATCCTTTTACTCATTCTGTGTAAACTCTGATCACCGGCACAAGAAATAGTGCATATGCTTCTTATTTTCTGGGTGATAAAACTTGCTTATCTTTCATTTCCAGAGATAGATAGCTTTTTGTATTTCTGGCATATTGACAGTCAATATAATTTCCATATACGGAGAACTAGCAAAAGGAGGAAAACTTGATAATTAGGTTCAGGAAGGAATGGAATGTAAAAATGTTATCATATTTTTGGCTTTCAAGCGCAGCAGTGTCTTCGTGAAAAAGGCTTATTATGCCCATAAAACAAACAAATTGTTGTTGAAGTGCATCTTGTTCAGTACAAGGTCTTTTTTCAGTTTTTTGTTCCGCCTCCTCAAACCATTTCTTTTTAATATTGTCTGTGTGTAAACCTGTGCAATATGATATGATGGTTTGCTTCGTTTCCTAATCCCCTGATGTCTCACAGATTCTCCTCACTCTTTCAGTTCAATTGAATTGTCTGGCGAGGTTAGCCAGATGCAGCCGAAAGGACTCGGCTTTCGGCTGCCGGCTCTCAAATGAATGTAAAAGGCTCATTTTGAGGCTTGGACCACAATCAGTGGAAAATACTCTGTGTGAAAGGGTTTAATGGTGTTGTGCACGTACGTCAGGATGAAAAGAACATAAGAAATTGTGGAGTTTAAAAGTTTAAATAAAAGATTAAGAGAGAAAAGAAAAGAATTAAGGCTTAGTGTGTGACTGGATGTGTATCTACGTACTGTAGATGCGCGTACAGTAAGAAGTGTGTCTGTGTGTAGTGGCCACTTCTTAGTATTCCGACACCATTGAGTCATCAACATCAACTCTCCGCATGGCTGTGATCAAAGCTGGTTGAAGAAGCCTCGGATGTTTACCATACCTGCCTGCGTCCTAAACAGCAGGCCGGATCAACCAACAAACATCAAAGGATGCTTCGCTCTCTGTCTCTCACTCTCACTATGTCACCCCCTCTCTCCATCCATAACTTTCTCTTTTTCTCCAGTTTCATTTTATCTCCCCTTGTCACTCACGCAGATGCAGGATTCACGCTGTGGCCTGAAAAAACAAACAAACAAACAAACAAAAAAATTGCTCTGGGTACAGGAAGTCAGTCAACAAAAAAGCTTTCCATACGGCATCGAGATATTTGTTCAAACGATGCTTCAAACAGAAGCTCGGGAATAACTTAATGATGCAACCTACAAGGTCTGTCAAGGATGAGCAAACATCCATGTAAACAAAAAGACAACCTTTCTTTCTTCTTTGTTGTCCTACCTTTTATATGTTATAATTGAGATAAATTATTAAAGCTACCCTGTGGAAATCACCCTGTATCATTCATAGAGAACAACAGCCTTAGCTGTTTCAGCAGGTGCCCCAAAACGACAAATATGTTTACGATCAAGACACGAAGCCCTCTAGTGCCGGTGGTAGTTATGACAGGTGTGAAGGAGGACGCCAAGTGATGTTATAATCAGGACTGACCATTTCGTTCCAATGGCCCATTACTCCAAAACCCCAAATTGTCCAAAGAAATGTTCCAACTGACCGTTTGTCCGATAGCCCATTATCCTGATAACAAATGCCCATCGCTCTGAAATCGGTGTCAACGGAGGCATTTGTGGGTAACCGCAACTCTGCCTTTCCACCAAAACCTATATCGTTATAGCCCGAGGGGAGATTGTGTATTTTTGGCGCATTGGGTGTTCGTTTTGGGGATAACTGGTTGTCTGATAAATGGGCTTTCAGTCCATTGGGGCATTTTTCGTACGACTGTGGTTTCAGAATAATGGGCCATCGGAACAACTGCATGGCACCGTTATTAGAGCAACAAAGTGCGAGATCAGGACATCAGGATAGATCCAACAAGACACAACTTTCACACTGTTCAAATACTTCAATCATTTGCTGACCATAACCACGTGTTGGTTGTTGTAATCATCAAGGAAGCTCCCCTTGTCTTTAGTTTAACCCAAACCATGATCATTTCTTAAACCTAACCAAACCTTAAGTGTAGCACTGTCACATCTTCAAAACAGATTTATCGTCTGGCAATCCTGCTGATATGATCTGTAACACTGACTCTCTCCCACTATTCAAATCCAGACTAGCTTACTCAGTATTATTGCACTTTGTTTCATTATTTTCTGTAAGCGCAGCACACTTTCTTTGTTTTGTTTTATTTCTTGTGTCTTGTTTTCATTCACTGTTTTGTCTTGTTCAAACTATTGTACAGTGTCCTTGAGTGTTAGAAAGGCGTTTATAAATGAAATGTATTATCATTATTATTATTATTTTTATGAGCGTCAGTACAGAAAAAGTTTTTGATGCATGCATCTTTTTGCACTTGAGAACACAGCTGATGCAAGACGCTATACTGCTAATTACTTGACATGAACGTAAACAAATTTAAAGCCATTTAAAGATATTTTTCAAGAGTCGACTTTGCTAATGTTTTATAAGGAAGGAACCTCAATGGACCTCAATTATTTTTCTGCAGAAAACTGAATGTTTACATAACTTCAGTTTGTTTATATGAAAACTCTAAGATGTAATGGAAAATTAAAAGCAAGGCAAGCATTTCAATCGGCCAGTGAAATCCAACTTCTCTTGGAGAGTCAAAAAAAACAACAACCATGTTGCTTATTCCACACATCACTCCATGTTTTTTGGAAGAGTAAAGAAGAACAGTTGGACGAATCAGGGGGTGGATCGATTTTCAATTTTTAAAAATCCCATTCATCTTCACTTCTCCAGTCGAAGTTGGGAAAAATCAACTCTTGTTGCCAATTTCTATCTGCAGGCACAGTGGGTGATGCCTTCTGCCAGCACTGAGCTCATCATTCTACTATTGACAATAATGAACATCCGGTTTGCTCTTTACCACATGCGAACACAAAGAGACTGCCGCGTTATATCTGGCTAACCATGGCCCATTCCCGGCACAGTTTCCAGGCAAATAAAAATATTCATTGTTATATATGTCAAATATCATTTTCAGCACATGTAATGATTCCAATTTCACCTCATTTGGCTTTTTGGCAGAAGAAACGTGTGTGTCTGCGAGTAGCCTCAGTTACGTTGCAGTCTCAGTCTGCTGCGCTGCAGCTTCAGTCACTCTCAATGTCTCCAATTAACTCCACATTACTCTCCGCTTCTATCTCTCCGTCTTCATCTGCTCCTGTCTTCACTCTATCTTTTGCTCCTTTTCTTTCCTTTCTTTCCCTCAATCTTCATTTCTCCTCACTTCGCATTCATTTACTTGCTATCGGCCCTTCTTTTTTCTTTCTTTCTTCTCCAACTTTCCCTCCAGGAGCATCTTTTTTACTTTCTCCTTCAGTCTTCATGACTCTCATTCTCTCCTTCTGTTTTCTCTTCCTTGTTCTCTCCTCCGTCTTAACTTTCGTGTACTCCTCCCCCCCGCCCTGCCTCCTTCTGCTTCCTGCTCGTTCTTTTTGAATGTTTAAAATGATCCCTCCACACACACACACACACACACACACACACACACACACACTCAAACACCTCCACAGACACACATCTTCCTCTTGCTAAGACTCTTTAGCGGCTTTTCTCTCAGCATGAGGTGTTCCTTTTTCATGCTGTCGTCTCTGCCTACGACTCCCGCTGCATGGCTTGCTGATGCTTATAGGTATGTGGGGCAAAGTAAATATGTTACCTCCCCCTACACAAACACCCGCTGAGACACACATACCTGCACATATATGAACATAAATATACCCCAGCGAAGACTTATTCATGCCTTCTGATAGAACATGTAAACACAAACACAATCAGACACATGTACATCCACATTAACACACACACACACACACACACACACACACAGGGAAATACTGGGATTCATAAATCTCATAATTAAGTAAATTATGCAAATTACCTCTGGATCCTCGCTTCTACGTTCCAACAAGAAACACACACAATATACCACACACAAATATCATACTGTACGTCGCACACTGCACACACTGTCACATTCAAAAGCTCAAGTTGTGTTGTTTTGAGTTCCACATCTGTCACTCTGAATAATGTCGCCCACAGATCACTGTGGTGACATTCAGCACATCTGAAAGGTTATTATGTATTTCTCCAAGACGGGCAACATGGCCCCCCTGCGGATTAACCGCCGCCTGTGCCAATCCCTGGCAAATTCACACACACACACACACACACACACACACACACACACACACACACACACACACACACACACACACACACACACATTTATGCACACGTATACGTATACAGACACTGTCAGACACAAACATGCTCCCATCACACATACAGACACATACAACCCGACACCCACGGCACTGAATTAACATAACAAAACTTGTCAGGAAAAAAATCTCCAGATGCCCCAGAAGGGTAATTGTCACCTTGGTGATGTGGTAGTGAAAAACACACACACAAAGTAGAGACAGAATAGACCCAAAGCTAGACAGATAAAGTGACAACGCCACTGACGGATGGACAAGCAGGATGAGTTAGTCAGACAGACAAGATGAGAGCTCGGGCACACACGGCGCATCTGACAGGCTGACAGACAGAGTGCATGATATGCCTATATCAGTCTCCTTGTTTTCTGAGGGGCATTCGCCATGATGCAGCACCGGCTCTGGCACAGTGGACGGCATAAACAGCAGTGGGCCTGTATTGGTATCGACAAGGCTGGCCCGAAGCGAGGCGAGAAGGAGTTGATGGCTGGTGTCCGAGCACACCAATAGGAATCTCTCAACACAGAGGGGGTGTGAAGACAAGAAAGGATTTGTGTCAGCGCCCTGCAGATATGTCACGTATCCACAGAGTCAATGTTTAAAGAAGGGAGAAGTGATTTATTTTTCATTCCATCAATACTCATGCATTCTTTAAATCTTACAATGCAGTTTTAATGATTTTTTTTTGACAGATTTGGACACACTTTGAATGCCAATCAACATGACCACGAATATTTTCTTCGGAAACTTTTCCGCTTTCTTATATTTCCATAACCACCACACACTGACCAGTAGAACAACTTTGCCCTTCAAGGGCAGAGCTGCAAAACCAAACCCTCCATTGTTCAGCTTGGTTATATATTCATGACCATGACCATACTCCGCTCTTCAGGCTGTACTTTTATTTATTAAGCTCAAACTATGTCAAATGTAACCTGATAGTTCAAGACTAAAATATTATTTTGTCCTAAACTCAGTTGCCCATTTACAGCACCCAGGGGCACAAGCTTTCTATCTTTATACATATTAAAGTTTTAACAGTGACTGTGTTAACTGGTTGTTCATAGTGATGGCAGCTGTTGAAAACACCAACAGAAAAGCCTTAAATTTTACTTTAATTGAATATAAAAGACATACTCATCTGTTTTCATTATATTCGACAACCATTTTGGTAAGTTACTACTAGCAAATTTGGCTGAAAGTCACTAGTTAACATGGTCACTCATTAATATGAGCCAGTTTATCCGAATATTTGAGTTTTATGAATTTGTGCCTGCAAGGTCTGAACAAACAAATCCAAGCAGCAGCCAAACAAAATCAGAACTTAACTTCAAGCTAGCTCTCACTACTTGTTTAAAAAGTACCGTTTTAGAGAGGACACTGGAGGATGTAGTTTGTATTGCTGTTAAATTGTATTGAATTATACAGTGTTTCCATTCTGCCGACACTCATACATATAAATGTGGTGAACAAACAAACACTGAACGGACTTGAGAAGCATCACTTAACAAGGTGCTATAGAAAAATGTTAACTTACTTACAAGAATGGCTTCAAAGGGTTTCTACTCGTTGATTGACATTCTGACTGGCAGATTGATAGGCGGAGTGACAACACGATTATGTAGCTGACTGCGTCGGCCAGCTAAAAGGCTGTTGGCCTACTGACTGACTGACTGACTGACTGACTGACTGGCTTATTAGCTGACCACCTGAATAACTGAAAAAAAAAACCCATCCGACTGTCTGACTACTAATCTTTCCCATGAACAAGTATGTCAAGCTGACTGACTGACTGGCTGGCTGGCTGACTTATTAACTGTCTGTCTCACTCCGGCATCACCCTCCGGCTCAAGAATCTTCATCTAATATGGGTTGTTTGATCCAGATTGACGAGGTGAACTAATCCATGTAGTTTGGGTCAAAGCGTTTGAGCCTCAGTGGGTTGGAAGTCGCAGAGGGCAGTGGGAGCTATTGGGGTGGGGGGAAGCTGGTGTATAGATTGCTTTGCAGCATCTCTAATGAGTAATTAAACACTTGAATGGAGTCCAATTAAGATACACACTGGGTTTGCACGCACACACGCACGCACGCACACACACACATATATGCATGTGTCGACACACAAGCAAACATCAGCATGTAAACAAAATCAAAGACACACACAGGGAAGCATGCACGCTCATACTAATAGTCACACTTCTACGAGTAAATCAAAAATAGAAATACACACACAGACACACGCACACTTAAGTCTCGCCACATTAAGTAGAGCCATATGTGCTGAATGTTGTACGTGGTTCTGGATGGAATGAAGGTCAATACCGCCTGACTCTAATGGCGAGCATATCCTACCCTCCCTCCCTCCGTCTGTCTCATTCTTTTTCTCTGCTCTCTTCATTCTGATCTCCACCTCTTTCTCTCTCCAATGTTCTGTCTGTTGTGTCAATCTTTCTTTCTGTCACTCAGTTGCAATTCAATCTCAGTGCCAATTCCAAGGTGCAAGGGTCCCAAAAAAAAAAGAAAAGAAGGAACAGCAAAAAAGATTTTGAACTGAGATTGTCCTCACAAGAAAGATAGCATTGGTTGTTAGTTCCAAAATGTATGATGACCTTTGTTTACATTAACCTGAGGAGAACTCTCCAGGGGTCCCTGACTTATTACTCTCAGGGGCAAACAGCGAGTAAAGTAGCAAGTAACATTGTTTGAGCCATTCTATGTGAGCAAAAGGGTGGGAAAACATTCCCTTACTGAGGCAAAGTACGTCTTTGCATCGTGTGAAGTTGGTGAACTTCGACTGTTGAAGTCGCCGCCTCAATCAATACCAAAGGAGTGTGTGTGGTTGACCCCACTTGGCTGTCAAATGGACTACAGACCAGCAAATTGACTGCCGTGTGCCACATGCTGCAGCAGGAATATCACCTCTACAGGCGATGGTCACTTACTTGCATTCATGTATGTGTGACTGTGGCCGAAGACGGTTTGATTTGAAGCGGAGTGGATAAAGTATGGAAGCTTAGCTGATGCTTATTTTGCCAATTTTTTTATATTTTCTATAGAAATAACTCACCATCAGCACAATTACAACAGGAAGTAAGATAAAAACACTTGATTTCATAGAAATACTAACATATACAGGAGGTCCAAACCCAGATGTACTGAGGCAATGTAACACTTGAACCTCCTGGCACACAAACAGTATGTGTTGTTTTATAAACTCTTGACAAACTTCCTATTTTATTGTTTAGGATTGACAAAAAGGTGGATGTCATGGTGATATGAACTACATCCATCAAACAGTTAAAAAGGGGGGGAAAAAACACATTTTGGGGCCAGCACAATTTCAAACATCACTTTCATTTTTTATATTCGTCATTTGGGGAACTGTCTCCTAAATTGCTACCTATCAAACATCAGGGAGTCTCTTTCTTCTTAATTTTTTCAACGAGTGCTGCTGTCTCTCTGCCTCCCCCCTTCTCTCTGTCTTTCTGTATTCCTGTCTCCCACTCACCACATCTTGGAGTAATCCCACTGCGCTCAAACCCTCTTTTCTCATCTTCTTCCCTGCCACTGATCTCCCAAAATTCCACCCCCCATCCCTCCTCTCTTCTCTCTCCTTCAAAATTGTCTCCTCTGCAAAGCTTACATCTCCAACTAGTCTCTTAACCCAAAAAATATTCTTCAGGCTTGTACCACATCTTGGTTAGATAATGAACCCTTTTTTGTAGATGTTCTTTGTAGAATCATTTAAAAATAGTTACCATGGACTCTTTTCAGCATTGTCAAAGTAATAATGGAAGACTACAAAACCAGCAGACTGAAGCACTTTTAAAGCACCACTGTCTACTCTATCATTTTAAAGACAAATTGATTTTTCTGTAATTCACACACATTTCTTTTTAGATCTTTATCTCATCTCTCCTTCTAGAGAGTCCTGATCAAGACGACGGCATAAGCAGTTTCACATATAAACAATCTGAGCATTTGTAGCCTCTCTGCATATAGCTAAGCCAGCCACTGCATTTCAAACTGTATTTGCATAAAGTTGTAATGTCACTAGCCGTGTTTCCATTAAAGTCAAAGCATTTTTTTTTTAAAAAAGGATATTTTTGGGGCATTTTGTAGCTTTATTGACAGTAGAGACATTTAGAGTGAAGGGGGGAGACAGAGGGGACGACAAAGGCCCTCGGAGCCGGACTCGAACCCGGCCACCTGCTTACGAGGACTGGGCCTCTGTGGTATGCGAGCTACTAGGCGTGCCATCGGGAATGCCCCAGTCAAAACAAAATTTTAAGGGAAATTTTGAAATGACCCATTAAAGAATATGCGAATTACAGACTTTTCCATGAACTAGTTTAAAGCAAATAAATAAAGCTGCATAAACATACCTTGGTCAGAAGATGGCAGTGTAATGTATTGCTGTGGACAAATCATCAGTATCATGCGCGTGAGAGAAAAACAACAGCAAAAAAAGAGGTTGATAATTGGACAACTTTGTCCAGCCACGAGAGAAAATTGAGAGAAGTCGTCAGGAATTGGATTCAATTGGGCAACTTATAATTGTTCTTTCATGTCAGAGCGGAAACGGCTGATCAGTCATGTGAGTTAAATGTTCGCTACATCAGAACTTCTTCGAAAAATCGTTTCCATCTCCCGTTTAGCGTATTAACTATTTTTTTTAAGAAGACAAAAAAAACCACCTCAAATGACCATAAAAACTTTATGCATTTTTGAAAGTTTTAGTATTATTTCCATCAAGCTTTTCTAATACGAATCTTCATAATGCACATAGAAATTTGTTGATGGAAAGACTACTGTATCTGTCAGGCTAACATTTAGCCGCTGCAATGCAACATGAGCGATGACTTTGAACTGCAATGCCCATTAGCTTTCAAGCTAATATCCTCTTCTTATCTACAAACAACTGTCCCGTGTGAAAACAAACCTAATCAATTTTATATAAAGTAAGGTAACCTAATCTTTTATAACACCTTACCAGGATGATTTTTTGCCCCAAACAGTAGAGAAGAAGTTTTGTAGTCTAATCATAATAAAACTGCAACCTTTTCACAACCGCGTTTGTTACATTTATGTACGAGTATGTGTTGATCTCCTGCAGTAGGGGCATTATCTTTAGAAATGCTCCTGTTGGTTGAAATTTAGGGTAGGAACAAACGACAAAAAACAACGTATGGTTTGGAGGATTTGGTGCACCCCACATATCAGAAAATGTGATACAGTGCCCTTAAGACTGCCTTTGAATGTTAAGTGTAATTAAGTCTTCTCTAGGGTGGCTTTAACATGAAGGAAACATGAATGCAGTGCCCTATAGGCTAGTCTGCATGCTAGAGAAATGTCTGCCCCATCACATATATCTGGTGCCCTTTTTATTTTGTCCAGCCCCTGCCCCTCAGACAGTCTGAGTCTGCCACTGCATGTGCATAGCAAATATGCTAGAGGGGCAAAGCATGGAGTGGAGCAGCTGGAACAAAGAAGAGATCAGCTTTGCTAGAAATGAAGCTTTGCATTCAAAATAATTCCATCGAAAGTCCCAAAAGTCGGTTTTTCCACAGCTGAACATTTGACCTGCTGCATGTGTCTGCAAATTTACAGCAACTGGTTTAGTGAAGTGCATGAATGCGTCTTCAATATAACCTGGTTTCTTGTGTGGATGTACACCTACTGATTGTTGCTTCATGTCCCCGCCGGCTCAGCTGTCAATCAAGCACATACACCCACTCAGAGATTTAAAGGCTAAAGGAGCATTTATAATCTATTCCGAAGACCATTTTCCCCTCCTGTCAGAAAATAAAAACACATATATTAATAATGACTTTGAAAAGCACTTTGAAATCATTTTGGACTGCAAGAACGGGGATGACTAATTGTGATTTCAAAGTCATTATTGGTCAGTAAAGAAACACTGCTTCCATGACCAGAAGCCACAGAAGAATCCTCTTTTTATGGAGTATAGTTTCATTCTCACTTTCTTTCTCCCTCAGTTTCTCTCATCATCTCCATGTGTTAAGTCTAATCTCTTTTTTTCTCTCCACCTCCCGCCTCTACCGGCCCTGCTCTCTCTCCCTCTGATCATCTTCTTGCACGGTACTCTTCTCCCCAAATTTCCTTCTCTACTCCCTCATTCTCTCCCTCTCTCTCTCTTTCCATCTGGTGTCTCTCTATGAGCATTAATCAGAGTGCTCAAGCACCATGACCAAAACAACTCCACAGAGACTCGCTGCTTCTCTCTCTCTGAGTCTCTCTTTCTCAGTCTCGCTCCTTTTTTCCCTCAAATAGTCACAGATAGCCCCCACCCACTACACACACACACACACACACACACACACACACTACGAAATCCATAAACATTAGTCAATCTTGGTTATGATTTCAACCTGGCCTGAAGCGACTTTGGTTGTGATGGTACAAGTCTTTCATCCAGCTCGAAAACTTACTGTTGTGTGCAGAGAGCTGATTTTCACACAGTTCGCTCAAACTACGGGGGGACAAATTGTGCAAAGATGTCCCGCAGTAATGTTTTTCATACACTTACATCTTGGCCCATCCATCACCGCCGAGTCAATGCAAATCACTAACTGAGTCATGAATTTATGTTATCAAATGGACCCTCAATCTTTTTTCCACTGGCAGCAGGCAGAGCCATGATGGAGGCTGCAGCTGATTCTGCTATTAAAATTCACAGTTGGGATCACATCTGGATGCTGTGAATCCCTTGACATTTTAAAATGTTTGTGTTCAACAGCTTGCGGCTTGTTGATGAGGACATTGCCATTTTGGTGACATGGCTGAGATCAATATGATAGAGCATTATGAAGGGGAAACAACACACAAATGTATTCTGCCGTTTTATATCATAATAAACTGAATATCTTCTCTGATTTTGAGCTGTGATGTACTAATTAATCAATAATGAGAATAATCATTAGCTGCAGCCCTGCTTTGCAACAGTGAGGAATATGCCATGGTAACCAGCTGGTGGATGAAAGGAAGGGTTCAGAATCTTAATGTTGTCGCTGTAATAAATCCAGGACTTTCACTGCGCTAATACCACCAGTACATCCCATTACAAATCAGCACTGCTCAGTTTTATGGAGCATTCAGTTGCAGTGGTGTGACTTTTCAGTTTTCATGAATTTGGGCTTTTTTCGACATGCCACCCACAATTATTTCTGTTGAAAATGTCTGCCAGGTGATGCCAGTGAGAGGGATGGTAGCAATTACTCTGCATACTCTACACAGCACCACAAACACAGTTGGAAAGTTGTCACAATCCTCCATCTAAATTCTGCTTACTTTGTGTAATAGCTATAATTTGAGGTTCTTTTCAACTTCAGAGCACATATATACATACAGATATAGCTGGTGAAATCATGAAAATGTATGGTGAATGTTGGACTCCATCTGACAAAACAATTTTCTGTCCAACTCATAGATGTATTGTTCGTATTCTAACTGAATTCATTCTCATTTCCTAAAACAAACCAAGTGGCAACCACCATATTCTCTCTAAACAGATGTCTGAAATAGAATGCAGAATTTGTAGCTAAGGGGACAAGATTTTGATATTAGAAGTGTTAACATTTGTAGTCCAATAAGTATTGACCAATCACGTTTGATTGGACTTTGGTTGAATGCAGGTAAACAATCTGTGTAGCGAGAGAAAGAGTTGCACTGACTGGCTGAAATACCCTCTCAGAACCCATCGTCCGCTGACAATTTACCTTTTTAGAATGAAATTGATATATCTATTGTGAACTTGCTGCTTGTGAAACAATCTTGTCCAGGACATCATCTCTACAACTCCATTATTGTGTCTCACGTTGCTAAGTGGACTGTAAACAATGACTGGATATCCAGGTTGTCAATATCGGAACCCCCAAAATATTAGACCATTGCTCCCAGAGGTAAAGGTTGTCAACTGCCATGACTCACAGTGAAAGTCACCTTACAGTACAAGTGATTAACAATGGAGATTTTGCAACCATTTCTTTCTATTTTGGAGCATTTATTTGTACATTTTGTCTATACTGTTTTGTTTTTTAAAACTGTGATGGTATTTTGCTGTTTTGGAATTTTCTTTTCTTTTCTTTCAGTATTTGTGATTGGTTTATGTTGTTTTGTGCTAAACAAATAAAATAGTTTTTCCTATTATTATTACACTCTACTACAACCAGACTCCACCATGATGCCAAATGAGTTTTATCTGGTGCCAAAAACATCGCCGTAAGCAGTGAATCAGACTCTATGGGCCAGTGTTCATCAAACTACTGAAAGTTCACTTTTGGACTTAAATATAAGATAACAGTAAAAATTCTTCAGTTTTATATTGACTTTCCACTCCTTAACTCAAGAAAAATGCTCATATATTCAAGAGATCCCCAGTAGGTCCCCAGTAGGTCCAAGACGACTGCAGCACAGAAAAGTGCAAGTTATGTCGATCTGCACACTTGACAGGATTTTTTCACAAATGTCAATGTTTTTATGCAGTAATCAGGGGTGCAAATGATTGTGTGATTGATTCGTACCATGTCCGAGTCTGATTGATTTTGGAGGAACCAGCGGCGTTGAGAAACTTCTTTGCAACTTGTAAATAGTTTTAAATTGTTGTGGTACAATTGAATTGTACTCATGTGTATCTATCTATTGTAATCACAACTGATGCGAACACACGAACTGTACTGAAAACTGCCTAAGTGGACCCAGGCAGAATACATTATGGTATGGCACTATTCAAACAAACTGGACTTTGGGGTTAAGCGTACTCAGATCCAGGCCCCGGGTCCCTGATGTGAGAGCTTCCTTATAAACATGGTCTAAGGCTTCTAGAGTTCCCTTGAGAAACCTACCAGCAACGTCATGGACGCTATATCCATATTTTTCTGCAGCCTAATGGATTTAAAGCCTGTGTTAACCTATGAGTCAGAGTCTGAGTCACACTGATCATGACTCTCACATCATAAGAGCTCATTTGAACTCCTAATCCAGGTGAACACTGGGGGTTTGAATAAATCATGAAGATTATACATTCTGTACCCGCAACACTGAATTATATAAATAGGATATTGAAATACAAATTCTATTAAAATCACTCATATAGAAGGGCCTTTAAACAATTCACTGTACACTGTAAATGCCAGAAAAATGATCAAATTGTACCAAAAGGATGCTGCAGAGAGAACAGGTGATGGGTTACAGCTCCAAAATGTATCTCTGATGAAATCGCTGCAACACCAATTATATTTGCTCCATTGCCGCTGGCCGTTTTCAAACAAAGATGCATTTAAATTGAAATCGAAACAATTTGACTTAATGGTCAGTAAGGTGTCAGAATGGCAGGATTTGATATTATTTTATCCTGGATCTGATAGTGTTGCAGCGCATTGGTCTTGGGAGGATCTGTGCTGCGAGGAGCGATATGGCAGAGCAAGGGTTAAGGCTTTAAGAGGATGATGTGTGTTCAGTCTTCTTTTCATTGTGAAGAGAGAGCGAGAGCTTTTTTTTTTTCCCTTTTAAATGGGAACACAGCTTTTCTCCACCGGTGGCCAAACCTTGACCCTCAAACCGATCTAGAAATAGGCATTCGCTAAGGGAGGAAAAGAAAGAAACACACTCACACACATAAAGCCTCCAGCCTTTCCTTTCACCACACACACACACATACACACTTGCCACTGCCAGAGCATAAATGCGTACAGTGCACGGACGCACACACACATCTAAAATGTGCTAGCACACACACACACACACACACACACACACACACACCAGCATGGTTTTCCACTTTTTCACTCTGGGGAGAAGGTGAACTCATATTGTCGACTGCTGAGTAAAACACAGCACAACACACACACACACACACACACACACGCACACACACGTACAGACCCCGTAGACACAGACCCAGACTGTTGTTCCAGATGTCTCTTTTTCTTTCCTTTTTTTATTTTTTAAAGTGTTTCCCAGGAGATTGGTCCATGGGGGGCAAAGATTTCCAAAAGAAATTGCACTTGTGTGTGTGTACCCAACGTCTGTAACACACCAGTCGGCTATATGTCTGTACTTTGCTGCACCCTATAGCGCAGCATGGTTTGCTTTGAGTCCGACTATTTTTAGACCAGATCCGAGCATCAAAATGTGGAAAATAAGATAAAAACCTGGACTTTTCCAGCGTTGCAGTGTTGTAAAATACACAAAATGCACACACACACATGAAGATAAACAACATGAAATACTCTGAGGAGGGCTTTTTTAAAACCATCTCCGTTTGCTTGTAGTGTTGTCCGTCGTTGTAGCCTCTCTCCTGCACCTAGTCATCGCTGAGGCTTGGGTTGATAAAACATTAACAAGTGAAATGCTGCATAGCTAAGATGTTTTTGCATGTCTTCAACTTCAAAGTTCACAAATACTGCTTCGGTTACAGGCAGTGAGCCCCGTGCTATAGAGATATGATTCATGCAACAATCTGGTTTTGATGAGAATGGCTCTCAGACTTTTAAATGTATGCAAACAAAGTCCTGATGCCTAAGCTCCCGAGTCCCTCCTCATTTTCCTCCCCTTCATCTCCTCTTCTGCCCCACTCCTCCATCTTGCCTTCTCCTTTGCTTTCCCCTTGACAGCAGTGGTAGCACACAGCGCTCTGCTTCTTCAGGGGCGGCGTAACAGGAAGTGAGTCCAGACTGCGACAGACTGCCCGTGGCTGGTCGACGGAGTTTACAGCTCCCTGTGTGGCTCAGTGGCTGTAGCTGTGTGAACAGCTGCACACTGGGAAGCCCTGACATCTGTGTTTACCAGCTACACCAAGATATAGCTTTCATAAAGGTTTCAACATTTTACTGCTTTTCATTTCATGCTGCAGTGAAATACAACTGTTGTGTGGCCCACCAAAAGGAGATGGCAGCAAAATTAAAATATTGTTTTGATTTTGGACATCTGAAGGCAAGGAAGGCATATGCATGCATATGCTTTCCTTGCCTTCAGATGTCCAAAAACGGTGACCAAGATATGCATCATATGCATGCATATGATGCATATCTTGGGCACCGTTCATCTGTTACTTGCCGGGTGTATTGCTGGCAAATACCTGGTTTCTGCATCTGCTTTTACATTGAAAATTGATTATAACAATGAACTAAAGTTTTTATTTATAACTTCTGAGCCATTGTTCTCTGATACCAAAGATTTTTTTCCAGGATTCTGTGATTTCAGATCAATCTTTCCATACAAAAACCAATTGAATTGTGTCTAAATCAGAGTTTTTGCTGATCCTCTTACAAAACTGGGGGTGAATTTCAACAAATTTGGTCCAGAACATCTCTGGCCCAAGATGAAAAAAGTTACTTTTTCAGATTTTTTGTCCCTCAAAGGGTGCTTAAAAAACTATGGGCATTACAAAATAGTTGTATATCTCCAGAATGCTTTCTGCTATTGTAACCACATTTTGGGGACTTGTGTAGACGTGATGTCCAAACTTGGCACCATTTTGACATGGGGGGTGCTTTAGCAGCAGCATCTTACTCTAAAGGATGATTCACTTTCTGTCAGTGTATGTATGACTGTCCTTCACATATCTCAAGAACTGTTCATCCAAACCACTTCCTATTTAAATGAGTGTATTGCTGAGGACCCATGTGGTTCCAGTTTGGAGTGTGAAGATGATCAGATGAATGGTTTTCAATAACGTTGCAAGTAGCACTACTGGGGGCCGAGCTAAGGAAACTTGAAACCTTTAATAGTTTTCTTGGGGCCAAAGGTAACGTGTACTGACTGGCTATGACAGGATTTTGGCTCCTTTTTTAGCAAAGCAGACTGGATAATCACTTCTGGGACAGTAAGATATTTTCATTTTTTTTCTGACAAACAAAATGATACATAGGACCCGGGGAACAAACAAATGAATCTTTTTCACTCATAATTTATCATCAATGTAATTTTTTTTCACTTTTTTTTAATGTTGACAGAATTGTATCATGAATCCAGTATCGTGAATTGTATCGAATCGTGAATTTAAAGTATTATTACATCCCCATGGATGCCTCATTCGCAGCTAGTTTCATCAGTCATGACTCCTGACAGACATTACGCAACACAGCGCCTACTAAAAGATTAAAATGTGTATTATCTCAGTTTTAATTTACTGTGATCGGGGCAGATATTCAAATTACAGTTAAATAATGGAAAAGAGAATGGATTTTCACTTAGGTTAAAGATCTCCTCATCTCAGAGTTCAGCGACTTTTTCATTTAATTGAAAACCACTTCCTCGAATACAATTAATTGAAAAAGGAATAGAGCCTTAATTTGGAACTAAGGGCCCGTAACTGTGGTCAGCAGTGAGACTAATGGCATTCTGCTCAAACACAAGAGCCTGAAAAGTGGACCGAGAGTTGTTTGCCTAAAATTCCCTCGGTAAAGCAGGCATTGATCCTCAGCAGCAAACTTTGCAGCCCTGGTACAAACAGAGACTAAATGGGGGCACGAGGAGAAAAAAAATCTAGATTTTAGTTCTTAATAGAATGTTGGGCAGCGGGGTAAGCTCCACGCCTGAATAATTCACTTTAGCCAAACTGTTGCTTCGGGTTCCATTCATTTTTAATGCTGTCTTTTGATGTTGATTAATTAAGCAGTGCTAGCGCTGCTGTTTCTCCGCCGTCGCTGCCTCTCGCACGCACGCCGTGCACGTAGACAAACACACTGCTGCTTCTCCCTCTTTTCCTCGTCTCCCTCGCCTCTATCCCTCTAAACCCTAAAGCCTTAACACCCCCCTCCCCCTCCCCGCTCCCCTCTCCACCCTCAAACATATTCACGCACACTCATGCATATACACAGGAATACACACAAGCATTCGGCAACAAACAACCGCACGCTGCGCACTCTCGTCTTAGTGGCACACACATTTACAATGTTGCACGCACTCACACACACACTCGCAACCTCTAACACCCCTAAGCCACCCCCAAAAAAGTGTTAAGATCCGTAAGTCTTAAAAGTCTTTTCTTTTAAGGCAGTTTGGGAGGAAGATATGTGTGTGTGTGTGTGTGTGTGTGTGTGTGTGTGTGTGTGTGTGTGTGTGAGGGGGGAGTTATGGAGGGAAGGAGAGATGTGAGCGAGAGAGGAAGGGGGAGGAAGTGGGAAAGGGGAATGCCTCTCAGCAAACACATAGCGGATTAGCAGAGGTGTGTGTGTGTGTGTGTGTGTGTGTGTGTGTGTGTATGCGTGTGAGAGAGAGAGAGAAAGAGAGAGAGAGAGGGGATGAATTTATTGTTAGGGGCTGTACTGTACGTTACAGCTTGGGGGTTGGATGTTAATTAGAAGACATGCATGCCTTCGCTTGTGGTGGTAGCTGTGCATGTTCGAGGGCGCGCATGAGTGCATGATGCATTTGTGTATGTTGGAGCATATGTGCGCGTGTGTGCGTGCTCCCTGACTCTTTCATGTGTTTTTAACCAATGAAGACAAGAGCAACCGTGCACCGTCCAATCAGAGCCCTGAGGTTTATAAATAGAGTTTAGCTGACTGGATCCTTACTTGTTCTTCAAGCGATCTTCTTCTCAAATTTGCTCCTCAAATGACACTTAATAGCAGCGACTAGGTCGGGCTAAATCAAAGAGAAAAATTTAAACTAGGTGTCTATTAAGTGAGCTTAAAAGCGCCCTATTTTCTTTCGAAACATGGGTTTTTTTTCTTGCAGAAAACGGCTAAGCAGTGGTGAAAAATTCAGAGGAAATTGTCCTAAAAAAGTACTAAGAGGATGATAGAGAGATGTTAATGGGTGACCACATGTGCACACACACACACACACACACACACACACACACACACCTTGCTCAGTGTGATCAGGGACAGCCTGGAAAAAGCAAGTGAGAGACACTGACATTCTTTTCCACTTTCCTTGACTGGCTCCTCTACATCCCTTAACACACACGCAGGCACACACACACACACGCAGGCACACGCACACACACACACACACACACACACACACACATAGGTGAGAGCGATTTGATTTGCTCATGATAATGAAGTGTCTCTGAGAGAGAGAGAGCGAGGCCATAATACTGGAGTCTATAAATACCTGGCCAAAAAGCCCCCTCTGTCATGTTACATTGATCTTAGCATGATGGTGTTAGCCTTCCTGATTCCATCAGTATCGCTGTTACACGGCTCGGAGCTATAATAAGGAGCTGAAAAAAGAAAGAGAGAACTAAAAAAGAAAGAAAGAAAGAAAGAAAGAAAGAGCAATCCTTTACCTCTGTTTTTCGAATTTGCCAAAAAGTAAAGGTCTCGCGGTAAAGGTCTCATTTATCTTGGCCAATAATTGTCCCATGAGTGCAGAGATAAAAGGAAAGAAAGGAAGAAGGGAAAAAGAAAGAGAGACCAAACTGCATCTTACTGGCAGCTTTTCTAACAAGGAGCAGATAGTTATACATCATGGGAAACAATTCAGTATGTTGCAGCCAATTTCAACATTATTCGTAGCTAAATCATTTAAATCAGGCTGTCTAAGGTACAGTAATTGCCATAATTTTACCTACTACCTCACCTATTGTGCTGTTTGGAAGCAAAAGTCTAAAGGATACACAACCAGAACACTTCTTAGAGCAACAAATACATGAAACAGACAAAAAAAAACTGTTACAGAAGGTTAACTTATATATTTATTCCAATGCTTAAGTGCATGATATAAAAGAAAGTACAAAGGCAATACACGAAGTAGGACAGAATACTAAACAGCACCTATTCCGAGCTTAAAGTGCAGCTCCCTCACTGCAACCATTACCTGCAGTTAATCTAACAAGTGACTGCGTATGCACCATTGCATCATTCGCACTGGTTGTAACAATCCAAATGGTCTCACAAGCCTCACGCTATCTGTGTGAAAGAGCCACAATTGCAGCCATTTGTCAACCTGACAAAAATGACAACCAGCAATTTTTTTTGTGAGTGGAGCTTTTGTCAGATGACTGCTATTGGTTACACTTGTAATTTTGATGTGTTTCTGGGATCGGTTTTCTAGTCTGGACCTCATGAGATCACGTATTTGGCCTAAAAATGTCTTCTGTGTGTCTCCTGTGGATGTACAGTATTTATTTAAATCTGTGCATGCATTACATTTGCCTGCTCCCTCAATCCAGCACTTTAAACCTCTTGTTTGCGCATTGTGTTCAGACTACTGTGATTTCAAATTACAGTGCCAGAAGACAGCCAGAAATGTGACAGTAATGTGAGCTAAACATACTTTCTCTACAGACCTGTCTCTGCATAATTAGCTGTGTAAGTGTCATCGAAATGGCAAATGCAATCAAAGCATTTGTGTACTGATGTTTTAAAAGTGCACTGATGGAATAAAAATATTTTATCTAACAGCAGACCCAACGTCATGGAAGGTCAAAGAGTACAGATGACCCCGGCCCAAGGCCAAGGGGGGCCCATGCCAAGGTCAATAATTGATTCTTAAATGGAAACAAGTAAACCAATTTAACTAGTTACCACAGGTAGCCCTCAACCTAGCAATAAAGGTTAGCAACTAGGGATGGGAATACTTAATCGATGATCGATTAATGGTTGTTAAGAATTTGGTCGATCATGTGGAATTTTTAATCAATCTGTGAATTTTTTTTTATTTTAATTTTATCTCTGACTGCGCATCAGTGGTCACTAAACTGAAACATGGCCGAGCGTTCAGTTCTGCAGCCATACATGAATAAGGCAATGAGCTGAGAATTAAGTTGGATAAAGCTACAGTTTGCAAACTGAAAATACAATTAATAAAACACACAGAAATACAAGAATATTAATTTCAGCAAAACTAGCTTACTGTATCAAACCTTACTAGCATGAATTACTAGGTTTATTTTCTATTTAAAACTTATTTAAACACCAAACACACGTAAATATGCAAGATTACTGTGAAAACTAACCTCATGCCTCTTCGGGGGCTAAAACATAAAACATTGAACTCCTTGACATTATCTTTACAGGATCACCTCACGATTTAAACGATCGACAGGACCAAGTATCTTTTCGTCCTTTCAGAATAAAAGTGTCCATTATCAGAACAGGCTTTTGCAAAGTACTGTGTTTATAGCTTTTATTTTGCCCATGTATGCATGCATCGATTAATCGATTAATTGATCGTTAACGTTATAGATAATCGAGTTGGCAGCTTTCTTCCAAACGCCCATCCCTATTAGCAGCCAACTGTTTAGTAAAAAGTTAGTCTTTTGGCATGTTTTGGTGCTTTTTTGTGGGCAACTCAGTTCAGTTTTACAACAAAATGCAGTGTGAAATGTGAAGTGGTTAGACAAAATTAATTTGAATTCATTTTTAGATCTTCAAAAGGCAATCAAGACAAGCATCATCTTACCTCTTATTATATGCAGAACCACTCCACTGTGCCCACAGGAAGGGATCTGATTATCATATAATTATGTGGTGAAATTGGGCACAAGCAGTGTTAAGGTTAGTAGTTACTCATGTGTGCTTAAACAGAGATAAATGATTCGGTCAACGGTGCTGTAGAATTCTATCTTTAATGGGTGCTTTTTAAAGTTTGTGCCAAAGGGCAGGTTTGTCTCTCCACGTGATTTCTGTTCTGTCTGCTGGCAGTCTGTCAACAATGTTGGAGGTATCAGGACTCCTTTTCTCACCTCACGATAAAGCTGTTTACTGCCATTCATTGTCATATAGCATGAAAAACAACTTCCACAGACTTGAAAATTGCCTGAGCTGGATAATCCGCAGCAGTAAAGACCTAAATTAGTTTTGTTAAATTTGCTGTTTTATTGTTAATTCATTGTGCTGCATTATGTTGTCCTTGTCTGACTGTCAATCACCTGAAACCTTTTCTTCACCCCTTAAACTCCTCTCAGATGTCAGCATCCTCGGCTGACAGGCTCTGAATGAGCTAAATAATGCTAGGCTGAATTTTGGCAAAGGGAAAAACTGACATTGCCACCTCTGGACTTAAGATATGTCAATAAAAATGGGCTCAATGAGTACCCATGAGCCTCCCCTTTATAGACATCCCTACTTTATGCTAAAACCATGTAGTTTTTAGCATGCAGCATAAAAATGTGTTATTTTCTCCTGTTGCATATGAAATTTTCTGCATACTGAGGTCCCCAAACAGTCTTACAATTGGATAAATGAGGTGTGACTATAAAGCTGCGACTACTGTGGATTCAATGAGCCCAATTTTATTTATGTATGGTGGAATTAGTCTTGACCACACTGTAAAAAATGACATGTTGTGACCTCTAGGATAATCACAGCCTAATGAAACGTTATAACAACAAACTACAGACCTAGAGCATTCAGAGCATGTATAGCTTTCCGAGGTATTTTAACAATAAGGGAGTTTTTCTGCAGTTTACAGAACAGTGCCTGCCATCCAATCACAGAAACCTGTATTTCTTGCAAATGGTGTCCACCCTAAAAATCACCAAAACTCATGATTAATTACATTTTTATGACTACAAGAACTGGACACACCGTGCTGCATCTAGAATTAATATACAGGTTCGCAGCTTTCAGATGATGTATACCACTTCTATTTCATATCTACTGTTGATCTGAAAGTATCAGCCTATAATAGGGAGAGGGGAGGGCTCGGGGGCGTTTAAAGTCTCTAAAACATTCAAGAATGTTGGGAGAATGGAAAAACTTTAGTAACTCGAGCCAAATAAAGGTATCTGTCGAAAATCAATTGACTCAAGTTAAAAATAAATATCTGTCAGCCATGTTTTGGCTAGAGGGAAACCCACAACAATACTGCTTGCTGTAGACTTTCATAGATTGCTCTCACACTCTGACATCTCTTGCATTGCAGTTTAAGGTCACAAAATGTTATTGCTGCTCTTGTTGTGAGGCAAGAAATGGGCCAATGAGCCATGTTTGGGTCCTAACCCACAGTTTAGAGGCATCCATGATTTCTATGCTTTCAAAATGCACAGCTAGAGTTGGAAATAACCCAAATTGTGTGTGGAAGACTGCGTGCAGAAACCAGGAGAGGAGAAAAAAAAGAAAGCTGTCAGGCTTATAAAAATAAGTTTAAATGCTTTTAATGGAGCAGAGCGTGCCGTATCTCTTTGGTGCATGCCAGTAAGAGCTCCTTTCGGAGTTTGCAGTCAGAGGGTCCAGTGGGCCACTAATGGTGTGGCTTGGGAACAGAGTGTATCAGAGGAGAGTGAACACAGAGAACACAGAGATCACACAGGGCTCACACTCTGTCACCACACACACTCTCCTCGAGGCCTCGCACACATCACTCCGAGACGTGACTGTAGGAAGACACAGAAGCGCACTGCTGACTGATAATGTTGAAACAGAGAGGGTGTGACATTTGAGTGTGTAGGTGTAGTATGTGTGTGTGTGTGTGTGTGTGTGTGCGACCTCCTCAGCAGGGGATAACAGCTGGCATGCTGAGAGCCCCAAGAAGCCGCAGCATAGGGGCAAGATCATTATGCAAACACACGTGCCCGCCTGCACACACACTCACACACACCTACACACACTCCCCTGCACATCCCTGTTAAATTAAATCTAAAACGTGGCACATCCAAACTCGCATGTTTAGAAAATACTGTCACAACCACTTAACGCCTGAGAACTAATTACAAATATGCGTAAAATGAATATGCATAATGACTATACCCCACTTGCACTGATAAAGGAAAAAGCTTGGAGAGCAAAAGCTGCCTCGCTAAGTGTGTGTGTGTGTGTGTGTGTGTGTGTGTGTGAGGGTGTGTGTGTGTGTGTGTGTGTGTGCAGGTGTGTGTGTGTGAGGGGAGCAAGAGTGTGTGTGTTCCTCTCCTCTCCCTTTAATCTGCGTATAGGGGCAGTGGTGGGAATCTGCACACCATGCTAAATCGATACACTCTCGCCTGCTTTAGTATGCCTCCGTGTGTGTGTGTGCCTGAGTGTGTGTGTCTTAGTATGCAGCTCAGATACAGAGAGAGAGAGAGAAGGAGAGAGAAAGAGAGAGAGAAAGAGAGAGAGAGAAAGGGGTTACATAAGAAGAAAGAGGGACACACTTAAGTGGTTTTGACCTTGGGTACATCTCCCCAACCCCCAACCCTTTCTACCGGCTAAATAAATAAACTTTTTTTAAGCCTGAAGTGCCGACATGAAGGTTCGAAGTGTGTGTGTGAACATGTAGCTGATGCGTTTGTTCATATAGATTAAGAGCCTCAAAGAGAAGCAGCATCAAACCGAGGGGACTCTGGGATTCTTCCTCCCCTCCCTACCTCCCCCATCTCCATCTCCATCCCCATCTTTTTCTCCTCTCTTTTGCTGTCTCTCCATCCTCCCCTCCTGCCAATCTCTCTCTAACCTCCTTTGTTCTCTGCTTGTCGGTCCATTCTTCTGCCCTGCTTGGTTTGGCCTGCTTCACTCCGCTTAAATCTATCTCTCACCCTCCCCCCTCCCCCCGCCGCCCCGTGTATCTCCTCATCCATCCAAATCCGTCCTTCTCTTGCTTAGATTTCCTTCGACTACACTTCTCCTTTCATCTCGCATTCCTTTTCTGCATCCCTCCTTCCGTCCATCCTCATCCCTCATTCTGAGTGACCGCTGGTCCCCCAGGCAGTGAGCACATCAGACTGGCAAAGCTCTATCTTCCATCACCCGCCATCTCCCTCCCCTCCACACTCTCCATCTCTTTCACTCGCTCTTTCGCTGCTGGCAGCATTGGCAGCATGACAGTGCTTTCCCAGGGCAAGGCCTTATGTAAACAGCCCCATAGCACCGAGCACTGTGTGTGTGTGTGTGTGTGTGTGTGTGTGTGTACATGTGTGTGAGAAGGAGCGTTAAATTTCCTACTATGTGTGCCTGTGAAAAGAAACAAAGACAGGGACAGAGTGCATTTGTATGTGTGTTGCATCATGTGTGTGTGTGTGTGTGTGTGTGTGTGTGTGTGTGTGTGTGTGTGTGTGTCAGAAATGCCTGTTAATAGCTGTGGAGGTCAAAGTCGCTCAAGTCGCTGATAAAGTATACAGATAAAGGTTAGGATCTCTCTGTACCCACCTTCTGAGAAAGTGAAGCACGCTCACTCGCATTTCCTTTCTTTTATTCCGCAGGCGCGTTTTGTCGATTGAAGATGATACGGTGCCTGCTGTTTGATTGGTTGACAAAGCTGTCTTTGATTGGCCCTCCCCCGGGCCCGTCCCAGCCACGCTCTCGGACGACCTTCAGGAAAGTTTACCAAACTTTGCTTTGATTTACCCCCCATCCAACCCCCCCCTTTTCCCCTTCCCTCCTCTTCCTCCCTCTCCTTGTCTCCTCCCTCCAAGCCTCCCCTTGGATTCCCCAAACAGTCGACAGCCTCTCCATGATAATGAACAGCGGCTCAATCTGTACAGCTGACAAAGCGCAGGAGGAAATCATGAGGCTTCCATAGCGAGCGCCGCTTTATTGCAATCTCATCTCAATCAGCGGCAATCAGACCGTCTAGGTCGAAATATTAGGGTCACGCTGCCCTCCCACCGCACGGGACGCCGCAATCCTGAGCGCGAAGCTCTAGTGTGGAGTTAAATGTAACGACGCTGATGACTGAGATAATTTACGGTGCTATCTGATGATGATTTTTCCGATTCTAAAACTCCAAAATGCTGAGTGTGCTGCAAGGATGGTGTAAATCCTTGATGAATTCATGCACATCATTATAACTTTCTCCTGACTCTGGTGCTGGGAAGAGCCTGTCGTTTGGAATATACAAGAGAGAAAACAACACAGTCCCACGCACCCAAATTCATCTCTGCACCAATTTATTCTGCCAACTTTTTGCCTGTCTCCTTCTGTCTGTCTGTCTTGGTATTTTAAACTCTGCTCATCTCTATAACGATGCCAATTACGAAGGTGATTCTGACCTCTGCGGATTCGACTGGAAATATTTGTGAACATCTCTCTGCTGATTCTCCAACAAACTCCCCCTCGCTTTCTCTCTCGACGGCAACTTTGAATGTTATTGACAGAAAAAGGCAGAAAGACGCCTACTGGCATCTAAAGATAGCTGGAGAAAACCCTTATGCCGCTTTGAAGTGCTAATTGATGCTATCGTAGTTAGAATCAGAGCGAAGTCCTCGGCTGCCGCCAATTTGTTGTGGTTTATTTTCCAAGAGGAGTAATCTCGATGTAAGACTTTGATCTGTCTGAACCTAGGTCTCTTCGCTTTTTCTGCTCTATGTTCTAACACAACTTCTCGCCCGGAGCTTATTAACCTTACCCTTATTTACCTTACCCCTTATTATCTGACTTTATTGAAGCTTATAAACTACTTCCCTCTGTTGTGTTCAATGTCAAAAACCTCAGTGTCCTCTAACCTGGAGGAAATGAGAGTGATGCCGTGGGGGAGCCATGCGTATGTGTCTGCGACGCTTTCATGTGTATATTTGCTTCTGTTCCTGCATCAATTACCCATCTGTGAGCAATTGGATTTTTTTGTGTATGCAGGTGTGTGTAGTATATGTGTGTCTTTGTGAGAGTGCGCTTGTGTTCCTGCCTCAATTATCTACCTGAGCAGAATTTGTGCCTGCACATGTCTGTGTGTATACTTGTGTGGGTGTATGAGTGCATGCATCAGAGGATACGTGAATACCTGCGTGCATAAATAAGAGAGGGTAGGCATTAGCATCTGTGTGTGTGTGTGTGTGTGTTATTGAGGGTGTGTTTGTGTGTCAGAGAGCAGTGCAGTGTGGAGCAGAGGGCCGGCCCTGTCTGAGACTGGCAGGCAGAGTTATTCACGGATCACGGCAGACATATGGGCAGACTGGGACTCGCTGAAGACATGCCCTTACTGCTGGGACTGATACAATGAGATAAACAGATGTGGAGGAGGCCACACACGCTCGCACACACAGAGACGTTTGACAGACACGCACCGGGACGTTTGACAATTGCACACGCGCAGAGACTGTTGAGAGGCACTTATGGACTTTGGAGAGACTTTAAACACACACGTGCAGAAATTATTGCATGAGCAAATCGGTACAGCACATCCACAACTGTGCCGACACACTCGCTAAACCGAGACAACTTTCACACATGTGTACAAGAGCATCCAACAAGCGCACACAAACAAAACCCCCAAACCCGATCCCTCATGGACTGATAACCCAACAGGGAGCTCTTCATCAAAACGAGCGTGCCCTTATCGTCTACTGTTCCAGCTCAGTGGCTTCTGCACACTTTCCAACTGTAACCCCTCACTAACAACCCTATTTCTGCCCGCTGCCCCTCGGCGCTCTCTGTAGGTGCAACCGATACGCTTTCTTTCTCTCGATTCCTCCACCGGCTCCCCCTCCCTCCCCTCCGCTCGCCTTCCTCCTCTCTCCCCCATCTCTTCTTGCTTCTTGTCTCCGTGCCAACTGTTGAATGGTAGGGGGTGAAGGATGCAGCCAAAAGGAGCAAAAGGGGAAAGCAGGAGGAGGGTTGAGGGGGTTGGAGATTTGTGCAGAGGCTTCCATTCAATATGCCAGCTGTCCTGAGAAAAATACACACAGCACTGACTGGTGGAACATTTTCTTCCAGAACAAGTATCTCGGATATCCAACATCTCGGTGTTACCTGTCTGCAGGCTTTACAGAGGATGCATGGCAAATAGGAAAGTCTACAGTTCGGCTGCATTGGAAATAACAAGTTGTGTTATGTTACTTGAGGTCACTAAATTCAATTACATGATTCAGAATAAATGTAACTAATATCCTGACAGCCAACAAAGCTTTAGCACCAAATTCTCAAGATAAAGTGACTCATCAGAGTCACTAATTGAATCTATAACTTTCTGCATTAGAGCTTACCCAACCACTGACTGAAGTTACCATTGTCAGCTAAGCCATGATATACTGTACGGGAAGTCATTTGCTTGTTAAGAGCTCCCTAAAAGACAATGAAAACCTCAGAAACAATCATGCTGCGATAAATCTGTTGCAGTCTGGTGATTGCTGAGCTATAAACCTCACAAAAAGTACTCAGAGGCCTAGTTTTGTACTGAACAGAATGAAGCCGTTAAAACAAGCAACAAACAGAACATATTAAGAATCCAAGACTGAACTGAAGCAGCACATTGACATTTATTGTATTTGTTTGTGTATGCCATGAACAAACAAGATATAATGTGTTAATTAGCCAGCCGTAGGTGCTAGGAGACGAAACTGTGGGCAGAGCCAGGCTAGCTGGTTCCCACTGCATGCAGTCTTTATGCTAAATTAAACTATCCACGATATTTGAGTAACAATTTGATTAGATTTTTTTCTTTTTTAAAGATTTTTTTTGGCATTTTGCTGCTTTATTAGATAGTGACAGATAGAAAGGGGGAGACTGAGGGGAAGAAGGGGCCTCAGGCTGGATTCAACCTGGGTCCGCCGCAGCAAGGACTCAGCCTTAATGATACGCTCTCTACCAGTGTGAGCCACCAGGACGCCCCCAATTTGATTAGATTTTTGATTTAAACAGTGGTGGGCCGTCAGGGCCAGCAAGGCCTTCTCTGCTGGCCTAACATAACCAGAAATCATGATCATGATTATGATAAAGGTTAATTTAATTTTTCATTTACTTTCCCTAAATATCTAAAAATATTCATATTCTCCTCATGTTATATTATGCTCCTTCTTGTTTTTCGGTTAGAGTTTTTATCCAATCAGAATTCAGCTATCTTATGTTGCCAGACTGTATGAAATCTGCCCGGGCCTTCAGAATCAACAATGCGGGCGTCTGTGCACTGTAAGTGGACCGGCAAATACAGTTGATAGATAGTTGCGATAGCCAATCAGATGACGAGTTGTGTCAGTAAGGCCCTCTAGCTGACCTCACGTTGAATGTGACATTTACGCGTCCTGTGATTGAATATGGATACTTACTAGTTTGAGCCACGGCAGTGCTATGCAGATCAACAGAGTCACACCCGGCCGGGACTGTTAACGGTATGTAAATAATCTGGCGCATTGGCGCAGCTGTGTGGTTGTACTCAAAGCGGTCACAGAAAGACGTGATACGTCACGTTTTGACATGAAAAAGTTTTTTCACAAAGAGACTTGTTTATTGTGTCGCTGTCGCCAAAGTATGGCCGTCTTGTTAGTGTCTTTCTGATATTAAACTGCGATTTTGCCATTTATTGTACAATCTTGTTAAAGCTTGCATATTCTTTGTGGACTCATTTAATAAAACTTTTTGGAAAGATAATTTTAAAGACCCTTTTATTCTTAAATTTTGACAGTAGCATATCAGATATATTTTAATTGCTAATGCGGTATTGTTGATTTTTAAAAGGCGCCGGATAATAGCCCATTTTGTACACAACTGAGGTGGTGCAATGCCTAGTAGTGCTTAAGTGTGTTTCTAACTACTCTCCAGTCCTGGTGTTATAAATGCTGGCATAATGAAAGGTATTTATTGACTAAGTTGGACATCACTGAAGGCCTAAGTGTGAAATGCACCGCCCGCCACTGGATTTAAACATATTTTTTCAGCACTGACTGCTATGTTGTTGTTCATAGAGATCAACAGTTTATTGGTTTAGTGACCTGACAACTAGAATTATGCCAGCGTAAAACCTTTTTTTTAAAAAGTCCACCACCTGACCGGACCTGTATACCTAATTTTACCCAGAGGTGTACTTTGCCCCAAAGTAATGCATAATGCAAGTCCACTAATTACAGAGTAGCAACTCCAGTCCACTTGGTGGGGGTAATGCACCTTCAAGCTGGTTTGCCAACTGCAAATAAACACTAAATAAGAGGTCTAGGATTTTTGGCTCACCTCTTACTAGGGCTGGACGATATGGACCAAAAGTCATACCCCAATATATTTAGGCTGAATATCGATATACGATATATATCTCAATATTTTTTTATCCCAAAGTGAGAGCAAATGTTCAGTCAAAGTCAAAGCCAAATATGACATGTCATATTACTGATATACTTTTATTGAAAAGTGAACATAAATACTGTATAACAACAGGAGTACCTTTTTAAAAAAATCAAAGCCCAATAAAGTGCACATTTAAATAAAAAAGTATCTTAAATAAAAATAGTCTATGAAATAAAATAGGCCAATCTTTTTCTGAAATAAATATATTTATATGAGAAAAGAATAACGAACATTACAAAATAACTCAATATGACAAACCCTAGTAAGGGCAGGATTTATATATAAAGAAAGAATACATTTTTTAAACTATATTGTTATATGGGATATGCTCTAATTCCATATCACATTTAAAAATATATCAGTATATCTTTTATATCGATATATCGCACAGCTCTACCTCTTACCACCAACTTTTGTCAGTTTAAAATCTAAAATGTGTGATAGTAAAGTGCGATAGTAAAAAAGAAAAGTGCAGCAGCACACTACAGGCAAACTATGTTGTGTTGTCTTTGAAGTGTTTTTTTATTTTCCTTCAGACAACTAGGTGAGGGGGTGAAGAAAAAGAGGGGCAATCATGGATCCTGCTTTTGATTTTGATACAATTGTCTCGTCTACATCTAAATGTATTTTCCAAAATATCAGACCATTCTTTAAAGTCAAGTTGTTGATGTGCACTGATGTGAGAATGTTGACCACTTGAATAAAATAAAACAAAAAAGTCTATGCTCCCTGGGAATCCTTGTGCTAGGCTAGAAAAACTTGTCACAGCAAAGCTATAATGACTGTTACATATGGAGAATATTTGAGAAAAATAAAACCAAAAAAGTAGGTCTCCTTAAACAAAGAGTCTTAAAAGTACCTAAGAACTTTTTCAGAAGCTTTCCCACCTAAATGAAACACTCACAAGAGACAGTTTGTAATAAAGCAAAGCTTGGTTTGCACATTAAATCATTCACCTCTGCTAAATGAAAAGAGACAAAAGAGGAAGAGCGAGAGGGAGAGAGAGGAAGACAAAGAATTGAAGGAAAAAAGAAGAGAAAACATTGGAGAAGAGAACAGGTAGAGCCTGCTGTGAGTAATTTGTCAATTTCAGTTTGTGGATTTTTAGTTTGAGCTTCTTCCAGACAAAGAAAGAAGAAAAAGTAAAAGAAAAGGAGAAGAAGAAGAAGAAGAAGAAGAAAAAGAAGAGGGAGTTTGTTTTGATGCTGAGTTCTGCACCTGGGAACCCGCTAAGGAAGCCAGGTTTGGAAAGCCTGTTTGAGTTTGAGAGAAAGCCTGTGAGAGAAAAACACTCAGTTGTGTTTCTATGTGTGTGTGTGTGTGTGTGTGTGAGTGTGTGTGTGTGCACGTAAGCTTGTGTAACGTGTGCATTACTGTGTGTGCGCAAATGTTTCTATTCTGGTATTTCTGCTGTGTGTGCGAGTGTGTTCGAGATAAAGTTTGTGTGGGAGATTGAGAAAGAGAAATTGAAAGACGGAGTGGAAGAGGTGAAGATAGACAGATATAGAGAAAGGTGAAGAGCCAGTGAGATAAACTGACGGAAATAGATGGCTTTAGAGAGTGGGAAAGATGGAGAAAGTGATAGACACGGGGTACAGAGAGAGAGAGAGAGAGAGAGAAAGAGGGACCTTTGGGAGCCACTAATTCAAGGACCAGCTAATGCACACATCCATGAAGACCTGGAGCTTCCTCTCCAACTACAAAGGAGTCTGCTCTGTTTTCCTCTGAGGATGCCCAGCAGCACTCCTAACACTGTGAGGTCTTTGTTTCTCTCATTTCCTCCCCCCCCCACTCCTCTCTTCATCTCTCTCTTTCTCTCCCACTCTCTTTTTCCGCATCTGTACACCTCCTAATCCTTGCTCCTTTCTTCCGCCGAATTGGCGAGCGTGTCTCTTTTATTTATTCATTAGCTTCTCACCTCCTTTTTCCTTTATCTTCTCTCCTTTATTTCTCACCTTTATCCCCCCCCCCCTCTCTGTCTCCCACTCTCTCTCTCTCTGTCTCTCTCTCTCTCTCTCAGTCAGTTTATCCGTGTCTTGCATTGTATCACTGTTTGGATTTGGACTGTTTGCTGTGTAAAATGTCTTGTTGCTTATTCTGTGTAGAGCACGGTGTCAGAGTTAATGACTGTTTACTTTGCTGCAATTATTCATGTACACCAGCTCGCTAAGGTAAATTCCAAATGTACAGGAAGCTTTTATTTAAAGGAGCCCACAGTGTTTGGTCAAAAGTATGTGGACACAGCCTGAGCTACTTTAGTTCCAATTACAGAAAATCTAAAGACAAAAGTGTTCTTCCAACTTCTTTGCAGAAGTTTTCGGAAAAACTCTTTCCAGAACATAACCTTGAACTTTAATGGCCGGCCATGAGCCCCATTAAACACCTTTCCAATAAACCGGAACGCCGACTAAAAGCCAGGTCTTATTTCTCAACATCGTTGCTCATCCTCACTAATGCTTCTGTGGCTGAATGGGAGCAAATCCCTGCTGCCACCTTCCAAAATCTGCTGGAAGCCTCACCAGAAGAGAGGAGGCTTCAGAGTTGAGCAGCACAAGAGTGGTAAGGATTTCGGGATGAGCTGTTCAACAATGACATATGGGTTGAAACATATACCATGAGTGTCCACATATGTTTTAGCAATGCTAGCGCTGTGGCTCTAGGGATGGTAACTTTTGTATTTTTGCTGGGTCCACCACTTTGGAAACATTTTACTGGATTGGACTGGATCAAATATAATAGATGCATTGGCGCAAAACTTTGTACAGACTTGCATAATACCCAGAGGATGAGTCTTGTTGGCTTTGGTGATCCACTGAGTTTTCCTCTAGGATCCCATTGAGGTCGACGTTTGTGCTTTTTTTTTGGGATGCATTTAGACAAAATTTGGCACAGAGAATCATGTCACCCTAAGGATGAGTTGTTAACTTCCCATCAAGTCAAATTTATTTGTCCAATACTTTAGTGAACTTTGTGTTTAGTGCTTAACAGCAAAAGCACGTAAAACATACTAAACCTAGAATGCTAACAGGGTAAACATTAAGCCACAAAAGCATTTAGCTCAAAGCACTGCTGTGCCCGAGTACAGCATCACAGGGTCACAAGCATGGCCCTTGACTAAAGGTGTTTTTCCACCTGCCACAGGCTTTTTATTCTGGCTAAAGCGGACTCTAGTTCATTTGGGCAGGTGTGAACACAGGAATTCCACTTGGGTGTGGGTTGAAACAACCGTAACGAGACCCTTTTTAGAAAGAGGTCTTAGTCTGGTTCCAAACAAACTCTGGAGCGGTTCGTTTGTGTTGGGAACGTGATGCGTCCTCAATCCGCCCCAGGTGTACTCTGCAAGCTTGAATGCAGGACACTAGTTCAGAACACAGGACCTTTTTCCTGTATTTACTTTCTGGTTGCCACCCCAGACAGTGGAGTGAGCATTCTCACATCTTAGTAGTGATGCAAAGGGAAAAGGCTCCCAGTTCACAAATGTATCAGCTGATTCTATCCAGAGCAAATGACTGAAAGTGTAGAAACGCCCTTAGTCTAGTAACTATTGGGTGTGCATGAAGTGAGTAACATTTTGAGCATGGTTCTCTAGGATTTTCGTCTCGACACATCCTCGCAAAACCTACCTGCTTATTAGCCTGATTCAGATTCCCAACATCCTCCTCGATTTGGTTTGCTCAGTCTGATTCATTCGGGCCTCATTGTTTCTCTCTACATCTCTAATTCCCAGTGTTTCTCTCTTCCTCTCTCTCTGTCATCCCACCTCCCCCTCTTTCCGACAGCCCCCCTGCTTTTCTTGGTAATCCTAAAGCGGGTGAACGGAGATAGAGTTTTCTCATTCTCTCCCCTGGCCTCTCTGCCTTTTATTCCCCCCCAAATCAAAAGCTTCCTCTGCCCTTCAATCCAACAGAACGCTTATGTGAAACTGCAAACGCACGCAAACGCAAATTAGACACTTGAAGGGGGATGCTCTAAACATACACACTATACAGACGCATCAACATACATAATGATTCCCCGAAAGAGTCCTATAGGGGGGAAATTTGCCCAAATTCCTGCCTCATCCCAAACATTCCCAGCCAAGTCCGTCCCACTGCCTGCTCAATTCCTGCCGGCATCATCCAATCCTGCTCTCCTTTCACCGTCGGAGCATCAGAGGAGCCAATCAGATTAGTCGTGGAGAGGAAATTGGAGAAGATTTGGCAGCGAGTCATCGAGCCTGCTTTTCCCTTTCATGTTCCTCTTTCACTTGCACTCTTCCTCACACACATATGTATACACACGCACACACATATTCAGAGATATACACACACATGCAGGGGACAAGAAAGAGAGTTGCCCTGGGAGACAGAGGCCTGGGTGAAAGAAGGATGCTGGCAGTGAAAGGGCCTGACCCATCTTTTGGCAAAGAAGAGCCTCTCACCCCCCTCCAATGCACTGAAAGGAAAAGCTCAACAATGCAGGGCAAAGCATTCTGGGTGATCCCTGGACCCCTGCACGTGCCTTCATGGGGGAAAGAAGATGGGCCGTGCATGTGTGCATGTGTGCATGTGCTCGTGTTGGTGTGTGAAAGTAGCGGGGAACTTAAGCCGTGGGATCCGCTTCTTCTTCCTCACGACAAAGACCAAAAAAAAAGAGTAAACCCTCCCTTCTCGGTTTCTCCTCCCTTCAAATTACGGCCCCAATCGTTAACAGTGATTTATATGCAAACAGTGTCATAATCACAGTGAATTAAGAACTTCTTTGTGAGATGTCTCACAGAGGATGATGACGGGCTGGAAGTTGTGGGAGTCAGAAGAAATGATTAGGAGTTTTAACTGAATGCCGACAGCTCTACCCCCTGATAGCTTCACTGGGGGGAGACTTCACCGTTGGCGCTGACACCTGTCCGGTCCGCTTAGCTCTCCACATGTACAGGGGTGATTTGGGAGTGGGGGCATCTCCCTTTTGCCCTCTGCCTCTTTCTCTTCATATACAGTAAATCTACTTTCTCTCATTCTCTCTTACTCATTTCTATCTCTTCTCCTAACTTCAGCAGGGTGGACAGGCCTAATCAGTCAAAGCCTGAGAAACAAACTGAGCTTTGCCATTAAATCCATATGGGAGAACAGGGGCCATATGTAAATCTATATCGGAGAGAGCATATCTGCCGGCTCTGAGCCCCGCCTGTGTCATGGATCGATACAGCGTCTGTGTTTTATTAATAACTCTAAACGATGCTGTGCCCAGTCAGCCATTTATCAAACGCACCTCACCTCTGTGCAACCCAGTCTCTAAACTATCATTTCTCCACCCCCGCCTCCTTTTTCATCTGACTGTGTTAATCAGCAACTCTGTTTCTTCCTTATTAGATAGGCGGTGTTCTTTCTTAAAGGACCATGCCAGCTGTTTTGCACATTTGAGCCCATTTCCTGCAATTTAAAATCACTTTGCATTACACGCAAACATTTTGCAAACCAAAAGTAGTGTTTTTTTTTTAATCACTGTAGGCATCCATTGGTTTCTACTCATTTCTATACATAATGATATCAGCAGTCAGATTTATGCAGAAACATGGGTGAGTGTAATCTGTGAGAATAAATATAAATTCGGCATCAATTTGTTTTGTTTTTTCAGACACAGTTACATTATGGCTGTGCATTGGTGGAAAGTAATTAAGTACATTTACTCATGTTTTTAAGAAAAATTTTGAGTATAATGGGGAATTTATATAATAATGTATTCTTCCGATAATGAAATTATGCATACAAAGCCAAATTGATTTAATTGATTTGACAAGATTCATTAGGGGGCAGTGTTAAGTCAGTGGTATTGATTATTTAATACATTAACATGTCTGATTTGACCCATTATGTCCATGAATTTATTTTGAATTCTTGGGCAAAATAAAAGCTAACATATGTTTGTGAAGATTTTTTTAATGTACTTTACAAGAAAAAAAATAATTAACCTTTGAAGGGTTTTTTGTTTGTTCTTTGTTGTAATTTACATCAGGTTACGTCATGTCAAGTTATGAAATATTAAACAATCCACCTTTCCTCACTTCATCTTAGCCTCTTTTACCCTCAAAGTACAGGCTATGAAGATATTTTTTTAATATTTGGTTTTTGTATAAGTATCATCGATTAGTAGCATATTATTATCGATATCAGTTGAAAAAAAATCCCTATTATGCATCCCTGGGAGTATTTCTACTTTATACTCCTCCACTCTATTTCAGAGATAAATACAAACATATACTTTTCACTCCACTGCAATCAGGTGACAGCTCATTGATTTTGCATGCTTAAGTCAATTTACTATTACTCTATGCAAACAGCTGTACAATGCCGTCAGTGGCTATGATAATTACAGTTTTGTCATGTCAAAAAATGACTCAAGTAGCATCACTCGAGAATGACTGCTTGTTTTTGGATGTTTGACAGAGAGCCTGTGCTTAAAATTTAATGACATTAGTGTTTACCAGGCAAGGAGAACGAAAGATGCAAATATGCAAGTTACATTGTGGGAAATGTAGGATTTTTGGAGTTTGACCCACACCAGGGACAAGGTGAGACTAGGAACCTCTGTTGCACCAATTTTGGTCTTTTTACAGTATGTCAAACCCCCTAGAAATGTATAGAGTAAATCTAGGTGACTTCTTTTATAAGTAATGCATCAGGGGCCTGTTTCACAAAAGCAATTTCCTCACACATTCTGCAAGTTTCAAAAATGACTGTCGCTTTAAATGGCACAGAACAAGTGTGAGAACTACAGAGCTCTGACACGCTTGTGCATATGTATGTTATGAAATAATTTCATCATGTTGCAAATGGCAGCTTGCATGTTTTAAATGTGGTGAAACGGACCTATTAATAGTTAAACTCCTGTTGTTGTGATGCAGTGCAGACTTTTCAACAATGCTTAAAAGTGCATTACCATAACACAGTTAACATAACACTGATAAAAATGAATGCAGACTTAATGTTTGCCATGATGGATTACAAGTTCCAGAGTTGATTAATTCTTAATGGTGCACAGAAATGAATGAAAAATGAATGGCTGTCTAGAATTGTTGGAAAAGTGAAAAAACTGGCTGCAAAATGTTAAGTCTATGTGATTTGTAGACAAGGAGCTAAAACTTGCAAACCCACCACGCTACGGTCCTTTAAGGCATGAAGATTTGGGCGCTGCAGGATACGTCTGTGCAGATAACAGGCTGTTTGTGAGTCTAAGGGGCCTGACGTTAAGTTTGTGGATCCGTGGAAGCAGAACATGAGATGCCTCCGCTCCTGGAAAAAGTGTTTAGAGGGAATATTCAATTTGTCAGAGTGGAGGAGCGGAGCAAAGTGCATTTGAGAGGAGGAGATGATGGTACGGTTTACCACCACCTGACGCCTACTAGTGGGTCTAAGAAACGGAGGGAAAGGAGAGGGAGGGAGAGAGAGAGAGAGAGAGAGACAGAGACAGAGAGAGAGAGAGAGAGAGAGACAGAGACAGAGAGAGAGAGAAAGGAGTGAAAAAACAAAATGGTGCGAATCACAAACGGGTGGTGGAACGAGAGCAAAGAAACATATGGACTGAGAGCGACACGGAGAGGATGAAGAGGAGGGAAAAAGGGAGGGAAGAAGGTGGGAAAGGAGGAGGGAAAGACAAATTGAAAGAACAGGGTGAGAGGTTTTCTATCCCTCCTCTCCCAGCTCTAAGACTCTCATTAGCAGTATTGATTCATGGCTTTTCAGGTCTTTAGCAGTCAAATGCTCATCACACACACACACACACACACACACATATATGGAGATACACATTCTGCTGCACTGCCGCACACACATTCTCCTTCCTCCACACACACACACACACACACACACACACACACACACACAGGGGTATTATGCTGGGACCGGTTATGAAGTACCATGTGGTCCGCCCTCGCATAACACTGAAATTTCCGCTCCATAAATAGCAAAGTATGCATTTTTAATTGCCCTCTGCACCGCCGCCTCATGAACGCTACCTGTCAGCCAGTCCTAGCTTTTTATACATAATTATACAACCTGTTTCATAATTACTGTAAACACACTCAGAGAGCTGTTTCTGTGGACAAGCCTCATGATATAAATTGGATTGGACAAAATAATAAAAGCACCTGTAATACAGTTCAACAGCAACACAAACTGCAACAGTTTCAAGCAAACAGTATAACCCTCATGAGGGTGCGATTTATTGCATAACTGTTCGAATGCATTAGTTTTAGCTTTACAAAAATGAAGCCAAAATGTCCTGGATACGGGAGCTGACATCTTGCACATTTGGAGGCAGAGTCTGTGCAGTAGTGACCAGGGGTTGGGGCTGCAGTATTAAGGTCCCGCCCATACACCCACCTGTCAATCACAGTTGTCAATCATGACATTACATGCCGGTTTTATAGCAATAAATTAAAAAAAATCTAATAAAACTTAATAGAAAAATGTAAACTGGAATATATAACAGTATGATAAGAACTACCTTAAATTATAGAAAAAATGTACTATTTAGTTTGGCCCATGATATGGAAGGGGCGGGATATATACTGCAGCCAGCCTCCAGGGGCCATCACGATGTTTTGGCTTCACTTTTAGGGAGCCGTCATGTCGTCCTAGACATCTTGAAACAGATTCTATAGGTGTACCTAATAAGATTTCCACTAAGTGATTTTTGTTGCAGTCAGACAGATCAGTTTGTTTTTAACTAGTTTTGAGACAAAATTCTGCCTGGAAAAATACATATCTTTAAAGAAGTTTTCAAGTAGATGAAAGCAAAACCAAACAGAGTGTGTTTGAAGAAATGACTTTCAACTAATAGCTTTGCACCATCACATATATAAGCAATGTTCCTGGTATTAAGAAATGCAAAATAATTGGACTGTTGTTTGAAGCAACTGAACATCTAAAACCTATGCACGCACACTCCAAGCACATACTCACACATGCACATATTGGCAGCTTCGCTAAAAGGCTATTGATGAATTAGCAGCATGTGAATTCAAGCAGCACCATTCCTTAACAAGAGAAACACCTCTTTAAATGCTTTTCTTGTTCTCCAAAGCGGCACGCACACATGCACACATCTTCTAAATAGCGCTCTCTATCTTCTTAAACAGCTCTTGATTGGACATTGTCGCTGACTGAGCAATTTCTCTGGCAGCGCAAATGTGTGTGTGTTGTTGTGTGCATGCATGTGTAGTTAGGCACCGGCTATTGTGTATCGATTTAGTTTAGCAGAGCTACAACAGCCTCTAACAAGACTCAAAGTGACAGAAAGCACAGTAGGACCACTAATGCCTTGTTAACCAGCCTCTTTACTTATGATGTATATACACACACACTTGTGCATGCACACTCACACATTTGCTCCGGCAATAAAGACACTTGCATCCTCTGCTGCGGAAAGGTAATGAAACACACACAAAGACACAGACACTCACAATAGAAACCAACGGCTCATATTTTTCACCCCAAAATATCCAGATTTTATGTGTGCATGCATCCAAAAGTAGTCATTTCTTTTAAACAAAGTCCTTTTTTGACAGCCACAGAACAGGAAATGCTTCTTATAATATAAAGTGAAGAAGAAAATGGGGGGAAAATGCAAATGAACTGATGATTATGCACCACCGCACTTACGAGTTAGAAATAAAATTAGACATGGTTAAATGTTTGCGCTGCAAAATTATATTTTTAAAACTTAATTTTCAATTTTTTGTTTGTATTGCTTTACTCATTTTCTGTGCACTACTGGATATTCTTAACAAATAAATACAAAACCCCAAACTTATGAGCCCTTAGTCCTGGGCATCACACACATAAACATACAGTACATGCACACAGGCTCACAAATGGCAAGAAGGCACACACACACACACACACACACACACACACACACACACACACACACACACACACACTGTAGAACACTGTAGATGCATGTCATGTAGTTAAAGTACATACACACACACACTCCCTCCAGAGGGGTCCAGAGGTAGCTGACAGCTGTTCTGGGTGTTGAGAGAGAGAGGTGGGGGTAGCGTGTGTGTGTGTGTGTGTGTGTGTGTGTGTGTTTGCTCTGTAGTGTTAGACGGCTCTGACTTGAAGGTCTGGAGGAAGGCTGGAGCTGTGGCTCCCAGTGGAGCGATGCATGGATCCCCTTCTTCTTCCTCTGTTGTCTTCCCTTTCGCTTCACTACCCTGTTTCCTCCCCTCTTTCCTCACACCTCCTCCATTTATCTCACACCACATCGCTCCCAAACCAACATGTTGTGTTCTCCTGTGACTACTTTCATTGACTAATTTTCCTACCTTTCTCTTTGTGTGTGTGTGTGTGTGTGTGTGTGTGTGTGTGTGTGTGTGTGTGTTAGAGAGGAGCAAAGACTGACAGGATCAGGCTGGTATGAACCTGGTAACCTTGCTGCACTGCAGATGTACTCTAGTGGTTTCTAATATAATCACAGCTGTAGAGTATATGTTTGTTTTGTTGTATTGATTCCATACTTGAGTAAATACATCACAGTCCCCGAGTGCCCCGATTCCTCCTAAAAAAAACACAAACTTTTCAGAATTTGTGGGAAAACAGAACAAGTCTACAGCAAGTCCAATGTCACCATACAAAGCTGGCATCGACATCCCACCGAAATCCTCTTGTTTGATGTAATAAAAAGCTAATTAAATGGATGTAGAGCCATATGGACCGCACGCAGTGTTCTTTACCCACACACAACCAACTGCAGAGTCATACAGCTGTCAGGACAAACAAGTTTATTTTAAGAATATAGAGATATAAAAGTCAAGGAAAAACAGAAATAGTGTTAAAAATTCATCCACTTTAAACTAAATTAGTCTTCTTGAAACTATGTCTGTATAGTAATAATTTTCAAAAGCAATTATGTTTTTGAGGGGAATGTCATGCCACCTAAAGAGTGTGATGTTTGCACAAACTAAAGCATGACTCAAGTAAAAGTCAAAAAGTCAAGTCAAAACAAAAAGTCAAGTCAAAACTGTTTTGAAGATGTAACACGTAGCATCATTCCCTCTGGTAACATTTAACAAATGCATGATGCTCCCTGACCTTAACCATAGTGTGTTTGTTGCTGCATGTTTCTACTCAAAACATAACTGGCAAAACAAATTAATAGAATATAAATGCATTTTTTTAGAGAAGCTGATAATGTCTGAAAAAGTCAATAAAATCACTTCATATCAGCCAAGTTCAAGCTGTTTAAATATTGATTAAATAGATGTAGTTCTATAGAGACCTTGCACAGTTATTTATTATGCTCACACAACCGACTCAGCAATCGGCATTAATTCCCACATAACTATACAATAACATACAGCAGAACTGTAGGGAGCACTTGAGTATCATGATGTTTTGTGATACTGTATCAATTCTCAGAAACACTATTAATTTTTAATACATATTTTACATGCATCAGAAAAAAATCAGTAGCAGACAGATTGTACAAAAAGTACTGCTCTGATGTCGGATGATAGGAAAGCAGAACACACTGTTCTGATTCTGATTAAAGTAACATTTTTCTTTCTTTCATTCTTTTTTTTTATTTTTTTACATATGGTGGTGTTTTCTTTGTACTATGACAGCTGAAATAATACATATATATATATCACTTTGCTTACAGTAATGCAATTTATTGCAATATTTCTAGAATATTTGCAGATTCTTGCCTGTACACAGCCCTACACTGTCTTCAACTGGTACAATTGATATAATTAAATTCCAATGAATTGCTAACATAAAGTTAGTGAAGAGCAGATCAGCTGAACACGCAAAACTTGGTGAAACTTGTATAAGAAGGAAGCATACATGGAGAATAAAGTTTCCAATAATAAATGAATAGTAAATTAACACTATATATTCCAATTGTCTCTATAATCTGTTACACATTACTTTGATCTTTCCAGAAAACTTTCTAGGAAATGGTTGGACATCATTTAAAAGAAATAAAATAAAGCATTACCCAGTCTGATGATGTGAGCGCCCATCTTTCTCTTTGCTATATTTTGACATGAATGCAGCATAATACTTGTCTGCACAGCCATCAATAATTTCAATGTATGTTAAAAATGAGTAATGTGTGGGACATGCGGCACAAAAGGCAAAACAAATCAGCTTTTTAATGAGAGACAAGTGTTGAAACTGAGCTAAAACTCCCACATATTTCTTCACAGGCCGCTAATTGAACATCCACACACGTAAAACATCGCATTTCAAACACTGTCATCATTTTATCGTCTGGTGCGAGACATCAGCTGCCACCGTGCAGACATTAAAGTGAAATACATGGCTAATAACTTGCGTTTAAAAAAAAAAAGTGCTCTTGCTCCAAACGAGACGCGAGATATATATTGGACATGACACGCTGTTTTAAACAACCTAATTAGTCGTCGGAAAATGTCAAACCGAAAAGATAGAAGCTTTCTCCAGGACAGTGATGATTTAATAATACTCAGTGAGTGAATGAGATAAAACGACTTGCCTCTGTGATCTGCCTATAATCCACATCTGATAGCAGCAGTAAATACCAGAGCTCACAAATGAGGTTGAGAGGATTCCTACGTCTCCAGCGACTCATTTTTCATTCGACTCATCACTCTCGCATCGCACTGTCTCTCTCTTCTCTTCTACACTTTTTGTCAATAAAATAGAGAGCTATTTAGTTACAGTGGCATGGGAACACTAAATTGACTTGGAGACACTTTTTAAGCATCTGCCGTACTGTGTGTATCCTTCTCTGTCTCGCTCTCACACCGTCTGCTTACTTTCCCTGATAAAGAGAGCTGCTGTGGAGCGAGCAGCACAGTACAAGGTATCATTTTTCAATATCCAGCCCTATTTCCATGTATCTTCTTTTCCCCTTCTCCCCTCTGTTTGCTGTCCATTAAATAGAGAGCTATTTAGTTACATTGACAAGGAAACTCTGTCAGGGGGGCTTTTTTTTCCCCTCTTTGATGCGTCTCTCCGTGGATGTTTCTCTCTTTTGTCCCTCCCGCATCCTAGCAGGTACACACAGAGAGTTTCCAAGAGGAATTGTTTGTAAAAATGTTTTGATTTATTCTCAGGTGTACAAGGTATAGTTGGTAAGTCTTTTCTCATATACTGGCTGGCAGAGGGCTTGACTGGAGGATAGGGCTTGATCAAGACTCAGGTCTCTTTCACAGTAGGTATGATTGATTGGTACATGACCCAGTGGGACTATCTCCCCTCACTTGCATCATCCCCTACATGATATTTGTTATGTTGTTGCACCGATTGCAAAATCCCAAGCCCATATAATGGAGTCAACATTTGAATTATGCCTAATATTGTTTATATTTTGGAGACAATGTCAATAACAAACCTCTCCCCTGCTGGTATACTTTCTCACCCATGGCCTGATTTTAGAGACCGGTGGTGCTGAAAAATGCCTTTGCAAATCTACTACGGTGGTTTTCACACCTGATGTGAAGCGGACTCCTGAATGAATGAAATCAACACTCAACCTAACCCTATCTCACTCAGTTGTCCCTGCCGACTCCCTTACAGTCAAGATTGCGGTGTGGAATACAAAAACAGAGGTTTATTTATCTCGTATTGTGCTTTACCTTAATGGATTATATAATATCAGATAGCCTATGGAATTAAACTACAGATGTTCCAATTCAAAAATAAGACCCGAGTTTCCTATGTCAGTTTTTGAGCCACTACAAAGGTAAAATGTGGCCTGCAACAGACTACGTAAGGCTTGTTTTTTGCCTCACTGATTGTCGTAAATGTCTTCTGCCATGTGATTTTTTTGAAAAGTTAAGGCCCTAACATCAAGTTAGGAAGGTGAGGAGTCACCAGTCCACAACGGTATAAAACAGTCAATAAAAAAAGTTTTAAAATTGATTGAGGTCATCCATGATTTAGAAAAACCTGACTTGGACTTTCTCAAAAGGACACTGAGCGTGACATGTGTCTCACTCCTACCAAGTTGAGACTTTAGTTAGATTCAAAAAGTAAAGTTTAAAACACTGAATTGCTAATCCTACTTATAATTAGCTGATGTTACAAAATGTTAACAATATTTAGTCGTCATTTAATCTGCCGATATCAAGCCTCCAAGTTGTAAAAGAAATCCGCCATTGCAGTGAGTTAATGCCACTTGTTCACAGTGTTGTTTCTTATTTCAGGCATTTTCCAATATCTTAGACTGTCGCACAAGTGAAAATGACACTTGATTCCGCAAAATATTAGAGACAAATCCACCAGGATGAGGTGAAAATCATGCCACGCTGCTGACAGATGTTTTGCTACTATTAATAAACTTTGTATTGGAGGACTCAGTAATATATTGTGTTGGTATTAGCTTTTGAAAAATCCACTGCTTTGCTCTTCCTCTCTGCACCCCCCTCTGCCTCCTGTCCATTGAAGTGAACACTAACCAGCTCCAGCCAGTGAAAACACTAAATTAGCTTGGAGACACTTTCTCCCACTTCTGTCTCTCCTCGCTTTGCTGTCCATTAAACAGAGAAACTAGGCGCTTGTAGTGCACGTGTCATTTGCTTTATTGAATAGAATCAGCCACGGTCACCCGCTCCTCCTTTGCAGGAAAAAAAAACACACCCTCAAAGTAATAAAAACACCAAGATCCCAGGATAGGCAGCATAAAATGTAGAAGCTTTGAAATTCCAAGCATCAGGGCAGTGCTTATATCTAATGCATTTCTATCACCAACAGCACTTTGATGTAACTTTCCCTCTCCTCTCCTCTCCTCCCTGCCTGCCATCTATTAAACAGAGCTACAGCGGCAGCAGTAAGTTACCCTAAATGAGTTTTGAGACTTTTTTAATCAAAGCATCTCCCGTGTGTATTTCTTCTTCCTGCTCTGTTTGCAATTTATCAGATACTGAGCCAGCCGACTCCATCACTGAATCCGGCTACACTAAGACGTACAGTAAAGAGCATGAAGGGATTTTTTTTCATTCCTTTTCAATTGAAACATCTTCCCAAGTCTCTTTTCTACCTGCTCTATCTCTGCTCGCTGTCCATTAGTGTGCCAGCTGTCTCCGGCGGTGTGGCCGCGGCTTAAACTGCGCATGTAACGCTCCTCTCTCGTTTAGGTTCTTTTCCTCTTGACACGGACTCAGCTGAATGTTCCCAATGCTCACTCACCCATTAGAGGGAAAAGAGTTGATTCTCTCTCTCTCACTCTCTCTCTCTCTGTTTCTCTTTTTGTCTCTACATGTTCTGTTCTTGGCTTGTGCCTATAGCGCTTCCCTTTTGCTCATTCGCTTTTTTTCCCCACCAGTACATGAATTCTTGCGCTCTCTGCTTCGCTCTCTCCTGCTCTTATCTTGTTTTTCTCTACATGCTTTTGGTGGCTTATAGCTCTTCTCTTTCCCATCTCCCATCTTTTTTTCTGTTGCTCTACATGTCCTCTCCATTACTTTGCTCTCTGCACCTATAGCTTCCCTGTGTTCTCTCTCATCCTCTCACTCCATTTATTCCTTCTATTGCTCTATCTGCATCTGCATTTCATGGAAGATGCATTTAAATAATGCAGTTTATACAGTATCTACTACATTATTGGATTATCATTACAGATGATGGAAGCATTTTAATGTTGTAGTTGGTTATGGTGGAGGTAATTTATAATTATCTCAAAGATTTACATTCAAATAAACACCTTTCCTTATCCATTGAGTTAACACAATGGTGATTGAACCTATGGTCCCCTGATGAAAGCCGTTGCATTTGTAGAATTGCATTTGTAGAACTGAGAATCTGTGGATACGTTCCTGGGAAAAATCACAAGTGGCGTACAGTTAGTGACCGTTTTCAAACCAACAAGATCTCCAACCTAAAAGGACAGAATAGAACATGAGCAGTTGTAAGAATGACCCATATGAGCAGTTCACGGTACAGAGCGGAGCATTCTAAGAATAGCGCGCACGTCATTATACGCAGATAGTTAATGGTTGTAAAAAAAGACTGCAGTTGACTTTGCATTGACTTAAGGCTACAAAACCAAGATCTAGGTTTAGGACAACTGCAAAACTTCCTGATAAGGCATTATAAAAAGTAAATGTATATAAATGCCAGAAGTGAGGTAGTAACAAGGGTGAGGTGACTATCGGAAGTGACATAGTTAAGTGATGTTTAAATCACATTGTTTACTTTTGTTTCCACACGACACAAAACCCTTTCTCTTGGGTAAAAAGTTTATTCGACCCATTCACCGCCCCTCACCCTCCCAAGCCTGAATTCTTCCATTTAAACTCTGCATCTCCATCTTTCATTAATATTAAGTCCGCAAGAGGGTAGTGGAGGAGACTCTAAAATGTAAATATCTGTCATATTTTGCTGTGTGTAAACGACCTATGGGGCTGTTTTTGAGGGGAGACCAGTCTCTTTCAAACACAGCCAATGCAGCACCACAAAACAACCATTTTTTAAAAACCCGTTGTAAAGAACAGACACTGCAAAACATGAACTAAAGCTCATAATGAAAAAACACTGACTAATACACTGATAAATTGACCAACAAGCAACCAACCTGGTTAGACCGAGCACATATGCAACAGGGAAAATTCACCTTGATTTTCCCAGCGGAACTACACAGTGGGTAATTCCTCTCAGGCCCAAGAACTGTTTGGCCCGAAAACACCTAATGTGTCATATTAAACAAATTGAACCAAGCAAAAGCTTGTTGTTATTCTACATTTCTCCTACTGTCATTAAAGCACTAAAACAAACAATGCATTAGTCCAATGCTTTCACATTCTCCGCCTCAAGTCTATTGGTTCCTACTGAAGGAGTAAATCATTAAAGACGATTCACAAATATACATTTTTAATAAAGTCTAACTGGCTTTTTAAAACAGCCGGGGACTGCAGATTTAAGGAAATGTTACTCAAACTGGAGTAAATACTGCATTTGTTGGGAACTATTTTCTGCTGCGTATTTATAGACTTTTTATACTCAAAATAAACCACTGTGTCCATGCTCATGGTAAAGAAGGAACATTAATTAGGTTAGATTAAATTCATTTGAGGTTTTTGCCTATTCATGTACATTGTTGACATTTATCAAGATAAAGAATATTGGAGCTTTAACCGTCAAATAAATGTCAAGTAAAGTAAAATATGAGTACAATAGCATTAATTAAAAATATTACTGCAGCACATGAGTGGTTAAACTTTGTCTCACTGCAGGCACCTTTTCCCAGCCATCCTCTCTTTTTTCTCACCTTCCTCAGTTCCTTCTTTCTTCGGCCATTTCCCTCACTTCTCCTCTCCCCTCCTTTGCACTTTACGCCACTCTTTCATCCCTTCTCTCTTTCTCTCTTTCCTCCCACTCCTGTACCTCGTTCCCTCTCCCTCTCTCCTCCCCAGAGGGAATGAGTAAGTGTATGGTTGAGTGGAGAAGAGAGGTGGGTCTTGCCCTCCCAAATTCTATTTCAGAGAAACTCGAGCTCAGAGAAGCATGTCTGCCTTCAGAGAGCAAACGCTGGCCTGCTTTTACAGTTTCATAAGCGGCGCAGCAAGCGCACGCCACGCGGAGATAAATACGAATCCCTAAACCAATAAATACGCCAAAGGAAAACAGACGTCAAACGTTTTGCCCACGCTCGCTTCCTTTAACCCTGAGCCACGTAATGAAACGTATAGAAAAGTCAGCAAGTGAGCGTTCCCACGCCTATACATCATTTATAGCAATCTAAAGACACACTGAGGTAAACACATCTACACACACACGCACACACACACACACTCACACGTACTCAGATGACCTGTTCTTTCCGCCTTGCTTCTTTGGGTGAGGTCTGTCTCTTCGGCCTGACGAGTAATGGTGGCAGCACATACACACACACATACACAGAGGAGCGCGGCTGGCAGAGGGAGTATGAATTATACATCCTCCCTGTCTCTATGCATTAGATAGAAAAAAGGAAAGATGGAGGGAGAGAAAGAGAGATGGAGGGAGAGAGAAAAAGAAATGGTAAGTAGGAGATAACATGTTCCAGATACATAACATGTTATCCTGTGATGAAGAAGCGAAAAGAGGAGGAGGAGGCGGGGGTTACATCCAGAAACTATCACCTTGACAGTATGGCCTTAAGACAGACACGTTTGTTTTGGATGTGTGTACTAAATGTGTGTTTTATGAGTGTGTGTTATGCACAGGTCCACAGCTGGATGTAGGAATTGCTCCTAGCAACATCTTTCTGCTGCTGTGATGCTCATTGGTTCACAGTTCAAAGAGTTCTTTCCTCTGCAGATGGGGGATGCAGGGAGAGGGAAATGCACACATGCATGCATGCACGCACACACACACACACACACACACACACACACACACACGCACACACACACACACACACACACACAGTCAACTGATTTTGGAGAAATTTTTTTTTACTTCCCGAAAGCACCAACCTCGGTTCAGATTTGTCCGTTTGGTGGAAAAAAACAGCAACAGTTCGGAGCTAAAGTGCTTCAGGGAAGTGAGAGAGAAACCTGTGTTTTCGTCGGAGATGCCAACCAAATCGACTGTGGTAAAAAATGCAAGGAGGACTTCCTGCCTGTCACCGCTGTCAGGAGAAATTCCACACGTCTCTGAAGAGCCAGCTTCTTGGGAATAGAAATAAATTCACATATTTTCAGATTGAGAGACGTCCAGTTTTGGCTGGCAGTTTCTGTGATACTGGCTGTGTTTTTTCACACGATTAGGTGCCTGTTTTTCCAATTCAGTCTTTTCATTTTATCTTTTGATGCTTCATGTTTGCTTCATTAGTTTGCTTTGAGAAAGGAGAAGGCCTCTGATCAGCTTGTTGTTCTTTTGTTTTATCTCAACTGACAAAATTGGTTATTTTCTCTTGTCGCATCTATGTTTCATCAGAGTTTTGATATTCACTCACTACACAAAGTACAATATGGACGACAGTCACAAGCAACATGCATCCTGAAGTAATCTTTAACAAAAAAAAGGAAAATTTTAGCCAATTTGAGCATCCCAATGACTCATTCTCTCTATTGGGTTTTATTTAAATCACTTTATTGCTTTGTGTTCTCTGATGTTTTCCCCCATGGGTTTTTTTTTTTCGTGTTTAGTTTCAGCTTCTGATATCTAATTCATTTGCTTGCTTTTTGTGTGCTCTGATTTGAGGTGAACGTGTTTGACAGAGCACCTCGGAAATTTAATCTTTAATGTGCAATTTTGTCTTGTTTTTATTTCTGTTATCACTGCAGTGATCAGAGAAAACATAAAGCCTGAATAGGTTTCATGGGAATTCAGCATAAAAGATGAATAAATCAGTGAAACAGCAGGGAGGACGCCCGAACCAGAAGTTACAAGATTCTAACAATGGAAATGGGCTTTGGTGTTTTTCTTTTATTTGAAGGCCTTTGTAAATCTTCTTGCTTGGACAACGTTACTGCTGCTGTAACAATCCTAAAACTGAAAATACCCTTATACTTACTACCTTATATATATATATATGCAGCTGCATCCTGCACTGCATCTGCATGCTGCATGGTGCATGAAGGGAGAGTTTTTGGATTCTGCAGTATATTTAGTTTGATTTGTAAATCTCTGACTATAATGGAATCGTCATGGGTTTATCGAGTGCTTGCTGCAGTTGCACACACACTCAGTCATCCATGTGCACGAGCAAATACACAACCGCAGCAAATTCATGCACACACATTTGAATAATTTCTTTATTTCCACATTTTCACAGGGAAGTAGAAGTGCTATTATTGAAGATGGAAGTGTTTTCAAAGACTGACTGTGCTTTCTATAACACTGACATATGATGGAAGTGAAGAGGGAATAACACCTCTGCACAATGGGAGAGGTAAAGTCGTCACTATTAGAGAAAAAAATTGATGTTTTGAGGTAAAAAAAAAAAAATACCCTGTAGAAAAAGGCCTAAAAATTCACATGATTGAAACAGATTGTGTACAGATGTGTAATAGAACCAATTTGTGTTTAACCAAGGCTACAGATAATATGCCTCAACCAGACCTGCCTTTTGTCAATAAAAATAATGACACACAATTACTTTCCAAGTGTATGTTCTTCCCTCTCATCGCATTGGTCTTCTGAAGGCAGCTTAAAATTCACCCATGAGCGTGGCCTAGGGGTGCCCGCCCGGCAAGCAAGCCCTGCCCGGGAAGGATTTGATCTGCAGTGGTTGCCCAGAGCTATTTGAATTGGATTATCCCAGAACTTTCCTGGTAGGCATATGAGTTCATATTCTCCTCAGAATGTGAGATTTTTTTCCGACTTCTCCGTGGGCAAATCATTTGGATGCAGACGGTGGCATTTGGTGTCACAGCCGAGAGACTCGGCAAGACACAACAAGGCCATCAACAAACAGGAGGCTGGGTTTGAGGAAAGGGAGACGCTCTGCTGAGAGAGAAACCACCTTCCTCATTACTGACTCAGAGTTGTTTGCTAAGTAGCTCCCCAGATGGTTTAGTGAGAGTGTGTTAAGGGCCAGGCGGCAAAAGGGGGCTTCTAAATAAAAGACCAGTAACTGACACTCATGGCCTATTTGTTTCCTCTTCACAGGGAGGAGGTGAGCAGCACTGTCTTTGGATTTATTATCCTGTCACCACAAAAACCCACTTACACTTAGTTTACCAACCGTTTTCGTGTGTACTGACATTTATCAAGTCTTTGCTGCTAAAATAAAAAATTGTTTTCCTGTTACTTATGTGGTAAACTGTTGTGTATCAGGACAATGTTAACAAATATCACCACCAAAGCATAAATAAATGCATAATTTTGGATTCATTTACATAATGCAATTTACCAACTACCTGATGGTCATGTATGTGCATGGAGCTGCTCACACACTAACAATAGACCAGGACAGAATGACCCATTAAGCAAGTATCGTACAATGTGCATGCAAACAATGAAAATCACAGCTTTGTCTAAAAATGAATAGCTTCCCAAGCTTCTAATCATCAGAATTATTGTGGAATAATATGAATAAATATTATAGAAGAAAAAACAGTTGCCAAGAATAATGTTGCCATGGAGAAAGAAAAGGTCAGGGTTATGACCAACCAAAATCAGCCGTGTGCTTAAGACACTAATGGCCTTTATAGGCCATTTAAGTATTGTCAAATCATTGTTCGATTAAAAGCATTAAGTACATCACCATAATGGTTATTCCAGGCAGCTACTTCATTTGTTTACTTTCAGCTGAATCAAGAATTTGTTATGATTCATGTAAACAATCTGTTTATTTGGAAAGCTGTAGGAGGCTTGTGTCGCTTGTTCCAATATATGTTGTGTGACGTGTGTGAATCTTGAGCCAGACTGATGAGAAATACTCCAAGCTGAAATAAACCAGAATGGTCTTTAATATAATGGTTATAAATCCAATTTTTTGGCATTTAAGATGTGTAGGTAGCTGCAGTGGAAATTGCATTGTTTGCTTGAAAACGATTATGGGTTGATCGACACATTTCCCTGAAACGGTGGTTAACAGTGTTTGACATTTTCTCTTGTTTGCCTGGATGTGTCAGAGGTGTTACACAATCAGCAGCGACGTAAACTTCAATACTTTACAAAGACATCCCGTGTTTCTGTTCCGTCGTTGGCAATGAAAGGAACCGGCGAGTACGCGCCGCAGATGATGTTACGGCGTCAATACGGCTTTCAGCTGAGAATCCCACCTACACTGATGCAGTACTGTCTGCAGTGGGAAACCAAAAAAGAGAAGTTCTGGTAACAAAAGAGTGAGTCGAGTTGAGCCGTACCATGCAGCAGAAACTCGGCATAAGTGTGACATCACAGGTACTACGGCGATGTTTTTCTACAGTCTGGCTCAGCTAGGACTGAGAATCACAGTATCTGTGTTTTCCCGATTCTTCCCCTGTACACCATTTTATTTTCACATCATCTAACACCTATACGACACATCATTATTCACACCTCCGCCCACAGCTGACTAAACTGGCCCACAATTACACAACTACTGTTAGTATGTTCTGTTAGCAAAAAATTAATGTTTTTCATTTATCTACTTGTCGAAAATTAGAGGCTTGGCCATGATTTGAACCCAGTTTCCCTCACATCATCTTCCCACTATTGTCTTTAGGAGATGAAAAAAAGGTTCAGCAGTTTTATTTGCCTACGTGGAGTTGTTGACGTCTTGATGTGAGGTTAAAGTGTCTACCGTAACATCAGAGAGCATTCTAAATTATCTTCTAAAACAGAATAATTACTGACTTACCATCAGCTCCAGGCTGAGTTATCACTTAATGTCATGCTCGCTTTTTCGGTTTCTCAGCACACGCAGCAATAAAAACACACTCCTCTGCCCTTGATCACTTGATCTCACACACATACGCACACATAGGCTCTCGCTTGATCCCTTACGAGCATACATAGTCAATGACACACATGCTCAACTGCACACATGCAGACGCAATCCCATGCATGCATTAAGCACACACTTGCGCAAACACACTTTGTGGCCCGTGTCTAATCTACTCCCCACAGACTTCCCACCTTGCTGATCAATAATTCATCAATCTAATCTTCAATAATGTTCTTAATCAAACTTTCATGTGACAGGATGACTGTGTTAGAGTGATTTTAATAGAGGAGAATTAAAGAAGTCACAGCGAGCTGCAGTATGCACATCATGCAACATGCATGAGGAGGCAACCTATAGAAGGTGAAGGGCAGGCAGATATAACTGGTTGAGTCAAAGGTTGGTTTTGCTGCATGGAGCTGTTAGCAAGATGAGAACAGACAACGGAGAGAGAGAGCTAACTATTCTGTGACTTCTCCGCTAATGGCTTTAATGAGCTCTCTGGAGTCGTGGCTCTTTAAGACGCAGAAATGCAGCGGAGAACCACAATGGGGGCAAACGGAGAGAATGAAGATTTGAAATGAAGTAGATGTAGAGAGCGATTAATGGCGAATAACTTAATAAAGGGGCAAAGAGTGGCAGGGGAGTGATAATAGAGAAAGTAGTGCACATGAGTAAGCTCACACAAGCCCAACCACACACACACACACACACACACACACACACACACACACACACACACACACACACACACAGGGTCATTCGTCAACATTATTTCACCCATTTGGGAGCCGCGAGGAAGCCGCACTTTACAGCAGTCGACATCGCCGCCACTGTAGACACTGTGCTTGTTTTGTTTAGGGTTGACCCATTTTAGATAAACAAAACATCAATAACGCTTTCCTCAGCAAACACGCCGCTGTGCACGCCCGCACACACGCAGGGCGAAAAACACACGCCCGCTCGTCTCCCCAAACTCTCTGCGAGAGGAAGTCAGCGAGGGTGTTTGAAGTGTGTTTGATCAAACAGAGAGTATGCAGCACCACTAGCGGATGCCACAGCCTATACTCCTCACTGCACCCAGAGACAGCAATACACGCCTCCTGTCAATTTTCTCTCTTTCTCTCCATCTCTCGCGCTCCACTCTCCGTCCTCGTCTCAATTTTTTTCTCCTTTTCCTCCGTCTCTTCCTACTCCTGTGTGTCCATCCCATCCCTCCTCTTTCCCTCCCGTTTTTTTAAATTTTGGATTGATTTAAAACACTTTTGTGCTCATTGCGTTAACAAATCACATGGTAATTGCTTCAGACACTAATCTCATTAAGATACATGGCTGACAGCTTCTTCTTTTTTTAAACTTTATGTTATTTAGACCCATTCTTTTCTCCTCCTTTTTCATAACACATCCTTATCTCAAAAAAAACGAGGAAGCTCCTCACAGCCATGTTCCTTGTTAGGCAAATATAATTCACCACTGTGCATAAACTATAAATATATCCGTTACTATCTCTTCCTTCCTTCCCTCCTGTCTCTGGCTTCACCTCAGGCTTTGGATGATTGGTGCCACAGTGAGCTTCATGTCACCCACTCGTGTCCACGCATCCACAGTGGGAAATAAAAAATGCAGACTGTCGCAAGCTTCTGCAGAAACTCTTGTTTGTTCAGAGGCGGATACCACCTATAAAGAAGTACGTTCTTCCTCTGGTGCAACAGCTATGAAGGACGTCAACACAAAGCCTGGTAAAGAACAGAGCCCTCCTGCAGCCCCTTCAGTAATCAGGGATGAGAGGAGGTGGGAGAGGAGGGAGCAAAGAGGGGGAAGCCGAGAGAAGAGGAGCCCAGCAGTTGCTTCAGAACTACACAAGAGGCGAGGAAAATTTGCCAGCCTTTGATTAGGCTCTTCAAACCGGTGTAAAGATCTTTTTTTCCTCCTGAAGAAAACACACTTACACACTCCTGAGCCACACCTAAACACCCACATGAAATGGGCAAAGGAATACAAAGGCAGGCATGGATCCACACAGTCGGCAGCCAGGCGCACACACACATACACCCAAAATATATTTCAGGGGGGAAAAAAAAGAGTGGACCACAAAAGACGAAATGAACAATCTCCCCCTCATTTGTGACATAACACCCCTCTGCAGCTGTGTGAGTGAGTTAGGGGTGACGACTCAAAGAATGGAGCAATCTCATCAGCAGAGAATCTCCTCATTTTTCTATTTCCATTCGAAGAAAAGACAGAAAAAACTAATAATGTTCTCACGTCTCCTCACTCCTCTTCTTCATTTTCCATGGAGAGGCAACAGAGGGGCGCTAAGAAGAATCTTAATGGAGTGCTCTGATTCTCGTCTCCTCAAGAAAGAGAGGGTGGGGGAGTTATGGAGGAGTTTGGGGGTTCTTAAAATTATTCTATGCGAGGGGAGCGAACAGCACGGACTAGGTGACTCATCATGGTCCTTTCATCATTCTGAGTAGCCTCAAAACCAGTGCTACTCACGCTGTCTTTGACATCATTATATTCATAACCGTACCAGTACAATCACTGCTATCAACACTATCATCGCTATTAGCATCAGTGTTATTATGCTTGTTATTGTCAACAACATAGCCATCATCAGCGTCATACCCTTGAAAATCACTTTCAGAATTTTATATCCTTGTTTCTTCTTATTAGCACAAGCACCACCATCATTATCTTCATCATGGTTGTCATTAACACTATCATCATCATCGTGCCATGACAATCACTTGCATCACTTTCACCTCTTTCCTCCCCATTCTGACACAGTCGTCATCATCATACCAGCGCAATCACTGTGATCGTCAATATAATCTCCACAAGCAGCACTGTCAACAGCATATAATCAGTTAATAATTACTTACTTCAGGATTTTTTTTTATCATCCTCCTCTACCTCACTATTGGCATCATCATTATCCTCATCTTTATCACATCAGTATTTCTGTCATCATCATTAGCGTTTCTGTCAACAACAAGATAATCATTGTCATCTTCACAATACCATCATAATCACTTTCAACATTTGTAGAATTTTCACTGTCATTCTCCCCCTCATCTACACCTCCATCACCATTGTTGCCCTCATGATTATCTTCATAATGTATGCGCAATAATTGTGATCGTCAAAATTTCTTCTATTATCTATTTTATATTTCATATATTTTCCTCTATCAATTTCCACATCTGTACCATAGCAGTCAAATAATTATTATTATGGTCATCAGTTTATGCATTAGCATTATGGTCATTAGCCTCATTATTGTTAGTGTCATCAACACCTTTATAATCTTCATCATTATCCTCCTCATAACCATCATAACAGTCCAATTGGTGCAATTATTATATCAATATATCACTATTAGCAGCAAGGTAATCAGTATTTAAATCAACAACATATTTGCCAATAATATAATCCTCATGCTTGTCATCTGTATTATCTTGATCATATCAGTGTAGCTAATCATAATGATTATCAATTTATTTTAGCAGGGGCGTTTTAAGTGGAAAATAGTGAGGCATTAGCTACTTTGGACAGTATATTTAACATTTCACACATAACACAGTTTAACACAGGTGATAATCTGTCTGAGCACATACCTGTTCTCCTTACCTTGCCGTTAAACTGAACCCCCTGTTTGTATGTGCTAGCCATTAGTTTGGGTTAGCCCAATTTGACTGCGTTGTCCTACTGCTTTCATGTTTGGTTATCCGGTCAGAAAAGTTCTTTACATATCGGAAAGCTTCTTTTTGGCCAGGTATCATCCCCTCCAACCAATAACAAACAAGGGAAGCAAGAAAGCGTCTTGTCTGGCAAGCTAGCAGTTAGCCATGTTGTCCCGGCGGTTTGGTTTGTAGCAATGTCCTGCAGCTAGTGCACGCTGGGGTGTTAAACTCAAGTTTTTCAGATTTAATAATTAATCCACATCGGTCAAGGTGACAGCAGTAATTATCTTTAAAATAAATAACTTACTAACATCTGCCAACTACTAGCAAATAACGGCAACAGTACTTAACAATCAGCCAATCAGATTGCAGCTAGGTAACAGGTGGATTCTAGAATGTACCCACCGAAGGTAGGCCTAGTTACCAAGGGTAACAGGGAACACTGGATGGTTATTTGAATAAATATGAGGCCAAACAAAGCAGTTGTCTACTTTATAAGTCATTATTATAAAAAGACATAGTTTCATAAATGATGAATGAAACTGGTAATTTTTTAACCAACCAAGCAAGCATTAACCTCCTTCATAGCTAGCGAGCTAGCTAGCTGCTAACTCAAGTGGTGACTAATTGTACTGCCCATTACTATCACTGCATCCAGGTTTGTCTCAGCAAACAGCTAAGTTTACAAAAAACACATTTTAAGATATGTGGCACACTAAGGTAACCAGTTAACTTTATACAGACAGCTTTTGTTTCAGCTTGTGTAAAGGATTTGCTATTGGCTAAGCTAACACATGCTGTGCGTGTTAATGTTTGAAAAAGTGTATTATTGAATATTTTACCCACTAAAGGTTGATTGTACTAACTTTAAGCAACAAGCCAATTGCTTCTGCTCACTTTGTGTCCCAGCCACGGCACAGACAGGTGCAGGTGTAGGACGTTTTACATATAAATGTTAAAAAATACTCCTGGATCTTATAAATACTAAGATTTTTAATAGTTCAGGATTTGAAAGGGATTTGAAAATCATTGCATTCTGTTTTTATTAAAGCTTTATACAGTGTCCCAACTTCTTTGGAATCAGGGTTATAATATGCATAAATATTTTAATTTTTATTATGTTGTAATTATGTTTTTTTGATTATTCATCGTCTTTGTTGGTGAAACAAAGACACACTTCATGTTGTAGTTTAAAAATACACCCATCCTCCTCATCACCACTGCCACTACCATCATCATTATCATTAATATAATCAACATCAAATGAAAACATTAACCACGGCCGCCATAATCCCTATCATCATCACTGTCACCAGCCTCATTTTCCTCATCAAAATTTTAATCACTATAGTTACGCTCCCCACTGTTTTCATTATACCTATCATGATCGTCATAAACATCATTAGCATTGTCGTCATGATCAACACTGATTTTATTTGTGTAAATAAATACCAAGTATATATTTCTTCAGTTAGAATGCTGAGGATTTCAGGCTACACTAGCATAGAGATGCATCAGCCCGATGGAGAAAACTCTAGAGCTGCTTCAGAAACTTGAATTCTAAAAGCAGAAATAAATCAAACAGCATTGTTAATAAATCTGCTGGGAAAAATAAACATGCAGCGAAAAATAACTCAGGTATAGAAAAGTTTTGAAAAGAGTTGCCCCAGCATGAGTTAGAGATCCTGCCCTCAGCCTGGTGCTTTAAAATGCAGATGGCCAAAAACAACCTTTGTAAAAGGTCTTTTGTCCCCGAGGCTGTCAGCATCCTCAACAACACCAGATGAACTATTACAACTGCATTGTATTGCATCTGTACCTGCCCTGAATGTGTAATGTAATAGGTGTACAGTTTTTAATTTATGGGTCTGTGTTGAGATTGAATACACGTTTCCAGCTGGATCGGACTGAATGCTGACAGATTCTATCATCATCGTTATCATTAACACCTCTGCTGCCACCCTCACCCATATGTTCATCACTGGTGCCATCGCTTTCATCATATCAGAATGATCAATTTCATCACCACCGTCATCATCTCCTCTGTGCATCCTCTCTGTCTGCAGGCACATCAGATTAAAGGCCAGCTTTCTAACATCGAGCCCTCAGAGACCTTCTTAGAATTAGCGCAGGATTAGGCCTGCGGTGAGGATTATTCTGCAGGTCAGAGGAAATTTTGCTGTTGAGAAGAAATTACACACACACACTTAAGCAGAAGGTCGCATATATATGGACAACTCAGAAAGTCATATAGGAATCAGAGGTCTGATTTAGTTAGAAGCCTTAGGATGGATTAGTGAGCAGGGGCCCAAAGTGCCAGGGGCCTGTGTGGCCTTTACCTGCAAAATGTCATGACGAGATGTAAGATGACCACAAGGAAACATAAAATTACCACAAAGGGATAAAAAAGACATTCACAATGACTATGAAAAGGCACAAAACAACCACAAAGAGGCACAAAATTACCAAAACAAGGTAAATACAAAGAGACACAAAGGCATAAAAAGTGGGCGAAACAACCACAAAGAGATACAAAATCATGGTAAAGAGACACAAAGTAAATACAAAGTGACTCAAAATGAATACAAAGAGACATAAATGACTGCCAGGAGACACAAAATTACTACAAAATTACTATAAAGTGACCCAAAATGATTGCAAAAAAAGGGGCAAAAAAACCACAGGCAAAAAATAAACAAAAATTGACTACAGAGACACAAAACAGCTATAAAAATATGCAAAATTACTACAAAAGGGGTAAAAACGACAAAAATAAGAATTCGAAGACCTGCAAAATGCCCACATAGAAACAAAAAAGACTACAAAGAGACCACAAACAACACTCACAACCACGAAAAGGGGTCAAACTACCAAAAACAGACACAAAGTTTATACAAAGAGACAAAAAATGACTGCCAAGAAACACAAAACAACTATAAAGAGATGCAAAACGGCTACAAAAAGTGGTGAAACAACCACAGATAAAAAAATAAACTACAAAAAGGCTGAGACAATTACAAAGTGGCACAAAACAACTACAATGAGGCAGAAAATGACCACAAAGAGATGCAAAAACAAAGAGAGATGCGTAAGGACTACAAAGAGACACAAAGCAACAACAAAAAGAGGCTGAACAACTATAAAGTCTCCGTCTCGCTCCAGTGCCTCCTGCATGTCTGAGCCCAGGGGCCCGTCCTCTCATAATCTGCCCATGATCAGAACCAAGCAGAATAAAGTAGCGACAAAATCATAAGAGTGCTGCAACATCTGTTGGTTCTGCCTTATTATGTCCCATTAGCATAGTGTAAAATGAGAAGTTTGTTTACGGTGCCCCCATTCTGGATGAAACCAAGGTAGCGAGGCGTCCGTAGCTGGCTGGGAATTAGATGATTTCTCTGCCTTGTCTGATGGATTACAATGCAAATGATTCACTCGCTTCTGCTTTTGTTTGACTTTCCACTCCTACTGTTCAAAGTCTACTGGGGATTTTTTTTTTCTTTTTCTTTTTTTTTTTGGATGAAGATGAAAAACCAGTTTTCATCATCACTCCAACACTTGCACCATAGTATTTGCACACACACAAACACACACTCGTGCAAACGCAAGCCAAGACTCTCGTGATGCTATTGTGGAGTCTGACAAGGAGAAAATAACCCTGCTGTTCGTAAATATGCGGTCCAAATATTTTTAGGGTGAACTCGGTTGCCGCATTGCTTTATTTAAAAAAAAAAAGGAACATCTAGGCGATTATCAGCGTGAAAGTTACTGAGGTCAGCTCTTTATTGGAGTTAAATCTCACCTGCAATGATGCCAAGTGGAAAACAGAGAGTGGAATCATCCTTCACCTCACCCGTCCATCTCCTCTTCCTCTATTTTAAATGCCAACTTTCTCATTCTAAAAGCTGCCTGCGCCAGAGGGCATCTTTAACATTGGGTGAGGCTCCATGCTAAAGGCCAGTGTTTCCCCTGTAATACCAGCCCCTCGACATCAACCTGCTGGGACCATCCAACCATGCTCTTATTGTTGCTTTCTCTCCTGTATGTCTGCATTCAGACTTCCAGAAGTAATCTTCCTCCACTCCAATTTCCACCACTTATCCTCGCTTTTTCCACTTAATTTCTCTTTCCTCTGCATCTCCCCTCCTCCACTACAAACTCTTTCTTCTTTGTAAAGAAAAAAAAAAAAAAAAGTGGCCTTGGCTTTGTTCTACAGTCAACTTTCTGTCCTTCTTCATATTCATGCTAATTCATGCCGTCCCTAATCCTTCAAGCAGATCTCTCTATTTCCCTTTCACATTTTTGTCTTTTTCGTCTCCCAGGGGCAGTCCGAGGCGTAGCCAGACAGTGGTGTATGTGTTATTATCAGTCTCCAGCTGGTCTATATGAGGACTGAGCGGCTGGGGTCCCATCTGAGTATCAGGCAGACAGAACAGAAAGAGTCCTATTCTTTCGCTTGGCTAACACAATCAGCACAACCAGCCGGGACCTGAGAAAAAGTATTAGAGAGGAGCAGAAACAAGGATGGAGCAGGAATGACAATGCCCATTGTTCACTATGTATTGAGTGCAGTCTGGCATCTTTCATATTCCAGCCTGGTATCTCCCTATTTTGTCCTCTCTTATTCATGCTTTCATTCTTTCATCCATGTCTGTTGGCCTCTGTGTCTCTTCTTAAAACCCCCGGCTCACCGACTCTCTATCTCCTGGCTCCAACACTTTCTCTCTCTCTCTTCATTAAAGTAACAACTCCTGGGATCTCCCCAGGTTGTTTCTGAGCACTTACATCATCATCACCATCACTGCCATAGTCATTACCATCAACAAACCTCATTAGTGGAAGGTAGCAACAGAAGCAGCAGCACTGCAGCGTAACATCTTTACCGCTTCTTTAAACCTGCTACTCTGCAGGAACAATCAAACGTGGAGAGGAAGTTAAGTAAACATTTCAGATTGCATTAAACATTCTGTGCCATGCTGCTGACATACCAAACACATCATTACACTCCTATGGGCTGATCAAATAATGATGATATTTTGCAGCATGCACAGACACATGGGACAGGGTTGAAATCTGAAAAAGAGCACCTTTCTGTGGAAAAAATGCATGGAACAGGTCCTATTCGCTCTGGGGGAATTTTTTTTTGTAAACCCTGGTTTGAAAATGAAATCATTTTTAAGACAAGGATTATGATTCTAAGCCACTACCTTGATAACACAAAGAATAAAATCCTTAATCCTAAAATGAAGATCTCGCCAGCACCACCACCACCACCACAGAGAAATAAAATCATGAGAATGGAGATTTCTCTCAATGTGACATCTATTTTTCCTGCTAATTGTTACATTCACTGACAGCAGAGTGTGTGACACATGACTGGCAGGGCAAATTAGCCCAGGGGCCCGGGGGCCATCGACTTGTCATGAGGAGGTGAAGCTCAAGTGTCACTCATGGCAGAAATAGTAAAAATAAAATTTGAGTAAAATTAGGAGTGTATCTATGTTCCAAGGGTCCTAAGTTTCCAATATCCCATGTTCCCAAGGAACATGTGAAGTACATTTACTCAAGTACTGTACTTAAGTACAAATATGAGGTAGTTGTATTTCACTTGAGTATTTCCATTTTATATAATTTTATACTTGTACTTCATTACATTTTGAGGTTAATATTGTAATTTTTACTCCACTACATTTGGCTGACAGCTTTAGTTACTTTTAAGGTTGAGATTTAACATAAAAAAACATGATCAATTTGACAGGATTAGACATTTTTATAAATTAAACCACATTACAGTATAAAAAGTAGTCAATATGAGCCCTATCTTTACAAAATTAAACGCATCAATACAAATACAATACAATACAAAAATCGAATAACACATTGAGAAGATTTAAAACAACGTGAGTGGGGCCATTCTGCAAAACGAGTACTTATACTTCACTTACTTCAAGTACATTTTGATGCTGATACTTTGTACTTTTACTTCAGTAAGTTTTGAATGCAGGACTTTTACTTGTAGTGGAGTAATTTTACAGTGTAGTTAGTACTTTTACTTAAGTAAAGGATCTGATTACTTCTTCCACCACTGCTCCAGTGTTCCTGGGGTCATATGTTCCCCCAGTTTAGTTCAATGTTCTGTTGTTGTGTTCAGGTCAAATCTGGTCGATTTTAAGTTAAAATATTTCATAAATTATCCAGTTGACCCTAACCATGCTCCTAATATTAACCCATTTGGAGATAGCAAGAGTCAACCTACCCTAATAATTTTTTCTCCCTTTTTCATTATTTGTTTTTCTTTTAACTGGTTGACTAATTCTCAGAGTCATGTTTTAAGTTCTCTCACCTAATCTTCACTCATGTCACTTTAAGTGAACTCAGAACTGGAGAACATTTTTTTTTCCAGGGTTCCAATATGTGCCATATGCAGCAAGGAATATAGGACCCTGGAAAAGTAGGAATAACCCCAATTAAATCAAGGTATGTTCACAAAAAGTGACACAACATAACCAAGTGACAAGCCATTTACTCCATCTTTCTTCATGCCCATCAAAAGGCCCATGACTGAAACACTCTCTGATATATATTCAGTGCAGACAGTGTGCAGGAATTGAACACTTTTCTCGACATTTTATTTTTCTATGCACATTTTTATCATGTGTGCAACACTATAGAATTTATGTGCATGAAAAAAATATAACAGTTGAATTTCTAAAATAGAACAGTGAAGATACTCTTAATAAGAAGCATGGAAGTGACAAAGTGTGTAAGTTTGACTGTTTCTGACAGTCATCACAGAGACTTCCTACCCCCCTGTGGGCATCAGCTGATTGACAGATTGCAGAAGAACAACTAATGCTGCCGTGATGTGAAAATGCTCAAATCAGGCACAACGAAACAGAGATAAAAGTGAAACTCACGAAAGCTGCATGTTTACTACGATATCATTAGCAAACTATTTTAACTTTTTTTTAGGGTAGTTGACAAAAAAAGACAAGATTTCTAAATCTCAGCCAGTTTGTCAACGATAACAGAATGCTATCTAGGACTGCAACTAATGATTTTTTTCCCATCATAAAATAATCTGTTGATGAGATCCATCGTCGATTAATCATTAGGTTTGAAAAATGACCAAAAAAAAGTAATAAATCACTCTTCCTTAAAACTGAGGTTGGCATCTTCAAACAGGTCTTTTTCGCAGCAAATATTTTGGCTTGTCACAGCAGTTTGTCAAAGCACAGGTGTAATTAATCACATTAACGATGTTGTGCCAGCCAGCCGGCATGCACGGTGAACCTGAAACACCTGCACCGAATGCTGCCAATCATTAATGTAATCAGCTACACCTGTGTTTGAACAGCCAATATGTTTGCTGTAAAAACAGTCTCAATTGTTTTGTTTGAGCCCAAACATAAAGATATTCAACTAGTAACGATATATAACAGTGAAAAGCAATTTCTCACATATGAGAAACCAGAGCCAATGAATGTTTGGCATTTTTGCACGATAGAGGACTTTAAAATTAAGTTATATATTTATTTTGTTTATTGAATAATTAATCTTTCCAGCATCATAAAGCCTAAGACTATTTTCTAGTGCAGTCCTTAACCCTATAAAGCCAAGTGTATCATATTAGATACAGTAATTTTTGAGACCTCTACATCATCAAAAACCTGATGTATACATGTGTTGAAGATAAACAAACTGAGCAACAAATTGCACAAAAATACCAGATGTAGCAAAAATGATATGCAGGTTCCACGAATGGATCAGTTATTGCTGCATTAAAAAACTTCATATCTGCATATGTATGATGTTGTGTTATATGGAAAAAATATGTATTTTGCATGGTTGAGGAAAAAGGAAAAGTCAAATTCTTAATAGGTTAAAAATGTTACGGTTTATATGTTTTTGTTAGTTCGAGAAAAACAAACTGTGAGCAACAAAATGCACAAAAAGACCTGATGTATCAAATATGATACAAATTAGAATTCATATATGCAATTTATTCATTTCTTAAAATTCGTCAGCAGGTTAATAAGCACTCAGTTTTTACAAAAATTGAATTTTCTGGCAATTATTTCATGGTTCAGGCTTTATAGGGTTAACAATATGAACACAGGCATTTTATAATATAAATATGTGGTAGAATTTGCTGTGGCATGACACAGAATCTGTTTTGCAATATAACAAATGTGTTTTCATCAGAATGGTTGGCAATGCAGAATATGCCGATATCAAAAATGTTTGTGTGCATAACTTTTTTCCTTCCTGTGCACATGGTTTCTTCAGTCTTACATCAAACATGCCAGTGTGCCTTGTTTACTCCACTCTACAAATGTGTCTGATGATGCAGGCCCTCTGTATGTGACCAATTTGTATAAACTTGCGTCCACCCAGCCCTGCCAGGCACTTTGGGTGTTTTTACATCCTCTCGTTGTATCACCAGTCTGATCCACATGACCGCATCAATTATCCAAGCATGCTTTGTGCAGCAAATTGGTCCTTTTATAGACAATGGAAAGAGTCTATGAGAGAATTTTGTCACCACTCAATTGACCGTTGGCAAACTCCTCCCTGAACGCTCCTCATCCAATCGTATCTCAGCAACTGTTACTAACAGAAGAAAGTCCGTCAAGCTTTGAGCTGTGAGCAACAAGGTGAAACGGTTTGACACCAGGTACTCCAGAGTTTAGCAGGACGAGTCGTTTTTTCTCCATTTCCAAGACTCAAAGCGAAAGAGAAGCATTGCTGGCTGTGGATTAAACCATTTAGGAGATCCCTCTCCTAAATTAATATCTCCAAGATCAAAAGACACACATATGTGTGCTCCAAGTTAAGCTGCTAGCTAGCAAACATTAGCTAACTAACGAATGTCTTGCTATGTTAGATGAGATAACCCAAACTGGATTCAACAGTTATGGTTCCTGTCAACTAGTATTATTACCACTACTAGTGCAGAACTAGTCCAACAAACTTATGTTAATGACACCGTGTATAAAATTAGCATGCTAAGCTAGCTAGCAAATGTTGCTAGGAGCTTAACATAATACAGAGCTGTACAGTGCTAATAGCTAGCGTCACTGAATCCCACATTAGCTGGCTTTTGGCTAACATTCTATCAAAATTTCACATTAACTACTTATATAAATAGTCATGGTCAGTTCACGTACACGACCTATTTGTATAAACTCACGTCCGCCCTACTTTGTCAGCTTGAGCATGCTTTTTGCCATTAATTAGTTGCTGTATTCACACTAAATCACAAACTGCTATGATACTTCCAGTCCGTCCATTCATTCGAGTGTGTGCAGTGTGTTTGGACTGCAGCGGTGGAGAGAAAAACTCACTGTGGCCTGAGTCAAAAAGTTTTGGAGAAATGCAACCTGGCATCACGCTGCATTGGCCAATTACGTACCCACCATATAAATAGGCCTCACACCCAGGTTAGTTGTAATGTAAAAGTGTTTTTTTAATCTGTCAAAACGGATAGAAAATCACTCTGAGGATTATAAGCTCTTCTACAGAAGATCCATGTCATGATGCTGTACGTTTTATCTCTCTTGAATTATAAATAATACAGAATTCAGAGTTTTCTTTCTTCCACATAAACAAAATAAAACCTCTGTGGTCAAGAATCACACAAGTGTTTGGTTAAACAACCATTATTTGACTTTCATGCTTTAACTGAAGGAATTGGCAGTGCATTTAACATCATCAGGCAAACTGTTCCACTCTAATGCCCCTGAATATTTAGCTGACCTCCACCTGCCAATCATTGTATTGAATCTGCTGATGACTAAGATCAGCAACACTAGATCTTGTTATGTAACTGTCTCTCCTGCTGAGCTGGGAGAAATCATTTGCTCCGACTTTAATTACTCAAAGTATCATTTTTAGCTCCACATGAGAGGCTCTGGACTCCTCAGATAACTCTCGAGAGCGGATTCTCTCAACATAGCAGTACTGACATTTTAAAGCAACACATACTCTGTCCAATCATGTAGGTTATGGCAAGAACATGTGACCCCGATGTACAGCAGCTTTATGTGTGTATGCAGAGAAAGAGGTTGCCTGAGGCAGTGTCAGGGTCCTGCAGAAGAAAAACATGCTAACCGCATCCCGATGGGACGAGGGAGGGAGGGGAGGGAGAGAAGTCGTGATACAAGAGAGGGGAGATGAGAGAGAGTGGAAGATGAGAGCTTGATAGGAAGACACAAAGACAGAGAGGAAGAAAGGATGGAGAGAAAGAGAGGTGGAGTGGGTGGTGGTGGTGGTAGTGGCAGTGCAAGATGGATTTAACCCAGGGGCAGGTTTGAGTCTGACAAACTGTCAGTAACTGAGCGGGGGTGACTACAAGTCTCCATGTAAATTGGATGCAAATCTGTGTGTGTGTGTGTCTGTATGTGTGTGGTAGGGCTGAGGAAGTGCGAGTGACTACTCGTATCACTGGGCGCCACAGGGGACGCGACGCACAGACAGCGTGTGTGTGGGTTTATGTGCAAGGACTTGTGTACGGACAGTGTGTGTTTGTGTGTGTGCATAGGAAACTTTCTGTGTGACAGTATATGTATGAGTGTGTGGGTGATCCGTGCATAAGACACTTCTTCCTCAAAGGATGTGTGGGCTCGTGTGTGTGTGTCTCCAAGGAGATAGATTCTGTCCCATAGAATGAGAGTGTCGTCAACCATCAGCGCTTCTCCCTGACACGGAGTTCCTCAAAGACACCGAGATGAAGAGAGAGGAGAGAGGAGGAACAAAGAAGAAAAGGAAAAGAAAGTCTTTTGAAGGATAAACCATGGGATTAGATAAGGTGCTCCTTCTGGACCATTGAGCCAGTATATGCGTGTGTGTGTGTGTGTCTGCGAGAGTGTGTGTGGAGGAGAGCCCATTGCTCTGAGCACATTAGCTGCTCGGGGTGAACAAAGCCCCTCACCTGCAAGCTTTATAATACGGGCCTGGGAGCCAGAAGGGTGCTCAGTGTGTGTGCACGTGCACGCTTGTGTGGCAGCCAACAAGAGGAAAAAGGATTTCACTCAATAGAGAGCCGGTTCGAGTGTGTGTGCACATAAGTGTGTGTCCCATATCTGCCTTCCCATGTGAGTGTGTGTACATGACAGTGAGTAAATAGAAAAATGGAGGCTGCCTAACCTCGTATTCAATGGGCAGCCATTCTGGTTCTATGTGATTGTGTGTGTGAGTTTGTGACCTACATCCAGCTACCACTGGTGTGTGTGTGTTTCTTCCATATTCCTTCCTGCATGTGACATAAATCCCTTTATGTGGGTCTGGGAGATTTCCAGATCCTGTTCTAGTGTTGCAGCATTGTTGTGATAATGTGTGTTCTGGTACTCTGTTACTGTGCGGCACCACGTATTTAATCACAACACGGGGATGGACATCACTCTGGGTGTGTGTGAGCGCCGCTCCCTGCCGTGACCAAAAGTGGCCGGAGCTGTTTGAATTGGATTATCTCATACATTTTCTATTATCCAGCAAGACCTTGAAAGAGATAGGCCTGCTGAGAGCCAGAGCCCTTCATATAAAGGGTTTGGCCAATTTGTAGTATGCCTCCTCTCTCAAGTAGGAACATATGCTTAACTCGTTTTATTTATCTTGACTTATCCAGGTTAGTCTCGTCGAGATCAAGGCTCTCTAACAGACCTGGCAGGGCAATTAATTAGCAAGTAAAAAACAATTAAAATGTGTCAGCGTGGATGGTGATTAATGCCAGAAAATCACTCGAGAGAAAAGTAGAGCAAGCAGGAATGAGGTTGTCAGAGAGGAAGTCGACAAATATTAATGGATATAACTGGAAAACATCAGCAATATTTAGAAATATGTAGAACCGTGTCCTCTGTGGCCACAGGGAAACATTCATTCTGAAAGAGTCACGTCACTCAAACTGAAGTAAAAGTACAAAAATATTCCAAATACACTCAAATGACCGAAAATAAAAGTAATGGCACATTTGAGAATAATATTATGTTACTGGATTAAAATTAATGACGCAATAATTCATCACTTTAATGTTGCAGCTGGTGAAGATTTTGATATAAAAATAATTTATTAGTTGATTCATATTTTGTATTAATAATATTAATCCGCAAGTAACTAAAGGTGTCAGATAAATGTTAGGAGTAAAGTACAATATTTTTCCCTAAAATTAAGTGGAGTAGAATTATAAAGTAGCATAAAATGGAAATTCTCAATGTACAAGAACCTCAAAATTTAAGTACAGAACTTGAATAAATGAACTTAGTTACATTCCGCCACTCATAAAGTTACATAAAACATTTTCCCACCTGCTCCCTAGGCATCTCGCCATACATATAGTTTTAGTTTTTTATGCCTTGATTTTAAGATATCTGTTCCTGAAATTTCTACTGTCACTCTGATATGAGGAGGATGAATGGAATTTAATTTTTGAAAGGAATAGTTTGTTTGAAAGACTTTTCTGGGTGATTGTTTGCAGGAAGACATTTTGCTAATTAAAATATCTAAATGTCTTTTTTTCCTGTGCTCAAAGCATTCAGCGTGCTACTGCAGAAACGTGTGGCGTTCAGGAACACAAAAGCAGCGAGCAAAAAAGCTTCACTCTCATTTAAAACAATTACACAAAGCTGTCCCAGGCTGCTAAAAAGCATTCTGTATGATCAGGGCTTTTTGCTGAACTGAGGTTTTGTGCTACGCAGGTAGCATGAAGATGTTTTTTAGAGTTTATTTAAAGTTTTCGGTTAATAATGATGCCAATGAGAGCTGTAAGTGAACCAAAACAATAAAGCTACAGGCTTTAGGAGCTGAAAGATGCTAAAACTGCAATTCTATGTGGGTAATCACTATAAATGACCCCTATCACATTACATGTAGTGATTTCATCTGTTGTTAATATAAAAAATATGTATAATAGTTGCTTTTAAGTGTATAGTTAGCATTTGGAAAAGGGTTTAAGATGTACAACTAACATCAAAATCATCCATGTAACCCAGGGAGATTATTCTCAGAGGTGCTCCATGTTGGAGACGGATTAAGAGAAAGTGAGAGGGACAGGGCCACAGTAAAGCTGATGTAGCGAGCTCTTTTTCAGTAAAGTTTCCACACATTCCTACACTGTGTTGTGTCACTTCAAGCAGCTTTCCACTTTCCCTTTCTTCAAAAAAACACAGAAAGTTGCCCGGAGTAGAAAAACAGCAAGTGATTATCAATTCTACACATTTCAAGTCGGCACTTGTGACCTTGCAGAGAACGTCCTTCTCAAGCTGCTTTTTTGGTGGGAGCAAACTTTTGATGAACACAAGAGGCGACAACACATCCTGATAGCTCAATACAAGCTGTGTGCTTGATGTTGTGTGATCAATTAAGACACACAGCTGTTCATTTCTCCCAGCTGTTTGTGTCATTCCGCTGCCTCAGACAATGGCTGCAGTTTGGATGAGACTCATTATTCTATCATAGTCTCCGAGCTTCTCATCAGTCCTCGGTGACTAAATCATAATCTAGTTTATTAATAGGTGACAAGTATGAGCTTTTTAGAAATATCATCGTCTGTAAGATATTAGTCGTAGAGGCTGCACACACAACAAGGAGCTCTGAGAAACTATGAGCAAATTTTCTCCTCCAGAATATTAGGTGTCCAACACCTCTCTGCATGTCGTAGTTAACACCACAGCGTGAGTTTAAGGTCTGGGTTCAGTATGTGCCGGGGGTCCTACCTTGAAGTACAGGCTGGATGAAACAAATCTTTCCAGTGGCATTTACTGGCCCTCCACACTTCAATCAAAACACTTCCTGATTGTTCTTGGACATGTGATTGAATAAGCCAATCAGGTGTTAAAGGAAAATGTGTGGAAAACCTGCACAGACACAGGTACATCTGAAAAAACTTTGAATATCATGGAAAAGTTCAGTATTTTTTGTCAATCATTTCAGAAAGTGAAACTCATACATTATATACGTAGATTCATTACACATAGAGTGAAATATTTCTAGCCTGTTTTTCTTGAATTTTTGATGATTCTGGCTTTGAGATGATGAAAACCCAAAACTCAGTGTCTAAGAAAATTTAAATATTGTGAAAAAGTTCAATATGTGAGTCCACAGTCAGTGGTGAATTGGGGCCATGTCCTCTGCTGCTGTTGGTCCACTGTGTTTTCTGAAGTCCACAGTCAACATAGCAGCCATCCATCAGGACATTTTAGAGCTCTTCATGCTTCCACGAGCTCTTTGGAGATGCTGATTTCATTTTCCAGCAGGACTTAGTACCTGCCCACACTGGCAAAGGTACCAAAAGCTGGTTCAATGACCATGGTGTTACTGGGCTGGACTGGCAAACCTACTCGGCTGACCTGAACCCCATAGGAGTCTATGGGCTGTTGTCAAGAGGAAGGTGAGAGACACCAGATGGAAGTCTGTCCGTCCTGGGAGATGGATCCCTCCTCTGTCTCTCCCTGAGGTTTCTTCTTCTTTTTTCCCTGTTAAAAGGGTTTTTTGAGGAGTTTTTCCCTGGCCGATGTAAAGGTCTAAGGACAGAGGATGTTGTACCATGTACAGTCTGTAAAGCCCTTTGAGGCAAATCTGTGATTTGTGATTTTGGGCCAAATTGACTTGACTTGACCAGACACAGATGACCTGAAGGCTGCTGTAAAAGCAACATGGTGCCGTAGGCTGATCTCCTCCATGCCACGCCGTATTAATGCAGTAATTCATGCAAAAGGAGCCCAACCAAGTATTGAGTGTATAGAAATGAACATACTTTTCAGAAGCCTGACATTTGTGTTTAAAATATCCTTTTTTTTAATCTTATGCAATATTCTGATTTTCTGAGACACTGAATTATGGGTTTTCATGATGTGTAAGCCATAATTATCAAAATTACAAGAAATACAGGCTTGAAATATTTCACTCTATGTGTAATGAATCAATATCATATACGAGTTTCACTTTCTGAAATAATTGACAAAAAATATTGAACTTTTTCACGATATTCTAATTTTTTTTTTTAGATGTACCTGTACATTCAGATGTGGCTAGTAAAATATCAACAGATATATATTTTTTCCTGTTGTAAAAATTATAATAACAGCCAGATTTACATTTAAGGGTAATTCCACTTTACTTAATTTGATTCGTATATTTTGTAACTTTAGCCATTTTTATATAATTTTATTCATCTATCTATTATCGTTAACCACTTATCCGAACTTGGGTCGCGGGCTGCTGGAGCCGATTCCAGATGACTTGTGCGAGAGGCAGGGTTCACCCTGGACAGGTCACCAGACTATCACAGGGCTGACACATAGAGATAGACAATCATGCTCTCATTCACTCCTATGGGCAATTTTGAGTCACCAGTGAAACCTAACCTGCATGTTTTTGGACTGTGGGAAGAAGCCAGAGTACCCAGTGAGAACCCACTCTGACACAGGGAGAACATGTAAACTCAACACAGAAGAGCTGCAGGCCGGAGTCGAACCTGCGACCCTCTTGCTGTGAGGCTAACCACGACACCACCGTCCCATAGCCCATTTTATTATTGTTCACAATTTATCTGTGAATGAGGTAACAATGCTATAATTGTGTTAGACGTGGAGAAAAAGTGTCATCAAATAAATAAATAAATAAAAAAACAGTTTGTCAGCAATCCAACACTATAACCACACTACATATCCCCTTAATTTGAAGGTAAAATAAAATAAAATAAAATAAAATAAAATAAAATAAAATAAAATAATAAATATAGTAAATGATCCATCATGTTTAGGTTGAAATGTTGGTGTACACAAATATGTCCAATACTGTCATTCTATAAACTGTGATGTTGCAAAGAAATTGATAGAACATTAAATCAAGTGCTTTTATTAAGTACATTTTTGAGGTTTTCGTACTTCAGTTTTTCTATTTGATGCACGTTTTTACTCCATTTCAGAGAAGAAATATTGTCATTTTTACATTTATCAAACAGCTTGAGTTAGTTATCCATTATTCTACAAAAAAGAACAAGGATTAAAGAACAGCACAAAACATTTACACAGATCTTTTTCCTTTCTCCGACCTCATTAATCATCTCACTACAGCTCAGATTTGTCTTGTGGCTCTCTGCAGGGGCTCGACTCCAAATTTGGGAGCCACTGGACTGTATAGTTAGAACTAGCTCCACCTCGACCAGCTACAACAGTCAAATGCTGCATGCACATTGATGCATCAGTATTAATAATCTAATAATTTCGTATATAATAATCAATCACTTACATGTTTCTGCAGCTCCAGTGCTTTTACTTTTGAAACATTATGTACATCTGTGCTTTTACTTTGGTAATATTCTGAATACAGGACTCTCACTTGTAATTGAGTCATTTTATGTTGTTGTATTGGAACTAGATGTTACCTCCTCCACCAATGAAATTTGTGGAATAACTTACTGTCATTTTTTATTGTTTGTTTACCAGTGTGATGGTCTGCTGGTATTTCTGGCCCTGTTGGGCTTTTTTATTTCTTGTCACAATTTGGCAGCCTCCACAGATCACAGCGAGAAGCTCGAATAAATACAATCTTACTATTATGGCCCCGACTTTGTAAATAAAACTCAAGTTATAGGCTAATAAAGCAGAATTGTCTTGCACATTTTGTATGAGCTGGGATGATTACGGTGTCTGTCTTGTCATCTCTTTTTGCCAGTGGGCTAGTTTCTCCTCAAAAACTCACAATAATCCTAAAAGTTTAGAGAGAGAATTAGCTTTAGATTAAAGTTGAGGGATGAATGTTGTCAGTGGAAGGTCCTCACAAGTGCAGCGGGACAGAGTTTTGTGTGTGTGCTGAAAAAGGCGCAGCATGAGCAATGACAGTGCCAGGGTCTAACAGGGGGAACCAACTTCACCAGGGCTCCAGAGCCTAGATTCATTGCTTTAGTAGCAATGCATTTTTGATGTGCCCCCTTTCTGCTTCAACTTCTCCGTACGACCCTGACGGAATAACAGCGCCCCCAGCACCCGTCCATATAGCTTAAATTTACCCTGTGACGTTTGCAACGTGTAGGTGTTTGTGTGAGTGTGTGTTTGGTGAGAAAGAAAGAGCATAGGGAGACCAAAAGAAAGACAGAAAGAGAGAGGGAGACAGCAAGAAAGGGAGAAAATGTTCCCCCTTGCCTGTTAAATATTTGAGAAGCCTTCTGTGGAAAAGTGATGCAGTCAGAGACAGGCCTGTTAGCTCAGTGCGCGTGTGTGTGTGTTTATGTGTGTGTGTATTTGGTGGATGCAGAGAGAGAGACAGGCCTGTTAGTTTGGACTAATTCAGGCGTGAGCGAGCGAGAGGGAGCACTTTCACTGTTTATTTATCTACCTGGGAGAGAGAGGGAGGGGAGAGAAAAAGGGTGGGGAGAGAAGAAGAGGAAGGGGTGAGAGAGAGAGACAGAGAGAGAGAGAGAGAGAGAGAGAGAGAGAGAGAGAGAGAGAGAGGCTGGCCAGGTTGTCACAAACCATTAGACAGACGGGCCCAGTGTGCTTTGCCCCATGTCAATGAGAGAGGCCCGGTTAAAGACAACCGTGTGTGTGTGTTTGTGTGTGTGTGTGTGTGTGTGTGTGTGTTTACATCCTCCTTTGTGTTTATTTGTTTATGGATGAGGTGTGTGTTTGCAATTGACAGAGAAATAATGTGCACTTGTGTTTACTGAAAGTGGCTGAAATTAGCCAAAAAGAAAGGTAAAGGCTTTGAGTGTGTGTGTGTGTGTGTGTGTGTGTGTGTGTGTGTGTGTGTGTTTGAGAGAGAGAGAGATAGAGAGAGAGAGAGAGAGAGAGAGAGAGAGAGAGAGAGAGAGAGAAAATCTCTAGACATTGATGAGAAGAGGAGGCAGGCTGCCCTCATTGTCTTAGACAAAAGGAGCTCCCTGTGCCACATCTAGTGTATGTGCACACACACTTACGCCTGTGGTGTGTGTGTGTGTGTGTGTGTGTGTGTGTGTTGCTTGCTCATTTGTAAAATACATCAATATTGCAGAATTCAGCCAAAACACTAGTGAAACAGCAAGAAAGAGAATACAGAGAATAAAATGCGGGAGGGAAAAAAAGAGTGATTTGTTCAGACAGCATGTGGCCAAATAAAATGGAAGTTTCTTTACGATTTCATGGCTCAGTCTCCATGCTGGAAATGTTTATTATTATTATTTTCAGAGCAGGGATATAAACAGTATTTCTCTATCACACACACACATACACTTGGGCCAGTTAAACTCACTTGGGGTTGGAGCTGTTCCAGTAGACAGCGTGTCTGTCAAATATGATCTTCTCCTCTGCCCACACGGACACCCAGGACAGGATGGTCAGCACCACCACCTCCATCACACACCTCTGCCCGAGCTGGCACAACATCATAGACATCCGGGGGAGGGGAGGGGGTCTCTCTCTAACAGGGATCAGGCTTTCACTGCTGCTGCTGCTGCAGAAATCCTCTTTAGATCATTAATGTCCGTCTGCGCTATTTGGACCAATCGGTTCGGCGGTTCATGGATCGTTAACTGGCTTGATGCGAGTTCCGATAACCACCAAGGCTGTTTCAAGTCATACTGAATGCCCTGAAATTCACTTTCAAACTTCGTCTGCCACGGACGGATCGGCAGCATTCACATGATATTTATAATCGGCGGGATGCTGCGAGTGCGTCTCCTCTGCAAGGTCCGAAACTTTTCTCCCATTACGCGCAGCCCCGGGGAGATAGATGCGCCACTTGGATAAGATCCCCCTCTTTCTCCAAAAAAAAAAAAAAAGGAAGAAAAAAAATATTAATTACACTCCAGAATTCACCCGAGGTTTATAATTCTATTAGGGATCTCGTTGCTCATCCGCAGACTAAAGACAACGTCAAAATCGGCCGTCATATTTGTTTACCCAGATTGGTGTTGGGGATTGAGCCTTGCGCACGCTTTGTTCCGCTCCTCTCTCACACCGCAAATCTCTCCAGACTGCGTCCACTTGACCTTTTCTCTTATTGCAGTTCAAAGAAATACATCCAACATAGACGATCGCGCTCCTTTCCCGTTATTTTCAGTCCAAACTTATGACACAAAAAACAACTGCGAGACGGGAGCATCCTCCTCCTTCTCCTCTCTTCACACACACACAAACACACACACACCAAGAGCTCTTACAGCATCTCAACTTGGTGATCCCTCCGCTCCGCTGTCACTGGCTCTAATCCAATGTGACTCCAGTCGCGGTGCGCCTCCACTTTTTCTGTGCGTCACGCTGACCGGCGCAGCCAGGGGGAGCCGCTGATGATCACAGCTTTAATCCGAACACGCTCCCCGTGCAAACCTCCACCTATGGCGGCAATAACACTCTCACCGGCACCCTGATTCGGTGTAAGTAACCCCCACCCCCCTCCTCTCTCTCTCTCCATCTCCCGCTCGCTTTTCTCTCTGCGCGGGCGGGGTCTGTAGCCGTGCCGTGCCGCGCTCCCTCCGGGGACTCGGGGCTGGCTGACTCACCGCGTCCCAGTGATACACAACCGGGGATGTATAGAGAAAAGCCTCAAGTCAACTAAACACTTTTTTTTTTAATTTTAGAAAGTTAACTGACCCTTTTAGTGCGACATGAATTATGGATTTGGGTGCAAACACGATTTAAGATGATTTATTGAGGTTTTCCAGAGCAATCTGGGAACTGTAGTTTCTTTCTTTGTCAATGTTTACTTATTAATCACCGCTACAACCATCTGTTTGACTGAATGTGGTTTATTTGCGTCGCAGCTGGGCATGTAAAGCACCCATAAAGTTCACTATGTGTTTGAAAGCTGTGGCCTGATGGATGGGCTCAGGGAGAGGGAGAAAGAGGGCGTCTGATGGATCGCTGGAACAGTGGAGTCATTTTCCATCAGTGTCCATTAGGCCCAAAGGGCAAGCGCCGAGTCTAAAACCTGTGAGCCATAAACCTCCAGATAGCTGTGTCTGACAGAGCGCTGCCACCCCTGCTGCCTCTGTCCCTGTCTCTGTGTGTGTGTGCAGACGCCTCTGCAAAAACAAATCCATCTTAGGTCTTTAGTCTCAGCTTCGATGGAGGGAGGTCTGGTAACTACATTGTTTCCACAAAGCGTGCAATCATTTTTCCAACATGTGTCTATAGCCTGGGCAGAATGAGTTCCAAAGGATCAATTCACTCCACGAGATGGGAATCGATTCAAGAAAATTATTTGCTACGAGTTAATTTGCATTCTTTAAAAGGGCATAGCGTTAGTGCGGGCCCCTGGGCACAGACGGGCCCGCAACACCTCTCCTGCATAGGAGCAAGAAACAGTTTGTAGTTGTTTTGTGCTTCTTTGTAGTCAGTATGTGTCATTTTGTATCTTGTTTCTTCTGCATCTCTTCGAAAATGTGTGTCGTTGTAGCAGTTTTGTGCCTTTATGCTTTCCTCTTTGCAGTAAAATGTCTCATTTCTCTTCATATTTGTCTCTTTGTTGTCAATGTGTAGTTTTGCTTTTTGTAGTCGTTGTGTGTCTCTTTGCAGTCATGTTTTATTTGTGTCTGTATGCGTTTAGTCTTTGTAGTTTTGTGTCTCTTCGTAGTTGTTTCTCTTCATTGTCGTTTTGTCTCTTTGTTGTCATAATGTGTCTCATAGTAGTCAATGTGTCATTTTGTATCTTCTTTTCTTTTGCATCTCTTTGTAGTCGAAAATGTGTCTTTGTATTAATTTTGTCTTGTTTTGTGTCTCTTTATAGTTGTTTCTCATAGTAATTATGTTTCTTGGTACTTGTTTTTGTCTCTTTGTTGTCATGTGTCCAATTATCAATATGCCATTTTGTAACTTGGTTTACATCTTTGTTGTCGAAAATGTGTCTCTTTGTAATTTTGTGTCTTGTTTGTCTCTTCATTTTGTCTCATTTGTGTCTGCATGTGTTTCATCTGTTTGTAGTGGAAATGCATCTAATTTTTTGTCTCTTCATAGTGGTTTCTCTTCAGTCATTTTGTCTCACTGTTGTCATAATATGTTTCTTTGTAGTCATTGTGGTTGTTTTGTGTAGTAGTTTGGGGTGCTGGGGTCTTGAACTGAAGGCCAGGGTGGTCCCAACACATTTGGCCCCTGGGCCTGTCCCCTGTAGGCCCATTCGTGGTGCGAGTTAGCAGACTGAACTGAGAAAAATACAATCTATAGACTCAAGAGAAAAGGATGTTCTGCAGTGTACAAACTCTCAGCTTCACACAAACACTCTTCCAAAATGACACTGACTTCCCAGCCATCCCAATCTGAACGGGCCTGTGTTATAATATGAAATTGAACCTTCCTGCAGCTCCATCTTTCACATCTTATTGTGCCTCTCGGTTGGATCCTTTATGCAAAGTGTCCTACTTTTGCTTTTGCCCTGCTCTGCCTGCAAAGTAATGCCTATAATTTGGGCTGCATGAATTCAGGCAGGGAGAGAACCCATGCACCCCCATAACCCAAATACAGCTGCATGTTGTCCGCCTCTGTGGATGAATTATTCAACATCTGTCTGAGGCGTGCATATGTAAACAGGTGGATCGTCTCCTGATGGCTTTTTTAAAGGGGAGCCACTACAGACCAAAGACATCCTTCACCTCAGCTTCAGGCTTTTCCTTCTCTGCTGCAGTGTCACCCTGAAAGTGACTTTAAATGTAATGTAAGCTGTGCCGGCTACACAGTTTTGGGTTTATTCAGATATGAAGGTCTCTTAAGTGATCCTAAATCTTAAAGGAATGTGGGTCAGAGAGCCAGTGTATAGATACATGGCTCCTTAAAAGGGCGTTAAATCCGTGAATTTATAGCCGGTTAAGTCTGTGATTGCTCTGCAGTTTAACTCTGCTCGAGAGACATAAATTATAGACACATGAATTATCTCCCAGCTTCAGATCTCGAAACATAAAACAGATGAATGTATGTCTTTCCAAGCTGTTGACTAACAAAGGAGTCATTCACATTCAAGTCTCACACATCACACATACAGCTTTTTCCCCCCTCAAAGACTAACTGGCTTTTGTGGGGATTGAACATGTCAGATTATATACACAGGACAGTCTCTTGAAGCACTTGAGTCCACATTCAGTCCCCATCAGGGTCGATTTGTGTGTGTGGCCTTGGCGTTTGCCAGTATTTGCTTGATTAGAGGCCGCAGTACTAATGTAAATAAATGTTGCCAGATGTGGAAGGATCCCTGACCCACATGGTTTCATTTAGCCCCCGTGCACACAGCAATGGATGAAGCCAGGATCATCCCGAGGGTCTGGATTGGGCAAACAAATGGAGAGAAGGTGGGGTACGGTAACATGCATGACACACTGAACTAGTTAAAAGTGCAAACAGTGACATTTCTGATGTTCTAACAGAGCTTATACAGTAAAGCTTCTTTCTTTGAAGTCAAATAACTTTTGGATCAGAGTACTTTTGGAGAATAAATGCTTGCCCTTGCTGTACACGTAGTGCTTGCCAGTTTCATCTTTTTAAAAATGCGTCTCGACAGATTAAAATTATATCAAGTACCATATTTTGTGTGCCAGTTGACTTCTAGCATTTGATAACCTAAAAACATCACAAATCTATGTTTGGATCATCTTACTTTGAGTTACCCTTGCACCCAATTATGCAATCTCTTTGCATTTCAATATATTCCAAAGAGGGCTCTGGGTAGACTGCTCCCTGCTCTAAATTACTCTTCAGTGCAGAGTGAAATACTAAAGATGCTGCAAGTAAACAAGGGTCTGAGGTATCAAAGCAGCATCAAAGTTTCTGCCATGCAGCTGCCTCATTGGTAGGAATACACTGAGGATTTTATATTTAAGGGGGAAAAAAGTATCTGAACATATCTTAGCAGAAGTGACTGTTCCAATACCTCAAGGGCAACATTAAAATAAATCATCTGTTCAAGAGCGCAACCTTCTTTTTTGCAGCCTAAAACCTGCTGTTGAGATTTTTTTTTATGTCATTTCGGTTCCACCCAGCAAGTGAAACAAGTATCTGTCTCCATGATGACCTTCATGCATGCCTTCTTATGCAAACTAATAAGAGAAACAAGTGCCTTGGCTGTGCCGTCGCTCACACCAAGTTGGAGCACACTATATTTAAGACCACACTCCACAAACTGCTGGGATTATACAACAAAATCCAGCTCCTCTCAGCCACAAATACAGACACCGCTGGACTCAATTCTCCTCTCATTTGTCCCCCTCTGAAAAGGCAGGGAAGATCTGAGGTTAATCCTCTCTACCGCTCTGTAAGGAAGTCGAAGAAAAGGGGAAAAAAAATAAGGTATAATAATGCCAGAAAGCCCAAGGAGGCACTTGAGATTAAGCCACTAACTATTGACATTGTGTGAGTGGCAGGTAAAGTCACCTCTGCTCAACAGCCTTCGATTACCAGCAGAGAGCAAGACCTCCCCCTAGTGGTTCAGGAGGTGTATAGCCAGTTTGTCATTGAGATATTTTTTTCTTCCCCCTCACACCTCCCTGAGGAACTTGGTGCTAAACATGGATGTCAGATATGCCTGATAGCCATGCTTGTGTTTTATCTTAATTATTCATCTTATGAGATACAGAGACTTAGTTTCCCTAGCAACCTGGCTCATCTCCTCAGAGTCAGACAGACCTGCTAAACTGAAAAGGTCAAAGCAGAGCACAGGAGGATTATTCAGAATCATTGAGAATAGCAAGTATCCAGTGTTGCATATCAAATTAACTCTCCACCCCGCCATCATCATCATCACAGCAGTTTCATCAAAGGATTGAGCTGAGCCCAGATGAGCAGTCAGTCAAGTTTCAGATGGGATGAGTACGAAGTTGGAAAATACAGTAAAAGATTAAAATAACCCACCAGTAGTATACAGGATGGGAAATGTGGAAAATGTTACGAGATGTTAACCGATACAGAGCAGCAGTTCCAAAGGACAGAGAGGAAGAGACAGAAACCAAATGAGGCCAGATGAAAGAAGGAACAAACTAAAGATTTATTGAAGGCAGCAGAAGATGCAAGAGACAAGAACAGAATGGCAAGGGCGGGAGTGGGGCACATACAGAGACACTTCTGTGTTCAGATAGGTTTAATTGTCTTTGTGTTACAAAAGTTGTTTTTTTTGTCGTTTTTACAGCTCCGCAGAGCTCAATAGGTCTGTATTGTTTTATCAAAATATACATGTTTTGAACGTAAAGTGGATATAATCCAAATGATTTTGTGGTACAAAAACATGAATATATACAACCATCAATCCCGCTTCATACAATAACCCCACCCCGCCCCCATATAAAAAAGGAGAAACATAAAAGCTTTAAACAAAAATCGAAAGGCATATAATCTTCTACACCATAGACTGTGGTTCAATTAAGTATCCATTCTAAAGCAATCGCTACCAAAGTAGGCGCTTTGTAAAGTCAAACAAAAAAAGGGATACAATATACAGTATAGGCTGATAGGATATTTAAACTTCATGTGACAATTGTCCAAGGCATCTGAGAAATGGAAATCAAAAGAAAACTGAAGCCTTGTGTACTTATGGAAATGTGAAAACACCTTTAAGAAGTCAAAACTCTACAAAACAGCAGGGGTAGAAGATACTTTGGTCCTTAACAGCAATAACCGCCTGTAGCTACATGAAGCTTCTTTAAACCATGCATAATAATCTTTTACAAAAATAGAGACAGAGCGCATCTGTATCTGGTCCAAAACTACAGTGGTCGAGGCTGTGGAAACTGGTGCTTGAGGCACGCAGGAATGTGACGACGTTTAAGACTTGAGCGTGGTGGCGCCAACTTGGACCTAACGTTGAGGAAAAAGTGCACTAAAGAACCTGACTGTGGCGATACGTGGACACAGACAGGAGTGGGTGAGGGCTATCTCACCCTGTAATCCTGTTATCCTGAATTTAAGAGAAAAAACTTACTGGGTATTTTAACAGTCCAAGACTTTTGTTACTTTTTTCAGTTGACAAAATGCCTCCAAGCTGCCCTCTCTCAGGTAGAATTACCTGACTATAATGGGATAAAGGCATCTTTGCTGACAGGTAAGATAAAACACCTGAACGAGAGGTAAACAGAGTCAACTGACCGGGCCAGAAAAGTATTTCAGCCTCAAGGCACTGTGATAATGATCAAACCCAGCCACTACACAAAGGTATCAGTTAAGCTTCGAAGTGATACACATGTAAATGCTAATAAAAGAAAAGATAAATGAATATATAGGTGTCCACATATAAATGAACATAATATGGTTAAATGACGCCCCAAACACCACTGTCCCCTACTGAAAAAGGACTAAATGGAGGTGAGTGGGGACTGTAAGACAGGAAGGCTGGATACAGCTCTAACTCCTGCCACAAAACACCTAACAGAGCTACATCACCTAGCAAGGATATTAGGCATCTAACCGACATACATTCATAGTTTCTACATACATATAATGGGGATATATGCATACAAAGATAAACATTTGTGTTTAAAAAGAAACAGAAGATTGAATGAGCCACTTCCCCCCCCTCCACTTTAACAACGCTGGTACATACCACAAGGCATTTTGGGAGCCATGTCTTTTGAAAAAATAAAGCCAAAGCAATGCTTAAGGCAATCTGGTTTGGGGCAAAGTAAGGCACAAGACTGCAGATACAGATACTGAAAGAAAAATGCATCCTTATTGAATGACTTCAGATAGTGGTATGGATCCCCAGAAGCAAATAAGCGGGTAGTTAGAAGATAAAATCAAAATGGATATTGGGAAACACACTGATTGATGGGTCTGTGAGCCAAAACAAAAATCCTTTTGTATCAAACCGTTTTTTTTCTGACTGGCCAAACAGGTTCAAAGTGGCATTTCAAAAAAGGCACACACACATATAGATATATATCCACACGACTATCATAGTAAAAGGAATGCTGAAGTGTGTCTGGTGTGGATGCGATTCTTCCACATGAGCATACATCTGTGGTGGAGGGTGTCTTTTGTTTAGCGATTTGGTCTAAAGTGACAGTTCATCAGCTGCCCCCTACTTTACCTCCATTATAATGTTTCTATGCAAAATGTTGCCCCTTTCACACAGCCCCTACATAAACCTTTATGATGGAACAAATTACTGATTTGGGTACCAAGATGCTTTTCTGAACTGGAACCAGAAACACAGCGATTTATTTTACTGATTCCTGTGCCGGCATTGGGCCAATTTGTTTTCATCCTCTGTTACGCTCGTGCCAATGCATGTCAATAGTATTTACATCATTATGGGCAGGACATACTGCTTTCAAGTGGAGCTAAGCTTCACAAAAGGGAGTAAAGATAAAAGGAAAATATAATCACTCAGCAAAAACAACCTCCTCCGGGGAAGAAGTCCACCTAATATACTGCGGCATTGTACAAGAAAGCAGGATTTTTTGAGGTCCCAGTCAAAATCAGAATGCCCCAGAGTCAGCCATTGTTAACAGGACTAACTCAAATACGTAACGTGTAAAACAACAATTTTTGTGTGACATGAGGGAATATATATTTTTCTAGATTTCAATTTAAAAATGCCTTGTATTTTGTGCCAATTTACAACACCAGAAAACATAAGGAAGTAATGCCGTTTAACATATTTTGATGACTTAAATGCAACACTGGTAACAGTATTTGGAAGCAAAAATGATTAAATGCGATACCCAAACCTATTAACGATGAGGAGTAATTAAAAATGGTGAAGGGAGCAACATTCTACAAAGAACCACAACCATAAATATGTAATAGTGGCCATTTCCACTGAAAGCAACCTTGTCAAAAGTAGCATTCAGATGGCAATAGACTTGGAGGAAGGCAGGAAAGGCACTCAGATGGTAGACTTTGAGAAGGACACTCGAAGGTGGTGGTTCTCTCCCAGATCGTGGTTGTGGAACTCGATGAGGGACTCAATCGCCTCCTCGACTGAGCCCATCTGGATCAGGGCCATCTTGCGGTCTTTCCTGTTAAATAAAGAAGGGACAATGTGTTCTCAAAGTGTCGAGACATCCTACTCAGACTCTGAACAATAAAGAGAAAGACAGACAAGAATTCAAGCACCCATAAGGACCTAACAATGCGAGAAAAGAAAAAGAGTTACAAAAGTGAGACTTACTGAAAGAACTTGAAGGCCTTGACTGTGGCTCCTGAGCTGGCAAAAAGCCTCCTGAGGTCATCCTCCACCACAGAAGGCCTAAATAGAGAGAGGAAAACAAAGAATCAAAATAAAGCATTTATACATTTATGTTCCCTTTACTTATTTGCATTTTTGCGTGTATTTACTGGTATTGTGAAACAAGACACAAGAGGCCTGATTAAATCTAAAAAAAATGCAGCTCTAGAGTAGCATGTTTAGAAAATACTGCCACAACTACTTAATCCCAGGCACTAAATATAGAAAAAAAAATGAGTCAGGACTACAAAGGAAAAAGCTTACAGCACAAAAGCTGTTGGGGGAGAGAGTGAGAATAAAAATGAGGCTGTTGCAGCAGCACTCACGGTATGTTGGAGAGGTGAAGTGTTGCAGAGGGTGGGAAGATGTTGGAGTAATTTTTGGAGCCGGGCTTCTTGAAGCGGTGCAGCGGCGAGTTGCTGTAGTCCTTTGTGAGACCCTGGTCCTCGTGGCCTTCTCTGGGCAGCTGCACTGTGGTGTGTTTGGATGATGTCACACGCATGGCCCTGCCGTGAAGACGCTGGCCGTTCAGGTGGCTCATTGCTGAGAAACAATAAGATAAATTAATTTTCTTCAGTTCCCTGCTTACAGGGATCATACAGATTTTAAAATGGGGAAATGTAAGCATGGTACCAAAACCAAAATGAGGTTCTATCATCACATCTAAATCTGCAGCAACCAATGTATATTGACACTTATTTTACCAGATGATTATATTAACTTTGACTGTATATTTTCATTATGATTATTTAATGCTTGCCAATTTCAGTAAGGATCAATAGAGGACTTCTATGAGGTATTAGCTTTTCTAGTGTGAGATGTAAGGATACACATGACAGGATTATTTCAATTCAAATATTAAAAGATTTTTGGTCTATGAGAATTGTGTAGATGGAGCACCAGATTGTGTTGAAGATCAAGTATATACACAATACCAAGCACATTCCTTTCCTTAAAAACATAATTGCTACGATTTAGCATTTTCCAAACTTTGACACAAGAGACTCACAAACAAACCCTGTGCTTACAATATATTTGCATCAAATATCTGAAAATATTTTCTATACATCTATTAAGTGTAGTTATGTATGGTAAAACAAGTTAATAAGCAGAAAACAGGCGCTCATTGATTCATCAAAAGAAGATCCGCACTGTTTGCTCAGTGGAGGCCCACTAGGTAAAGGCTCTAAACAATGCAAGTGAGGAAACAAAACAAGATGAAAGAAAATGACACATCAAAGAAAGCGAATCGTGTTTTGCAGGGCTGGAGTGTAGCTACCTAGCTGAGCCTGTGTGCTATCAGACATCTGGATCAGAGCGTTCTCCTTTTTATTAAACAGGATCTTCACTCTCATCACATCGCCATACACACCTAGGGAGGAAGAGGAAGGGGTCACAATACAAGTGAAACAAAGAAGAACACAGCCTTAACAGAAGCTACACAGCCAATCACAGCAACAAAAACAATTTAAACCATCACATCAGGGACATGAATATTCATACTGCTACTAACTGAACACTGTCTGATTAATAAGTAATGGTCAGGCTATTCTACAAATTTTATGTTCAATTCTGCATGGGATCTCTAGAACTAATCCTACATAAGCCCTCTTTGATTACATTTACCCAGACGCCGACAGCTAACATGGTTATGCTTGGGAAGGGAGAGGTAGTGATTTAAAAGGCAAAAAAATCAAGAGAAGTAAAATGAGTGGTTCTGATTGATTTGATCATTCTACAGTGAAGAAATTGTTAATTTCTTGACCAACTTGAGGGCCTAATAGAGAGACATGCAGGAATAAACTAAACATGCACAAACCTACATTAGAGTAACTGAGACAAACTGCAAAGTAATAATATGGTGACATTATCCGAAGGATATGTCATCTTACAAATTGCTAAAAAAAGCAGCAGCATTTCATCTTTATATGTAATGTTGTTGAGTGACTCAAGGCAACTGTGGAAGTCAGCTAAACAAAAATGAAATTTGCCGAATGTTCATGCCTTAAAATTGGAATCGTTCTGAGCCAAATAAAGTGTTGACTTTTATCCCTGTCCTGAGGGTGATGCTTTAGAATTTAGATCAAATTCCTGCCTCATTCCCAGCAAAATGATACCCACGTTCCCGTTTAGTGCGGCAATATTTTCATTGAGGGCTGTACTCTTTGAAGATGAAAAACTGCAAATGTTTTAGCCCGTGGACAGTCAAGCACTGCTGTTAAAATTAAATGAAATGCTGCAGCTTTGTGTGGTGTTCTCACCTTACTTTCCTCACACAAACCCACAACAACCAAAGCAGGTCATACAAACCCCCAAAACAAACAGACACCCCCACCCTTCATAGCCCTGTAGCCTGATGACGAGCCATCAGTGGTTAAAAAAAAACAAAGCCAACAACATGAGACAAGACATGCCCACCTTGCCAGGTAACAGTAGTAATAAAAAAGGAGATGAAAGGATGATAACGTACCGAAAAGAATAAAGAGGCAGTGTGGCGTAACGCTCTTTAGAGACAGCAGGGGGAGCAGCGGGGCAGGGGGCCAAAGGGGGATAGGGAACAGGGGACAGGGGAAAAGAGACGGAGCGGAGTGGAGGACAGTGGAGTGGAGTCGGGACATGTCCGCAGGCCACAGGCAGCGAGGTCCACAGGAAGGCCACAGTACCATGGAGGAAGGAGAGGCATGAGGGACGAAGAGAATGAAGAGAGGACAAGAGGAGGAGGAGAGGGTTCAAATAGTATGAGAGGAGGAGGAGAAAGAGAAAAGAGATGGGGATGATGTGGAGGAAACAAAGATAATGAAGGGACAGATGATGGCAAAATTGTGGGGACCAATAAGGTGCCAGTGTTGTGTTTTTATTGTGTTTAATTTGTGGGTGGTGTCCGAATTTAAGATGATGAATTGGGGAGAAAGAGGGTTGGGTGGGTGGAAGGAGGAGTGGTTGTTGTTGTAGTAACAGAGGAGTGGCAGAGGGGAGAGGGGGACAGAGGGAACAATTGGTTGTGGGGCGTGCAGTCAGTTGGCAAGAGTTGAGGTGAGGGGGTTTTAAAACAAAGAGGGAGAGGGGGACAGAGAAAGAAGAGAGAGAAAAAAGGAAGTAAAAAACAAGGTCAGTATACACAAAGAAATGTAGTGCTTCAGACAGTAGAACTGGCTAAATTAAAATGCACTGTCACTATGGGAACACTAGGAGAAAAAGAAGAGAAAAAAAGATTAACAATGAAATACAGAAAAAGGCAGAGACAATATGTACTTTTAATTACAAGCTATTTGTTTAGATTATTTATATTTACATTATAATAAAAACAGTCAAATCTGAATGTCAATTTAAATAATGATATTCTAACTTAAATGCTTATCTTAAAATTAACATGCTAAATGTAATGAGTGTGACAGACTACTTATACATTCTACACACTATATAAAAAAATTACCTAAATCATGGACATGGTGTGTATCTTTAAAGAATACAAAGAAAAAAGTAATATTGTCTCTCCAACAACTCAAGAATGATTTCAACTAATGGACAAAAAATGAAGATATGAAATGGTAAGTTTTTAAAAAAAGAAGTTAGTGTTTTGAATAAACTTAAAATTCACAGTGAGCAAAGTGGCAGGTCAGAAATGCAGCAGGTTTGGTCAAACACAGAGAGGTCCTGAAAGAGAAGAGGTGTTGACTCGATGACCCCCTTTTAATTTAAAAAAATAAAAAACAGTGGTAAGGGTATTCCGACTATTCTGATCATGTGGAGGTGGTGGGAAATGGGGGGAGAGGGAAAAACACTGGAGCTCTTGGTACAAATAGATCCAGGTCATTGAACCATAGTGTAAACAACTGGCGTAGTACTTTTACGTTTCTCAGCACTTCACTGACAGAAGCAGGGTGTAGAACTGTTTAAGCCTAGTGAGTTTACTGACCTCAGGGTTCAGATTGCTGACCAACAAGACATGGTGTCCCCCAGTGGCAGTGAGCCCTGACAGGCCAAGCCGGCTAGCAGCCGCTGCAGCAGCCGCCATGCCACCATGGCTCACGCCCAGGGACGCCAGGGCACCGGGAATACCAGGCATCGACAGGCCTAAGAGAAACAAAATATTTACTTTCACTTGTACCAACCGCTTTCTACAAACTGAATATCACTAACTGAAAAAACAAATAATAAATGTATTTATTAATAAAATATGAAAATATGTATGGACTTGTAAATACATTCTCTAAAAAGATGAAATACAAAAAAAATTGAAATCAAATCAAAATAAATAACTATGTTGTAACGTTAGTGCACTTCTTCAACCTACAGAATACTCAAACATATTGGACATTTTGGTAAACAAATAATTCCAGTCAGGAACTGATGATCTTGTTTTCATAATCACTGGAAGCCAAAATCATGATTGACATTTGATTAAAACCAGTCCTTGTTGGTGTACTGACCTGATGCCTGCTGGATGGCGAAGGTTGGGGGAAAGGCATGAGCTCCACCATAAGGAGAGGCTGAAATTAAGCCTGGAGCAGCTGCAAAAAGAGGCAAAACAAAAATAAGAACCCAAACAAAATTATTATAACCCCCCGAAGTTATAATACTAAGGCAACTGTGCAATATAGGCAATGCTAATCATAAATGATATCAAAAACAAAAACAAATCCTGTCCCAATCATACCAAATGCAGCAGCCATGGTCTGGTGGTCAATGGAAGGCTGTGAGTCTGCAGTGGGGAGGTCTGGTCGGGTGTAATCCCGACTCTTGTCGTTGTTGTACTTGACATTGAGGCTGGTGAGCTTGGAGAAGCTGATTCTCAGGGTACAGCAGGCATTGTAGATGTTCTGTCCATCCAAAGACTGAGACAGACATGTAGCATGTTAGACTTACTATACACATATTTGTTAAGCATTTAACACGGGTGATTGTAACTACAGTTTCGTGTTTGAGCAATTGGTCCCACAATGTTTACACTGCCCTGAAGCAGCAGTGTAACAATGTCAGACTGAAACAACATGAGAAAAGAGAATTGGTTGTACCAGTCTTACCAGTTTGGCATGCTGAGCTGTCAAGCCATCGGCATACTGAATCAGAGCCTGGAACTGGTTGTTCTTAGTGAAGGTGATGATCTTCAGCACAGTGCCAAACTTAGAGAAAATCTGAAGGGGGAGATAGCAAGATTAGGCGTAACATCACAAAACACAAATTTTCATTAAAATTGTAGTAGAAAAGACAAAGCGAATACATTGCATGCCTTTTATCCTGCTATTATTAACATGCATATTTTGTTTATTTAGCACTTCAAGATTTGCTATGTATTTTGCTTGTAATAAAGCCACAGAGAAATATATCTTGGTATCATAATGAGAAAAGGAAAGAGGCAAATGCAAAAAAAGTGAGTACATATGGCAAAGTACAGTTCTGTGTTCAACTGCTAATTTTCTTGTTGAGTACAAATGCAAGAAAATAGTTAGGTTTGCTTACATAACTGCAGTCTGTTGTATGAGTGAAAAAGGGACTGGCATATAAGACATGTAAAAACAACTAGGTAACTTAGTTGCTTAAGCAAAAACTGCCCTTACCTGGTGTAGTACATCCAGGGTGACCGGGTAGAAGAGGTTCTCCACGATGACTCTGAGTACAGGGCTTTGGGACCCTGCTCCTCCCATGGTAGCTGGATCTGCAGGAATGGCCATGCTTCCCATCCCACCTCCATGCAGTGCATTGACTGCCTGCAGAGCTGCCTGGGCACGCTAAGGGGAAAAGAAAGAGAAAGTTAACATGGGTGGAGAAAAGTGTGTAGACATAAATGACTGAGTAAATGCAGGTGATCATGTTGTTTGTTCAAGGCAAATATTAATTTTAAAGTCTCAGTGAACTTAAAAATACTTCTCTTCAGCTTTAATCTGTATCCCCGTGTTAACTGTTCATATATCTCTGGATGTATGGCAAATATATAACATAATAGTATAATAAGACTATGGGTGACTACCCAAGCACACCAGTCATGCAAGCACACTTCAACATTTGCATGCCTTGGTAGCTACTAGACCATATTGAGAGAAATAGGAAGAGATGCGTTTGTTTTGTACATGGAACCTAATTTTGCCCACTGACATCCAATGCGGCTGTTGTCTATGTCAGGGAGCTGTTGCTGGTGATTCTATGTTACTGCAACGCAGGCTGTACATGGAAACACTTGCAAGCTGGTGAGCGGAGAGCTCTGGGCGCGAATGTCATGGGGTACGTGGGAGGCCAGGTGCCATTCATCAGTGTGTGCTGCCTGCGTGGCATTGATGTGAAGCTGGTTGAAAGAAGGCAAAGTTTCCCTTTCATCTATTCCTTGCCCTCCTCCTGATCTGACAACAGGTGAGGAGGGTTTGTACTGAGACAACATTCCTCCGTTGCTCCGTTTTATGCTGAACTCTTGGCAGGCCCACATTTTTGTGATCCAATAAGTTGCGATGCATTTGATTTAAATCCCTTTATTATCTTTCTTCCACTTAAATATTGTTTCACTGGGAAAGACATCACAGCACAGATACTGACTTCCGTTTCATGGGGACTAAAACAAGCCATTTTCTGTAGTTTACCTATGAAATTCTTCTTTCAAAGTATCGCAAAGTTATACCAATAAATTTGAGACTTTGAGCGAACAGCGTAACTCTAAGTACCTAGCAATTTATACAACAGCAATGTAAGCCTAAAAACAGTACACATGAAAGCAAGTGTGTATATATGTGTGAGCGCACATGCTTACCACTTGGTTGGGGGAGTTGTCCGTCTTGAGCTCCTTGTGGGTCGAGTATTGCATGTAAATGGGGTGGTTTCTGATGACAGGAGTAACAGAGGAGTAGTAGCTCACCATCGTCTGTGCACACTCCTCACTGTTCAGTTCCAAGAATGCCTGCAGAGGAACACCGGAGAAATGTATTCAATTTGTTTATTCTAATATATAAAGTGCCACTCTGATACTGTTTATTAAGCGTTTCTGATAATTTAGCAGGTTAGCTTAAAACCCCATTTTTGCTGCCCATCGACAGTGCTCTGCTTTTAGCCAAATTTCATTTGACATCTTTATTAGTTTGGACAAAGACGGGCAGGTAATAGAAATGGGAGATAATGAAGACATTCAAAGGGATTCAATGTCTTCCTCCAGGAAATCTCAGCAAGTTAAATTCTACTCCTACCTACTTAACCACAAGGATTTGACAAAAGGGTCATTGTCAAAATTTTCAGGCCAGTGCAGAAGGTTAGAAAGCTGATCCTTGGGCCTAAAGAGAAATTTCACTCAGGACTGCAAGTTATACAAGTTTGGTGAGCAACCTGCATATACAAGTCCATACCTGGTTTTTCCCTTTCAGCATCAGCAAATTAGTGACCTTCCCAAAGGGCAGTCCCAGGCCAATAACTTCAGCCTCATTTATGTCGTTGGGCAGCTTGCGTACATGGACCACACGTGATGGAACACCGGGACTGCGGGTGTCACCTTTGAATTTTTTGCTGTCGTTGCCATTGGCTGCAAGAAAAAACAGAAGCAGATACAATCAGGGAGGGAACAGAAGGCTCGGGTTCTTCTTGAATAATGGATTGATCGTCATGGCAACACAAACAACACAGAAACGCCAAGCACTTCAATAAAAAGGATTCGCCCCTCCATGGCAACCCCCCTACCTGAGTTCATGATATAGGGCCCGTTGGATATGCAGGAAGAAAAGAGTTCGTCGGATCCCCTCTGCAGAAAGAGAGAAAACAATGGCTCACTTCAGTGCATTCACCAATGAGGGCACAGCATAGCAGGTGGAGAGCACGGCTCTCATATTACCGAGCCATTGTGTGATAAAGCAGGAAGTAATCTGATAACCAAAAGAGGATTGAGCTAACACGCTTGAAAAGAACCCTACCTTCCTCACCAGGAAGAATTAGCTGGGATTGTCAGGAGGGATATTTGACATCATCATACTAATCTCTTCCCATCCCATTTTATATTCAACAGTATTTCGTAGTGCAAAACCTTAGCCACAATTATGACTGGTCGTCATTTTCAACTCGAGGCAATGCACCACATCAATATGTTTTAATGCCAATCACACTCAAGGAGTCACAGATACTGCTCAGCTTGAAGCATGCAAGTCAGCAGTAACACCTTAGCTTGACAGCAGCTGTCATTCAGTACAACCCATCTTCTCATAATTCAACACACTGACCCCCTCTAGATCAGAAGACAAGATGGGGATACTCCAGCCCACACTGCTTTACTGTCTGCTGACAGCCGTGACTGTCATCCCTCTCCCTCTCTAGTAGATATAAAGTGCTGTTTCCAGGCTGTTCTCGGGGTTGTGTGTGAGTTTGTGGTTGTGCGAGATGAAGTACAGCAGTCACAAGAAGTGGCTCAGCAGCCTAAGCCCTACAGCACTCTACAATGAAGGTCCTGTTCCGGCTGAGACTAGGGGCATTGTTACACGACAGCGCACACACATATGGTGCCCCAAGGACTCTCTGGGAGCTGAAGAGCCCTGAAGCGTTTTAACAACAACCAGTCATGCAGGTTTGCAAGCATTCAACTCCACCTTGTGTATCTTGGCCTTTAAATATGCAAGGTGGTGAGGGTTCTAGTCAGGCTTTTAAAATGCAGGATTAAGGTGATCTAAGAGAGAACATTTGGTGGTGCCTTTAAAACATTGTCACAGGGCGGTATGGGGTAGTGAGTTAGTTGCCATGAGACACAACACTGTAAGCAGTAGAATAAACTACCCTTTGACTTCCAGATGGTTTGGCTGAGTCGGTCACTCTCTCTCTGAGGCCCACAAAAACAGCGTCTGCTATCTCAGTTCATGAACTAAGAGCAACAAGAGACATTCCTATGCCTTTCACTGTGGCTTCAGGCTCAGGGGCCTCCCATTTTGGCAAATGTTCAATTCTGTACATAAATGGAATGCATACAGGGCAGACAATTACTGAGCTAAGATAACTATGGTACAAAATAGACCACAAAACAAAAGGGGACCAAAAAAAGGTTGTGACTAGCCTGCTAACTTGTATCTTACTCAAACATTATGATAAAAATGTTGTGCAATACAGATCATACTGAATGTGTGAGAGGAATGCATTCTGGATGGTGGGAAAAAAAGTAAAACTAAAAAAAATATATTTCCGCTTTATAAATGGGCCAGGGCCAGATGCAAGCCAGAAGAAATGAAGGAAGTGGCTCCCTTCTGACTGATGCTTGTGGGCAGGCAGTGTCACATTATCAGTCAGCAGACTGACTCCAAACAGGAAGAGCAGCTAGCTCAGGCCTGCTTCCAGGGTTTTGCTAAACTTCCTCCTGGGGACTGATGGTTACTGTTCCATGGCAGGACTCTTTCTCTCCCTCTACTTCCTTATTCTAAAAATAACCAGAGCTTAGACAGTCAATAGCAAAGAGCAGGGACATCAAGTCACATACAAAAACAGAGGATTGTGTAACAAATAACTTAATAAAATAGCTATAGTTTTTGGAGGGAATGTGGTAAAAAGTGCAGAGAAGCACAAAGTTAAGTTACGAAGCCAATGGAAGAAAAATAGAGCTTATAAATGGTTTGTTAGTTTACTCCAACAGAGTGCCAAACCCATTTTTTTCCCAACAAAAACCCACTAAATGTGTATCGACTTGCTCACATCCTTTGTTTGCTCGGGAAGCTGACAGTATAATAGCAACCTTCGGGAGACGATGACACATTACTGGCTCACATACCGAAACTGTTGAGCAGCTTTCCTGTCGCCGACAATGGCCTACCTTGAACCTAATTTTTAAAGGGGAACATGGACTGAGGGCAAGTTCCCAGCTCCATACACCACATCACACCTGGTTTGCATTGCATCAAAGGACAAGGAAAAAAGAGTGTGGGATTTGGCAGCGTTTGTAAAAATATGATCTTAATAAGTCAACTAAATCTAACATGAATAAGCAAGCAACTGCCTTTTAGACTCTGCTGGGGGGTTGGTGGGTGGTATTCTCCAAGGATAAGCACAAAGGAGAAGAGTACAGGTACGGACATGTTTGTTCAATGTGATCAGCCTCTGCCAGTGAAGGGGGCAGGGAGCTGTGCCTCACCAGGGGGCTGGAGGGGGGAGATTGGAATGCGACCGCGGAATGCCAGACGCTCTGCCCAGACGGAATAATTACAGATTCCAGCAAGGCAGCGCTCCATAACTCAGCATCATCATTACCACAGTACATCAAATCCAAAAAAACAGGAAAAGTTAAAAGAAGAAAGAATCACACCAGGAGGCAAATCTTGAGTACCGATCAGCACTCATCAAACCATGCATTGTTAACATGTTGAAAAACAACAGGCCTTACTGAAATGAATAGAGGGGGTGGGGTGTGTCCCCGTTATGGGCGTGTGTATCTGAGTGCTTGTTTAAGCAGTGTAAAGACCTTTGGCCAGGAGGATGAGGACAGTTACGCAGGATCGTTACAGCCCTAACTTGAGTTCAATTACTCCTCCTACACATAGTTGCTCGAGGCCCTGTTACCAAGGATTACTACTTAGGCAGGCATTTTTATTGGGTACGCAAGTTAGCAAACAGCAGTTGGCCAAAAACAAATGTACTCCCCCCTTCAACAAGTCTGCACACACAAACACGTAAAGAAGGGTTGTTATTTCCGTTAAATAAGCACACAACAGCTCCTTCGTCACTGGAAAAGATAAAAGCAGATTCAGACAAAAAGGTGCAACATTGGACGATACTTTTGCTGCTTTGTGTTTGTTGAGTAGTTTTGTGCTAAAACAAGGCTGAGAAAATATCAAGCACTTGGGCAGGATTCAGCTGCTTTCTTAACATTCCAGTAAGGCCAACGTGCTATTAAGGAACACATAAAACAAACAGGAAGTTTAATTTCCCTACAGCAACACAATCTAACAGAAACAGGACAGGAAAACATAAAGCCCCACCTCAGATAATCTATTCTAATTGAATTATCAAATATTCCATGTCCAAAGTCTTGAGGGCTGCTCCAACCTTTATGTGCTGAGCATTGTATATCATAAATCTTTAAAAATGAGAGTCGGCCTGCAACTGCAAGCTCATTAAGACATGAGATATAGCCTGGACAGCAGTTCTGTAATTATAGAGGAAGCTCTTGCAAACTGACAGACTGTGTGTCTCAACTCCCCAGTGCCAACACAGTTCTTTTCCATTTCCACTCTGACTTATAAAAAATAAATCTCTCAAAAACACTGCTGACTAAAAATTAATTCGGCTGCAGGTGGGACACATGCAGATGTCCCTGCCAGTTATAAAATTGTGAATACAATAAAAACTCATTATCTGATCTCCAACCTAATTTGGTAAAGGAAAAACCAATTACAGCAAAAATGTGTATCTATAATATGGCTATAAATGCATTTTTTAAAACTCCAAAACCTGATAAGTGAGTCAATGAGTATTACAATCAACACCACACACACACACAAATGTACAACTACAGTATTCACTTTGCAAAGACCGTATCTGAAGTGTCGTCAGTAAATTGGGGAACGATAAAAGAAGCAGAGCTACAAAGAGAGAAGAAAAGATTATTTAAAAAAAACTGCCTACCTTTGTGCCAACTGATATGTCATGGACACCTCTGTAAAAGAGAAAGAAAGTTCAGAATTGTACAGGAAATCAAAGAAAATTGCCATCATGAGATCTAATTACACAATGCATCACAGCAAGCACAGTCTGCACTCTGCAGACTCAGTCATAAAAAGGGAGTCATATAGTACAGTTCAACCAAAAGCAAACTGACTTATTTTTTTCATTTACGGAGCTTTGAAATTCAGAAAGTATCACAGAACAATCAAGTAAGACGTGCAAAAACATACAAGATACTTACTCAATTTCAGGGACGTAGCCGGATCCCAGAGGGTACAAGTCAGCGTCTAGGCGGCTGTAGTGGGTTGGCAAAAACATAAGAGCAAACTTCAGAGTGGACACTTTGCATACTTACAAGTAATAATGAAACAAATCTCGAATAACAAATGCACATCGAGCGTATTGTTGATGCTAAGCGAGTTCGATGAAACATTCACACTGCATCAAAAGTCCTTTTAAATTCCTCGAATCCATCTCATGAAAGGCGTACAATACACTTGATTGTGGAATAAAAACGCTATTGTGTATCCCACCCTGTTTAGACAACCAGGTATAGGAGTCTCTGATTCAATCAACGGGAAATGTTCAGGCCAGACATCTTCAACATGGCCCTGGCAGACAAATGAATGCGGAAATGAGACACGTTGCTTTAGCTAGCGCCTGAGCTCCCGTGAAACCAAGTTACCAAGGTAGTTAGCCCAACGGTAACTAACGTCTGGTAGTAAACGGCCGAGTAGTCTGTAAGTTCCTTAGATAAAAGTTAGTTAAAATTATAACCCTAATTAAGTTACGTTTGCTTGGTGTTAGTCCCTTTATCACAAAACTATAAAATATGTTTGTTCAAACGATTTAAACAACTACGGTTAGCCAACTGTAGCGATGGCTAGCAGTTGCTAGTTAGCTTACGCTCTGGCTAACTGTTGCATGTTTTGATGAAAAAAAAAACGGTTTCAAAACTTTCCCGGTCTCGCGGTTAACAAAACAGCCGTTGGGTTCAAAATGTTACTAAGCAACCGAAATATGAAAACAGACGACGCAACGGTCGGTTTACCATATATAAATTTAATCTTTAAGTGTGGTTCTTTTTCACTTACCCGTCCATTGCACAAGAAAAAAACTGCAGGTCTGAAGCGAAGGTAGGGCGGCAGACTTGCTTGATTTTCTTACAAAATGGCTGAACACACGGAGGCGAGCGCTGATTAGTCCAGGCACTTTCAAGAGCCAAAAACAGGCGGGGACAAGCTTCTGCTTGAGCAGGGATTGGACAAGACGACTATCATTTTGTGAAAAAAGAAAGGCCGCGGCAAATTTCCAGCACATCATATCAAATGGTCAGGTTTGTTTGAGTTGTATGTGATGAAAAGCCTACTTTGAATCACCACATCGTCACCCCGTTAAAATAATCGCCTAACTCATTTTTTCAAGTTTTGCAGAAAACACAAAAAAAATTCACCAAAAGTGTAACACATGACATTTATAGATCATTTCACTCAAAAAGGATGTAACAAAGGAAGGCTATTGGCATAGTAATAACACTGTGTGTAAATTATGTAACTTAAGAGAAAGAAATGACAACAAGGCATTTTTTTGAACATGCCTTTGTGACTTAAGCAAAATATGGTAACACTTTATTGTGAAGGTGTCTACATAAGAGTCACACAAGCCTGTCAGAAGCATGACATGACAAGTATCATGAGCATTAATGTTACTTCAAAGTGTCAATAATGTTCATGACACATCCCATGTCATGTTTATAACATGCTCATGTCACTCTAATGTAGACACCTTAGAGTATAGTGTTACCAATATTAGTGTCAACAATAAAAAACTGATAAACTAAACTGATAACAAAACAATCTCCCTCTAGCTCTTCTTTGCTGGGTTCTTATCTGATGCCTATTAATGTGGCAAATTGTCAAAGAAGTGATTATCTTAAAGGGGTAAAATCACATGATCTGATCGAATGAGGATGTAGGTGATTTTACCATAGGTGGCCGGCGTCATGAGGAGATGATTCAGGCTAAAAAAAAACCCAATTTTGACAAAAAATGACTTAGGCGATTATTTTAATAGTGTGACGACATGGAGAAAATGAAAGACTGAAAAGACTAGGGGCTAGGGGGCAAGTAGGGAGGCGCACTTAAATATATGGACTCTCATAATTCCTTATGATTATACAGTAGGTTACATCCCAGCAGTAAACACACCTTTAAAGAGGAATACTAAGGAAGTGTTTTATAGTGCATTTCAATGAGCACCATTGTCCACAAAACTGGTTTAAAAGAGGAGTGGTAAAGAAATATGGAGCTCTTTTACTTGACTCAAACTATAAAACATACTCCATTATAAGTAAAAACTAGTCTTAAATCAGAATACAGAATCAGCTAAATGTAGGCCTACTTGAAGTAGCAAAAGTATGTATGAAAAAATATGGCCCATTATGTTATATTGCAGTTTAGTAGGTTATTAAATTAGTAATATGTATTAATAGGCTATGTAAATAGCATTTGTGTTTGTCTGGAGAAGCTGGAGCAGATAATACTTCTTACTATTGGGTAGATTAAACATCAATGGGATGTATCTGATGCTGTTTTGTATTTAAAATTCATAGGCTAGTAGAATAATAAGCTGTCAAATAAATGTTTCTCTGAAATGTAGTAGAGATTAGGTTGTATAAAAATAAACACACTCAACAATGTTTTTATTCGCACATTCAAATGAGCAGTATGTGTCCACAACATATGTGTTGTGTCTGGTTTAGTGGACCAAGTATTGAGATCCATTACTTTAAAAAAAATAGCAATAGTGTAAAAAATACTCCATTATAAGCAAAAGCCATGTACTAAAAATATTACTTCAATAAGACAGAATAAGCTAAAATGTTTGCAGTATCAAATGTAAAAGTATGCAAAAAGTCCATATGAGTTTATGTATTTAAGTATTATTTAGTAATTTATAGAAAGGTGGGACCAATACTTTCTATATTGCCAGGTAATGTAGATTAATCTACAACAGATCATATTTTAATACATTGCTATTCTGATTTGTATACGAAACCCTAATCTGAAAAAAAATAACCAGCACACAAAGCTGCCAAATGTGATGGAGTAAAAAGTATACTATCTGCCTGTGAAATGTAGTGGAAGAAGGAAGAAGTCAAGTAAAATACCTTTAACACTCTATGTACAGTACTTGAATAAATTGATTTAGTTTAATTAGTTTCATCACTGTTGATATGAGAAGATTTACTAAGGATTAGGAAAGTCAATCATTAATGTTTGTATATGAGTTGACCTTCATCCCACACTGGTCATCAAGTGTTGGGAGAATCCAAAACATAGTAATGATCGAAACTTGTTTTACCTATTCAAATTTATAATACAAACACTAGTGGTTTTGGTGGGGCACAACACAATAGAGGTGGTAACTGCCCTGATACTGTGGTTTGTCAGCACAGTAAGGCTATCAGTTCAGGAAAACATCTTGAAAACAATACATGCAGTTTAAAATTGCAAGAGAAACAAATCTCTGGGCCCAAATGTAGGTCACCAACATGATCAGTTTAAAGGTAGGGCATGCAGCTCAGTTACACACTACTTAAATTAAGTGAGCAGCCAGCAGAGGCACTGTAATAAACCAGAATCAGCTGAACATGTGTTCTTTCATGTGTAATGACCTGGTATTATCACAGAAGGAAGCAAAGCACATGTAGGAGGCAGTTATGTACTTAAACACTGGCTTGCTAATTTATACGAAGAGGAAGGAAAGATGGCAAGAAACATTCAATTCTTTAATTCATACTGTTGTCTGACTTACTACTTTGTATAATATGTGGGAAATAAGGTGGAAAAAACAGAATGATAGGATGTTTAGAGGTAAAAAGTTGAAACTTTTTGAAGTTGAAAAGTGACAAAAACTCAGATTAAGTGGGACACTGTTGCAGCAAGGACTAAATGTTGATTTTACTGGCTCCCACAGGAGTGGAAGAACCGTATTTTCGGGGGAATTGGGTTAGATGTTAAAAAAAAAGTTTTTTTTCCATTATGCCTGTGAACCCATCCTAATATATGTATCATACTCTGTAACCAGTGGCTTAAATTTAACTACTAATGACAGAGGAAAGGCGATTTCTGGTGTCGGTTACTATAGCAGCAATTACTTTTAGCATTGCCCTCATAGGGCTGACTAAGATGATTTCTGTGTTGGGGCTTTCTATCTTTCCATTCAAATGAATTTCAAATTAAAAATTCCGTCTCCTTTTTATTTCCAATGAATGTTTTATGTTCCACTGGTCAAATCCAGGACAGTGATGCTTTTATTGTGTGTGTACGTGACCTAAAAACAGCACACAATATATTGTCTGTCTCGTGATGTGGAACACTTCTGCTACTTCTATCAAACAGTGTAATCCGTCTCATCACAGAGAATGTGTCAAAAAACTGACGCTCATATAGTTATTTATGGGAGGCAAGTATGTTGCAGCATAAAGCAATATAATTATCTGTTTTGATGAATTGTGTATGTGTGACCTCCATCTGATGACCTGTTTAAATGCCCGTCTGCCTTTGTCTCCCCATTTCACAGCATATTTGACAATATAACAACAGGATCCACTTTCAAAACAGTGGACGTATGCACTCTAGTGGCATGTTTTGGGTAATGCACTTTACTGAACAGCCGAGCCAAATATGCAGTTATGATGATGCTGACTCTCAATATACAGGACTACTGGTGGGAATCACTCTATCACTCGTAATTTTATGTTTCCATCCCATCTTTAATACTTCCTCTCCAATCACAGCTTAGTCTTCTACCAAAGGGGTGCATCTAGATCAAAATAAGTTATTCCGAAAAGCACATTCTGATGGAAACAGATTTTTCTTCTACCCAAAGTTGTTGTTTATGTATACTGGGGAGAGCAAAAGCCATGATTGTGTTCTGTATGTTATGTTATGTTCGGTAGCAATTATATGTCTTCAAAATGATTAATATAATTCTGGATGGCCAGAAGATCAAAATGCCCATTCTGTTTGCAGCATAGGACTTTGATTTTTTTCAAAGTAATCGCTATATTCTGTTTTAGAGGGACAAAAGTACAGTACGAGGATGTGGAAATATATTTCATAGTCAATTAATTTACAATATTGAATTAATTTGAGGCTTTAAAGGCACAAAAATGTCATTGACAATCATTACTATCCTAGAAAATACAACATTTTAACACCCGATTTAATGGGAGCTATGGTATTAACCACACCCACTTTAGGTAAACATAAGTATTTAATAATTTTTTTTTTTTTTTTTACAGATACAGATAATTACATCTCTATCCACCTCTAACTTACATTTCTACACTTCCACCAAGAAATACAGGTTGTTTAATTCTGCTTATTTTCAGTGTTTTTTTTACCAGCCAGTTGCGTTATCCCTATTATAAATGGATGCTTTATCTGACTATAATTATGTGTATGTCTTCCCAGAAGGTTGTCCATCTGTGACTCCATCAGCTCAGATGCCAAAACCACACACATCATTAACCATGGCTTATGTGTACGCTTCTATCTGCAGCATGTGTACATTTGGCTCATTACATACACACTTATCTGACTTGCTGTAAACAAACAGTAGTTTTATTCAAGATTAAACATTTAGACGACCACAGAATAGATGAACAGGCATTGGTCTAACACAAGGTTGCTTTTTCTGCTGCTGTCCCAGAGACCCACAATTAAGCAAAGCTTTAGCTCAACAAATTTACACGTATTTCTATGTATACAGATGTATGTATGCATATCGATATGCACACGTGTATATACTGTACATACATACAAAGACTGTCAGTCTCCTGCGGAAAGTTTGTATCCCCATAAAATGTTAAATTTTGTGTGTAGTTTCTTGTATGTGTGGAATAAAAAACGCAATCTGTTAGTTACAGCAAAATCAACTATTTTAAAAAGTTAAAAGAGGATACAAAGTTTTTTCAAGATACCAACAGTGGTCTGCATATTACTATTGTCTGAGCTGCATTTGTTCATAGTCATCATGTGAAAAAATTAGAATAATGTTTTACCATAGTTGTTGTACCCCTCCAGAGTAGAAGGCAGTGTTTCCATTGGGTCATTATGACCAGGAGCAGAGCAAGAAAAACCCCGGTCTAAAAATGGCGGCAGACAGACAAGTCCAACCAACTGAACCTGACAAAGGCACCAACAACACACAGATGTAGTCATCTTTCCTTTTTTAAAAATACACACATCAAATACAATATATCGCCTTGCAAAGAGGCCATAGGAAAGAAAAACATGAGAGTCAATATCATAAAGAAAGTTGCAAGTAGTACAACTGTACATATGGAAAGCATAGACATATTTCATCTGTCCACGCCTGCTGACCTCCCTTTGGAATGTTAGAAGGGATCATTTCTCTGGTGGTAAATGTAGGCAGGACATGAGAGAATGCATCTGGCACTGAAGGTTGCGAAAGACTCTCTTATTCAATAAGCGTATGCACGAGGCAGTAGATTCCCACAATCCCCCTCACCAGTGATTTGAGTAAGACAGAGTGGGAGAGGGAGTTGAAAAGTAGTTGGTGGATGCAGAGTGTTAGACGAGACTCAGGATTAGCACCAGAGGTTTTTGATCTGCAAGTCTCCGAGCATAGAAGGTGGAGCTGTGTGTGTTTGACGATGACGATGGTGAAAATGGTGATGGTGTGTCGGTGAATCAGAGACATGGATGAGTCTGGGGGGAGGGGAGCAGAAGCATTGGTGGTGTAGCATCGCAGACCCAGAACGTCAATGGCCTCTACTGTCTGCCAAACAAGTGATAAACTAGGGCCAAAGTGTATTTCAATAGGCTTTCAGTTATCTAATAGTATACATGCATGATTTATCTTACTGTTTAAAATGGTTAGACTAAACTCATAGAATATGACCCATTTCTGATACAATTACCTAAAAGCTTGGGTACCTAGGCACAACTACATTCTTATATTGTTCTTAGGTGGAAAAGATTTTAAAGGAACAGTTCACCACAGAATCAAAAATTCACATATATCCAATATGTTGTTTGTACAGCAGCTTATTATGACCCACATTTACATTTGTTGTTACGTGCCCTCTAGTGGCCAAAGGCATTATGCCGAAGTGAGGATATAAAATACAAGGAACGACAAAGTCCATTTAGGCAGGGTAAAGGAGTGGTGAAGGGATAGTCAACTTTATTTTCTAGACTTCACTTCAATGCGTAGGGGCACTAGTTTAGGAAACGCTCATGTGGGTCATAATATTAGAGCCGAGGCACAAATGACATAGGTGGGTTAGAGGACTTTTTGGAAAGAATTTCCCTTTTACCTGTAGTGTGTGAGTACTGGGGATATCAGGAGTAGAGATGTCTGTCTTCTCTTAAATACAATAAAATTTAATTAGATGGCACTCACTCAATACATTTGTAAAACTCAACATCAATGTTTCCTTCCAGTAATCACCACCTTGTTACCTCAAGACACTCAACAGACCTTAGTGTGAGCAGTTTGATGTAGGAACTATTTTCTTTCTACCAAACTACACCCGCAGTATCTATTCCTTTTGAACCATGATGCAGTTAGTATCATGGTGCAGAAGGAACAGATACTGCTAGCTCAGCTGAGGAGGATGCCATTCATTTTTACATCTTGTTAGTCACAAGTTTGAGTCTTTGAGTAGATGCATTCTTCCTTTTGTGTGCTGATATGGAAAACAAATAGTTTCTTCATGAAAGTGGTCACAGGTCTGTGGATTATCTTAAGTAACCGAGTCATCATTTCTGTAAAGAGACATTGCTGTCAAGTTTTTAAATGTAGTTTTTTTTCCACCAAAAGCCAACATCTTTACAGCTGATATAACTCCAGCATCAACAACTCACACCAGGTAAGAGAACCAATATGTCTTTTTGATTCTGGGGTGAAGTGTCCCTTTAGGATCCCCGGAGAGTATCACAATTTGTTAGAAAAGTCTATTTAAAAGCCTTAAATCTCTTTCTTTTTCTGCAAATCTATTCAAGTACTATCGGGCCTGGGTCTACAGACAAAGAGTCAGGGGTTAAACTGGGAGCGAGCAGGACAGAAACCAGCAGCCGACCAACACACAGTGAAATTACAGTAACATCAGATTTTTATTTGGTTCATAAAGAGACAAAAAGCTTTTCTTTTACGTTGAGCTGAGCAAGCCCGCCTCTTCTCATTATGGTAGAACTAATCCCAATTTAACCCCTGGATTTACATTCATGTGAACGTGATAGCGTATAATTAAGACCTAACAAGTGACAAGACAGTCAAAACAGTTGCAAGGCTTCATGCAGTGCTACCTCATAAGATTTACATTGATTCTACTGTTGAGAGAACAAAATTATTTTAAGCATTTCTAATCGTTGCGCAATGGTTCGTCATGACTATTGATCGTAAAGTAAGTGTATCCATCTTATTTAAAAAATACAAAAGTTGTGATCTTCATGTACATGTGTCACATAGAGTATCTATGAGAAGCTAATGCGGTTTGCAATATGGTCACAGTTCTAATTAGCCGCTTTGTCTCCGTGCTGATTTCTTTTTAAAACTTAATGCACATCTCTAACACTGCCAATTATATCAACTGTTACTGATAGAAAGACTTGTGTGACTAAAGATATGAGCACATATGAGTCTAAGAAAGCACAGACACTTGTTATGATTGTAACGCGAATCTGGTAGTGCTTACAAGCTTACATGCAGTTAATGGTTTGAGATGATATAGAGAACCAAAAACAATAAATACATTGTATAAAACATAATTTCATATCAATATATTAAAATACTATTTAAAATAATATCTTAGACAATATTGCAATATGAAATTGACCGATAAATAGTTGGTAGGCCTACACAGAGAAATATATATATATATATATTTAAGTATCTGTGTCCTTCATAGTTTGCTGTTTTTGAGTTAAATGATTTAAAGTTTCCAGATTTTTCCCAGCGGGTCGCAGTACAATCCAGAGAGCGAATACATTTTCTTTTTTTCCAACAATAATAACAATGAACTTACAGTACACAGTCCCATAATAAAGATATACATACTGAATACAATATAAATGTCAAGACAGAAAAATAGAAAAATATCAATAGAAATCAAAAGTCAAATACATATCAGAGAAAGTATGCAGAGTAAAGTGTACTTATGAGTCTTTGTGGTTCTTGTTGTTGTAGCTGGAGCTTGTATTGGCTCTCATTGTTGGTGTATTGGCTGTGACTGTACTTCGGTTTTTTGTTTTTTTTCCCCAGTCCCAACAGACACATACAGATACACACGGATACACACTCTCCCACACAAACACAGAGTTACACACATCTGCAAATACACACACATGCAATGGCACACATACCTGCACAGGAGCAGGTGTGCACTCACACACACACACACACACACACACACGCACACACGCACACACACACACACACACACGCACACACACACACACACACACACACACACACACACACACAGCTCACATGACCGTGCAGCACTTGCAGGTCTGTTTCTTCTCCTTCTCCTTCTCTCCTTCTTCTCCGCCTCCGTTGGCCTTTTCTTTCTCTGCCATGCTCCCGTTGGGTGGAGCCTGCTCTTCTGTGGCTCCCTCTCCTCCAGCTTTCCCCTCCCCATCCTCGATGACAACGAACTCAGCTTTGACGTTGCCATCCACCCCTTCCATTCCCAAGGCCGTGCGGGTCTCCTGCTCCTCCTCCACGGTTTTGTAGCCCATGAACACCAGGGTGACGGGGTTGTCTGCGCTAGCTTGGTCAGGACTGGGACCCAGCAGCTTGGCCTCAATCCCTGTCACCTCTCTCTTGGGTGTCTGACCGGAGCTTTGCACTACTCCATTCTCACCTATAGGGAGCACCAGAGTATCACAGAGAGGGGAGGTGAGAGGGGAGCAAAAGGGGAGAGGGTGAGAGGGAAAGTCAAAGAAAGAAAGGAAATATTGTTTTAATTACCTCCGGTGGAGAGGTAAAATGAAATAGAGCAAATGAAGAGGCCATTATTAGCTTGCCTCCTCTTTTATGACACAGGTGTCTAGGCAGCGTTGCCATGGTTTCCTATGTCATCATATGTTGCCATGGGTACTGAACTTACCTCCATTTTCTTTGGCCACACCCTTATTGGCTGGAGGGTCTGTCTCCAGTTCTTCAATCTCTTGCTCCAGCCTGGCTCAGAAACAAACACATGTGCTAATTAATTATTGAAATGAAATGAATTACCACCACAGACTCCATTATACTGTATTTATAGCAAAGGCAAACTTTTAGTACATGATCAGCTTTACAAACCATTAGAACCCAGATGTGTTTCTTAAATATTTAATCTCACTGTTAACCACAGTGTCCTCACACTATTTTACAATCCAACTCCTAGTAAAAGGAAATATTACCATACAGACTGGTTATTCATATGCAATCTACCTATGCTTACAGACATATACAGCTTGAAATAAGATTTCAAATATCTAGTTCAAACATCCATCCATTCATTTTACATAACCGCTTATGTGAACTCGGGTCAGGGGGGCTGGAGCCGATCCCATCTGACATTGGGTGAGAGGTGGGGTACACCCTGGACAGGCTGCCAGACCATCAAAGGGCTGACACATAGAGACAGACAACCACTCATGCTCTCATTCACTCCTACGGCCAATTTAAAGTCACCAGTTAAACCTAATCTGCTGGTATTTGGACTGTGGGAGGAAGCTGGAGAGCCAGGAGAGAACCCACGCTGACATGGGGGAGGAAATGCAAACTCCACACAGAAGAGCCGCAACTCTGGATTTGAACCTGTGACCCTCTTGCTGTGAGGCTAACCACTACATCACAACATAGACAATTTTGTTATAAATTACTGTTCATAAAAGAAAGAGAAAAAGAAAAGAAAAGAAAAGAAAGAGTGTGATCAAATAATAAAACAGGTTGTCAGCAATCCAACAGTAAAGCCAAACTACTTTCCCCCTTAATTTGGAGTTAGAAATAAATAAATAAATAAATAAATAAAGTAAATGATCAAAGATAAATTGGTGATGTACACAACTATGCCCTATACTGTCATTCTATAAACTGTGACGGGTTTTTACAATGAGCAGTTTGGCAATGGTGGTAAATAATTAGTGGTACATTTAATCAAGTGCTTAAATTAAGAAGAAATATTGTTGTTTTTACATGTATTAGCTTTAGTTAGTCATCCATTATTTCACAAAAATATGTAGCCCAGGTTCAAACTTCACATACATAAATAAATCACAATTCTTTATGGTTCAGCATCTGATTTCTTTGAGATTTGTCTCAGTCTGAACACGCAGATTGGAGGACATCACTACAATGTAATACAAAGCTTAACCCTCACATGACATCAGAAGCATCATCAGCCCTGTTAGCTGTGACTGTATTTTCAAACATAGCTGCACAGATCAACCACATCTAACTGTAATGTTGTCTGCTGGGACATTAGGATTTTATTGCATGATTAATATAGCTGTGGCTTAAAGAATGAGAGGACACATCTTTATTTGTCCTGCAGCTTGCATGTTTTTTTTTCAAGTTTGCATGCCTCCATTTCCACCATGACAGCCTCACATATTTGAGCCATTCACTTAAAACAAACTGCCTGATGCATGAAGTGATATATACACACATCTTTGCCTTTTTTTGTTGGTATTCATGATTAGCACTATCTTCTCCTATATCTTCTATATTCTGGCAACCACAGCTGCTGGTATTTTACCGTAAATTAAACTGATTTTTTTTTTTTTTTACAGTGCATGCTTAATAAACAATTATGATGAATTGGGATTCATTACTCAGCACATCTGGCAAAAAACAGATTTGGGCATCTGTTTTTCTGCTAAAACTTAAGAGGACATATAAGGGACCGTGCTGTATGAGGCCTATTGTTGTGGGCTGTTTCACAGATCGGACATGCAGGTGTTTTCAGATGCTGACCTGAGGATGACCTGCTCCAGGAGTTTGGTTTTCACCTCGTCTTCATGCAGACGCTTCTGAGTCTCCTCCTCTGCTGGAGCTCCATCTAACAACCAGCGCTCCCTCAGTGCCTTCGACTGCAAATAACAACATGTTGTTGTTGAGAATGAACATGGAGAAAAAAGGCATTACGTAAGGGCAGAGAATGATTTCATTTCTCTATAAATTTGTGGTGCAAAAAGAACACATCAGCTATAATAAAAAAACGAAAAGCATGGAGAGAGGGCTTTTAATAATGCTCCTTTCATCAGGAGTTGATTAACTCATTAGTAGAACTTCAATCACCCCAAAAAGCAGCACGTCCTCACCCTTTCTCACTTGTGCAATTGCTCTCAAAAGAGATTAGTGGTATTTTGACTGAGAACGACTAGCCCTTTAGCTAATCTACAACGAAAATCTAGCAGTAAGTGCGTCCAGCACTTCTCTGCTGACTGCTGCCACTCACTGATTCTGTCACATTCTTCAACTGCTGCCAACTTGTTGTTGCCAAGTGGACTATGGCACCCGGCCAGGGCTTCAAAGCCTCTGGCATTCAACAGAAAAATCCAAACTATGATATAATTCTCCTATTATACTAAATTGAGCATGGGATTGGAAATGTAGATAAATTGCAGCAAATTGTTCCAATCTTAATCCGCATCAAACGTTTCCTAGAGGTGGATGATAATTACGAGAATTCTTTATGGTTAAGTTGAGACTGTGACTAAATGCACTGATTGTTAAGTCATTATGATAACTGTAGATAAAGTGAATTCTAATACAAGACAATTAAAGAATACTAAATGAGTTGAAATAAAGAACAGCACAGGAATAAAATGTATAAATTATGTTCTGATTTTATTATTCTCTTACCTTCTTTCTCAGTCTATGTTTATTTCCTCTATCAATTTCTTATTCTTATCCTGACTCCGCATCCACATTCCCTCCTGCAGATAAGCTAATATCAAAGCAAATACTTGGCATGCTTTGAGGTAAATATAACAGTGTGTGTTCCTCGCAGCTGTTAGTGCGTGCAGAGAAATCCAACCCTGCTTGGCCATATGGAAAAGTGCTAGAAAAAGCTCTTGTTTTCACGAGTTGGACTGAAAATCTGGACCTGTGCTTGATGTGAATTCCTCTCCAGTGATGCAACAAGAATTTCGACAGCAAAAACTCCCCCCCGTATTTTTTTCTTCTTCTTCTCCTCTGACTCGACCCACGCCCCTTCCTCTCTCTCTCTTGTACGGATCTCTATCCATCATAAAGTTCATGAACTTTTTTTGGTTTGCGCATGATATATTTAACACGGTTGTAAATGTCGGGGTGTATTTCACTCAGGTCCAATCTGTGTTTATCTATTTTTATCTGCCTGTTGTTCTGTTTCAACTCTCACTTTCCACATTGAGTAATTCAGCTCCAGACATCCAGCTCCACAGAGCTTTACAGCACACACACACTCTCACGGTGTAATTTAACACTCCTCATACCCCGGCCCTGTATGCTCTCTTGGGCACTGAATCTAACCCTGCTTTCCTCTCTCAAGCTCTCTACTCTGGCTCTCTCGCCACACCCTACTACCCAAACGCCTGACATCACTTAATGTACTCACTCATGCGCACTCACACACACACACACGCGCTCACACACCAGTCTACACGAACAGTCGTAAAGCTGGAGCGCTGAAGTTACGTCTCTCTCTCCATTGTTCTTTGTAGTAAAAGCTGCTAACGTAGCAGACAAAGGGCGGAACTGTGACACACACAAACACACAGACACAGACACGGACACAGACACACACACACACACACACACACACACGCACACATCCAAATGTATTGAGCAGCTGTGGGGAAAGAGTTTTATTCCAAAATGTGTTCCCACTCCCCAAAACTTTTTACTCCTTGAAAATATTTAAGTTTCTCCAAAATAAAGTTTATCCAGAACATGTAATTCTTTTAATTTTATAAGATATTGTCTTCCTTTAAAAACCTTTTTAAGGTGAGACACTGCAGGCAAAAACATTGGTTTTCCATGGTCAGATTTGAGATACTGGGCTGTCTTGCTTCCCTAACATACAAAATATCAAAATACACATTTAGGTGTTTCTTTTGCTACACATTGTCTATTTGTGTCTGTAGATTAATCATAAATTCACCAAATGTAAGCATTAGATAATGCCTCATTTGCATATTGAAACATAACAGTTGTTATTGTCTTAATTTAAGTTATCAACTGGTGAAATTTCATAGTGATATATATGTCCTGTGTTTTTTGTCCCCTATTCACCTGAATACCCTTTTAAAATTTGTGGATTTTCCCAATACATATCTTTAAAGGCATTTTTTTTCAAAAGTTGATTTTTTTTTTTGTGGCTGTTGACAATATTTTCTGATTTATGGAGTCTTAAAACAAAACAAAAAAATGTCATTGGCTTTATCCAATTTTCAGATATTTGTTCTGGGAATTAATTCAAATTAGCACAATAGAAAATGCTTAATTTGCATATTTAAACATACATTTTTTAGAAAACTTGTAATACAAAAAATGGTCTTAATGTAAGTTATCAACTGTAGAAGCTTCATGGTGATATTAGTTACTTTTATTGATCCGATTCACCTGTGTGAAGTGTCTCTCCTTAAAGAAATAGTACAACATTTTCTGGCGAGAAAAAAAGCTTTCATTCCATATAGATTGATACCAATTTCTATGGTACATATTAAACTACAGCCAGGATATGGGTTAGCTTAGTACAAACACTGGAAACAGAGGGAAACAGCTGGCTTGGCTGTAAGTTTCTGTTTTTAATAACTTTTAGTGTATGTCACTGGTACGTACTTTTCGATTAATTTTGGAACATTACTTTCATATGCTCTGCTATAAACTGTGTGTTTTACATACTTTGATAACATAATATGTTGACATTTAGAGGTTTTAATTAAAGAGGATGCCAGCTGCTGCATGCATAATCATATCTGCCACGGCTGGCTAATTAAAAACAGAACTCCTATTAATGCTTTCTGTGTTAACAACATTGTATTACCTCATCTCACCATTACGTCTGCACCCCTGTGTGACTATATATGTGTGTGTGCTCCTGTATTTGTACAGCTTAATGGTCGGGGCAGGTACACGCTTATAAAAATGTGGCGTGTAAACGGAGACATTTATTGGGTTTTCCACATGAAAGCCGCCTCTGGAAAAGCAATACTTGCTGTGGTTAGCACAAAGAGCTTTCTAATGCTCCTGTACAGCGTGATTACACTTCCCCTCGGTGTGTCTGTGTCCATGTGTGTGTGTGTGCGTGTGAGACGAAAAGCGGGGTGCGGTGGGTGTAAGAGCCCTTTCCTGTTGGTGGGAGTGGGACAAAAATCTGTTTCCTCTGCCAAAGCCCACTGCATTGTCTGAGGCTTCTGTGTTCTTTCATGAGGCCATGCACACATTTTCAAATGAACACACACACACACACACACACACACACACACACACGCACAGATAGACACTTACAATCGATTTGCTCTGAAAATAGAAAAAAAGTGGGAGCACGCAAGGGCAGTAGCACAGGTCACAGGCACTTTTGCCACAAATGCACACACACGTCTGCCGGCACACACACCGCAACCTTTTCTCATATCTGTGACCTGCCGAATTGTCCGGGGCTGAAATAGCTTTGATAGTGCTGACACATACGCTGACGAATGCCTTGGCTCCGATATAACGAGTGTATGTCCACATGCACGCAGGTCTGAATGTGTTTAGGGGAGTGTGTGTGTGTATAAACAGCATGTGGAGGAGCTGCCGGTGTTATCTGCTGCCATTCTGAACATTCCGTGACAGCAACAGTTAGGGAGTATCTCACCGTGTGGGACTGATAGATTTAAAGGGATTTCTGAGTTTTATTTTGTTTTTTTGTACGTCTAATCCACAGAAAATAAAGAACTGACCGGCAGTATTTGTGTTAACTTTGCTTCAAGTTCTGGTAAGGTTAGAGGGAGAGGCATGTAGGGGTTCAGGTTACACCTGGGAAGAATTTTATTAATAAATACGTTAATCTTATCAGCAAGAGGAGGCTCCAGTACATTTTAAACAAAGTGGAGATGGAGTGTTCTCAGGGGATGTAGAATGCAGGGCGAGGTGCAACTACGCCATTTCAACTTTGGGTCTGTCTCTCCATGCAAGATGGTGGAATTTGCGAGCTATGACTCTGGTACTGTAAGTGTGGTATAGTATACCCCTTAATCAAACAAGAACAGATTTTCTTAGCAACACATGAAGATTGTGGATAAGGATACTACATGGTTCATACAGTGGGCCCCATGTAAGAACAACTCATACCACTCATTGGTTCTTAAGTAGAGAGCTTGCAGGTTCATGAATTTCCTCAAGCTCTTTTACATTATCTCTTTTGTGCACATAACTCCTACAACAGATCTGAACCAGTTTTTCACTAATGTGTTCCTAACTTGAGTTTGAGAATCCTATATAAATGACAAGTGAAATTTAAAATAAGAATGCATGAGGCCCAATGTGAGGTTCAACCACGATGGAAACCAAAAAAAGGCTTTTTAAAGAGTTTCCCAATACATATCTTTAAAGGCAGTCTTTTTTTAAAAAGTTGATTTTCTGATTTTATGGAGTCATAAAACAAGGGATCCAAACTTTAAAAACCTTCAACTCTAAAGTGACAACAAAATGAAAAAGTAATACTGAACCTGGCTTTATCTAGTTCAGATATTTGATTGGAAATTAATGCAAATTAGCACAAAAGATAATGCCTAATTTGCATATTTAAAAATACATTTTCAAAAAACTGTCTTAATGTAAGTAATCAACTATGGAAGTTTCATGGTGATATCTATTAGTTACTTGTATTTATCCTATTCACCTGTAGTGGCTCCCCTTAAAGGAATAGTACAACATTTTTGGGGGAGAAAAAACGCTTTAGTTAGGACGCCATGTGTTTCTTTCTTACATACTGGGTTTTCATATGCACTATAGCTGCATGTGAAGCCAGACTAAAAACAGAGAATCTCAAATCGCAACAAACAAGCAAGAGTGACTTCATTCTTTGGTCATGACGCCATCACTGCACTATATTTGTATATAACAAATAAGCTGTTTTCTGCTATATTAATGTTCTGAATATCCTGCATACATCTTGCAATATGGGGATAATGGTGCACATTTTCTGACCAAGTCAAAACAGTTGGAATCAACTTTCCTGCTGTCTTTCATTGTTTCACTGCTGATTCACTGTCTGTTTTAAGTACAACTGTGATGCATACAGCTACTGTAATTAACTCCAAGGAGGTCATGTTTTCCATGCGGTCTGTCTGTCTGTCTGTCTGTCTTGTTTGTTTGTTTGTTTGTTTGTTTGCCAGCGGAATAACGGAAAAACTATTGACCTACTACTGAGGTGTTATAAATGAAACTGAAGCTGGAGAGTGGATTTCCTTCCTGGATCTGCCTACCTACGGTGGAAATAACAGGGCAACTGTAAACACAGGAAATTAAAGAATAAAGCAGGTGATGCTCCCAGGCACACTGTGGGGATCAAAGCTCAATATGGTGCTACTTTTTGGTCTCAAATCCACCATATTTGCAAGTGTTTGGTTTTATTTGTTGCAAACTGCCAGGATAAAATACAGTGTGAGGCTGCAATAAAGAAGAGCCTCTTCGAGATTTATTTTCAAAGAACATAATGAATGCAAAGTTATTCTCACAAGTACATTTGCACAAATAGAACGTGCAAAATGTAAATGTGTATTCATGTGGAAATGTGTGTGTGTACCTTGAGATGCTGGAGTTGCCGTCGGTCATCATCCAGCTGCCTCCTCTTGTTTTCAATCTCTGTCTGCCTCTTCCTTTTCTCCTGTTACAACACACACACACACACACACACACACTTGACTTGATTACTCTGCAAGTGAACAAAACAATGTTAAAGACATAATAAAACAGCTGTCTCTAAAGAGCACCGCACTGTGTCGTTAATAGGGGTGGGGAAGCTCAGGTATGTTATCGTTGCTGATATCAAAACATGCCCAGCCTTAATGGAAGCGCTGAGGATTTAATGGTTACTTAGTACATTTATGTCAGTCAACATAATTGCTTAGTGTGTCTGAGTAAGAGAGAAAGAGAGGGAAGCCGGCGGACAATTACTGCATGTAGGATATATTTATAGCTTCATATTATTCACTCAACATGTCAATTTAAGAAAAATCTTAAATTTTGATGAGAAATTGTGTGTAATGTTCCCTCTTGATTTGACGTTTTTTGTATGTATGTGATTTCTTGTAAAAGCACTCAATATAAACTGTAGGAGCCTAAATGCAGTTTTTTTGTTATTAATAGAATAATCGAAGTTCATAAGAATTAAGACTAAGAATGTTTACAATATGTACATTATTTGGTATTTACAATATATGTGGCTAGATATATTTTTGTTTAGTGAAGACTGCATCTTTAATGTGTCACTCTCGCGAGTGTTTGGTAATGGTAATTTGGTGGGTAGTGTGAATTTGTGGTCAGTCAGCACAAGCGGAGAGTGGAGCCGTATAGCTTTTTGCCCTCTCCTCTCTATCGCTCCATAACTTTCTCATTTTGCGTATAGGACGCGATTGATATTTAATTTTGTGACATTTGATATTTCTGCAATTTTTGAGTAAACATTTAAAGTTTACCAACTGGTCTCTATGGATTATTTGGTTGTGGACACGGGGAAGAATGGTACGAGCGTCAAACTGAGGCTTCACCTACATAAACCAAATTGTGCTTGTGTCGACCACAAGTTATAAATGTTTTGTGATAATTTACATCACAATATACATAATTATACTGCATAGAAACCTAGATATTGTGTGTCGAAAAAGACTAAGAGAGAGAGATGAAGCGACCGACCGAAAGAAAGGATGAAAGACCGATAGAAAGAGAGAGAGAGAGAGAGAGAGAGAGAGAGGGAGAGAGAGGGAGAGAGGGAAGAGAGACACTGAGAGACGCTGCATTAGCTTTGGATGTCCTCTAATGGGTGAAGGAGATGGGATCTAAAAGGTTGAGTCATTAAGACGGCCGGTCAGATCCTGACAAGCAGCAATGATTTGTTGCTTCCAAAGCCATCAACAGTGCCCTCATGTGCACTCTACATGTGTGTGTGTGTGTGTGTGTAAGGACGAAACAGACTGAGTGTGTGTGTATATGCAACTTACAGCGATGGCCTGGAGTCTTTCCTCTTGTGACACCTCAGCCATCCTGAAGGAGAAGAAAGAGAGAGTTATTTAACCACACATGACCGGCGACATCAGACGTGACACACAGTGACAAACAACTTTCCCTGCGTTGGCTCGGCAGCCATTTACCTTCCAGAGAGTTCCCGGTGACTGAGGTTAAATATCTGTCTGCTTGCACTAAATCAGTGTCTCTTTCCTGTCAGGGAGAGTCAGTGAAGGCATGCTAATGTGCTAGCAGAGCGCTGCTGGAGATTCCTGCCCTAATAGGTTCCAGACTACGGGATGGAGGATGGACGGAAGCAGAGCTGAAGCCAGAGTAGAAGGATTGAGACTGAGAGGGGACAAAGATATCACAGTAACGTGCTCTCTCAAAATCTCACCAGTTCAAGCTTTATATATATATTTTCCTTAGTTAATAGCTGACGTTATCTCTTCAAAGCAGGACATTGTTCCTGACTTCTGACAAAGATGTATTTATAATAACGATTCGCTTATCGTCTGAAATGACATTCCCATATGAGAGGAACTTATTTTCTCTTATGCTGTGTAGGATGAATTTACAGGAGTGTTATTTTCATTTCAGCTTTAGAGGGGCTTTACCAGACTGTGCTCAAAGCCGTAATCTCCCTCGATAAGGGCCGTTTGTTCTATACAATAAGTGTCACACACTGCATATTAATAATAATGCATGCATTGTAACCTTTTCCCACTAAACAAGGTATTTGTGAGCTGGCAAAAAAATGATGTAAGTGTTCTTGAATAAATGTGCTGACTGTTTTAGTAAAATTTTTACTATTTAAAAGAAAACAATTAAAAATGTAAAATACATTTTTTGAAAAATCAATGTCATGTAAAAATATTGTATTTTATATGCAGGTCTTTCTAATGTACATTAAAAAAAGTTGTAACATGCATTTTCTTTTATGAAAACAAGTGAATTATCCTCATTGAACCATGATCTATGAGAGGTTAAGAACACCACTGCACTAAATATTATTAGAAATGGTTAGTAATGGAGTTAATGATGAAATATAAACAATTTTTATTGGGACTTTTTGGTTTCTGACACTTTTGGATAATTAAACATGCCCTGGCTCAAACTGACCCAAAAACATTATTGCTGTTCCTGTGAAACGAACATAACAGGAAGGTTAACTTAAATTCTTAAGGTGATTTTAAAGCCACGCTATGCAGGAATTGTCACTTACTTACTTAAACCACTACAGTCACCAGAATAAATGTTGGCATATACTGTGACTCAGATACATAGAAAATCTCTCCCTCTTCTACGTTTTGGCACCACAAATATCTTGAATGTGACTGTTGTCTGAACTGCTGCAACCCCTTTTCATTAAGACACGTGTTGACTGCTGCGTTTAACACGCTGCTAACACGTGATGACCCCAACACGCTGTAAACCTCAGTCAACCACTGCTATTAACACGTTGCAAACATGTGATGGCCGCAACGGATTGTAAACACGTGACCGTGGCTGTTTTAAACACTTTAAAAACGTGTTAAAAACCCTTTGGTTATGATTAGATAAAAATAACACAGTTAGGCTAAAAACACACACAAACTTCAGGCATAACTTCCAACAAAAGGACATAAAAACACTACTTCAACAAATGAGCAAGACAACCCTTAAACTTAACCCCTCCTGCATGGCTAAACAAAAGTGAAAGAAAGCCCTGAAATCAATTTTGTGTTGGAATGAACTTTGTCTGGTTGACATTTTGCCTCTCTCTATTCTCTATTCTATATTCATGTCCAAATGGTGACACCCAGAAACATCCCTTACACAGCAACATGAAAAGAAAAGACATATCGCCACAGCCGCACACTTCTAGTTAGTTATAAAAGATGATTGAGAGGGAGACTTTTGTTATACAATTATTTTTTTTAAACTTGTTTTTTTCTTTTTAAAGGAAAATCTTGCATAGTATATCTTTAAGATGATTGAAGTAGATAACATATAATTCAATATCAGTGGAATTTATGTATGGGTACATCCTTCATCTATGAAATCACAGGATACTTTCAAGCATGGTTGATATCATATCAGTTTCCTGTTAAGTCACAGTTATCCCTCAGGCTTTTACTTTACTAAATTATTAGACATAGTAACTTTATGGGGCTCTTTGAAAAACAGCCTTGTCATGGTTTCCCGTTAGGCCACAGTGACCTTTAAGGTTTTTATTCTAATAAATTACTAACATATAGTTACTCTGTGGGGATTTTATTTGGAAAAACAGCCTTGTCCTGGGTTTCCTGTTTAGCTGCAGTTACCTCGCAGGCTTTTATTCAGGTAAAGTGTTAGATATAGTTACTTCATGGGGCTTTTACTTTGAAAAACAGCCTTGTGTTGGTTTTCCTGTTAAGCCACAGTTGCCTCTCAGGCTTTTATTCAGCTAAAGTATTAAATATAATTAGTTAGAGACATAGAGAGATGTCACATTTTTATAGATATATATGTTTTTGTTTTTAATTTGTGTTTGTTCTAATACAGGACCTGCAAGCGTACACTGGAGCCAGAATGTGCTAATCATGGTAGCCCTAAAAAAATTGTTTTCTTATTTCTTTTGGTAGTGCATGAGGCACAGAAAGTGGGCAAACTGGGCCTTTTCCAGCCTGAACTAAAACTGTATCACAACACATATGGGATTCTGATTCCTCTGCACTCATCCAAACCAAACTCTTACAAAACAACGATGACACAACGACTCTACATAACTCCACACCCACCCCTCTCCAGTGCCAGTTAAAAGTGTTAAAACTGTTTGATCGTGTCACTCCTCCTGATGAGTGGCCAGGACACCCACTGTTACTGTGAGTTTGCTTGCATCATTTCCCAGCTGAATGCACACAAAGCTCAGACTGTGAGCAGTATCAATAGAGCAAATCATTCATATCTTGCCCTTGGCCTGGTTGTTTCACATTTTCTTTTTATTTCCCACACAAAGGCGTGCAATGCAACAACACTAACTCTTCTCAGAACATAAAAGAAGCATACATTTTCTGTCATGCTTGTGGGTGCACACTATCCAATCACAGCTGCTGCAGGACTCACAAAACCTCAGGGGTGTTTTATGGAAGGACACTGTGTAACATGCAGGATTCAAACACACACACTTCTGGCACACATATTCAAACACAGTGCTCTCTGCTCTGGAACAAACCACATCATCATCACATGGAGACCCTTTGGAGAAAAAGCAAAACCACAATCATCTGATCAACCGCACTCATAAACACACACACATATTGCACTGTCTAGACACATTCTTTCAAATTTTCACCTTTCCCACCAATCCAGCACAAACAGGAAAGACATCTGGAAATGCACTGAGTAAAATGAGGCTGGAAAGGGAAGCCTGCACTGTAAAATTCATTAATGAATAATAAGATAAGGCTCCAAATTCAAAAAAACATAATTCAGTTAAGACCTTCATCCAGGTGCTATTTGTTGACAGTGTTTTAAAACTTATTTCTCTTCTTCCCTCCCTGCCCCGAGGTTACAGGGAAGCAGTGTGGCGACTCATCTGGATCAATTCACCAGTGGTATGAAGGAGGCCTGGGAGCAACGGCTGACCATCCTGACCTGAGAAAAGGTCACTGTGAGCATCAGCTTAGACCAGGCACAACAAACCCACAAAACTGGTTGGAGACGGAACAAGTGACACGTTTTTCGGTAACGCTTTATATTAAGGTCCTTGTAATAACCATTAATTAACAAGTAATAAGGCCCTTGTAAGTCCTTACAAGATGCTTATTAACATTATTGTGTGTTTATAAGCTTATATAAGTGTTAATAATGGCATTACAAACACCCATGACCCACCCATTATGTCTTTGCCATGCCTTTATTAATCTTATTTTGTTTGCTTATTGATATCAAAATATACTTTATTGCTCATCTATTATAAGTGAACTATAAGTTAACTATGCTTTTTGCAACTACCGGATCTAAAGCGAGAACAATGTCTTATTACTTGTTAATTTATGGTTATTAAGGACTTTATTATAAAGCGTCACCCGTTTTTCTATTAATGTTAATAACCTCTGTAAGATACATCGGTTATAATTAACGTCCCTTTCCCCTGAATAAACCATTTTTCTCTAAATCCCAATTTTATATTAACAGTTTGCACACAAAATGTCTAAATAGTTACATAAGAGTTGTATACACTGACATTAAACAAAATTTCTAAAATGTTAGCTTAGTATAGAATAACTTTTTAAGCACATTATCTGTGTTTTCAACCACTGAACAACCTTTATTAAATTGTATGCCAAAATGAAACATCAAGTTAAATTCTTCTGTCAACTTAACATAAAATTGTTCTCCTACTAATTTATCAGTGTAAATAACTTTTTGTTGTCTTAATATGCAAGTTCAAACAGTACATTTTATGTCTAAAAGGATAATGTTACAGAGTCAATCAGCATTTGAATATTGCTAAAATCTTCTATTCTGATAGGACATTTCATATAATGATACATATCATGATAAAGCACATTTCTGGTAATTCATTAAATATATAGTCTATATTTTATAAGCAACATGGAGCCGAATGCACCATGACATTTTTTTGTGCATAATTTTTTTTTTTTTTTTACCTCTACTGGACTTGTAAGCGTCATTGTCTGTGTCGACTTTATTCAGAATCTCCTGTATGTGTTCTTCGACTCAAATGTCAAGCAAACATCATCAATCCACTGCACTTTGGTTAATTTCCTGTAATTAGGTTGGATTACGTTTACAGTGCAATCGAAACGTACTTGAACCGTTCGGAAACAGATCAAGACCCTTTCTTGCAAGTGATCTCAAACTGGTTGATTTGGTCCACACAAGAGGCCAATTTTACCGTACCAGAGTTCAATCGAAACTGACTAAACTTTGGGTTGTGAAAGTGCCCGAAGCAGTCAGCTGTCACTTTGAACGGATGCCTTTTGCTAACCAAGCTAGCTCTCTAGTGCTAACGTTAGCTCATAACTTAGCATCCTTGAGACTCTCAACCTGTTCTGCACATGCACTGGTTGCAAAATAACCAAGATGGCGACGGCCACAAGATGTTGACACCCAGTATGCCAATTTGAAGTTTCAAAGCTGGTATCCAGATATCAAAGGGTGACTTAACTCCATTGTAACTAAACAAACTTGATAAAGACAAGTGAGATTCAGTTGGAAATTCTGCAAAAAGCAACTACGTTGACCTTGAAGACTTTCAGATTACTTTGCCCAACTCAAAGTTCTGTTGGAAAATACAATTTTGACCAATGCTGGTTTTGGTTCTATGGAGGTTTGAAACCCATGGCTACTTCTAAAACAATCGACCCAGTTGTGAGTTGTGATCAAAACCATCCAGTTCATGCCAAAGTTAACAACAGATGTCCACTGGACCAATTGGGAGTTAAGTGCTCAGATTTTCCAAGCTTGTCCAACCATTCAAACCTGATCCTCTGACATCAAGGATACAGCTGTAATGAATTTTTAAGATGTATTGGAAAAAAAAACATGTCCACCTTGTTGGAACATTGTGGGCCCATGTCCTGCTGTTTCTCTCATAAATTATGGACAAACAAGGAGAAAGGAAAGCAGACACACAGACCGGCATCTTTGCAGCACGGTCAGAAGAGTAATTACATTTATGGCTGAGAAAGGAAGGCATCCAGGGAGGACAGCTGCACACTGACAACCCAGTAGAAACACACTGAGACAGATAAACATGACAGATCAACATTATCAGTCAGACAGAGCTGAGAGAGGATGTGGTCTTAGCCGGCAAACTTGCATACAAACAAACTAAAACAGAGGATGTTTTTGTCAATATGTCAGGGCAGGTGAACAACAAAAAAAAAAGTCAGGGAAACGGACTAATGACCAGCCCTGCTCCCTGAGTGCCCTGCTGCTGTAGCATTTCCAGGAACACATTAAGTGCCTGCATAGAGCACCAGCATCCTCTTCTAATAGCATCATGGCCCTCCGGCACCAGCAGTCACTTTACATACTCTCGATCTGCCCTGAAACGCCCTAACAGTGATTACCTTAATGTCAATGGAGCTTAATGAATGATTACCCCACTGAGAGTCTTTGTTTAGGAATATCATGATCATAAAGCCCAACGATTGTCCTCGCTGTAGCAAAACCATCACATCTGAAACGTATAAAATCTTGTTTTCTGGAAGTTTGTGACAGCCAACTGCACTGAAAAGTCGGTTAAGAAACATAGTATTCATTATTTACGCAACACAGTCTGGGAGTAAAAAGGTCAGTAAGTACTCACTGTACTGTTCCGTATACGAGACAAGTCACACTGTGTGACTCTGGGAGAGCCACGGTCATCCATCTATGTGTCTGACTGTCAGCGGTAGTGGCAGATTACACCAGGTCTCATCACTACTAATCTAGGATTATCTTAAACAAGACAACCTGGAATTGGACACTGCAACATACTGATTCTGATCCCACGCTCACAGCTACTCAGATTTTTTTTTTTTAAAGCTTGTTATTATAGCATCTGTGCTTCATTAGATAGTAAACACTTCAGTGCACAATGCCTGAACTGATCCAACACCTACAACATTGCAACCATATGGGAAGCCCCTCAGCTTGATGGAAAATAATGACAAGGTATGAAAACATGAATAAATATACAAGCTATTTAACTTAACTGAGTTTTTTAAAAAGATAAGTCTTGTGATATTATATGTTTTCTTTATAGTCAACAAATTCCACGACAGACTAAAATGAGTTAATGGCCACCATGGTTGTCTATGTTGCTGTCATTGGTAGTGTCTATAAAAACACATCAATGAGCCGTGCTGTTGCACTGAATGACATGTTCCTTCATTACAATGAACCTGGGCACTGTAGTTTATTTTTAGTCAATCCCATCAACACCGTCCTACTGCTGCAGAGACAAACTAGTGCATCAAATGCACCACCAGAAATATATTCCCCAATAAATCCTCTAATCCTGTTTGAGTAACAAAACTACTACATTGCCCAGCTGTTTAGCTATTTCTTAAAAAGAAAGTAGATATTCATAACCTGTTTTTAAAGATTTAGATTCAGTAGAAGTGAATGTTGGGGCTGACAGGCTGAGGAAGTATTGAGAGAAATTGACTACATTTACACACACACTCACATTCCATGATTATTCCAAATATGACAATAATCCAAATTTGCTATGGGTTATGTAAACAGCAGATTCCATTTAGATATTCTGAGTAAGGCCTTATCCAAATGTAGCAGTTTCTGATTAAGGCGTTAGCCATATGATGACATAATTCTGGTTTTATGAGCATTCTTTGCATATAGTGCATTCAGAATATGCTCGTCAAATGTGTTTTTTACTGGAATGTGCAAACAATTGCCTATTGCCTTGTTTACAGTCAGCTCTGTGCATTGCGCGCCAACAGTTTGCTAGGCTGGGGTGGAGATGCATGCCCTAAAGAAGGGGAAACACCTACTTTTAAACATTATTAAAAGAGGTTTTTGGATATGTGCAGGTATCACAACGCTGACGTTTTTACGAAGGTGGTTGAAAGAGGGAAGCTGTGTTTGCACAGTCCAACAAATCCACCACTTGTGGAAAACTTAGGAAAGGTCCTATTTTGAGGCAAATAACCAATATGGCACAGGGAACTCCAGCTGTTCCACATTTCCATATTTTGACATAATAAAAAACACTTTACATCAAATACTATACACATACTTGTGATCAGGAATATTAGTGGAATATTCATTTTCATTAGCCATAGGAATATTTTTTAATATAATTTTATATTTTTATTTGTTGACTGTAAACATATAGAATATCAATGGACTTACAGGTACATCTCAATAAATTAGAATACCATAGAAAAGTTTTTTTATGTCAGTAATTCAATTCAAAATAGTGGAAATGACACATTTTATAGATGCATTACACACAGAATGAAACATTTCATGTCTTAGTTTATTTAAATTCTTCTTATTATAATGATTATGGCTTACATTTAATGAAGATCTAAAATTCAGTGTCTCGAAAAAAATTGAAATGTTGGCCCCTGAAGAGTATGTCCATCTACATGCAGTACTTGGTTGGGGCTATTTGACTTGAACTACTGGAAATGGACTTTTCCATGATATTCTAATGTATTGAGATGCACCTGTATTCTTTAAATAGAGCAGCTGTATTTTCATCTGACTTGCAAACTCTAGTCTGAAATGTCCAGATGTGCAACACATACTGCACATTAACAACTGTGGGATGCTTGTTCTCTGATTAGGAACCTTCTTGTTAACCAATCAGAGAATAGAGAAGTCAGAGGAGCAGGTATATTTCAGCCAAACAACCAGAGGAGCCAAGTAGCTACACATAAATAGAGAAAGACACTGATAGACTCACACCAATGTTACACTATTCATATCATGTTACAAATTATAACAAATAGACTCTAATGGTTCCAGTTATACAATACTGGTATGAACATTCTCATAACCTATTTCACCAGAGCTCTCGTGTTTACTCAGGTGTTAATTCATAACAGCAAGAACCTTTTAACTGATATTGCACAACCATAATGAACACACGCACGCACACAAGCACACTCACACAAACTAACTCCTGTGTAGAAATCATGTGGAATTGAGAGAGATAAAAAGAAAGAAAGAGAGAAAATAGAGGTCAAGGACAAATTTAATTACTAATTACGTGCTATTACTTAAAAATCTGGAAGGATCCCAGTTGTGAAAAAGATTTCTGGCTACTCCTGTGAATGAAACAGCATGTAGACACACACCAATACAAATACACACCATAACACTGTCTGGCACAGAAATGTTCCCTCTTCAGAAAGAATGATGACTGTTAAATGACTCTTGAGCTTAATGACCCAGGTCCTACATTAGAAAACTAAGAGAGACTGGAAGAGGAAACTAATCTCAAATCCCCTTCACACTCACTGAGTCGGAGTGGCACTTCTTTCTCCTTCTCTCTCCTCCCCACTTCCACAGCTTCCTTCCTTCAGGCCAAAAGAGCACAGGGACAACAATACTACTCCCTGCCTTTCTGTCCTGGCCCTGGCCACACACACACACACATACATACATACACACACTTGTCCCAGGCCGGGACGCACACCACAACTGGTCCACCACCACACATGCAGCTCTGCGTCCCTCTATCTGAGGCACAACACAAATTCTGCCAAACATAAACAGTGCAGTGCCAATAAAAACTGGAGGAAGTCCGCTGAGGTCACTTGTTAGTATTCCAGAGGTCAGAGGGTAAAACTCCTTTCCCCTCCAGAGGTCAGCCATAAATAACAGCTCTGTCAGTACAGAAGAGAGTGAAATACTGTGTAACATTCATGTTGAGAAGACAAATGAGAATCCACACACACACGCTGAGACACGTGGGGTGGCATGAGGAGGTCAGAAACAAGTGACAGCCAGTTCTGATGTCTTATTCTTCCAACAAGCTCATGTTGTGTATCAAATGTATCAAACCCTAACTAATAAAAAAAGTTCTTGTGACTTTTTTATGGCACTTACATAATCAGGGGAATGTTCAGCAACCTGAATAAAGAAGCAGAGGCTGAAATAGCTTGACATTTACTGTAGTTTCAAGCATTATTAAAGCCTATATTATTAAACCTAGACTCAGACACATGCATAATACACCTACAGTCAATAGTCTCTGACAAGCAGACAGCCATGCCTGCTTCTGACAACCACTGGCCAGGTATGCAAAGGTGTGAAAGTGGTCAGAGCTCTAATCCCTCTGCAAGGATCTTTGTGCAAGTAATGGGGGAAATCTTCAAATTGGAAATGCACAGCTGGAAATGTGGCTGACTTTTGTACTACGTATTGTATATATGCATGCACAATTTGGACTTTTTTCAACTGATAATGGATCATTACCTACTTGTCATTGGCACATTAACCCTATGCCAAACTATACCAGGGGTTAAAGTGGACTAGCCCAGAATATACTCTGGGGTATAAAACAGGCTGGACTATTTCAACCCCCCCTAGGCCAGATTGAACAACCCCCACAGCAGGGATGGAGTGTTCCAGTCCTAGATAGGGACACGAAGCCTGATTTTTGGGACATGTGACTCCACTCTGAATCATGTATTCTGGTGCACGATGACTCAGACTTGCACATTGATGGCTAGAACTCAGGTAATGATGACCAGACTCAGACTCTCGAACTTGGACTTGAACACTGGGGCTTTGCTAAACAATCAAGTGCAGACTACAATGAAGCGTGAGCTAGCAAAAATATTATCACTATTTCCTAATGTTTCTCCAATTTCTATTTTTTTTTATTGCATTTGAACTATTACTTAATACTAAATCCAGTTTAATATTCCGGAAAAACACAAAGAGGTATAATCTGGACAGGAGAGATTTAGTCTAGTCTAGATAAAATAGAAAGTTTATTTACGTCAGTAATTCAATTCAAAAAGTTATATGGATCCATTACACATAGAATGAAACATTTCATGTCTTAATTTATTTAATTTATTCTAATTATAATGATTATGGCTTACATTTAATGAAGACCTAAAAAAAATATTACAAAAGAGCAATTTTAAAAAGTATGTTAAATATGGAAATGTTGGCCTCTGAAAAGTTTGTCCATCTATATGACTCAATACTTGGTTGGGGCTATTTGACTTGAACTACTGAAAATGGACTTTTCCATCATATTCTAATTTATTGAAATGCACCTGTATGAATTATCATGGAAAAAAACTGTGGACTTTGAAATACAGACTTATTTGTGAAAAACACAAGCAGGTATAATCTGGACCATAGAGGTAGCCTATAGTGTGGTGCATATTTTTATTACTTTACTATTATTATTTATTTTGGGATAGTCCACTTTGAGCCCGGGTATAGTCTGGGGATGGGGTTTATTTTGGGATGTTACACTGGGCTGGGATATACGCAACAAACTAGTTCAAACAAACAAACAGTCGTCTGACTTCATCTGCAGGCGAAAGTATCCATAGCAGCTCCGGCCACACTTGAAGGTGTAATGAAAAGACTGCCATCATAGAGAGGGGCGAGACGTGATCCTCTTTTAAATATGGGGATCACTACACACATTTTTGAATATTCGTTTTTGGAAGGCATATATCATGTTGGCCTCATTTGTACACTCAAAACAGTGAAAGGAGTATAAAGAATGAAGAGGAGAGCTTCAGAGAGAAGTTCAAATCCTGCCCGTTTTAAAAAAAATCTCTGCACACCTGAGCAATTGCTGCATAAAGTGGCCGTGATTGACAGATTTTTGGTCTCAGAAAGTTACAAAAGTTATTAAACGACACCCCCAAAATCTGAAAGGTGAAGGGGAAGGGGGTTTAAGACACTGTTCGACCGTTTCATGGGTAAGTTCACTTCTGCCCTTACTTATATCTTGTTTTAAGCTCCCAACCTGACTAAAAGCACGTGTCCTAGTTCTCACACGCCTTCTCGAAATCTCTCTCTTGTTCTGCCTCTTCTAAGTCCTTCACTCTGGATTCCTCCTCATCGACCTTCCTCATTTCTTCACTTGACCACACTCGACCTTCATTACTTCAACAGCGAACCTTTACGCTGCAAATCTGTTCGGTTGTGGTGTTTGCTAGAATCCATAGCGAGTCTTCGGCTCTTGTGACATTTTATTGATTGCTGTGTTTTGATTACAGCCACTGCAAGGAGGTCAGAACATGGGTTCAGCTTGTAGAAAGACATCTTTGATGCCACAGATCGGTCCGTGCTGTTCGGATATTTGAGAGCTTGGAGTTTGGTTCAACGCTTAGAAAAAAAAATCTAAATTTGGGTAACAGGATGGAGCAACAACCAGCATGGCTGAGAGTGATGTAAAGGCCTTTTAGCTTCCCACCTGGCAAACAATCTGTTCTGATTTACAAACTGCGTAGTTTCAGTAGGGAGTGAGAAATATCATGACAAAGACAACAGATGCAGAAGTTCGTGACCTCCTGGACACAACAAGAGAGATCGACATTAGTTGACAGATAACCAGCATGGATGTGGTTGTCCATAGCAACATCACAAAGCTGCAAGAAAAGAACAAACTAAAGGCTCTAAAAAGAGATTACATAACAATTGGAGAAGGATGCATGCACTTGATGTACTACAATTTTGATGATCAATTAAGCCTTTTAATTATCCCAAATGCCAAATATTCCTAAATTCCAACTTTTTAAATATGAAAACGTTGCTCTCGTCATATGATAACAGCTGAAAATCTACACTGTTAAATGCAATCCAACTGTTTAAAATAATAATGGGGAATTTTCCACTTGTTTTCTGTCATTTTACAGACTGACTCAATTAACAAGTACATTACTGGAAGATTAATTGATAATTAATTAATTAGTTGCTACCCTACAACAAAGCATGCCACATGTTACTTCAGAACAGCAACACTTTTGAACTAAACAACAGCTCTTAAACTTGGACTCTTTACAAAAGGGCTTGAATCTGCGTGCTCCAGAATAAAGGGTCTCCTGCTGATTCTCACGACACAGCTAGAGCAACTGAATTTTTTTTACTAAAGCAAGCTTGAACCGAACCCAGAAGCATGACTCACAAGGTCCAGATAAAAGTTTGTGTTTACTTGAATCAAAAGATAAACTAAATTGGTTAGGAAGAGAATCAATGGTTTGTGGATCAGGCCGGTAGAATGATGGCTGGAAGGCTAAGACGGATACAAACTAGACAATATGGGTGGGTGGAAATGGGCTGGTATATATATGTTACCAGACTAATGAGGGAAATGGGGAACAGCTGAGAAGGAAGGAGTGCCTGGATGTGGGAGTCACGGGCACGTTCAATCTAATTTAATTCAGGGTTAAATGACTGTTTTCTCCAAACAGAGGTGTTACCCAATTAGCAGGGATGTGTATATCAACCCACCTAATTAAAAAGAAGTGCAATTGTGTAGGCAGTAGGATGATCAACGCACATTTCCACTTAGATAAACAATACTTTAAAAAAAAAAAACAAATTTTAATCAGTCAAACTGAACTGATATCAAACATGAATGGACAACAACAACTGAAGCATTTTCTCAAACTTTCCTCAACTTTAAGCTTCTCTGCTCTGAATGTTTTTGAATGAAAGATAAAAAAAAACGAAATATGCATCGTTATTTCAACAATTTCCCAATACAATATCCTGCGAACATGGTGCCTATTGATTCCTTAGATCTCCTAGTTTCATATGATACCAGTATCTCTCGCTATGGCCTTTGAAAAAAAAAAATCCCAGAGAAAATACTGAAGGCCCATCGGCCATCGGAAAGCCAAATATTGATACTTGGCGGCCATGAATAGTTATAATATTGCCAAGCAAAATATCGCAGTACTATGCTGTATCGATTTTTTCCCCCACCTCTAGTGGACAGGTTGAGAAACGGCATAACCGGGCCTGGGAAAGAGGAAATGTGGCTGAGAGGAGGGACAGAGAGGCAGAAAGGACAATGTGTCCCTTGTAGGAGTCTTCTCACATGCCTTAATTTGAATGTATGTGTAGGCACTGCAACAAAAATTCTTGGGTGAATACTGAATGTCCTAGTGCATTAGGAATGTTGGTAGATTACAAAAATCATGCACAAAAATGCCCATGTGTGTCTCTAACTCTAACTGGCCTGAGTAAATAGGTTGATGGTTCTAGTTATTGACCTTTTCCTTAGTCTGCGTCTTTTGGAGAGAACAATGTACCACCATTAGCATCAACATTACCTGCTGACACCATTGCTTTAATGTTTACAGGCGGTCAATTTCTATAGTGGACTGTCTCCTGTGTCCTGGTGTGCTCTCTGGTCAATCAGCAAACTCTATATATCTGGACATAGGAAGCCTATGGACGTGCATTATTGGAGAAGCCTCTCAACGTTAACACAGGAACCATTAGGGCCAAATAGGTGCCTCCCCTTACGGCAAGATCCCATTCCCCACTTAAGGCTCTCAGGAATTGTTTATGTGAAGTATGTTTGCTCAGTATGACTCTGTGCAATCTCTTCTGGGAGTATAAAAAAGAAAAAAAAGTCGTAATTTATAAGGGTACAGGACCCACGATTTATTCTCTTCCTTCCCCTTAAACCAGATGTGGATGTGTGTAAATGTGTGTGTGTGGTGTTAGTTTCAGGTTATCTTCAGTGCAGAACGATGGATGAATTCTTTCTTATCAATAGAGCTTTTGATATCATCTTTGCAACAACACTGGTGATCGTCATATGAGCGTGTGGGTGTGCGCGTGTTCAGGAGGGGTGCATAAGACAGACACACACACACACACACACACACACACACACACACACACAAATGCACAAACAACAAACACATACCGCTGAGCACACTTCCCTCTGAGATTAAAATGACTTAGTGGCTAAAAATGACAGTTTATCAGAAGACAGACTATCTGCTGGGAAGAGAGTGAAAAAAAACAAATCCTCTCTCGCCTTATCTGTCATGACAAAGCAGCAAGGAGGGGGGCTTGTAATGAGAGATAGTTAAAAAAAAGGAAAGAAAAAGTGACTATCCAGGAGGAAAAGAGGAGGCAGATTAATAGAAAGAGAAAAAATATAGAGTCAGAAAGAGCAAGGTGGATTGCGTCACATTATCAAATAATATCTCACTTCTCTGCAATCTGCCCAGATGTTGCTCCTTATCTGTGCTTGCTGAGCTTTCACTTCCACTTCCTCTCTTTCCCTACAATGCCATCTTTAAACAGTAACTGAAAGAGATTCTGTAATGCATGACTTTCATTTCCCTCAACTACCATGCTGATGTGATTTTATAACCACTGCATGAATGGTTTCTTAATGACAGCAAGGTCGTTGAGGATAATTAGCAATATCCATCACTCGGGGGCGACTGGCTCAGGGCGGGATGTGAACCCATGAGAGGCCTGCTGTTCTCTGGAACCAACCAGTTCTGCCACTGAAATGTTGAAGTCATGCATTAGTGTTGGTAGTGCTATGTTAAAAGCAAAGAGTATTAGATGTTTTTCTGCCACTTTAAATACAGAAGTTACCTTCAACCCCCTGGCATTTTCATTCAACCTGCATTTACTGCTTTTCTGGCAACTTGGTGGGCTGCGGAAACAAGCTGTTTACACAACACTGACATACTCTCACCTTTTTAGTGTAAGTGGATATGATGAGCAAACAGTTGCTTATTTACAAATCCAGTAGATACAGAGCAACTTCATTCAGAGCAGGGTCTCTGACTTGGCATATATCCAGCCTTCTTTCAGCTCTGTTTTGATCGCTAACCAACTCCTAATGTGGAATTATCTGTCTTAAAGCTGCTAGATGTTCACCAACTAGTCGCTAACTTGTCTTCCATTTGGTGCTAGGGATGCAGCGTACGGTGGGTTAATAAGAGCTTGTCTGCTGAAAACAGCTCTCTGCTGCATGTTGAAACAATGTTTTGGGTTGAGAAATAAAACCAATAGGCGGAGAGATGCTAAGAAGCTGTTGAGCTGATAACTGATTTGGGTGATGCTTCTCTGGGGGTTTGTCATGACGTTTATTACAACCCATAATACACTTGTTTGGTGGTGACCTCTAGTGACCATGGTAATTGTGACCAGAGCAAAAGAGGAAGTCAGCTGATGTAGTATAAAGAGTGACAAAGTCTGCGCAAGGGCAAATACAATTTCTTATGAAAACATATGCAGCATGGTTCTCCTATGCAATACTTGTTGCTGTTTTAAACATGTTGGTAATATTGTGACACAGAACTACTTGGTTAGATCTTGGCATGAAGAAAAGAAAAGGGTTAGGCTAAAAATAAAAAAATAAAAAGTCCTGGATTTGTTTGTGCTCTCCCCTCACGTAACTGTGATAGGTATGAAATTCAGCGCATTACGATTCATAGGAACCATTCATGACAACAGCCTCCAAAGCGTGGTCAGGGAAGAAGACTGGCTCAAACAAGTACAGGACTTAGACCCAGAAGTCTGATGTCCCACACGAAACCAAAAAGTCAGCATTGAGTTATTTTGACTCTTGTATGCAAGTTAACATATGTTACATACTTAACTCATCAAATATATAATGCAAATTAACTTACATACCTAAGTGAAGTTAAGCAACAAATTTTCCTTTTTTATTTGTAACCCAAACCACGATCTTCTCCTAAACATAACCAAGTAGTTCTGTCACCTAAATCTAACAACCTGCACTTGTTTCACACCATTATCAACATGTTTGAAACTGCAAATGTTACATGTAGGTTTGAAGAATAAATAAGCAAGCCACCAGTAGTGGCACTAATTTAGAAACGACTCCTGTGGGTCGTATTAGAGGGTGGGAACAAACAACCTACATGGTCATACGGGCTGGAGGACTGGCCGAGTGAATTAATATCAGCAACAGAACAGCAATGTCACTTGGATGTCCTTTCCCAATTTAAAGTGTTTATCAGGGCAGTGAGTGAGTGTGCTCTTTTTGTTTCACACTTTCACGTCAAGGAGCGACTCAATATGACCAGTTTTCTCTCAGTCTGGGAACCCACTAAAGGGCATTTTGACTGTAGTTGGTTGGTAGTTAAAAAGTGTTCATTCACTCATTCACATTTCACCTCATTTGTCACTGACAGTCTGAGATTAGGATGAACGACCTTCCGGTTACCAGCCCATTTCCCCTATCTAAATTGGTGAAAACAGATCCATCCCAGTGCCAAGCCTGCCAGGCCAGGAGACAACCTTCAACACACACACACACACACACACACACACACACACACACACACACACACACACACACACACACACACACACACACACACACACACACACACACACACCATTTATCTTTTTCTGGCATACATGCAAAGACAGACTAAAACACACACACACAAAGCTGCACACACACACACACACGGACATATAAGCACACAAAACCTGACACACAGAAATGTGGCTGTCCAGAGTCATAATGCCGCATGATGATTGGGTGGACAAGACAAGTGCTGTCAGCTCGACTGCCAGTCGCTGACACAACACAGAGCAGGCGACCGGATATAGACCCTCAGCTCGCACACAGCCGGGCTGAGGCCTAACTGAGGCTGGACTTAACATGTCTCGCTCATACAATACAATGACAGAACAGACAACAAACAGTGCACAGAGAGGTGCCGCTGATAATGTGATTCTTCCTCCTTTTATGTATTTGTACCAGTGCAAACACCTCTCCAAACGGGGTCACACTGATGCTCTGAACTCTCACAAATTCAGTCTTTCATTGTGATTCAGGCCACGTAGTAATTGCTTGCTTTGATTTATGTGCTCGGAGGTCTGCTTTTTGTGCACTTGTATTGTATTGTATTTAGTAAATGAAGACTAATACAGATAATAGGGTCGGGCCAATGCATGATGTCATTGCCATCACCGGAGGCTGACTGTCATAGTCCATTGAGCCCAACATTGTGAAGCACACAATTCCCATTAGGTTAGTAACAATTCTGATTTATCAATGCTGCACAGATTGATTTTATGGGAGCAACTAAAGGTAAACACCAGGGCTGTCACAAAATCAAGTTAGACCAAATCTAAAGTAAATAAGTATTTGCTTGAACTATTTTGAACTTCTACAAATGTAATTATTTTTTTATAGTTCAATGGAATACATTAATTTCTGACAAAAGAATGTCACACACAATTTATCAGATGACAGACATCCTTTTATTTCTAATGGTGTATGTAGCTCCTATAGTGGCTTTTATACCCATATAAGTTATATATGATATGAATCAGTTTGGATAACTTGCACAGACCATATCAATGTTCACTGTGGACATTGTGATATGCCATTTCAAGAGACATTGCCCAACTCTAGCACACAATCTGACAAAGTAAAGGTTGTGTTCCAAAACAGGAAACGGTGATTTTCTAGGCTTTTTCCTGATAAGGGAATGCTGTAAAGTGTCTTGTTTAATGAACTGATATATGACATTTTAAATCTTGATAGCTATATTTATCACAATATAGGATGGTTTCCGGTAATTGAAAAAAGAAATAGTCTATGAAATAACCACATGCAATGCAAAACAGGAAGAAAAGTCAATCTAGTGAAAAGTCAATGGATGGTTTGCTCTAGCTTTGCATAAACCATCATCTAAATGACAAAAACTGCTGTACTGCAGTTTTGCTGAATCTATATTGAAAATCTATATGAAAGACATTCTTATGTAGTTTTGATTGTCATATCACCCAATCCCAGTTCTATCCTTTATTGCCAAAGATTCTAAGATGTAAGTATACGATGACAAAGTACAGAAAACGGCAACACTGAGCCAAAAATGTTGCCAGTGTGGTACACTTTTCCATCAAAACGTCAGACTAGAACACATCACTCCTTCCACTCGTCTTGAACTTGCCAGCATACCCTCACTAGTGCCGTATGACCATACTCAAATTCACATCTGGGCTGATGTGAAAAAATTCTTAAAGTCACCTCAGAAGAAACTGCCATGGCAGAAAAGTCAATCACACAGGTGTCACTGTAGCTTTTTCGATTAATTAAACAGAGTCCTGTCTTTCGAGGACTCGCGTGAAATCTCTAGGAAATGCAGTGGGTGTGTTCTGTTTACAGACTCTATGCTGTCAACAGAAACTTGGTGGTCTCGTCAACAAGCTGACAACAGGGCAGAAACCCAGGAGAGACACAATGGACACAAGACCAAACAAAAACACACTTTGTCTGGTGTCACCTGCTGTGATCAAACATAATCACACACACAAAAAAAACAGAGTTGTCCAATTGATATTGTTCTATTCAGAGACTGGAATAGCAACAGAAGGAGAGTATACACACACATATACACACACACACACACACACACACACACACACAAGCCTACGTGATATTGAGAGACCAGAGGAGCCAGGCGCTATCACCAGTGGCAACCTGAGCTGAAATTAATCTCAGCTCAGGCAGTTAAAGGATGACTCTTTCTCATTCTCTATCCTCAAACCTAAAAACTGCCTGGTCCACTGCACTGTGGAAATTCCAGACAGGAGTATGTAATGGCCAATTTTTTAGCTCATGCGCGCCATGTTGGAGCAGACTGCTCACATCACAACACACCACAGAATACCCTGTTACTCTCCTCTCCTGCACAGCCAGGCAGCATCTCTCACCCGTGCAGGGACGGCCGTGCACGCCTGGCGCCACTGCAAATTCACCGTCGAGGCAAAAAAAAAAAAAAAAAGAAACATCCTGAAACACTCTCCCCACAAAACAGATCGATATTACATGATGGATCATCAAAGGCATTCGCGTAAACATGTCGTCCCGTTACACCTGTCGGTCCTGGCATCAAAGTGCAGTACAGTAAAACAGGCCTCTGGGTATCTAACACAGGCTGTTGACATGACATGCACACATTTCTTTTAATTTGTATATATTTCACCTCCAAAACTGCGCTTGACTTTATCATGAGCTTTAAATGCCCCCTGAAGGATGCTGCGCCTCTTGTGATTACCAGTTGCAACATCATATTTACGCAAACACCGTGTTTACAGTGAGGAATGTCACCAGTAGGGAAAGATAGCGCCAATATTTTTGCTTATTTCTATGCCCTCCTTGCCTCCATCCCTCTGTCAGGCTCTGTCATCCCTCCTGCCGGAGTCAAAAGGATGCTGGCAGCTTAAACATTGCAAGCAGCCGCTGGACAAACCACCAAAAAGCAGGTCACCCACAGGAAAACACCGCACACTGTAAAATCACGACTTACTCAGTTGCAGATCCCTTCCCGCCACAGACGTCTTCCAAACAGGGTGTCTTCTTGTTTATTTCTGAGCGGAATACTCTAATACCCCTTCCTCTCCTCCTCCTCCTCTTCCTCCTCCTCCTCCCCTTCTTCTTCTTCTTCTCCTCCTGGCTGGCACCCCTTCTGTTATTACTGAGGTGATGCCGTGGGCAGCCTGAGCGCGCAGCCCGACGATAATAACAGCCCGATGGCTTCCTCTCGAGCGAAAAAGACGCACGACGGACTTGGCTCTGCCCTAAGTGGGAAATCTCATGGGCGGCGGGGCGTCGTCTGAAGCAGGTTGTAGTCTAGTTAGTGTAGAGAGAGAGAGAGAGAGAGAGTGGTATGTGAAGGGGAGTGGGAGAGAGAGGGGGGAAAGGATACGCCTCCCTGCCTTGTGGAGATAAAGGGGGCCCTGACTGCGCGCGTTGACTGAGATATTGGTCCTCCTCTCCAAACGGGGGCCCTGCTGGCTCTCCTCCAGCCTTATCATATGACGTCCAAGGAACCAGGCTGTCTGCTTCAGGGCTGCAGAAGAGCCGCGTACGTGCAGCCGAAAATTGGGATCCAATCCAGTGCTGCTGCCAAAGCAGAAAGGACCATTATTTCAGTCATTTTTCTGCCCCACTTCTCCATCTAGTGGTGGAAAGCATCAATTTCTATTAAAGACGTGTTTTCATTCTGTTACATAATAAATAAGCTCTGAGGCTGAATGGCTCCACAGCATAAAAGTGATTTAACAAATATGGATTTTTTTATTTTTATCGAGTCAAAAATACATTTAACCAGCCACAATGCTAAAATAAAATGCTATCATGCGTATTTAAACCATTTTGGTGTCGCCTGTTATTGTCTGACCCAAATTATTATTCCACATCTGCATCATCAGAGAAGCCAAATATGTCGCACCTACACTCAGCAGCCAGCAGGTGGTGCTCGTGTTCAAGACATGGTTTCTCTGTCTGCCTACTCACCAAGAAATAGTTTGATTTTTAACATCTTACATGTGTGCATAAAGTGAAAGTAAGCGTAAAGTGTTTACTGCAGGAATGTTCTGTTTAAGGGGAAAAGCTACATGACACAAATGTTTGTTAGTATTTTTGAAAATTATATTTTTAGGCCATGAAAATGAAGGGGAGACCCTATAGGTGACTTGTTAAATCATCATCAATCATATTACCATGAATCAACTCCAGTGGATCATTTACAATAAGACAGTTATTTTTTTTTTAATTTACAAGCTTTCTGAAAAGTTATGTTTAAATATGCAAATTATGCCTTATCTTATTGAAAGAATAGAAATCAGGAACCTGATTCACAAAAGTGTTCTTAAGTTAAACTTCAGAAAATTCTTAAGAAAAAAAAAAATGTTCCTAAGAATGTTCACCTTTTTTTCTTAAGAACTGTCGTATGTCTTATGAACTTTTTAGTTTTCTCACTTAGATCATTCTTAGATTTTTAACTTAAGATCACTCGCGTGACAATAACATGATTTACTAAGAGTACATTGTAGTGTAATCTAGGAATAGGCCTACATGTCACACAGACTGAAAACCATTTCAATTATATGTCAACTACCAAAATAAGCTTTATGTGATACATTCACAAAAATCTACTCTGACCAACTTCAATGAACAAAACTTGTTAACACATTGTCTAGGACTAAACTAAATATTAAAGAAATAAATGTCATATAAATTTGTTCAAGTAAATATATATCAAGACTAACCTTTTCACTGTAGCTGTTTTAAGACTGGTGAGGGTTTCTCTTAAAGTTGTGAAGAAATATGAGAAGAAATCTAAGAACTTTGTTTTCAAGAATCTCATTTGTTCTCAAGTTTATCTTAGGAAAAACTTAAGAAGAAAGTTAAGAAAAAACTAAAGAAAATATAAGAATTTCTTCATGAATACCAAATCTCCTTAAAATTTGTCTAAGACCAAAGATAAGAAAAAAGTGGCAGTTAAGAAGCATTTTTTTCTCTTAAGAATGCTTTGTGAATCTTGCCCCTGAACATTGGATAAAGCCCAGTTAAAAATTCTTGTTTCCTTTTATTGATATGTTAGAGTCAACGGTTTTTACAGAGTGAAGTTTGAATATCTCTTTTTATCACTCGATAAATCAGAAAAAACTGCCATAAACAGCTGCCATAAATAAATAAAAAATTACCATGTTTTTAGGAAAACAAAATATTCTATTAATCTGGCTATGAATGATATACAAACAAGCCACTCTGTACAAAACATTTAAAGTATAAATGAAACCGAAAAGTTTGGTGTATGTAAGTGCTACTCAGGTGGAGATTTTAAGAAGGCCTTTAAAGATATGCTTTGTAATTCCATATATTTTGTAACACAGGTGAAAAGGGTAAATATTTTTTTTAACTAATAGATATCACCAGAAACATCCCCAATACATTACTTATATTAAAACGTTATGAATTATTTTTTTTAATATACAAATGGAGCATTACATTTTGCTTGTTTTGGTGAATTTAAGAAAAATTAGTTGTTAAATAAGCAGCTAAATGTGTGATTTGGGTGTTTTCTTTCTCGTAATATCTGCATTTGCATTTATTGATGCAAAAAACCCAGAGCTCAGTGCATAGAAATTATATTTTTGCCTGTAGCGTCTCATATTTAAACAACATTAAATATTTATGGCTCAGTATACAAAGTTAAAGTATGAGACTCATAAAGTCTACTGGGATTGATTGAGTGTGTTTTGATCAGATTTGTGTCATCAGATTTTCAAATGAGATCAAATGTTGCTAAATTCTGATTGGTGCACACAGCTGTGTCAAACGGAGCCTCACCCACTTTAGTTACAAAACAAGACATAAACAAATATAAAGAAATTCCTCTTATGAAATAACCCAGACTGTTCTAACAGAGACTTGTATGTTCATGCAGGACCCTGTCTTTCAAGATTTTTATGGTCTTTCAGAATTGAGTTTGCTTCGCAATAAGCAATGATTTGATGATCTACGTTGAATCTGGACGATATATGATTGAAAGTTAAAGTTCTTTTAAATTCCCAGGTTACTTACAACTGTTTCAACAGCATTTCAGTGGTCAGGCATCTAAAAAAAGCTCACATTTATGATTCAATTTAACTCACTTCAGATATCTTTTCATCTGCAAATCACCACAACACTCCCTACTGGATTATGAGAAATCAATATATTGATGTAGACAATTGTGTATTATTTTGTGACATCGGCGAATCCAAACTAACCATTTAAAACACCAAAGCCACAAAATAACACAGACAAACTAATCGATTGAGGTCGTGGTGGACCAGAAGCTCCTGTGTTCTGCAAGGTAGAAATGATCGTTTTGTCAATGGAGTCTGGTGGTTTTGAAGAGAGCATAGATAATGTCTTCAGTTCCCCCTGCATAAAGTGAAACAGGGCTGTCTGACGGCAGGTAGAGCAGTGAAAACATTCTAAATATAGCATCCTCTTAAACTGATATTGATTTTCCAGCTGAGCTAAAATATGGTTTGCTGCTGCCCCTGTCCACACCGGCACATTGCTCAGCTTCTGTGTCGATACTTATGCCTGTAGCTAATACACTGACTATGGATAAGTACCTCATACAATCCCACCCAAACTATCTCTTTAACCCTGGGCATGGGAATTCATCTATCTGTACATCCTCAGCACTGCCAATAGGGCAGTTTCTCAAAATCCTCTAACAGCCATCCTACAGAAACTCAGAGGAAGCCAAAATTTAAACCTGCAAGTGTGATTATAGCTGGTTATCTTATGGAGTTGCACCATTGTTCTCATGGCAAATACAAGCTCAGACTCGGTCCGGGGCTTCTGTGAATTCAAAAAGATGCAAAAGGGGCAGCAGAAGAGAAACACAGAGAGGGATCAGATTGGCTTGTATTGTCTTGGTTCTTAGAGAAAAGGTATGGAAAGTGAGCTGAGCAGATTTGGGAGCCGGTGAAGAAGAATGAGAAGGATTTTAACCCACTCTTGAGAAACAAGCCCCTCATTTTCTCTCTGCCTATTGCACATTTTGTGTGCATCATGTCTCTCATCTCTTTTTCCCTCTGGCCATTTAAACTGCAAATCTGTCTGCACGCTTGCACAGAAGCACCAACATACAAATACAAGTACATGTAGGAGGGGGGCGGGTTTGGATAAAGAGCCTCCCTTGCGCTGTGTGCGTGTGTGTGTGTCATGACATCATGATAAACGCTGCTGACAGATGAGGGTCAAACATGTTTTGGAACTGACATCTCAAAAAGAAAATAATTTTCCCTGTGACAAACAGAAACAGCAAAAGGAGGCAGAGACTCAATTTGATAGTGACGGCGGCGGGCAAAACACCTTAGTTTGTACGTGATAAGAAGATAAAAAAACGATGTTTGTGGGAGGGTTTGCATGTGTGTGTTGTGCAAATGTGCGGGAGTGTTTATGTACATGTGCATGTGTGTGCAGACTGACTTGGAGCCCCTCGCAGCCCTCGGGGCCAGCTCAGCACTTGGCTTCTTATCTCTCTCTCAGAACCTCGGTCATGAATAAACATCGTCGGAATAAAATTTTTTTTTTACCCAAAATGAAAATAAACTGAAAGTGGAATTTTTGGAGGAGGCGGGTGTAAATCCACAGCAGGGGGAGGTGGAGGGGGGTTGAGAAAGTGAATGGATAAGAGGCAGAGTGAGGGAAAGTATTGAGAGAGGGAGTCTGAAAGGCAGCTCCAGGCCTGGAGGGAGACGGAGTATAAAGAGTTTCCTCCATCCTGGAATCCCCTCAGTGCACTGGGCCAGAAAAATGCCAAAATGTTTCATTTGTCTTTTGTCTTCCTGCGTTCCCCGTCTACCTAACTCCGTCTCTGTCTCTCAACTGTATGCTTTTAAATGTCAATTTTGGCCTCTGTGGGCTACTGTAGATTGTTTTGTATTCTCCTCAGTTATATGCTGTCATGCCCGTGTGTGTGTGGGTGTGTGTGGGAGAATTTCTGTACTTTCTCTTTTGTTGCTGTGGTTTGTAATGAGCTGTTTCACAGAAGTACATCAAAAGATAATGTTTCTCTCACCCTTTTTTTTTGTTTTACCTCGTCTCTGTCTCATTTGCTTCATTTAGTCATTCTTCCTCTCCTCTCTCCTCTCCCTGTCTCACTTTTCTTTTCTTTTTTTTTAACTTCTCTTTGTGCTTCTCTCCATAGCAGCAGAATTACTGCCACTATAAAGCAGGCATGAATAATGAAAGATGAGCGTTTGGTCTCTGTCTGAATCCTTTTTTTTTTTTTTAAATACCGTTCTCTTAATCTGGCTGGCCTTTTGAATATGCACACAAATGCACATCAGTCTGCTGCTGTAAAATCCACAGGGGAATAATGAGGGTCATGCAGTGGAAATGTGTGAGTGTGAACGGATGTGTCGGCCTCATTATGAGGCGGCATCATTAGTTACACACCTATTGTCACTGCCCCGTCACTGCATCTGCCCACACACACACATACTCTCATGTTTGGCTCATGATACTGGGGCTGTATTCCTATTTTCATCTTCTTTTTCTCTCTCATTATCTGTCTTTCTCTCTCATCACTTCGACCCCCTCCCCTCCTCTCTCTCTCTGCTGCTGGATCAAGTTGGCATCAGATGTGACAATGTGTTAATCGGTGGCTGTTATGCAGGTCAGCGAGGATCGTGGTGAAGCCAGCGACCCATTCACGGCCTCAACCGGGAGTCACAGTGGAGTGACGGCTCTTTTATTCCTCTCTTTCACCCATAAAGCCACTTGAAACTTGAGCTTTTTCTCTCCTCCATTTATGTTTTTGCTTCCTTTTTTCTCTCTTACTGCCATATTCCTCCCGTCTCCTCTCTCTTTTTGTTTCCTTCTCCTTCACCTCTCTCCGATCTCTTTCTCTCTTATTCCCTCCATCCATTCATCCCCTCATCCCTTTCCCTTGATTTTGTCTCCTTTCATTCCTTTCTTGATACAGATTTCTTTCCATTACTTTCATTCCTTCATTAATACTCCTGCCCTCCCTCACCAAGTCTCCACTCATCATTTCATCCCTCATACCATTAGTTTACTCATTAATTTCTTCTGTGCATTCTATCTATAATAATTTATTTCTATTTTCTGTTCTGCTTCCATTTCTTCGCTCCCCTTTTATTCTTTGCCTTCATTCTCCTCCTCCTCCCTCCTCCTGTTTCTTCCTTTCTTCCTTCCTTCCTCCTTTGCCTCTGTACCTGTTAAATTTTTTATCAATGAATGCAACCTCTGATCGTCACTCGCCACATACAATATGACACGAAAACAAGATGCTTCATAACTTGCAGGTTACAAAACGCTCAGAAACAGTCAGATACATTTAGATGCAGCCTTTGTCTCTGCTCCGCTGCTTGCAGCTGATATGAAATGGGATGGATCACAGGCATGAGTACAGATGAGTACAGTGCCGCAGCGCTCTAATTTACTCATTAAATTTATGCTCCCAGACCGGACTGATTTAGATTGGATTAACGATGAGACTCTCTTTTTTCAAAATTTCATACTGGATTATTTACTTTGGTTAAACACTTATGCGAGCTACACTACACATGATAAAATGTACTATTTGATTTCTTTGTAGGTATGAGCAACACTGCAGAGCTGGCTAAATGTTTGTGTGTGTTTTTTTGTATATAATGCATAATATCCCTTAGCGTCTTTACTGTGGAGATGTGAGGACTAAAACTGGGTCAGACAGTTGCAAGAGTGCATGATCATCTGCCAAGAGCTTCTTTAGAAAACTGACACATCTGACAGTCTCTTCCTGGCAGGAGAGATATAGGAATTTGAGAAGACGTACGGGGGTAGAGGTATGACAGCGTGGGGGGACGTGGTTGTTGATGTGACATATGCAGTCATTGCAGATGCGTCAGGGGACAGCGTTTGGACGTATACGTGCATGCACACAGTTGAGAAGGTTAAGAGGTGAGAGGGCAGGGAAGGAGTATTGTGTCTTGAGTTCCACACAAATGCATGAAGGTCACACATACATTAGAACATGCAAGGGTCTCCTACAGACATGCACACACACAGTTCCAGACCCAATTAGTCTGGTCTGATAACTGTGTCAGTGTGTTACTACTCATTGCTAGGCCTGGAGGGTATTGAAGCCATGTACTGTACAGTCTTACTCATGCATGTAAGGCCACAACCAGATCAGCCCACTCATGCTGAAATACACTGCACTGTCCCCCTACATGTAAAAAAGCACAAGGGCAAACGCAGACATGCATATCTATTTGTGAATACGTCTGTAGTGAGCTGCATACGTTCATGTGTTTCTGCAGGCACCCATGCATGCGGGGTAAAGGGGGGTACAGCCCTACATGGTTTCCATCTCCATCTTTATCGCTGTGTCTGTTCTCAGAGAAAAGCACGAGGAGACAGCAAAGCAGACACATCACGTATAATTGGAGAAGCAGAGCGAGCGGGGACCAAAAGACTCGCATACTTTCTCTGCTTTGTAGAAAGTATTTTTAAGCTGTCACATGAAAGCCCAGCATCTTTGCAAAGTCAACTTTCGAGGAATTTTTAGAAACAGTTTTTTTTTTTTGCAGACGCTTAGCCACTTTTATTCAACTTTAACATGGGTGAGTTTGGCAGCCATGCTAGTGTAGGGGCTCTAATGATGGCGATGTTGGTCAGTCTAACTCTTGGGTCCAGCAGTAACATGTGGTTTGAGTGATCCAAACACAAGTGGACAGCTCTAAATACAGGTGAAAACACTGTCAAGATGCATTGAGATCAGATGTAAAAAACAACATTCGGAGGTGGTTCAGGCTGCATGTGTCCACATTCGGATGGTAGTGAGAACGGGTATGTGACTCTTGTCCACATTAGGGAACACCTACTCAACTCAACTCAAACCCACTGCCTGATCTCAATTTGGGCCGACAAGTCAGTGCAAACGTGTTTCTCAAACGGATATGATGTACGTGTTAATTTACATACAGAGCAGGGAAGTGGAATTGGATCACAAGTGGTCACTGAAGACACATGTGGATACGCATGCTACTGCCAGGTGAGAACACAGCTGTCCACTTGTGTTCAGATCACTCAGATTGGATGTTGCTGAGAAATGGAAACAGGGTCAAAAATATCTCTAAATGACTGTGTGGATTGGCATGAAATTTTGTACAGACATTCATGGTCTCTAGAAGAGGAATTATACTTACATTACTATGACTATCATCTGACTTTTCATCTAGTACCACCAGTGGGTTGACATTTGTTGTTTTAAGTGAAACTAGTAGGAAGTATGTATTACGCTAAGCAACATGAATGTCATACCTGAATTATATAGTAATGCAACATTAGAAGTTAATAAAGCTAAATCTCCACTTAGCATGCTAATCGCGAATAACAGAATTTGCACATTACATGCAGACCACTACGTCTGCAACTCAGGTTGAATTTTAAAGGGATAGTTTGAAGTGGAGTTGTATGAGTACTTACCCATAGTTCCATAGTCAGTGAATTACTTGCAGCAGATCAGACCCCAGTTTGGAGAAGTGGGCAGGAGCACTGACATGGAAGCTAAACAATGTGCTGCTGGATGGAGGCAGCAGCAAACCAAATTTTAACCACCTAAAAAAAATAAAAAGCTTTATTTAGAGCTTTTTTCTACAGGAGATACTGAAGAAGTTATCTATCCTCTTGTCAGAGCCAAAAGATTCTATTGACAAAAAACAGTAATTTTACCTTGCAGGAGCTGCTGGTCTAGTCAGATGAAATGTACGCTATATTTTCACTTCTTTACAGTTTACAGGGTGTCCTCAAAACCACCACAAATCACATGGAAAACGATGCCGGAGCGGTACACAATGGCAAGACGACAAACTGACAAAAGAAAATGAGAGTGCAAGGACTAAATACACAAGGAAAGCAGGGTGATAAGACACAGGTGAAACCAGTCAGGGTGGGGCAGACAATCACAAAACAGAGAAAGACTGAAAGTAAAACAAGACATGACACACAAGGTTAGTATATACAAAATAAAACAGGAAGCACCAAACAAACAAACAAATAAACCAAGAAAACAAACTCTTTAAAAGATATACTACCAAAAAGTATTTACAAAAGTCTTGAGGGTCTCTCAGCAATGACTGTTACACTAATGCTTAAATACTATTTTGGCCATCAGATAAAATTAATAAACATGAGAAGGCACATAACTTCTCTTTCTTTACAATTCTTAAAAAAAATTAAATTTTTAAAATTTAGCAACATACAAACTTATTTGTAACTCTGCACATACAGTCATGGAAACAATTATTAGACCACCGATTTCTTCAATTTCTTGTTCATTTTTATGCCTGGTACAACTAAAGGTACAATTGTTTGGACAAATATAATGATATCAACAAAAATATCTTGGAAGAGTTTAATTTCAGAGCTGAAATCTAGCCATTATCCATGGTTTTTCTTGATAATGATTTTGGTTATTATCAAGAAAAACCATTGAAAATGGTTAGATATCTACTCTAAAATTCAGCTCTTATGCGCTATTTTTGTTGTTATCATTAACTTTGTCTAAATAAATGTACCTTTAGTTGTACCAGGCAACAAGAAATTAAAGAAAACAAGGGTGGTCTAATATTTTTTATCCATGACTGTATATTGATCCTCTCCTGGCATTAACATTGAAAGTACAACAAAAAAAGCAGTTTTCTCTGCTTCAGGTTGGGCACTTTCAGCTGCCGGTTTTCTTCAATACTTGCCACCTAGACCTTGAGTTCATGTGGGACCATAAAACTGCAATATCTAAAGAATCAGAATCGCTGAAATCAAGCTCCTGAAAAGCAGCAGTGGCCTTGTGAGGTGAGGACAGCCCTATAAAAATGTCAAGCTCCCAGCTGGGCAGGAACAGAGTAACATGTAGCCTGGTCTGACATTTATCACCCTCACAGCCTGAGGGTCAAAGACCTGGTGAGCTAGCAAGCATATATCTCCAACTCCAGACTTTATCCATGGAGGGAAACAATTCTTACCACCAGCCAAATGTCTGACAATGCTGGTCGGGGATGTTTGTGTTGTATTAAAAGCTATTTTGGTAGGTAGTGTGCCATATTGTATTTTGTCTGGTCACATTAAAAAAACAGGTAAGATGTAGATTTAAAAAAAAAAAAAAAAAAAAAGTACCTTGTCTTGGACCCCTAGGCAGGAACATGGAAATGCAGCTACTGACTCAGTGAACACAGCCTCCCTGAAATGTCAGTGTTAGCCCCCAGCTGTGGCAGCAGACGTCTGACTGGCACATTAAAGCTGGTTATCATTTGGAATCCGAAAGAGCTCACTACAAGGTCTGTGTCTGGTGGGTCGGCAAATGACAGGATTTCTAACGTTGTTTAATAAGCCCTTGTGAGACTGAGTGCAATTTACTGTGGGTCCCTGGCTGAGAATTTTAACAACCGTTACACCATAGGAATATAAAAACCATCACTTTCATTTCTTTTTCATAATTGGTGAACTCCTTCAAGACGGCTGTGGAACAGGGGTTCCTTAACTATTTTACCAATAAACCCTGATAAAGAATAACTCTTAGTAGTTCCGATTTATTTTAGTCAGGCTGTATGTGGTTCTTAGTCACAGTCAGAGTATTACATACAGGAGATGGCGGTCGGCACACCCACAGTTTGGGGAATGAGGCAGGAGGACACACACACATATATACGTATATATATCAGGGTTCGTACACTTTAGCAGTGGTCAAATTCAAGCATTTTTCAAGGACTTTCAAGGTCAATTTTCAAGCTTTTCCAGTATCTTACACCTATTGTAAATTGCATGTTTTAGATGAGTACTTACATACTAAAAGGGGGAGATTTCAGTAACCATACCAACAGCGATGGTATTACACTTTTAGGAGGAACGGTCTTCATTTCAGATAGGCTATTCATTATTTTTTACATTGAACATGTGATTATCTATAGTCTATAGATGGATATAGTCAGATTGCAAGAGAAACACAGTACGAATTTCAAGCATTTACAAGGACTTTATCCAAAATCCAAGCACTTTTTAAACCTTGAAAATACAACATTTAAATTCAAGCATTTTCAAGGATTTCAAGCACCCGTACAAACCCTGACACACACACACACACACACACACACACACACACACACACACACACACATATATACCAGCTACTCTAAGGTAAAATTACTGTTATTTCAAAGGAGTCTGGTGTCTTTGAAGAGAGCTAGATCACAGCCTCAGTTCCCCCCACGTAAACAGTAATGTCTGACTGAAGTAAAGTGGTGAATATATTCTAAATCTAGCATACACTTAAACTGACATTGATTTTTTTAGGTGGGCCTTTTTTAGGGGTCTGAAATACATTTTTCCGTTGCCCTGCAAGTAGAACATTGCCTAACTTAGGAACCAGGAGCCGGATTCACAAAAGTGTTCTTAAGATAAAACTTAAGAAAATTCTGAAGAAAAAAAATAGGATCTTCCTAAGAACCATTCTTTTCTCAAGAATTGTCGTATGTCTTAGGAACTTCTTAGTTTTCTAACTTAGGACCTTCTTAGATTTTTAACTTAAGATTCCTCACGTGGTTTCAGTAACTTAGCCTACTTAAATAATATGTTCACAGTGATTCATTAAGTAGTATCAGATACAGCAACTGCCTCTGTGATTCTTTAAGAGTACATTGTAGTGTAATCTAGGAATAGGCCTACATGTCATACAGACTGAAAGGCCATTTCAATTATATGTCAACTGCCAAAATAATACATCTGTTAAAACATTAAAAAAATTAATTCTTAAATTGTCTTAAAGTTAGCACTTAAGAAGCATTTTTTTCTTAATAATGCTTTGTGAATCTGGCCCCAGTATTCCTGCCTGCTTCTCCAAACTGGGTGCACACCGACTGACATCTACTGTCTGTAATACACTGACTATGGGTGACTACCTTATACAACCCACTATAATAAATCTGAACTATCCCTTTAAGGGCTAAGGTGTATTGTCAATACAGCCCGTCCATGTAGACCCTAATCAGATAGGCGATATTTTGGTTATGACAATCTTTCCATGCCAGAAAAAGATCAATATTTGATTTTTACATTTACGCCCTATATTGATCGGACCGGAAGTAAAATGACCCTTTTGAATCCTAATCCCTTATTCAAGGAAACTGAGAGGTGGAAGAAAATCAGGATATAAGCTCCAAAGCCCCAAATCCCCCTTCCACCATGTGTAAAGGTTCACGAGGAGCAGGGTGGGATGGCAGTAGGTAGAATGATAGTGACACAGTGAGAAAGATAAAAGTTGAGCTGTGGACAAAGGGCTTTTGTGCTGTTCTGCAGTGGTAAATCAGTCCTGAAAAGACCGTCAGCAGCTTCCCCTGGACAGCCACTCTCTCTCTCTCACACACACACACACAGATATAAGCATACACACAGGCAAAAATAGACACATGCATGAAGACAGCTCAGTCTGCATATTCTGTTGCCTCCTGCAGTCACACACAAACACACACTTGTTGTGTTGTGTGCTTTCTGGGCCACCAAGGGGAGAGAGAGAGAGCGTCAGAGAGATGGAGGGAGGGAGGGAGAGAGATGCTGGCTTGCTGAGTGTGAGTCATGGACAGGCTGACTGTCCTCAGGCCTCAGTACACCATCTGCACCCCCGCTGCCTGTACGGCCTCATCACACAGCTCAATGCTCCGAAGCACCGGACACACACAAACACACACAAACATATGTGTACACGGCGAAACAAGAACTCAAACATGAATACAGATAGAAAAATGCACAAAACTGACACATATCTGAATGGACACATAACCTCACTACATCTGGACCAAGTGCTACTTTTATACACATGCACATAACCAAACAAACCCCAACTCATATCTGCATAATCATCCATCGTAATGCATGTTAATCACGCTACAATTCATATCAGAACCAAATTTAAGTACATATTTTCAATTCTTTTCACGCACATGCTTGCATTTATGCAGGCACACATGCACAGACATGCACGCACACACATACACACACAGATGAGCCTCAGCCAATGCATGCTGCATCCCTGCGGGTCATCTGGGATTGACCAACATTCTAGCAGAATTCATTATGGAAACCTGACACTAGCCCACAGGAAAGGAGCAAATGTTGCAAATGTGCTGTATCCGTCTGGCTGTGTGTATCTGTATGTGTGTGTGTGAATGTGTGAGTGTACAGTATGAATGAGCATGAAAGTACTCATAACACAAGAATCAATGGAGAGAAGATCCTTTTCATTAGAGTGGCGGTAAAAGCTGCTCCGGCATTGACCCCTCTCTCTATTTTGAGCTGCACACCAGCCAATGTGATGCAAGTAACACAAAATGAAACCCTCGGTTAAGAAGTCTTTGTTTTTTATTCAATCGGGTTATTAATGTTACACATCACCACAGATAGAAAACAATTGCCCATAAAAGAGGACTGCGGAATAATAACAGTATTAATAATATTAGGTAATATCAAGTATTTTTACAGTCAAAATGGGGGGGAGTAGTACGATAATCACCAGCACTGAAAAATGCAGCATGTCTGTCTGTCAAAGGTAACGGCGCAGACTTGAAGCACAGAAGTTTTTAAAAAAACACGCTCGTACACACATGCAGCACAAACCGACGAGCAACATTATCTACCAGCTCCTCATCTGAGGAGCGCCACTACGAAATACAACTTGTTCCATTTAACTCGCTCGATCCTAGCACAACTTTACAAAATCACTTCATGTACCCTCTTCAGATGTTGGTGGTGCATGGGTGAAAACCCACTCTTTCATCTGTGTGTTTGTGAGTCTGTATCTATCATTAAAAATATGATCAAGGTATGATCTTAAAAAAAAAAAAAAAAACATGGGAAAAAAAATCAGTTGTCATTGGACGGCATATCTTCAGATAGTTAGAAAAAACTTGGATGTATGAAATGTTAGGTACCAGATAACAACTTTATACAGCATAGTATAAATACACACAGGAGGCAGGGGTGAGCAGGAAGAACACGCACTTCCTCTCAACTTGCAGATTCGAGGCATGTTTCTTTGGGCTGCAACTACTGTTATTACTTTCAGTTAATGATTGGTTTAATTCTACAGTTAGTCCTTAATTGATTGGCTACGACACTTTCTTGACTGTATGATAGAGAAGTTGTTAAAGAATCTCAACTGAGGTGAACTTAATTGCTTCTTCTGGACTCTTTGACTGCACTAAAATTAGCTTTTTTTTTAGCTTTTGTCCCCCATTATGGTGTTGGTTAACTGTTTAGTGGTATCACATTCTAATAAAGCATACTTATCAAAGAGCTGCCCTGTGATAGATCTCTCGTGACCCTCGATAAACGAGTATAGATAATGGACCAATGGATGGATGAATAAAAGGATAATAAGTCTGAATTTTTAGACATTATTTAGACTTCCAGCAAAATTCTTATTAAAAAGTGAAATAGCTGGATAAAAAAAAAGAATGTTTGAATGTTTTTTGAAGTGAGGTCCTAACCTACATTAGAGAGCCGTCAACGGGGCCCCAGTTTGGAGAAGCAGGCAGCGCTACCGACACAGAAGCGAATAAATGTACTGCTGTGGACAGGGGAAGCAGCAAAATGTATTTTAGCCACCTTAAAAAAATCTGTTTAGGTGTGTGCTATATTTAGTATTTTCATGGCTTTACCTTGCCATCAATCCTTTCTGACAGGGAACAGAAGCTGTTATCTATCCTATTTTCAGCCACACAGACAAAATTAGTAATTTAGACTTGCAGAAAATTGAAGTTCCTGGTCTACCGGTGCCTCGATCTGCTAGTTTGTTTGTGTTATTGTGTGACTTAGGTGTTTTAAAGGGTTAGTTCGAATTAACCAACGTCACAAAATAACACAAACAAACTAACCGATCAAGGCAGCGGTCGTCCGGGAACTCCCATTTTCTGCAAGTCAAAATTACTGTTTTTGTCAAAGGAGTCTGGTGGCTTTGAAGAGAGCATACAGGTGCATCTCAATAAATTAGAATATCGTAGAAAAGTTTATTTATGTCATTCATTAAATTGAAAAAGTGCAAATAACACATTATATAGATCACTTACATAAAGAATGAAACATTTCATGTCTTAATTTATTCAATTTCTTATTCAATTATAATGATTATGGCTTACATTTAATGAAGACCTAAAATTCAGTGTTTTAAAAAATTTGAATATTACAAAAGTCCAATTTTAAAAAGTATGTTTAATATGGAAATGTTGGCCTCTGAAAAGTATGTCCATCTATATGCACTCAATACTTGGTTGGGGCTATTTGACTTGAACTACTGGAAATTGACTTTTCCATCATACTCTAATGTATTGAGATTCACCTGTAGATGGATATAACGGCTTCAGTTCCCTGTCAGAAAGGGCAGTCTGATGGCAAGGTAAAGTCATGAAAATATTCCAAATATAGCTTAAACTCATATAGATTGTTTTAGGTGGCTAAAATAACATTAAGTTTTGTTGGTGCCCTGGTCCACAGCAGTACATTGCTTAGCTTCCATGAAGCTACTCCTGCTGGATCCTCCAAACTGGGTCATGTAGACGTCGTCTTATAAGTACCTCTTACAACCACACTTCAAAACATCTACAACAACTTACAAACCCCTTAGAAAGTATGCATCGTCAGAAAGTGGTACCAGAATCTTTGGAATGCTAACAGGTATAAATGGAGACTGCTAGCAACAAGAGCCAATTAGTTGCATCCAGCCAGCACCTCCTTGAGCCAGTGTGCATGTTGCTGGTGATGGCCGTCTGCACTGTGGACTGGGCAGCTTTCCATTAACAGTCTCGTCACCATTGTGATTTGCCAGAGGGTGAATGCAAAGGGCTACGGAGGGAAGAGAGTGCTAGCATGGTTTGATAAACAAACGTTAATCTCCTTAGAGCTGCTTCAGGCTCCGTGGCAGGTTTTGCACACAGCAAAGACAGACTGGCTCCCTGGCTCGCTGTGCTGCGCGGCCCAGCCACCCTCTTCACTTTAGGAACAATTCTCTTTCCATTCCACTGCCTCTCATGTTTACAACAGTAATCCAGTCAGTGACGTCTGCATAGGGGTGCCCAACTGTGCGTGATCCTCCTTATGCCCACCCCTCCTCCTCCTTCTCACACCCCAAACCAGAAGCAACGCCTCGTAAGCTGGCTCTCTGCGGTGGATACTGAAAGATTTGCTTGGCGTCAAACATAAAATTCCCCATTTGATTTGTGTATTCAGAGGGGTAAAAAGACTCTCATGCTTTTGTGGATTGTGGCAAATACTCTTGAACCAGCGGTTGAACTTAACATTACTGCACTTAATTCATTGCTTTTGGTTGCTTTGAAGTTTTCCAGCTGGTTACAACAGCAAAATCTCTGTGTGTAATGGCTGGCAACCTCAAAAAGCTGCTCTCCTAGTTTAAGGAGAGCTAGTATTGCCTGTAGTTGTTTTGTTTTCTCAGTCTTATCCAGCCTCTCAAGGGAAACTCGATTTAGCAAATCCCAGACCGTTCATTGTGATATCTCTCTTTCAGCTGCAGCCTCAGCCTCCCCTCCTTTTCTGAATGTGTCTTAAAGAAACACGGAGGATGTGCGTGCTGGAACAAGGTGAGCTAGGGTTTTTAATTCTTCACCCTGCTCTCTTTGACTCCCCTTTCTTCTCTTGTCTGTTCTTTTCCCAGTCAGAGCTGTTGAGTCGGCGCTGTGGGCAGTACGTGTGAGCAGGAGAAACCCAGATCTGCTGAGTGCGTGTGAACTACCAGACCTCGCCACAGTCCTCCGCCCCTGCTGCCTCCAGCATTTTGACCAAAGCTGCTGTTCTGGTCACTAAACCTTTTTGTCATTTTTCAAAAGTCATAAATCTTTATTCACCTGCCACGACCTACTTTGTTTGTCACTGTCTCTTTCAGCTGAGTCTTCAGTACAATCATTGATATGACAATGATGTCTTAACTATAACATCCTCTCGTTCTGCATGGCCTTGTAGTAGTGCTCCTGCTCAGCGTGGCTGCGGGCGGAAACAGAGGGCCGGCGAGGCAGGGTGGAGGTGCGGGACAGCGACTGGCTGTGGCTGTCCATCAGTAAGTCGGGATGGGGAGGAGGGGGAAGCATGCTGGAGCTGGACGGGTGAGGAGGCGGAGGCATGGAGGATGAGTGGTGAGGTGGCGGCGGCAAAGGGGAAGAGGATGGATGTGGAGGTGGGGGCAGTGGACCGGACATGGGGTGCGGAGGTGGGGGCATTTGACAAGAGGATGGGTGAGGAGGTAGAGGCATTTGGGAGGAGGATTGGTGAGGAGGAAGGGGCATTTGGGAGGAGGATTGGTGAGGAGGTAGGGGCATTTGGGAGGAGGATTGGTGAGGAGGTAGGGGCATTTGGGAGGCGGATTGGTGAGGAGGCGGGGGCATTTGAGAGGATGACGGCAGGGGTGGTGGGGACATCTGGGAGGACAGGTGAAGGGGAAGAGGCATGTGGGAGGAGGCAGGGTGAGGGAGAGGAGGAGGCAAAGGTGAGGAGCTTGGGTGAGGAGGGGGAGGCAAGGGGGAAGAAGAGGAGTGAGGAGGAGGAGGCGGTAGAGGTGATGACAGCTGAGGAGGGGGAGGAAGAGGGGAGGAGGAGGTGGGGAGAGGTGGGGGAGGAAGCTCCGGTCCTCCCTCGGCGCTGCCGCTGGCCGAGGAGGAGCAGAGCGAGTCAGTTTTCACTGGCAGTGTCCGGTAGTCCCGGTAGTGATTGACGGTGTCCTGTCGCTGCAGAGCCACGCGGTGTTTGTCCCCTGCTGTTTCGGCGGCCATCATGTTACCGCTGATGGTGTTCCTCCACTCCCACGGCTTGCCGTTATTGGCCGACACACGCACCACCGGGTGGTGAGGGGCGTGAGCGTCGATTGTGACGATGCTCCCACTTCCGGCGATGCTCCCTGGGTTGCTCCCAGTGCAGCTGTCTCGATCAGATGGGATCCGGTAATAGGGCGACTCGGAGCAGTTGGACCCGCCACCCGAGGAGGAGCCCCCTTCTGACGTCTTAGTGGACGAAGTGACTCCATGACCCTGCTGCTTAGACATGGCTATCACCTGCAGGACAGAAGAACAGCTAGTCACAATTTACATAGATACTCAGAGAGAGAAATACTGTCTTTGTAAAAGGAGTCTGGAGGCTTTGAAGAGAGTGATATGTGCTGCTGTGACGGGGGCTACAATAAAACATATTTAGCCACCTCAAAAAAGGGACCAGCTTAGAAAAATTAAATCTCAGTTTAAGTGCATGCTATAATTTAAATATTTTCATTGCTTAACCTTGCTGTCAGAAATCCCTTTACAGCAGGGAACTGAATCCATTATCTATGCTTTCTTCAACCAGACTCCATTGACAAAAAAACAGCAATTTTAACTTGCAGAACAATTACTGCTCTAACGGAAACACCATCTCATTTAGTTAGTTAATTAGTTTGTGTTCTTGGGAGACTCTTGGATCCCAACTAGCATTGAGACCACATCAGTATATTTTGCACTGTGATTTCTTAACTTAACTTAACTTAACTTAACTTAAGTATTTGCTAAGGCTTAGTGGGCTTTTCCATTTCAAGAATGTGCATAGAGTCAGCCTTTAAGAAAATCTATAATTTTTATATACAAAACAGCAAGGGATTTTTTGATCAGGGACTTTTACTACAGTAAATATTGTAAAACATAATAAAATATCAGTCACAGACATTTTATTGCTAGATTTAATCCAACTATAATAAGTGTTTGAGCCCTTGTGAGAGTATTTTTTGTTGGAAACTAATCAATGAAATTGCGTTGTTCTGTTTTGACTTTCCCAACAAAATAAATCACCAGAGGTGTCACACACACAGTTTGGCAGCTCCTGTCTGGATGCATGCCACTAGAACTGAATAAATCAAGAATCACTGCTCAAAGTTATAATAATAATGATTTGCAGGCATTTATTTTCTAATTTCTTCCTCACCTGAGTGACTCTTTGCTGGCTGGGCGGCTGGTTGGGCTGCGTGTTGGGCACGCGGGGAGTCGACACCGCTATGGGCCCTTTCTCCGGCTCTTTCACCCCTCCTCCCTCTGTGAGTGACAGCCACTTGGCGCGGGTCTTGGCGCTCTTGGGGGAGACAGGGGGAGGCCGAGTGGCCTCCTCAGGGATGTGAACTAGGGGAGGGGCCACCACTATCCTGGCTCCAGTGGGCGTGGCGGTGCCTTTGTTGGCTTGTACTGTGGGGTAAAGAGAGGAAGGCATCTCCTGCTCTCCTTCTCCTGCTGCTCCTTCATCTCCTAAATCCATCCCATCCATCCCCTCCTCCTCGTCTCGTGAGCTCTGGCTGCGGAGCTCCAGCGAGCGCTGCCTCCACTCTGACACCAGCTGCCGGGACCTCTGGGGGTCAAAGGGCACGTGGAAGGTCATGTGGCGCTGCGTGGTGGGCAGCTCGTCTGAGGGGGAGATGGGGCTGTTTCCATTTGCGACTCGGGGCAAGGTGTTGCTGAAGGTTACCATGGTTTCTTTACCCATGGGACCCCGGGTTGCAAGGAGCTCCACGTCTGCACTCGCTCGTTTGAGGGAGGCCAGCGACGCCTTCTCCCTCCTCACCTTACTGCGAGCCCCGGAGCCCAGCCCGGCCGCCAGCTCCTCTCTGCTCTCTGACACCCTGGGCGTCTTCCTGTACAGGGAGTCATGACTCCGCTGGCTCAGCACCCTCAGGCCGTCCTTCTGCTGAGCTTGGGCCAGTCTGTGCAAAGAGGGAGCATCTTCTTCTGATGCTTTGAAGTTTCCTACTGCATACACAGCCTGACACAGGGAGAAGAAACAAATGCATGTCAAAATAAAGTCTTGAAGCATGAAAATGTATTTTCTTTAATCTTTTGGAGGGAAAAAAACGGATATTCCTATTAGTGTGGAGCATGAACATAAATAGACATTTCTCCTTCTTCCCTCTGTTTAGACTGAGGTCAGCATGATTCACTCTCTTCCCCCTCTCTCAGAATTCATCCTTTAATGACAGGAGGAAAAGCTCCCCCCTTCTTAAAATGTAAAAGAGGAGAGAAAAGAGAGCGAGAGGAGGAGGAGAGCGTGGAAAATGGCAACGACAAGTTTTCTTAAAATGAAGTGTGAAATTGTTCCAGAGAATTCTTATCGGATTATTCATTCTCTCTCTCTTTCCCTCCGTAATAGAAAAGGCTATATATAGAGCCTGCCAAAAAAACTGCCAGGAGAGAAAAGTATGGAAAGCACACGGAGCGGAGAGGTGATTAAAAAAAGAAGCATTTGTTAGCACATGCTGTGATTGCGCTAAAATAACACAATGGGACAATCCAGTCAAAGCAAAACAACTAAACCACTTAATTAAAAACAAAAAAAACTGTTTGTGCGTATTTGGTCATTCCCAGCACGCTGCATGCTGACTGTTAACTACTCCCTGGGGACAAAACAAATCCCTAAATGCCTCTAAACATATGCTGGCACTCATTCACAAACAAAATCCCAAAATAGGAAATCCATTTCAAGAAATGTACACTTGTTCAAATGTCTTTCAGTCAATTGCATTAGCATAAAAGGTGTAATTATCTCGGAATGAGATTAATAAATGAGACCTTTTAATATATTTTGCCCACACATTTGAGTCTAATAGATCTTTTGCTCTTGTGCACTTTGTTTAACTCACCAGGTAGACTCCGATGCCGGCCCCTATGAGGTATCCCACATACACGTCTATCGGGTGACTGCGGTGTTGAGTTATCTGCGTCAGTCCGGCGAGGCCCGCCGCCATGCAGAACCCAAACACCAGCAGCGGCTTCAGCAACTTGGTCGTGCTGCTGATGCTGGCATTGAAATACATCTATGGAGAAAGAGGCACACATACAGTCATGGAAAAAATTATTAGACCATTGTTTTTTTCAATTTCGTGTTCATTTTAATGTCTGGTACATCTAAAGGTACACTTGTTTGGACCAATTTAATGATAACAACAATAATAGTTTAATTTAAGAGTTGATATCTAGCCGTTTTCCATGGTTTTCTTGATAATATCCAAAATCATTATCAAGAAAACCATGGAAAATGGCTAGATATCAGCTCTTAAATGAAACTCTGTATTAACTATTTTTGTTGTTATCATTATATTTGTCCAAACAAATGTACCTTCAGTTGCACCAGGTATCGGAATGAAAAAGAAATTGAAGAAAACAAGGGTGGTCTAATAATTTTTCCATGACTGTAAATATAATGCAAAAGACAGACAGCCAGACATATGGAGGCCTGGGCGGAAATGTCATTAAAGACATAAGAACAAGAGTTGACCTCAATATCGTACCTTTTAAGGAATATTTTGACAATTTGGGGGAAATTCACTTGCTGAGAGTTAAATGGAAAGATTCATACCACTCTCATGGCTACAGCCAGAAGCTGGTTAGCTTAGCTTAGCATGAAAAGGGGAAAAGGTTGTCTCTCTTTCTCTCTCTTTACGCCTTCTTCCACTCTTTTCTTTAAGCTAACTGTGTCCTTGCAGTGCTATGAAAAATGAATAATAATATTACCCAAAATGACACTTTTATCCAACTACAACTACCACAATTCCAAAAAAGTTTGTACCATAAATAAAACAAAATGTGCTAAATTGCCAATCCTTTTTGACATATATTAAATTAAATACTGTACAGAGACTGTTTATTTAAATGTTTACACTGAGAAACTTCTGTTTTTTGTAAATTCTGTGCATTCTGTAACTCTGAATTTTATGCATATTTATGTGTTTTTATTTACATTTTATACATTTAAAAAAAAAATCAGTAGATAACATAATTTTACTTCCAATGCAACTGCAGATATTCAAAGAATTCACTTGAAATGACATTACATTGAAAAAGTAAAAAATATTATCGGATTAATTATGTAAATAACAGCATCTTAGTTAATCCTTAGAGCTGTTTTAAGAAACCTGTGTGCTGCATTAGAGGTAAGTGGGTCATTAAGATGAATGTTCTTTGACAGAAAAACTGTGTGGGCAAGAAAGCGGGAAGGACATGAGAGGGGAGACGGGATATATTTATATATTTACATTGAAATTCTCTGCATGCACACTATATTTAGATTACATAAAGTGGAGGACAGCTGAGTGACAGAGAAGCAGGCTTTGCAAAAAAATATATCCATTTTAACAAGCTTGTCCACCAAGCAGTGAGCATAAAAATGCAACTTTTCTTGAAGCAAGAATCTGTCAGAAGGCTGACATTTCATTTATTTATTTATTTCCAATGCAATTCAGGTTTTTGTCTACTTTGTCATGTGATTTCAGCAAATGTCTAAAACAAAGTTATGTGTGAAGAGAAGATACAGAGACATGTGGAAGGATATGGTTTGTCTTGTAAGACTGAATACATGAAATATATGCTTTTAATGTGGCGGGCAGTGGTGAAGAAAAAAATTATCTGATAGCAGTGTTAATGGGCTGCTTCTTAAATTTGCAGAGATAAAACAACATGTTGTAACTCTAGCAACCAAAAACAGCTGCTTTCCTCCTCCTGCCTTTTTTGTCTCTCATCAGAAATCGGTCTGGTGAGCTTTAATGAGCACACTCTGGGCTCAGTGAGGCAGCAGTGATATGGCCAGTGGCTCGAATCTCCATTGGTGGAGGAGGGTGTATGTGTGTAGGAGGGTGTTACCTCATGGGAAAATGACATTGCTACTTTGCTGTACAGTTCACATACTGTTGCTGTCAGCACTGGACAAGAGAATGGCAAAAAAAAAGAAGCTGCTGTCAATATGCACTAGGATGTAACAGGAAGCTGACCTGAAAAGACAGTTGCTTTTATTTTTTTAAATGTGAGATCTGAACGTCTCTCTGGCCCCCGGGGGGTTCTGTAGTCTGAAATCTCCCAGTGAGTAAACACCATGTTGCAATTGTGATTTATGTACAAAGTGACAGCGATTTCATTCCAGCTTGAAATCCTCTGATATGGTAAGTAATCTTATGTTGCCAGCAGCAACATTCGTTAAGAATAAGCAGAGGAACATTATCGAGAATGCAGATAATTGAAATGATAAGCTGTCAACTGTACAAACTCAGAAAAATTCTATGGGTAGATAAAATGCAGCGGAGGATTTTCAACCAAAAAACAAAAAACAAAAAAGGGGTTAAGTACTTTAAAGTGGATAAACTGTTCATAAGAGAGACACCTAGTCATAAGTGCTTACCGAGATATAGACAGCAGCGAAGCCGGAGAGCGTTGCATGCTGGGAAGGAAATGTTTTCCTGAGGGAAGAAAGGCGGAGAGTTAGGTGTGAAAGAGTGAAAGCAGAGAGACAAAGAGATTTATGTTTGAGTGGGTTCTGAGTGTGTTTATTGCCTCTTAAATAAACCTGAATAAAGCTGCTTGTGATGTCTGGCTCGTATTTGACATTAAAACCTGTGTGACTGTCTAACTGTGTGTTTGTCAAAGTGAGAGAGCGTCCTTGGATGTGAGCATTAATAAACACAAACAGAATACCACCAGGGCATTAGTGGGAACATTAGAGGAGAGTGAATGAGCTAAGGTCAAAGCCACTAATTTGGAGTTTAGAAAAACTGAATCGTGAAGCTCATTTAATTTGCCTTACCGAGGCACTGAGTGTGTTTATCCTTGTGTTTACTTCTCCCACTTATTCACGGCTCACCCTGTATGTGTGTGTGTGTGTGTGTGTGTGTGTGTGTGTGTGTTTGTGTGTGTGTGTGTGGGATGGTTGAGTGTTCTGCTATCTTTGTGAAGACCGATCTGAGTATTAGAACTTTTATGTAACTTTTCCGCATTAAAACGTGGAAAAATGACTTATTGGGGTTTTTTTTGCTTACATTTTCTGTACAATTCTACAATTCATTCAGTCATTTAGCAGACGCTTTTATCCAAAGCGACATACATTTGAGAGTAAATGCAACACAATCAAAGATGAAGTCAAGAAACATAGCAAGAGTAAGTGCCGTGGGTTAAGTTTGAGTCCATTAGGATGTAAGTGCTTTTAGGTCGCGCAAGCAGTTAGTGCGATATTTATCGTTGTCATCTGTGTAGATCGAGTATGAAGGTGGTCAGTAAAGAGTTGGGTCTTCAGTCTCTTTCTAATGAAATGAAAATGTCAGTGGCTTTATATCCTGTGCAGGCCTCAGTATTGTATTTGTCCATCAGAAGCTGTCTTAATTACATTTTCATTTAGGTTTAAGCCACATTTTTGCACTTTTCCTGGATTGTTTTTAACCATATTTCCAAACCGAATGATGGATTTTAGTCATCAGTAGTCTGGATCTAGAGTTAACTGTAAGTGGCAGCTTGACTTTCAGTCCCTCCAGGACGTCCTTTGTCTGCTGAACAGCATCAGAGAAGCATCTACGGATAATTCGGCTCCTGATAAAAACATCCTGAACACTGAAGGACGCCTTATCATGAGTAGCTGACTGCAAATGACAACTCCCATGATCCCCCGCTAATTCACAACGTCACCAACATTTTTTTTAATTGCTTTGAAGAACAAACCCTTAGCAACAGAAAATCAGTGCATTTCTGAGTCTATAAAGGTCTATTTGAGGGTCAAGACTTGGCTTTAGGCTTCAGGCTAGAATAACTTTGATGTCAGGTTTATGTCAATTGTTAGGTTAGGTATTATGTTGTAATTATTAAATCAATAGTTTGACATTTTGGGAAATCTGCTTAATTGCTTTCTTGCCCAGAGCTAGATGAGAAGATTGATACCACTCTCATATCTGTTCATTCAATATAAGGCTACAGTGAGCGGCCAGTTAGCTTAGCCTAGCTTAGCATCACGGCTGGGAACAAGGAAACAGTTAGCTAGGCTCTGTTTGACAATACATCTTGTTATATGTGAGGGACTGGTTTTGCAATATAGTGGTATTGACAATAACTGTGCTACTTAAAACAATTAAATACTGATATTATGTTAGTAATATACAAGTGATAATATTGTGTAATTAATCCAGCGGCTCTATAATATGTCATATAATGTCTCCCCATTTAGTAGCTCATTCATTATCCATTAAGTGTAATTTTTCTTTTTGAGTGCTTTTGTAGAGTTACAAATCGTATCTCCACCTCCCTTCACTTGATTATGAGTGTAATTAATAAAAATAAAAAAACAGACAAAACGCACACTTAAGAAAGCATTTTTCTTTCAGAATATTCTATAGATATGACAATAATATCATTGTTGTGAACTCTTTTGACTACCACAATTATGCACTGAAAACCTGATATTGTGACAGTCCTTGTGCAAGGCTATTTTTGTTGCCTGGGTGCAATAGGTTCCTTGAGTCTCTGCTGTTTTCCTATGAACCACTTATAAAAATGCTAATTGTAATTTTTACACATAATTTTTTGTCCGGATTAAGCTAACCAACTGCTGGCTCCAGCCTTATCTTAATATATGAGAGTGGTGTCAATCTTCCCATCTGACTCCATGCCAGAAAGCGAGTAAGCGTATTATCCAAACTATTCCTTTGAGGTTAGGTTTCAGAGCTCGGGAATGCATTATGTAAATATGGGTCCTCACAAGCATTGAAGTACAAACATGTGTGCGTTTGTACTACTAGGATAATCCCTATATCAGCTATATTTAGCTGTAATCTTTTCTGTCTGTATGCACTTATTATGCCTGTCTAATACCCATATGCTGTAGCTTGTTTGTCTGACCTCTGTCTGTTTGTTACACTCAGCGCTGCTAAGGAGTTTCTTCAGACTTCAGCTACACAACACCTGCAGATGAGACGCTACAGCTGGGAACAATGACAATTTGTAAGGGCCCTTTAAGTCTTGTTGTACAAATAAACACTTAACTTCACTACAGAGTATTATTATTAATGAGCAAATAGTGTGTTATTCAGAAAATCCAAACTGTAGCAACAATTTTACTCCTGTGCTATTTTAATCTCCTGTAATCCTCTTCAAATGCAAATTAGTTTTGATGACTCGTCGTCTTAGTTTGCATACGCACTCCTGCAAGATAGCAAATACAGTATACTGTGCAACTACTGTAAATCCATTCATCATTGTAACTAGTATTTTCTGATAAAGAATACATTTATATGAGCAGAACGTCAATATGTAGCATGTTTTAAATGGTTTTGTGTATCAACTAGCATGGGAGCAGCCTGCTTTGGTGATAAGAAGCTAAAACTAATATGCTGCAATAAATGCACTGTATATCTGTGCATTTTCATATACAGTCATGGAAAAATTCTTAGACCATTTTTTCCCTTCAATACCTTGTTCATTTTAATGTCAAGTACATTTGTTTAGACAAATATAATGATAACAACAAAAATAGCTCATAAGAGTTTAATTTAAGAGCTGATATCTAGCCATTTTCCATGGTTTTCTTGATAAAAAACAAAATCATTATCAAGAAAACCATGGCAAATGGCTAGATATCAACTCTTAAATTAAACTCCTATGAGCTATTTTTGTTGTTATTATATTTGTCCGACAAGTGTATATTTAGTTGTACCAGGCATTAAAATGAACAAGAAATGGAAGAAAACAAGGTTGGTCTAATATTTTTTTCCATGAAAGTAGCCTATGCAGACTTTCTGCATGTCCACGACTCTCTACATGTATTTCTGTCTTACCTAGCTGACATGATGGCATACTGGTCCTTCCCCATGCAGATGTCCCGTGTGATGTAGGCATTATTGTCACATGACACTCCCGGGGCCGTGTAATTGGGCTGGCAGACGGTGAGAAAGAAAGGGGCGTGGTAACCAGTCGCTAACTGGATGACATCTGTCACCAGGGCTGTTGCCAGGAGACCGAACACATGAACACCTGAGGGAGAGACAGAGATAGAGATAGCAAGGCGGCCTTGGTAGATGAACTAAAAGCCCCTGGTGATTGCTTCACTGAGCTGTTCATTTATGAACACCTGCAGAGAAAAAAAAAAACGAAAAAAAAAAAAAACGGTACTGAATTTGCTCCAACAACCTGAAGTGACACCACGAGTCTTCAGTTTATGTCGCAAGCTTTTTCCGCAGACACTGAAATTTGGCAAGGTGAATTAATTACTGTTTTCACTTCAAAGCTCAAAGTATGCCTCAAGATATTTCCCATGGAGCATTATATCCTGCCTATTACTTCTCAAGTCACCCTTCATTTAATGCATGTAATTAGCTTATTTCCCTACTCTAAAAAGTGGCATCATGTTGGAGGCTCAGCAGGTAAATGGAGCAATTTGTTAGAGCCAAAACTGATTTCCATCTTATAAACAACAGCAGTTCATTCTCTACTACTGTCAGCAGGCAGTTCTTAACAACTTAAGAGTCTGTTTACAGCCAAATGTGAACGACACCTGGACTGAACTTTAAAAGATTAGTCCTCTGTATTGATAGCCAAGTGCCAAATAAGTTGCCAATTAACTTCTTGCATGAGGAAGGATAATGTCAAGTAGCTTTATACATATTTCTCTGAAGCAAATCTCCTGTCCCCTCCCATCAGGACCAAGCACAGAACCTGGGGCGACAGAGCTTTCTGTAAAGCCGGCCCCTCCCTCTGGAACTCCCTCCCAAAAAACATAAGGAATGCTTACATCCACCCACCTTCAAAAAACTTGTCAAAACTCATCTGTTCACAACTGCTTTTAATGTATAACCAATACTGTTGGTTTTAATTGTTTATTTGTAACTGCATTTTCACTGTGTTTTAACTGTAAAGTGCCTTTGAGTACCATGTAAAGCCTTCTATACATAAAATGTATTATTACTATTATTATTATTATCATTACCCCAAATATTTCAAACTATTTTCTAGCCTAGAGTTTGTATATCCATTACGGTTTATGTGATCACCTGTCAATGGCATCATACCCCCTTTGCACATGCACCATCATTGTATATATCTGCCAGAAGCTTTCATATATTGAATTTTCATCCAGTTTTAAGGCACAATTTTAGAATACTTTTTTTTATCTTAACCAAATTAAAGATTTTAGTCATTGGATTTCTGGATATTAAGTAAGCAGAGAAACAAGCTGGGCTGTCAAAGATTTTTTTAAATTAGTTTTTTTACATGAAACTGTATTATTCAGTGTTTTTACTGGTTTTAATAACCAAGTCTGTTTGTTTTGGAGAGGAGGAGACCTCTAGAGATAATTCAGCTTCTGGTAAAAACCTCTTGAACGACGAACACTGAAGGAATCCTAATGCGGAGAAGCTGCCTGCAGCTGTACAGGCTGCAGCTGGACCATATTAAAAACTCTTTTGTTATTGTTTTGATTGACAGATCCCTAGCGGGAGAAAATGACATATTGTGCATTTAACTACCACAGTTTGACTGTTTGGACATTAAAACCTGAGAAAAAATGAGCAATTAAAAACAAAGCAAAGTAAAGCTTCAAATGATTTAAAAAAATGGTTTAACTGAAAAATACCCCAAACAAAATAGATCAATGGAAACACATTTGAGCCTGAACACGACCTTTGTACCAATAACTTAACTACACCTCATCAGGAATCACTGCAGTGAGGTGATTGTTCTAGATCATTTTCATTACTGATAGGAAAAGCATCTATGGGAAAATAATGCTCTTTGACAAACCATGCAGTAATGAGTCTCTGTAAAAGATGGACCCTGAGGCAAGCTACACCACAACTATTGCTATGTCCATAGCAACAGCCACGTATCGTCCAAAAACCCCCCCAAAAGGATTGTTAATCCGACGTACCGACGAAGCGTACGGTTCTGCGTAGGAAGGAGTTGAAGCTGCAGCCTCCAGCGTTGATGCTGCTCTCTGACTTGGGACATGTCTTCAGTTTGGACTGCAAACAGTACATGAGGCCCTCCCCCATCATGATCTACAGACACGGGGAGAGAAGTCGGTAAGATGAGGTGAGAAAAAACCTCTCTGTCGTACAGTACAAAGAGTAAGGCACAGAACCAGAAAGGGAAGAGACAGAACGAGAAAAGAATCAAAGGGAAAAGGGTAAAAGTGCTATTAATGTCAAATATCGGTTTGTGTGATTGTGATCTACGGTGAGAGAGAGCTACAGAGGGACAATGGAGGCAAGGTGCTATCGAATAGTGATCACTTCCAATCTGAGTGATAGATGAGTGTTGGAGAGCTCTGTTCGTTTCCATGCTGCTGATGGATTAGCGGTGTGTGCGTCTGAGTGTGTGTATTGATTGGGGAGGCCTGTGGCGTGTTTGATGGTGTGTATTGGAATGTCAGGTGTGTATTTATCAATGTGTCCATTGATTCTGCATTTCTGAGGGGAGATTGAATTTGCTTTGTGAGTGCAGCAGGAGCTGTACGTTTGCATATTTCAGTGATCTATGTATTTGTCTGTACACATTCTGTGTGATGTGTTTGTGTGTGTGTGTGTGTGTGTGTGTGTGAAGAACTCGCAAACACAAACCCCTAAACCCCAAGAAACATTAAAGCCCTGGTCCTCTGAGACAAGATTTATCCTTCTGAATACAACATGGAAAAGATTTTGTTCTTGTAAAGCTTCACTAGTCGAGAATTTTGCATTTGGATCAAATGTTGCTCAGTGACAAACCCACTGGGAGTTATTAGTCAAAAAGCTTTTGAGCTTTAGGTGGTACAGACTGCAAATTCTGCTCTCACAGTCCAGTTTTAAGCAAGTAGTGAAAAAAGGATCTGATAAACCAAATGTACGCAAAATGCTTAGCAACAAATGGAAATGTTTGTGACCAATGAAGCAAATCAAAGACTAAGGACTTGATGAAGACCAAAACTGAGCTTAAAAGGAAAGCGGATTTTCAGCTTCATTTATTAATTATAGAAGTCACGATTATACTTCTTAAAAGAGGAATGATTTCCAGTAAAAATGATACAGTGAAACTGAAAGGTCAGATGAAGCTAGGGATGCATTTTGTTTCTCTTAAAGTGGTGTTAGGTAGGTATTTTAGGTCAGTTAAGATGAAATAGACAAAGCAGCATGATGTCACCCACTGGTCTGAGGACTCGACTTGAAGCCTTGAAATGTGCATTTTGGATCATATTTGGAGAAGAGGGTGGAGCTGGGAGAGAGCAAGGGGTGGATGTGACTGACAAGGTAGTCAGTTTTACTCTAAATAGGACCATAATATAAAAAACAACATCACTCTGTGTTGTAGAAGACTTTAAACTTACAGCTGAGACCATAAACGTATTAGGAACTTAGGAAAATGTCTACTGAGGTAATACACCAAGTGAGAAGTAGGGTCATTTTTCTTACAGAGTTCCATACAGTTGGACTTCTTTTTGTGGCCAGTGGAGTCACCCCCTGCTGGCTATTTGAAAAAACAAATTCTGCAATGGCTTCACTTTAAACTAGTGGAATTTAAACTTACATTCATCAATAATTCTTTATCTTTATAAACCTATAGAATAATCTATAACACCTTTTAAAACAGAATAATTTCTGGTAGAATGCCATAATTTCTGGGATGCCTCTTGCTTTGCTGCATATTATGTGTTATTTGTATAAATCTATGTAGAAGAAGAAGCTGTTCTTCAGTTCTGACTCACTCTGGTAATTAAAACAGTAAAATCAAAGCTAGAACTACTAGGTTTCAAATATGCATATACTATAGGTATCCATTCACTATGGCTATGCTGTGACTGTGTGTACATTAAAACAGGAAGTTGAGTGGTTTGATGTGATATCAAAGAAATTTTGTGAATACATAAATTACCATGTAAAAATCCATCTTCGAGTAAATTTAGGAGCATATTTACGTAATTTTGAGAGACTTTGGTACTTGGTTCAGAAGATATAAGCCACACGAACTTCACCACCTTAAAACTTCCTGTCAACACTTAAAAGAGCTGTTGTGTTCCTCCAAGTCTGGGTCACAAGAAAAAAAAGACAAATTTATTGTAAAAAATGTAAGTTTTGCTGAAACTTCCCTTCATTTTTCAGGAAAGTTTCTTTCTCCTCCAACAATTCTCACGTGTGTGTTGATGTGATCTCAATGAGATTTTGTGAATACATAAATTAACATGTAAAAATCCATCTTCGAGTAAATTTAGGAGCATATTTACGTAATTTTGAGAGACTTTGGTACTTGGTTCAGAAGACATAAGCCACATGAACTTCACCACCTTAAAACTTCCTGTCAACACTTTACATTTCATGTAAAAAATTTAAGTTTTGCTCAAACTTCCCTTCATTTTTCAGGAAAGTTTCTTTAATTTCTGCCAACAATCCTCACGTGTGTGTGTGTGTGTGTGTGTGTGTGTGATGGACTTACGGACGCTGCAGGACCAGCGAAGGCCAAGCTCAGCAGCATCAGCAGAGGGATGAGCTCATCGCCCGTCTCAACGTAGGGCATGGAGAGGTCGCGGTCATGGCAACGGAAGCCCACCATCGCGGGGGACAGCACATCTGTCAGCTCCAGGAAGTACAGGGACACCAAGGAGGACAGGACGATCGGGAGCTGGACGGTCATGCCATGTGCACGTACACACACGTACATACACGCCCACCACACACACACACACACGTACATACACGCCCACCACACACACACACACACACACACACGTACGCACAGACGCCCGCCACACGCAGCGACAAGGACAAAAGAAAAAGAGTGACTCGCATTTAATATTTGCTTGGAAAGAGGTGATTCATCCAGTGTTTTATCTCAACAACTAAGACACATCATCAAGCACACACAAGGGACGAGAAGAAAGTGATGACACCAGAATATTTGCTTTTGAAAAACATCTAACTTTCAGTAGAGGTCAGACGCACCCTGATGCAATGAACATAAAAAACAGCTCCTGGTCTGACAGCAGAAAAGAGTGATTCAGCTAGTGATCGATGCAGTAATGTAGTGAGTCATGTCGAACAAGCACTGATATATAACAACGCTGATTCATCAATACATACCTCTACAAAATAAAAGCATGGCAGCAGCGTCATGCTGTCTTTTGGCGGTTTCTTCTTGGCTTTGTTTTTGGGGGATGTCATCTTGGGGTGGGACCAGTCACAGCCTGTTGGGATAGCAGATTGCAAAAAGATGTTAGAGAGGAGGCCTCAGAGCGCTTTCAAGGGTTTCTATAATCAATATTTCTGAAAGAATCAAAAAGATGTTCTAACTTCTGCCAGGCATGGACTTACAGTATTTGATGAATGAAATATACTGAAGGTTCAAAAGGTTTTCAAAGGCTGGCTAAGCCTGAAAGGGTTTATAGTGCACAAATTAAAATGCATTAGTCCGAAGAATGTGATGTCTTGTTGGTGAAATGTTTTAGTGTTTGTTGGTGAGGAGCAATGTTGCAAACTGGAACAGGCAAACAAACAAGTTTATTAAGATGCTGCACATGCTGGAGAGTCATGGTGAAATCTACAAACGGAAATATTAAATTCCAAATCAAAAGGAAGCTTTTAACTTCCAAATGGTTTTTACACACTTAATTTATCTTCCTCACAAGCTCGTAAACATGCACACACGCGGCCGCCATCAGTAACCTGTAGGCGATCAGAAGGCCTCAGAGAGAAGCAAGAGCCAAGGGCCCGCATGGAAAACTAAACAGAGTTAAATATTCACAGCTCTCCCTACAGCTCCATATCCTTCTCCTTTCTGCCGTCCTTATATCTCTACATCTGTCCTCTACACATTTCCTTCCATCTCGCTCAGTCAATCTCACCCTCTTTACCTCTCCCACCAATCTGTGTCCCATTTCACTTATTGCTTTCACAATCACCTGCCATCTATCCCTTCCTCTTCCTCTTCCTGCCAAACGGCCTCCAATTTACCAACAATTTTCTCTTGACTTCTCCCTTTCTTCCTCTGTATCACCTCTGGTTCACCCTCCTTTTTTCTAACAACTTCCTCGCCTCCTCCTAATATCTCAGTTAGCTTTTGTTGGGTCAGTAATTACTTTTTAATATAAATTGCTTGCTAGACAATATGATGAATGGTCCAATGTGGATTTGCTCAAAAAAGCCTCAGGTGTGTCACTCTGCTGCATATTGTGCCACTGTGCCCCGCTGAGCCAACTAAAATGATTCGCACTATTTAGAATGAGTTTCAGTGGAGAGTTTTGGTCCTCTAATATTGTGTAAATGACATTTTAGGCTTGCAATTTTCCATTTCTGGGGCACAAATTGACACATTTAAAGGGCCAGGCCACCCCCAAATAAAAAAAAATGCACCTTCTTTTCTCATACCTGTAGTGCTGTTTTTTATTACAGTTATTTTGGTGTGAGATGCCAAATGTTGGATATATCAGCTGTAGAGATGTCTGCTTTCTCTTGAATATAATTACATAACATTACATTACATTACATTACATTACATGTCATTTAGCAGACGCTTTTGTCCAAAGCGACTTACAATAAGTGCATTCAACCTGATGGTACTAGACATAGACCACAGGAATCAAGTAAGTACATAACTTTAAGAGCTAACTGTCATTGCTAAGGAGTGCTATATGTTAAAGAAGAAAAGAAGAGAAAAGAATAAGAGTTTTTTTTTTTTTTTTAGTATATCTGTTAGGTGACCATGACTTAACCGAGGTATTGTTGGAAGAGATAGGTCTTCAGCCTGCGGCGGAAGATGTCCAGGCTGTCTGAGGTCCTGATGTCGGTGGGGAGCTCGTTCCACCATTTGGGAGCCAGGACAGAGAAAAGTCTGGAAGTGGTTTTGAGGCGAGTTGACCCACACAGGGTGGGAGTCGTCAGCTGTTTGGCTGATGCAGAGCGTAGAGGACGGGCAGGGGTGTAGAGTTTGACAAGGTCCTGGATGTAAGTAGGACCTGAACCGTTAGCAGCAGAGTACGCCAGAGCTAGAGTCTTGAAGCGTATCCGCGCAGCCACTGGTAGCCAGTGCAGGGAGCGGAGGAGGGGTGTTGTGTGTGAAAATTTGGGAAGATTGAAGACCAATCGAGCAGCTGCATTCTGGATGAATGCACTACATGGCACTCAAAGAGTCCAAAAAGCTACAAAAACTAAACAGCAATGTTTCTTTCTAGAAATCATGACCCAGTAACTCAAGATAGTCTAGTAAAGTATCTTTTTATTGTATTATCTTGAGTACCCGGTCATCTCCCACACTCTGCAACTCACACCGAAACTGTCTAGATTGATAAATAGCACTACGAGTAACAGGAATATAATGTTTTTTTGATTTTGGGATGATCTGTCCTTTTAATGCTGATTGAATATGATAACAACAAAATCTGCTGATCTGAGGCTTCAATCTAAAAATACTTTCCTTCAAGAAAACTCATATTGGCTAAAAGCTGTCTAGGCATCTCTACCTCTCCGCCTTTTTCATCTTCCGTCTCTCCGGTTTATTGTCGTTTCCTCTGTGTTTGCTTAGCTTTGCTTATTTCTCTCTTGCTGGCACTTTCTCTCCACTGTTTTGTCTTTTTTTATCTGTCTACAAATCCCTGTCTCTGCTTTTTCGGCCTTTCTACACCTTCCCTTCTCTCGCCATCTGTCCTTCCGTCTTAACACCTCTCTCGCTCCCTCTTTCTACCTCTACACCCTTTCTATTTATCTCCATCCTCCTTTCTCTGTTTCTGTCTCTCTCACTCGTTCTCTCCTAGATAAGAGGGCCCTGACCCTGAGGCAGTGTAAGGCACAGAGAATCAAAGACTTCTACAGTCTAATTTCCATGACCGCTAGAAATGAAGGGGAAAGGAGAAGGAAAGGAAGGGAGAGGAGAGGAGAGGAAAGGAAAATAGGAGAGGACTGGGGACAAGATAAGCGGAGATCAAAGGACATAAAGAAAAAGAATGATAGTAGAGTGTAGCTCCAGTTTGTATATATGTGTATGTCTGGTAGTGGTGATGGGGGGAGAGGGGGAGTGAGGATCAGACACAGGGAAGATATTGGGATGGATGGATTCCAGTGTAGCTGAAAGCAGCTTAGGAAGACGCTGGGACCTGGGTCTCACTCTTCAGCCGCTTGGTCTCAGTGACCTACTCCAGTCAGCACTTAAACCTCACCCCAACACACACACACGCACACGCACACACACACACACACACACACACACACACACACACACAGACGGAATGAGCCTCTTTACTGAAGAAAGAGGCCCGTTTATCTGTCACACCAGCATTTGTCCTCTGGGGCATGGCGTGTGTGTGTATGTGTGTGTGTGTGTGTGTGTGTGTGTGTGTGTGTGTGTGTGTGTGACTGCAAAATATGTATGCTGTGCTCTTGCAAACATCCTAACAGTGTTTGCATGTGTGTATAGTCTAAGCAATGCACATCACATCTGTGTGTGTGTGAACGAGGTGGGTTGTATAGCCTGCGGTGGACAGGAACAGTCTGTCAGTCTGTCAGACGGCGAGGAAGATACAAGACTCAGTGACCACTGACAGGGGAGTGGGAGTGGAGGTGTTACAGACCGACCAGTACAGTATGGTATAGCACAGTAAAGGCAATCTGTTTTTTGAACGTCAGGCTAGAGTACAATATAATATGCAGATAAAATTAAAGGTGTGCAATGCAGGGTTTTCCTATAGACGCATACGGAAGTAATCCCTCTTAATCGTGTGGTGGAGACTGTATTTGCAGAGAGCCTGCCCTCTGCCTGCATTTCTCTTTTCTTCTCATTTTGCTGTGTTCAGGCATGTTACTGGGCGTCACACTTTGGGCACAAAGCTACAAAAATATCGGACACAGTGCCAGAAAAACATTAATATAGTGGGGTGAAGAGAGTGAGTCTGGGGTTTACTTTTACTTTCATTGAGCCAGGGAGGAAGGGCCAAATTTGTTGTTTACAAACAATAAGTGAAAATTCCTGCATAATATGCCTTTAAGAAAAAAAAAACAATGTCTAGTGTCTCTGCAAGGTGTTTTCTGAAAATGTGTAAGTGCATTGATTCTTTGAGTGTCTACTGGAGTGGTTAACATCAATCTTCACCAACAACTAGAATGAATCCCTTATTTGATGTTTTCATGATGGTTTGTGAATGCTGTGGAACATGCTGCTCTAAAGTCCTCCCATAGGTGTTCAGCTGAGCTGAGTTCTGGTGACTACTATATGATTCACATCATGTTCAGACTCATTAAACCATTCAGTGACCCCTCGTGCCCTGTTGGAGAGCATCCATCTTTGTTCAGTTCCTCGGCTCACTTATTATGGTTTTCCCTGTACTTTATGTCATATATACTTCAGTATATACAGTATAACACTGTATGAAATAGAGTTAAAGGATTAGACAATTAATGAGTTAAACACATAATCCACAGCTATTTTGATACACATTTAAGGCAAGACATTACCCAGTTTTTGGTCCTCAGTTGTGCAGATTTGTTGCTTTTCTTTGTGTTATGTCATAGTAAATTTGATATCTTTGGGATTTTATATTTTTTATTTTGCGACAACTTAAAAGCAACTGAACAGTCAATTAATCGAGAAAATCATTGGCAGATAAATCAATGCTGAAAATAATTGAGTTGCAGCCTCAGTGTGAAACAATAGTGTTTTAACTTAAAGGGGCTATAGAATGATTTAAAGGAGACGTCCATCACATACATTTATTATGCTTACTGTGTATTTTGATGAACAAGGAAAATGTTTCTTTAGCTTTAAGTTATGATCTCAGATTTTCACTGAAATAAGTGTCTGTTAAGTCATTGCCAAATGAGGTAACACAATAGTGACTCAGCCTATGGCCAATCAATAAAAGCTCTTGCATTTGCAGTATGAAGAACCATGTATCTGTGGTGATATTCCAGAGAAAAATCACAAGCAGAGCACAGTTAGAGATTGTTTTCCATCACTTGGTCCGCCAGAGAAGTTAGGCGGAGTTAACGCAACAGAGTCGCTCTTAAACTCAGTTGTGTGTGAAATGACATAATGATTTGACTCTGTGATGATAAAACTTAACGATAAAACTAAAAAACAAATGAGAATTAGATAAAAGAAAAAAATACACCTGCTATTAGTGTTTTTTTTCCCACAGGTGTTGCCAAAGAACTAAACAAAAAAAAATTATTTAACTAACTGTTCCGCAAATTTTAAATAGCATATGTGATGGTTGAATTCTGGTTAAAATGTTCTTAAAAATGTAAGTTTTGTTCCTTTTCTTTTAGGAACGACAGTTTTTATTTAATTATTAAGTAAAAGTGACCTAAAAAGTGTCCTATTTTAGGAAATATCGGACACAGTGCCCATAAAACATAAATATAGTGGGGTGAAACGTATATCTTTGAATTTTTTTTCTTTAACTTACTGTTCACCATATTTTAAATAGCGTGTGTGATGGTTGAATTCTGGTTAAAATGTTCTAAAAAAATCTAAGTTTTGTTCTTTTTCTTTTAGGAATGCCATAGTTTTTATTTAATTATTAAGTAAAAATGACCAAAAAAGTGTCCCATTTTTATAATATTACTATGAATTTTAATTATGTCCTATTTGCTATAACAAATGTTATGTATTTTCCTATATTTATGATATAACCATATTGTATGGTATTGTATATTATCATATTGCATGATATAGCACAGCACTGATATAGATCCATGTTGCCTCCCAACAGGCCGTTGATTGAACATTAAAATCAGAAAACACGTTGTAAAGTTGTTGTTTCTCATTATGACCCACAGCTAACAAACATAAACTTCAAAATGAAACAATGAGGTGACTATAAAGTGTAACAGTACAGTATATCCATTTTCCATTCACAGTGTACTCATCCATCAATAAAGTTACAGTGCTTGCTGCAAAGCCATGTCCACTGCAGGGGCCTTAACAGCCACAGAGACATAAAGGGCCATATGCTCCACTTAATGTGCAGCGGGGTTTACACAACTTAGCACACCTATTTTTATTTTATTTCTTCAAGAAAAAGCTCCACCATCATTTTAAGCTCTAATCTAATATACATTCAACAAAATGTAAAACATGGTAATGGTGGTTGCATATTTCCAGGAGGGAAAACATGTTTTTCTGAACATGCATTTTGTTTTAACTGCAGTTTCCTCCAACTGGAGGTTACAGTTTTGTAGCTACTTTATTTGAAAAAAACAAAAAACAAACACACAATAAAGAAACACAATACCATACAGGCTATTGATAACATAGCTGTTACTCCACCACAAGCAGAAATAAGCAGATTGCGTATGAGATCATCAATTATGAACGTGAAAACCATGTGCTGATTTCTCCCTGCTCGCCTCTCTCAGCTCGTGCCAGGAGGAGCGCTAGGATGCTGGGGAGATGCATGCATGCAGTGGGGAGAAGAGAGCCACACAATGCTACCGGACAGCCCGAGCACTCACCTCTGTCCCGGGGGCTCCGCGAATTCACCGAGTCCCGTCGCCCCCTTCCCCCCCGGCGTGGTCGTGCGTGCTGCTCCAGTTTTGCGGTGCACCGTCCCCTTTAATCCATCTCCGGCGTCTCCAGAGTCACCCCGAAATCCAAAAACACCCCCTACTAATATTCAGAGAGCGCTCCTCCGGTGTGAAGCTATTCTGGGATCACTAAAAGGAGACTGGGAGAATGAGGTTGGATGGGAGTAAGTGGGGAGACCTACAGAGGAGGAGCAGTGATGGCGAGAGGAGAGGAGAGGAGAGGAGGAGAGGAGAGGAGAGGAGAGAGGAGCTGATGGTGGAAAAGTCCAATTTGCGGCACTTGCTGGTAACGCGTTCCTCCTTTCTATTTCCTGCCTTTGGAGAAGTGAGAGATTCACGTGCGTCCACCCGGTTCTCCTTTTTCTCACTTGCACCTGCAAGTTTTCTTATTCCACAGAATACATAGAACGAATCAATTTGAAATTCCAAAAAAAAGAAGAAGCTTATTTTCTATGCAAAGCATCCGTCACACGGTTTTCGGGTACGCAGTCAGCTTCACAGTGCGCACATACACACACAAAGGCATGGGGGGCGAGCAGGGTTGTGGAGGAGGATGGAGGAGGAGGAGGAGGAGGGGGGTGTACAGGGGGAGGAGAGAGTGTGGTGTGTGCGCTTATGGTGGGGGGAGGAGACAGTCTGGTCCACACTTCTCTCTTCCCTTTCCCTGCTGAATTCCTGTTTCGGGGCGACCAAGACAAAGGGGTTGGATTTTTGGAATATGTGTGTGAGTAAACGCGGCCTGTGCGCATGTGTGCGTAAAAGCGAGGGGGCGTTTTTTAGGAGATAACCTCTCATCTATAAACAGGAGCCAATTTCACTGTAATTATAATATTAGGCTCAGCATCAGACACGCCTTCTGCAAATAGCAGCACATTCGTTTGTTTTGACCCTCAACTTCTACACCTTCCCCGGGATGGTGGCTCAGATGTCTCTGCCTTTGTTTACTCTAGAGGGGTGTGGCAGCCGTCTGACCACTGCTGTGGTGCATTTGGATTCCTCCCGGAGGATCCGGTGCGGAGCCCGTGGACACGCGCACACGCATGCACCGTTTAATAGCCCCCCCAACATTCAAAGCACATTCACAGACACCTCTGCTGCTATTCACTGACTCATCATGAATGACATTGCGGCAATTAACATCAAAGAGTCGGCTGTGTGCACGTGTAGTGTTTGTGTGCACTCTTGTGGTTGTTGAGGATGTTCTCTCTAAGAGATCTATATCTTTTTTGCTCCCACAGTTATCAATTCTTAATGACGCTTTAAACTGATCCATTTAGCACCCACGTGTTTTTCTTCCTCTCTCTACATATTTTAAATCTCATCTGGTGTCAATCATTGTTAGAGCTGGGTGTTGTGGCACATTCAGGGACACTTGCAGCCTGTGTGTTAAAATCTGTGCAGACTAATTTTCCTGCTGACCAGCCTCCAATGGGTTTACACTCATTCATATATTTGCACACAGGAGCACCCCCTCCCACACCCACACCCCCACCCTCCCTCTCCCTCTCTCCTCTTTCCCTCTCTCTCTCTCTCTCAATCTCTGTCATTTGGCTCTGTGTCGCTGCTCGGTGCTAGATGAATGGGGGGTGCCCCATTTAGTGTTGATCCTGTCTCCGGTTGCCAGGGAGTTTCTCTGGTTCTCATGGGGTACTCCCTCAAATCCCGACTCCCCCCTCATCATTCCCTGCCCAGAGCCCCCCTACCCCGACAACATCACGCACACACACCGCCACCACCACCCCGCCAATAACACCCAGGGGCTGGTCACAGCTGGCAGGAGCTAATAAACTCATCACTCACAGAGCCTGGCTCCTATTTACCTACTAGACAAAGCACTATAGAGAGGGAGGGAGACATGTGAGGTGGAGGTGGATGAACACTCTGCTTCCCACAGACTACTCAACATGGTGGATTTGATCACTGTAACAGTACCTCCGAGATGCAGAAATCACCACAATTGTAGTTTTTTAAAATACAGAATTAGTGCATTATCAGCACTCTACACTATTAACCCCAGCTGGATGGTAATTGATAGCCAGAGGGATGTACATTGGGGATTCTTAAGTTTGATTAAAATTCTTCTTGAATGCTGTTCACACATGTGACCCAATTACCATACAGGCTGAGCAAAAGGCCGATCGTCTCCATTCGGATATGCGTGGCAACTAAACCCCCACAGACATCGATATTGGTCTGTCACAGACATATTGGTATCGGTGTTTATATTTTCAGATATTCACGAATATGAAGATCTTTTTTATAGTACATATAATGCTCGGGGTGATTTACAAATGGTGTCATAAAGCTGTTTTTAGAATGTATTATTATTTATTTAAATGGTCAGCTATTGGCTGATACTGAATGTGAAGTACTGATGTTTATTGAGCTATTTGAAAAATATATTTTCTTTAAAAAAATATATTTTTTATTTCTAGAATTGGTTGATATAACGATTAATAATGTTTAAAAAAATGCTTAAAAAAGCAAATCATTTTCAGCAATTGGCTGATACTAAACGTGAAGTACTGATGTTAATTTAGCTATTTAAAAAAGTTGTATTTATTTTCTAAGTTTTTATTTCTATAACTGGTTGATAGAATGTATAATAATGTTTCATTTTCAAATAAATGGTGTCATATTGCTGTTTTTTAATTTTAGTTTATTGTTTTTTAAATGGTCAGCAATTGGCTGATACTGAACGTGAAGTACTGATGTTAATTTAGCTATTCAAAAAATACCCTTTCTAAGTTTTTATTTCTAGAATTGGTTGATATAACGTTTAATAATGTTAAATAAATACTTTAAAAAGCAAATCATTGTCAGCAACTGGCTAATACTGATGTTAATTTAGCTATTTAAAAATGTTTTATTTATACTTTAAGGTTTTAATTTCTAGAATTGGTTGATATAATGTATAATAATGTTTCATTTTTATTTAATAAAGGTATTTGCTTCGGAAAGCAAATAAATAGTGTCATGTTTATTTTATTTTATTTTTTTTAAATGTCAGCAATTGGCTGATACTGAACATGAAGTGCTGATGTTAATTTATCTTTTTTTTTAAATTTATTTTCTAAATTTTAATTTCTAATATTGGTTGATATAATGTAAAATAATGATATATTTTTTAAATAAACCAATGGTATAAAACAGCCATTTTTACATAAAAAAATCTTTATTTAAATTGTCAGCAATTGGCTGATACTGAACGTGAAGTACTTATATGTATTTAGCTTTCAGTCTGTTCAGATTTTTTTTTGCTTAATAAAACAGTCTTCTGGGTGTCTTTGCATCGTCCTATGAGTACAAAATCTGTGCACAAGGTCTATTTTCATTTCAGGTAAAAAAAAAAAATCACTATGTAGGCTTTCATATCTGTAATCTGTGAGTACCGGTCTGGCTCTAGTGCAAACCATATGTAGACACCCACACATGCATGTCGTATCTGATGCATGCACACATGTACACGTGTATAGCACACACTTCACATGTGTGTTGCATGATGATAGGCAGATCGTTAACCCATCCATCTATGAAAGTCTGCACAATTCAATGTGATTCTGATTGATTTTTTTACCACCCATTCAGTGCAAAGAGCCCATTGTTTATTTTATTACAACAAGGAGAATCCAGCCATGTGCGAGTGTGGAGAACATGTGATTGATTGGCTTTATCACCGTGTGATTATCTTCCCTTTATACAGTGTGGTCGATGCACCAGCACTAAATCATCAGCATGCTACACCCATCCCTCCCTCTCTCATCCTCTTCAAACATCCCACAGGCTGTTAGCTCTCATCTGTACTGAAGAATTATATTTTGTGCTATCATATCCATATGTCCATCACCGAGTGTCAGGTTTCATATGAGCACTCAATCTTCAGCGTTGGATAGTAAATGGGATTTTAAAAGAGTACTAATGTTACTGTGATTATGTGGTTAAGAAAGAAACACAAGAGGAAAGATCAATACAGAAGGAATGTGTGACAATAACTTGCTGTGCTGTGTTATCTAGGCCATTGCTTCATGGGGTGACTGAAGTGTGACTGACTAGCAAATATACATGAGGGGCGCAGACAGATAACACATAACTCGCTATCTTTTGGATAAAATGATCTGAAATGAGCGCATGTCTCCGTCTCAGTAAAATATCCACAGTGTGATTCTCTACAGGTATCTCCACTCCACACTCACACTCAACATTCAGGTGCCTATAGGGACAGGTTCAAGTGCCTCTGTGTGGCTGAAAGCTGTCATTACATGACACGTTAAACAACACCATTATACCCTCAGGTGGAGAGCTGCTGACACCTCCTCCTACGTGGGCTCAGGAACTAAAGCATTTCTTCAAGAAGTATGTGGGCTTGTGCCAAAATTAAGCAACAACACCTGCAATCCCACACTTTACTTTGACTCGTGTTGAACATAGATGATAGTTGATATCACTTTGTCGGATGTATTTCACTAAGTTAAAACGCAATGAAGTAATTGATTAAGAGCTGAAAGAGTACAGTCAGGGGAAAAAAATATTAGAACACCCTTGTTTTCTTCTGTTTATTGTTAGAAAACCATGGAAAATGGCAAGATATCAGCTCTTAAATTAAATTCTTATCAGATAATATATCACTATATTTGTCCAAACAAATGTGCCAGGCATTAAAATGATCAAGAAATTGAAGAAAAAATTGTTTTTTTTCCATGACTGTATATAGTGTGGTGTTTTCTGGCAAGATAAACACCATTATCATCCCACATAAATCAATTGCTTAAGTGTCACACTTATTATAGTGGGTGTAGAGATAACTCAATACACCTTAAGTATTCTGTGCAGCAGTATTTGATTGTTTAGTCCTCAAAATCTTTTTAAAACCTAAAATTGCAATAGATATTTGCACATCTTTAAAGTTGTCTTCGTTTCAGAGCTGCTGCAACTTCTCATTTTCCTCACTAGTGGTAATGCAACACGGTGTATCCTGACGTATCAGTGTGGAGTGGAGACCTTGCCCTTTTGAAGCTGCATTGTAAAGGTTCTTGAGTTTGCAAACAACAAATTACTCATAATCTGGAGACCTAAATCATGTGGTGCAACCAGTGTTTCTGCAATGGCTGCACTAAAAAAAAAATTGCAGATCTTGCAATTCCATTTTCACTTTCTCACAGGTGCGAAACAGAGCCGGAGCACATTTTTAAACTGGAGGAGCAGCAATCATTATCAGGTTACAGGTGTGGGAAGGCATGTACAAAGGGAGAAGTACATCTTTTTTCCTGTCTGAGCTACATGATTTCTACATCAAAAAAGATCATTTAATAATGAGAATATAGATTAAAATGATCAGAATGTTGATAAACTACACAAGACGAACCAGGGATGCATCCATCTGACCTAATACTGATACCTGGACTTCATATGGGCAGATTATGAGGACCAAACTAACATCAGTGTTTAGTTAATAAGCTGCATGTCTGTGTGGAAATGATTAGGATCATTATTTTATGTGTAAGGAAACACCAGGCTTGACTTCCACATTGCTTCCTAACTTTTGTAAAACAAAATGTAACAACAATTAAATACATACTATAGATATGTATTTACTGAATTCTGAATTATCATTAAAATAATAAATCGTGTACCAGAAACTTTTTAAAAATATTTTCAAATTAACAGGAATTACCAATCAAGTGTAAAGCTTTTAAATTCAGCAACTTCACAACTTAAATAGGAATTAAAAGTCCCCTATATCTCTGTTTACATCCGACCACATTAGGCCTATATTAGGCCTTCTGTATGTTTTTCTATATTGTATATGTCATATACCACTTATACTTTACTGTGTATATCTGCATATATTCAAATATATTTATGAATTGATGTTTATACTACTTCATGCAACAACCTATTTATCATGCTAAAATATATTTTTTCCAATGTGCAATACCTGTGAAATACAGAACACTTTCAGGAAAACAAACAAACGCAAAAATATATATCAATAATAAATGCCAAATAGCAGAAATGTATGTATATATTTTATTTTTAATATTCTTATTCTGTCTTCTATATCTATGTGTCTGAATCTTGAGCTACTGTGACAACTAATTTTCCCCACTGTGGGATTAATAAAGTCATATCTTATCTTATCTATTATATAAAGTAGACAGTATATAAACATAGAATTAAATTCAATGGATCGGCCCTCATCCAGCTACTTGAGACAGTACCGGATTGGTGCATCCCTATGAAGAACATGTTTCACTTTATTAAACCATTTCCATTGGGTTTATATGTGCACAAAATGATTCTGTTTTCCTGTGATTAGTGTGTATTGGTTAGTGTGTATTGCATATTAATATTGTGTGGATTATTCCTGTCAGGTTGCCATATTCCTCACTGTAGAATTCTGATAATGATTTCCTTTCTATCATTTTCCACAGCAAGATGTTCAATAATTTCAATAACACTTTGCTCCTCTCACACCTGTTACCAATTAAAGCTCATCCAGGACATAAACCAGTGTTGGGGCAGATGCTCTGTTTTGCACTCTTAATTAACTGAGAGGTTGAAGTGGCTTTGATCTTGCACATTTTGCCAAGCAGCAGATTAATATGCACTCAAAAACACATTTTATATTAGCGCTTTTGATTTGTATGCCAGTGTCATTTGTGGGGAATGTGTTTTTGTACTTACGTATGAAGTGGCCTTGACAATTTTGGATGAAACTACCTGCAAGAGTCATTAAAACAACATTTGGTTTAATGGTCAAACACATATGCAATGAAATTAGTGGATTAATGGGTTTTAAATGGGTTTGATGGAGGCCAAGTTTATCAAGGTGATTCAGACAATGTTCACTTACAGGGTATTGTCCTTAAATTATCCTCGGAGGTCAAAGCTTACCCACAGAATTGTTATTGCTTTCGGCAGTTCACGCTGAAAATACGAGATAATGCACGTAAATAAGTATATAAATGTTTATTTCAAAACATGAGAATGATCATTATGATAAAATTCAATAATATGCTGATACAATTTTTATAAGGGGTAAATTTAAAATTATTTGTTTAAATATCCAGTACCACAAGCTCTTTCTCTTTGAAGACCTAAAATATATATTTTTTCCTTATAGACACCATGGCATGTGAACACAACCACTTCACACCACAGCAAAGTTTGAAACGTTTAAATGTACATCAGTACCGTCGTAAAGTTCTGTTTCAGTAACGTCTGCGTCTCAGACCTGTGGGCCGGAGAAATTCCCAACACCTGTTTTAAAGTGTTCTCGCACAAGATTGAGCATCACATTGCTATTAGGTGACATCGCGTTGTATAATAGTGCTGGAGTGATTTCATAAAGGCCTTATTTCCCCAGGTCCTCCACTGTTGCATGAGAACAACAGCACGAAATGCAGCTTCCATCTGTCATGGTTATTATTTAAGTGGTTTTGTTGGAATAAAACCTCAATCCATAAACTCTCCATTGTCCATAGCCGCGGGAAGCAGGGACGCAGCTCCCTCTGCTGGTCGACTGCGCACATGACTGAGACTCCCTATATAAATCGGCTCTGAAGCATCATTGACATGGGGCATAAAACTTTGTTTCAGCAGAGAGCAAAAACTTTATCAGAGTGGAAACGGTGTAAAAAAAAAAAAAAAAAGCACATCTATATTAATGATTAATAACGATTAAAAAAAACAAACAGCATGAGGTCTCATTTGCTGCAGCGCATTCTAACCAGCAGGGAGCGAGGAAATTGTAATCAGTGTGAATTCATGCGCAACACAGTCACTGAGTGCAAAATTGTTGCCAGACTCATGATAAGTTCCTTCACTGATGAAAATGGAGAAAAAAATTATTCCAAATTGATGGCACTTGTTTACTGGCTGGAGCTGCAATTCCAAACAGATCAGTTTGGAGCTGTTTGGGGGATTTCAGTGGATAATTAAAGGTTTAGAGAAATGACTTTGAGATTGTAATTTTGTTTTGTGGTTTTCAGTGGTTGAATGTAACTAAGTACATTTACTCAAGTACTGTACTCAAGTATACATTTAAAGTACTTGTACTTCAGTATTTCCATTTTAAATAACTTTATACTTCTACTCCATTACATCTTGAGGCAAATATTGAACTTTTTACTCCACTACATTTAGCTGACAGCTTTAGTTACTTTTCAGGTCAATATTTAACATTAAAAACATGATAAATATATAGTGATTAGACATTTAAATTAAACCTCATAACAGTATATTAAGTAGTTAAAATGACACCTACTGAAAATTAAAATGCTGCAGATATAAAGGCATGAATAATAATCCAATTATATTTATGGAATATTCTGCATAACAACTACTTTTACTTTTGTATACTTCAAGTACATTTTGATGCTGATACTTTTGTAGTTTTGAATGCAGAACTTTTACTTATAGTGGAGTAATTTCACAGTGTGGTATTAGTTTTTCTTTTTTTTTTTTACCTACCTATCTGAATACTATAGTTCCATGTAAACACCCAAGACCATTTTATATCACTTACTCACACGGTCTTACCTTGAATTCTTGAAAAAAAAAAAAGAAAAAAATGTTTTTCACCCATGCGTCACACAGAATCCAATTACAGTGGAACTTCATGATCAATTAAAGTAAAAAGGGGGCATGTTTAGCAACAGCAAGTATAATCACAGTCTCATTTATCCAGTCATACGCTCAGTACATCTTAAATACTTTTTTTGGTAAAACCTCACTATTTAAAACACTTTTGCATAAACTGTCTCAGTCTTGTGCAGCTGCCACTCGTCTGGATCTGGACTTGCAACGACAAGTCCAATGGTGGAATGTAACTATGTACATTTACTCAAGTACTGTACTTAAGTACAATTTTGAGGTATGCGTACATGTATATTTTTACATTTTATTTAACTTTATGCTTCTACTCTACTACATTTTGAGGCAAATATGGAAATTTTACTCTTTTAGCTGCCAGCTTTAGTTAGTTTAGTCACTTTTCAGGTTGAGATTTAACATAAAAATACATTTAAATAATTAAACCAGAAAAAAGTATATTAAGTAGTTAAAATTAGCCCTACCTGCACAACAGTAGATTAAAGCTTACATAAATGCATCAAATATAATACAATAATATATTTGGACAATCTGAGTGGGTCAATTCTGCATCGTGGATACAAATTAAACAGTATATCAAGTAGTTAAAATGAGCCCTGTCTTAAATTCAAAGCACTGCTTACATAAATGCATCCAAACAAATTAGCTAATAATTTACTTGGAATATAAAAAACAATCTGAGTGGGCCCATTCTGCAAAAGAAGTACTTTTACTTTTGATACTTTAAGTACATTTTTATGCTGATACTTTTGAACCTTTACTTATGGAGGATTTTACTTGGAGTGGAGTAAATTCACAGTGTGGTATCAGTACTTTTACTTAAGTAGGGGATCTGAATACTTTTTCCACCACTGGACGAGCCATAAACGTGTTTGGGAAGATGTGAGCATACGACTGGATAAATGAGACTTGGATTTTACTGCACCAACTGTGTGAGAGATTGTGAATAGATGTTTTGATAGTTTTGATGTTGTTAAATGCAGCCTTCAATTATTTAAGTGTTCACCATGGGGGCATGTGAGAAAAACACAATTTCCTTCAACAATTCTAGGTAACATGCAGTGAGTAATTAATAGAAAAATTGAGATTTTGGGGTTGAAGTATTCCTTCATAATATTACCAACAGTCGGAAGGAGATATAAAGCTTTTTGAAAACGATGCCACCTAGCCATCATCTGCACTTTGGAAAATGGAAACAATTTTGTACACTGACACCCAAATAACACAACTTTGACCCGTGCTGCTGCAGCTGCTGATGGACACATTAAATGTTAATGTAGTACTGGAAGTGATGGGATGGTTCTGGCCAAAAAGACACTAAAGGGCCGTGATTCTAATTAAAGGGGTACTGCAGTAATTTAGTATTCCACCTACATAAAGTTGGAGGATTCACAAGAGTCCTGACATTTAGTCTACAGCAGTTGGTCCCAACCTTTTAAACTTTAAATGACATATTTTCTGGATATTTCATAATATATTTAACATGAAACTAACGGTACAGAACAGTTGATGAACTTTTCAATTCACTGAAATTGTGAGCGCAATAGCTGCAGGAAGTGTTTGTATAACGAGTGATTTGGACTTTTGAGCAGATATTTTCCCCTGAATATTGCCTCAGATGAGTTTCGATATTTTGTATTTTAAAAAAGTTTTTAACAATCTCACACACTTTATAGGCTTCTTTTTTGGACAGCTCTTTGGCTATTTCAACTGCATACTTTTTTAATGCAGAGTATCAGAGAGGGAATACAGAGAGGCTCTGTGAATACGACTTCAGGTCTTTAAGTTGCCTTTATCCTGTGAGATTGAAATTGAAGTATTATCTTAAATCATAATCCAAACAATAAGAAGAAAGATTTTGTTAACTTTTCCTAACAGAAATGAATGAAATGCTGAGATAAAGGCCAACTGGAAATGCATTTTTTTTGTTAAAAGTTGCCTTTCAATCCTTAAAATCAAAAAAGGCCTCACCAGTGACCAGTGGTCTTTACAATAGGTCAAAAATACTGGATCCTACTTTTCCCAAATAACAATATAATAAAACTGTAATATTGTGAGATGATCAATTACTTTTTAAAAGTCTGTAAAAAAGGTATTGTATTTTGGATCTAGAATATGTTCATTATTGCATGTGGGTCCAAGGGGAAAGGAGAGTTTAACCAACTGTTGGCAGCCAATTTGAAAAACGGCTGCCATGGCAACCAGGGTCCAAATTTGAAATGGCCCAATATTCTAGTTATTCTAGTTCTAGTTTCTAGTTTCTATTCTAGTAATAGTTTTGTTAAAAATATACAGTCATGGAAAAAATTATAAGACCACCCGTTTTCTTCCATTTCTTGTTCATTTAATGCCTGGTACAACAAAAGGTACATTTGTTTAGTTAAATATAATGATAACAACAAAAATATCTCATAAAAGTTTAATTTAAGAGCTGATATCTAGGCATTTTCCATGGTTTTCTTGATAATGATTTTGGTTATTATCAAGAAAACCATGGAAATTGGCTCGATGTCAGCTTCTAAAGAGCTATTTTTGTTGTTATCATTATTTTTGTCCAAACAAATGTACCTTTAGTTGTACCAGGCATTAAAATAAACAAGAAATTGAAGAAACAATGGTCTAATCTAATTTTCCATGACTGTATGTATCAACAAATCTACCAAATTTGGTGCTTTTATCACATAATTTTTATGAGATATTAAGCTATGCTGCCCCACTAAAAATAATATTATTATTATTAATATTATAATAATTATAATTATATATATTATTAGTGAATTATTATTATTATTATTATTATTATTATTATTATTATCATTATTATTATCATTATTAACTATTATGTGGAGGAGGATTAGCCTACCTCAACTCCCCCACACATTTATGTTTAAGTTCTTAGAAAGTTGCAAAGTCTTCAAATGTATATTTGTCATGAGGGATTATTTTTCATACCTAAAGTTAATTTCAGAGCCACAGAAGACATTATCCTGCTGTTTCCACAGACTGAGTTACACCCCCATGACCGGTTATGTAACACTGGACTTTATTAAATTCTGTATGTGGAAAGGCATTTTGTGGTCTGTGTTAACCCGGCACAAGGTAATAATGTGAACAAAACAATTTAAATGGCACGGTACATTGGGTTAACTAAACCTAGCAGCAATAAAACAGGCTGGAGGTGTGTATTTGGGTTGAAATGGCTTGAATCCATTCCACTACAGACAGTATTACAAACCGTTTTCCATTAATGTGCGTATTTCCTGCCTTAATATCCTTTTGTTATGCAAGACCCATCAAATCACAGGGCAAAATTACCATCTCAAAGCGTCTGTTTGGAAAGCGCTCAGTTTACAAAACACCTTTTTAGTTCCGACACATTTTGCGAGGGTGGGATTTGGCTATAAAAATATCCAAAAATGTGTTTGTGACAAAGCGGTATTAGTGTTGTAGTGCTGATGGCGGAACAATACACACAAGGATATAAGGTATCAACACAGAAAAAGCTTGTTTTTCATTCCATGGGATCTTTGGGTACATTGATTTAGGGCTGTACCACTCCTTCACAGTTTGCTTCCTTTATCATTCACATTTTTGGGAAATAATTATTTGAATTAGTTAAAATATATAGTTTCTTTTGCATCTTCATCTCCAGAAACTGGCACTCTGTTAACACAGTTGTTGCATGTGCATTTTCAAATAGTTTTGTTTGCTGTTTTTTTTTTGGCTAACTTAGATTTTTCTGTGCTCTTGTCGCTGTTATCTCTATGTGCTTTCAGGCCTTTTTAACCAGTGTGACAGGCCTCGTTTTATCAAGGTGATAGGCTTGTTTGTCTGACAGCTGCGGTTGCTAGTTCCTCATATGAACTACGTGTCTCCTCAATAAGCACAGTGATTTTAGCAAAATAGCCATCATATCATCATGGCTAATCATAGTTTTTCTGATCTGGTTATATATCTGCTGAAATTATATTGACTGTCATTCCACAAGATTACATTGCTTATTTATGATTTCATGGATAATGTAGACATTTTACTAGCTTTTTTAAAAATTGCAGTTAAAATTTTTTAGTTGTAATTTTAAGCGAGTGTGGAAATGATTCTGAAAATTATTAGGTTGCAGTAAGTAACGGTGTGAGTTAACATATACTGTCAGCGAGTGTCCCCCTAAACTTCACCCGTTCCAACAAAGCCACCTTCCCACGGCTATGCAAGCACCAACTGAACTGCACTACTCATCCCAGCTTCAGAAAGACAATCAAGTCCCGCTGCTTACACTTGATTGGTTGGCTTTTGTCCTCTCCAAAGTGTTCATAGTGCGTGATAGGTTAGCCATCTGTCTGTCCAGGCTAGAAGTGTTCCGTGATTGGACAGGTATATTTCCAGCACCTGGTTGGTTGACTCGACTTCGCTCCAAACTGGTGGAAGTGCGTGATTGGACTGTCCTTTCTCCCATCAAAGTGTTAACAGAACGTATCTGGTTGGCTCTCCCTCTGTCCAAACTGTTGACTGTGTTTAACTGAGTCCCAGGACCGCCTGATTGGTTAGCCCTCCCTGTCTGTTGATTATTCAGGGTTTGCAGTTGGCTGGTCCTGTCTCTCTCAGGGAGTTTGATCTGAGCGGAGCTACTTCTGTCTGTGTTAATAGTTTGTATCCTCTGTCTGTCCCGTTCTCTGTCCAGACTGGTATCCCTGCGTACAAGTCCGCTCCTCTCTCTCTCCAGGCTGCTCTGGATCTCAGCTCTCCTGGCCAGAGCCTCTCTCAGCTGGGTGCGGAACGTCTCGATCTTCCCCTGCAGGTCCTGGAGCTCGCCCTCCCACAGGCTGGTCTGCGCCGCCCTGCTCCCCAGCGGAGACAGCACCAAGCCTGTGGAAGCCAGTGAAGAGACGGGGCCCCCGTTAGCATGAAGGCTAATCTGAGGAGGGGAGGTAAAACCCCCCAGGCTGCCCAGCCCCCACCCTCCTAAGCCGAGCCCGGGACGGCCGACCATACCGGGCCTGCCGCGCACCGAGGCGGTGTGTGTGCGCAGGCGGTAGCTGTGGAGGGTTTCCAGGTCAAAGTGCACACGTTTCTCCTTGGGCTCGTGGGATGGTGAGGAGTTGCAGGTGTCTCCAGCTGTAGTGGAAGCAGGGAGGGATGTGGGAGGAGATGGGGGAGGAGGGTGATGCTGTTTCCTGTGTAGGGTGCAGTTCTCTGAGATACAAGAGGAGGGGCTAGTGAAAGAGAGGAAGATCACAGCAAAGGGCATATATCCAGTGAGATATACTGTACAGCAGTGCACACAGATACATTTTCCTATCAGCAAACTGTAAACACAATATATACGTTTACAGGGATTGTAAAGTGCAGACTAAACAGAACTATCTAGGTTTTTTATACGACATTCAGAATATTATTGTGTAACAGCAAGGAACTATTTGCTATGTAGAGATACAGTGGAAGTTACCACTTACAGCGCCATCTTGACCCACGGTGGCACGACTGAGTCATTGTGAAAGCGTAATGCTATGACATAGTCACTGTGATGTCACCTACTGGGGTGTTGTATCCAGTTTTGAAGCCACGGGTTCAGCTTTTTGACGCCACCATCTTAGTTTTTTGCAACCATTGCATTTGCAGAATGGATTGGGATCTGTGTCATTAGCTAAGTAGCGCTAGCTTGGTTAGCATGGGCATCAATCATTTGACATGGACAGCTGACGCCTTATAGTGTCTTTTAGTCCAACCAAACACTGAACAAGATATTTTTAAGTGACCAAAATGTCCCAGTTAACTTTCATGAAGTGAGAACACACTGAAAGGGTCAAAGTTTGAAGAGGAAAACACACAGTGTCCCGTGGTAGCAAAATGTCTATGTCTATTTTACTCTAAAACGGACCATCATTTACAGATTTATCATCATGTTATACAGTCATGGAAAAAATGATTAGACCACCCTTGTTTTCTTCAATTTCTTCTTTATTGTAATGCCTGGTACAACTAAAGGGACATTTGTTTGGACAAATATAACGGTAACAACAAAAATAGCTCATAAGAGTTTAATTTAAGAGCTGATATCTAGACATTTTCTATGCTTTTCTTGATCGATTGATTATCAAGTTGTTATCATCATTATATTTAACCAAACAAACATACCTTTAGTTGTACCAGGCATTAAAATGAACAAGAAATTGAAGAAAACAATGGCCTAATAATTTTTTTCCATGACTGTATAAAGAAGACTTGAAACTACCAATTATGACCATAAACTCATGAACGTTTACTGAGATAATAAATCAAGTGAGAAGTAGGGCCATTTTCTCATTGACTTCTATACAAATAAACATTTTGCAACCAGATGAGTCGCCCCCTGCTGGCTATGAGAAAGAATGCAGGTTTAAGGCAGTTCCACATTGGCTTCATTTTTCAGACCTGCAGGTTGCTGATAAGCCGTACTATCTGACTCAAATCATGTGAATATCACTTGCTTTGCCTTGATTAGATTTTTTTTTATTTGGGTTATGTATAACTAAATGAAGGTAATCTCCGTTGAAGATCTCAATGCAATAAATCTTCCTCCTGACATGTAATTGTGTTTGTTATCAAATTGTGATAGTAAAAACAATCTGCAAGTGTGGCTATTTAAACCTCATTTTAATGCAAATTAACTTGTTTTAAAGCAATAGGGAAATTTGCTTATTTGCTGTCTTGCAGAGACTTAGATTAGAATATCGATAACAGTCTACAGTCAGTAAATATTAGGCTGTCAGCAACTGAGAACGGATTAAACAAACAAGATATAACGTGTTAATTAGTGGGTTTTAGAGGAGCTGGTGGGCAGATTTAGCTATGTTTGGACAGAGCAAGGCTAGCTGTTTCCCCCTGTTTCCAGTCTTTATGCCATTCTAAGCTAACTAAGCTGTAGCTTCATATTACTGTACGGACATGAAAGAGATTTTCATCTAAATCTCAGCAAGACAGCAAATTATGTTTTCCCAAATTCCTTTAAGAATTGAGAAAAAATTGAGGTTGTTCTTTGAAAGAGTAGATAAAAAGCAGATTGTTGCACTGGCAATTGGGAAATCATTTAGAAAAACTCTTGAAATATCTTCCTGCCAGAGATGAATAATGTAACTTTTTTAAATGTAAAAAATTCTGAAGTACTGATGAATTTAAACTGGCTGATTCTAATTCTGGCTGTTTCATAATAAACTTTGACAATTAAGTGTGTAGATGCAGATGAAGTCAGTTAATGACTTCATTACTTTTGGTCGAGGTCGGTCAGCTCCTTTCCAACATCCTCATATGTGGTGTGGAGGGCTCTGTGAATTTTCTGCAAGTGAAGACAAAAGGAAAAAAAGAATTATAAGAAGACTACTGATCAGTGATGTGAAATCTGCAGCTCTGAAATAAATCAGGAGAGATGATGAATTTAAATTTTCATGATCCATTATTCTACCCAGTTGCACTGAACATCTGTGGCAGCTATTCTTCACAAACCCTGCTGTGGCGCTCCTCTGAATACCTTAATTATAGAGTTCTTTTGTGCCTGAAATTTTAAGAGAGGTTAAGGTATCAGTTGCTTCGGCCATATTTGATTTAGGCACCCTAGTGCTTTAGTTAAACTGAAAATAAATCTACAAATCCTTTGCTTTAATTCTCCCTGAGACATATATGCCTGGAGATAGCTGTGGGAAAGGGAGACCTTCACTCCAGGTAAGGATTATCTTGAGGGACTAAGTCCGATGTCATCCTCTCAGATAACTGTGAGGTTTGTGATGAATGCTAAAGGCTGCCCCGGAGTGGTTGCCCTTTCAGTGGGATGTAGCAAACAGCAGTCTTGATATCCATTATTCACTCAACAATATCGCCACAGGCAGCTCATTTGGTAATGGCTAGACTTTCATAAAAAAGACAAAATATGACCTTTAAATCCCCAATTTGTGGTTCCTTTGGTGTACATTGTTGTCTCTATAACAGTGTTATTGCAAAGAAAACCAAAGCTTCTCTTATATTCCGTTTCTTTGTTCCCCCTTTTCTTTACAAAACAACCAATATGAATTGCAAGTTACATAAAACAAATTCCAAAAATTATTTGGCACAGAGTAAAAATCAATACTTGGGACGGACAGAAATATGAGTAGTAAGATAAATAATCTGCCTCTGAGAAAATAACTAAACAAATAAATGCACAAACACATATCATGTGGGCATTCATTTATAAAGCGCTGCCAGCTTAATGACTTTGTACTTAATTAACTAATTTCAAATAATTAAGTAACTTTATAGCGTGCAATTAAATAACTGATTAGTTAATTAACAAAGTGTCCAATTAGCAATACATTGAAGTAAAAACAGTTCAAATTAAATCTATGCTATAAAACATGATATGATTCAGCTTTAAGGACAATATTATTCATGAGTGTTATTATGAGTTTTCAACAGTAGAGGGCGTAGGTTACCTTTAAGATAAGAGTTAACTCCAGGGGGTAAGGAGGTCTCGCCAACAGCAGTATGCTGCTGTGTGTGTGTGACTGTTTTTTTTTATATGTGAGCTCATACACATATGAGTAATGTGAAAATTACAGCTGTTTTTTTGCATCTTTTCTCTGTGTGTGTATCCGTGTAGGATGTGTTTTCTCACCTGGCTGGTGTGCAGCCAGTACTGCAGTGTGTGCGTGCGTCGGAGGCGAGGGATGACCAGGTGATAGAAGGTGTGTTCACCTGCCAAGGTCAGCAAGGCTCCGCCCACCCCCATACACAGCAGCACAAACAGGCCTGAAAAATGCTGGATCCCCATCTGTAGAGTCTGAGGGGGCGACGGCAGCAAGAGAGTGAAGGAGAGGAGGAGAGGGAGAGAGAGGTTGGGGGAGTGACACAGATTAGTAAGGACTTAAGCCGACACAGAGGAAAATACAGAGATTGATGATTTGTATTTACATAATTACAATTTAGGCCACTTTTTGTGAATATGCAATTGATATTCTGCTGTTGTCTATCTAGTTTGCCTGTGTAAAGCCCGCAAGAATAGAAATAAAGAGGAGAGGGCAACAGCGTAAAAGACATGTTTGGAAAAGAAAAAGATGTGGAGAAAAGAAAAGCACAAAGAGCTGAGGGGGAAGCAAAACTGAGAGTAATAGAAAGGAACAGCAGTTAGAGGGGAGACGGTAAAAAGAGACGACGGTTAATTGAAGAGCAGTTTGTTCCCATTTGGTTCGCCCACATCCCCCCCTGACATAATGTCTATCTCTTATGAGGCTTTCATGGGCCTGGAGGAAGTGGAAGAGACAGTGGCGAGTTTTTTCCAATACTCTCTAATCATGTTTCCTTCACCGGGCTCATTTCTGCATTGCCTCCGATGGCAATTAGCCCCACGCTGACTCGACAAATTCATCAGCGACAACACTGACCTCCTTTTGCTCCCAATCCAGAGGGCGAGATCGCACTAACGCCCACATTGTTTGAGAGTGGCCCGCTCTCCTGGGCTTCAGACGGGATGAATAGTAATAACTTCTCGTTGCTGGGTGAAGTTGAGGTTTTCATTCCACTGGAGAAACCTATGACTGTGTAATTGCGTTTGTTGCTATAATATGATTCAACTTTGAAGTGGGATTTAAAAGGGATGGCCAAAGGGAGTTGAATAGCTTCTCTTTTCACAAACAAGAGATATAGATACAGACAGAGTGCTCTGTCTAGAGATCCCGAGTTCTTTAAAAGGAGAGAAACGAAAAAGGGAGGGGCGAGAAATGAGAGTTCTCGGCTGTGGCACAAATAAGTATCAACACTCAGACAGTACGTGCCTGTAACTCTGGTTAAGGTCAGTAAATAGGCCTGAGTTTATGTGATTGTATGTCTTTGTCCGTGTGTATGTGAACGTGTCTGTCAGTGTTCTGTGCTTAGCTGGCAGGCAATCCTGACCGTGTCCCAAAGGGAGACTCATTTATAGGAGTACAGAGGAAGGAGGCTTTGCTTTACACACCGCACACGTACACAATACATGAACACACTCCTTCACCAATGACTTACCTCAGTGACTGCAAAGACTCGCTTCCCGCAAGGCACCACCTTATACCATTTGTCATGTAGCATGTCCATGAAGCCGTCAGACTTGTAGCGACTCACAAACTCGGACACATTACGGGTCAGAGGGGAGCCCTGGGGCAGGCCGATACCGTAGCCTGGAAGAAGACACACACAGGTGTAAATACATATGCTACATGTAACAGAATGTGAGAGCCGTGCCTGAGGAAGAGACTAGAAACCGGCATCTAACTCTGTGTTCATGCACAGGAAACCACAGTCAGCCAGGTGCAGTTAGCCAAAGGGCAGATGCCCTCTGGAAAAATGAGATTTATGGCTTTACAGGCTTCAGCTGGAATCAGAGTCAACACATTTTCTACCAGCTACAGTGCATATTCAGTGCAAATACAATGTGCTCAGATTTTTTTCTGGTGTAGTATTTGTTCAGGGAAACAAAGCAAAAAACCATTAAAGCTGATGGAGGTGTCCCTTGCGGTACATACTGTAGTGGATCAAATTCTGGTATTGAACCGTCTCATCCTCCCTTTACCACTTTCCATCCTCACAGCTTGAGAGGCCTCTCACAATAATAGTGGACACATCTAATGTCTGCACAACACTCAAGGGCAAATATGAACCTTTAATGATCGGCAAGACTTGTGATGACCAATCGTTATTGTGTCAATATTGTCCTTGTTAAGTGGATTGCAGATGTGACCAATCTATAGTACATGCAGAATAAATTATATTTGTAATGTTTAATTACAGATTACATTCATGAAAAATGAGTTCCGGACTGGGAAAAGTCTTGTGAATGCCTGCTCAAATTGGAAAAACAACTCTCAAACTCTGGGAAATTTTGGTAGAAATTCTGGTCGTATTACAGAGAAACATGGTGGGCAATGTAAATGTTTGGTAGGAACCAGATATTAAGCCATGTATTGCATTAAAATGTTTTGCACACATGTAATTTGGAAAAAAATGGAATTGGGTTGTAACCGTTAGATGCTTTCCGTTTCACGCTCCTTGTGATCAGCACGGCAGGGGAGGTGCATGCACAATTCCTGCAAACGTCTGGTCGTCCATACTGATTGTGGTCAAAGCAGCTCCAAGAACGCATGTCTTCTCAGTGGTAAAATATTCCATATTATAACCATAATATAATCAACCTTTGACCTAGTTAACTGAGGAAGTCACAGTTTGTTCAATTTGTACCAGCTTCGTCTATAAACAGACTTTTGTCTCTGGCTAGCCAAGTCTGTTTCTACATGTTATAGATGGTTAGACCCGCCCCTCTCTCTCACTCTCAAATTATGGTTTGCATTAAATACAATGCCGGAACGGAAAGAATCTTCAGAACTGGCTTTGACACTGCACTGTGATACACAGTTGTTTGTTAATGTCACTGCTCCTCGCGAGTCATTTATAAAAACAACTTCCAACTTAAAACATCTGGAGTCTTCTTTTTCATTTGGGTCCAACATCTTTAATTTCCTCAACATCCTCTTCTGTAGTCTTGCTCTGTTGTTGTGGACAAGTTAGAATCGACATGTACTCACTTCTAGGTCCTGCTAGTCAATCATTGCAACCCTGCCCGCATTGTTACAATTGGACAATATCGGGATTTGCACTGCGCCAACAATGCTGACAGCAAAATGCATGCAACACGTTTTAGACTGGTTAGAAACAGTATTTAGCATTAACCCTGATAATGAGTCAGGTAAAGCAATATTAAAGCACTACAGCTATCAGTTAAAGTGTAGTTAAACTGCTCTGATCAATAAAATACAACACATCTTTGCGATGTCCTTGTTGTTTACCCATTAAGACTCTAAGCTCAACACCAAAGTTGGAAGAACAACTTCCGAAGTCGAGAAAAGGGACCATCCGAGGAGTACGTGAACGCAGCACCAGTCACTGCAGACTGACACCTCCGTTTTAAGTGCCACAGCAATCCCTGATATCACATTAACTTCCATAAAAGTGAGTCCAAAGACTTCCATGCCATGAGGTCTACAAATCTTTAAAGCTGGGGAAAAGAGAGCACTCATATCTGATCGGTACCTTGAGTTGAGGAATTGGAATTCGTATCAGGAGCAGGAAAAAAAGATAGATTAGTGCATGCCTTGACTAAAGATAGACCTCTGGGATCAATGTCAACATCTGAAGCATCACGGAGCGAGCTGTAGACGCTGTCAAACTACCGCTCTTTCCGTTGGAGCCTTGAGAGGAAGCCTACACTCAGGCTACATTTGTCCTACACTACGAAGCACTTCACAAGATAAAATGACAAATTGTAGTGCCCGATGCTCAGTCCCATTCCCAGCACCCCATATGTGTCAGATTTTTGGGCTGACATGGTGCAGTCTCCGGGGTTGGAGTGGGATCAAGTTTGACTCGACACTCCTAGACTCCCTTCAGCGGATGGGGCTCCAACATGCTCATATTTTACCTGACTGTGCTCCTCACAGGCAGTTATGTTCCCTTGGGCTGTTCACTCACTTGCCTGTGGTCACCCTGTTATGATTTATTAGTGTGTGTAAATTACTTCTGTGTAAATGAAAACACTGTGCAGGAGGATGGTTCGGCACAACCTTGTGTTATGAAAAGTGACTTTAGAAATTTATTTTTTATGTTTCTTTAAATTACTCATTTCAATCCCCACTTCATTGTCACCTCCAATTAAGGTTATTCTTTTGTTTTTTCTCTCTTTACTGTGTGTTTGATTATTTTTAATTTGTTACTCGACTACATTTCCATTACGTTTTTTTTTCAGCCAGGGCCCCTGAAGCTTGCCTGGAGAATATTAAGAGGTGATATGACACTTTATATTACTCCAGCCAGCAGCCTATAATACAGGTTGTATTCTACAGGTTTCCTCCAACTTTTCCAGTTGAATTTCAAGCACTTTCCAGGATTTTTGAGGTGCATTTCAAACTTCTTCAGCACCCTAAAGCTGTTGTAAATTACATATTTATATACAGTAAATACAGTATATGCAGCATAGTGCTTATTTCACTTACACTTCACATTAAATTAGAGGTTATTATTGCTATAAACAACTAAAATTATGTTTCGAAACACAATTCAGAATGGTGACAAATAAAAAGAAAGCACAACAGTTTTAATTCAGTATGTGTCACCTTTTTGTAAGTAGATTTGGTATCCCATATAACATAAAATTCAATAATTTCAAGCACTATAGTAAAAACCGAAGCACTCTCTAAACCTTGAACTCACCACAGTAAAATTCAAGTGGTATTCAAGGATTTCCAGCACCCGTAGGAACCCTGATTCTATTTTTACTGGCCGTTTTATGTCATACTTTGAAAGAAAATACATTAAAAACCTGAATGTGTTAAAAACAGATATCATCCTGCTCCAGCTATGAAATCGGTTTTCGTCAACAGACTCACAGGCTCCATATAAAAATCACCCACACAGCATCAAAAATAATTGAACCTCCTACCTCTCACCTCCACAACCTCATCATCATAGCCGTCAGTTGCAAAAAAACACTTATCATAGTCTATGACGCAGAGCATCCACTACACGCTCACTTCACATTAATCCCCTCCGGTTACAGATACAAGACTCTACTTTGCACAAAGGTCAAACAAAGGCCAACCTCTCTTCATTTGCAGGGGAACGTTATAATATGCTGACACTAGAGGTCTTTTGAAGCTGTTCTTATGTTGATGGCCTTCATTTGTAATTACTGTTTAATTGTTGAATTGAATGTTGCTGATGTAGCTGTTTCCTGACAGGATGTATAACAATAATGCACCAAATTTAAAGAAACTATAAGAAACTTTCATTTTTTGTGGATTTTGGCGCCCCCTATGGACAGAAGTGGTAGTGTTTCCATGCCGAGCGAAAGACAGACACAACTTATTTTAAGTCCTATTTTTAAATGCATAGCGATGATGTAATGTATGTATTAGTACTTTGTTTGTTTTTATGCACCAATACACCACAGCAAATTCCTTGTATGGGAAAACCTACTTGGCCATAAAAAACTATTCTGATATTTGTGGCTATGTAAGATTAATAACTGAAATATGACAATGTTTTTTTTATCCACCAACATTAATTCAGATATTGTAAAACCATGTCTCACAATGTATTCATGAATAAAATAGACACATTCATACTGTCTAGGACAGGGCTTGCCAAACTTTGCCATACCATGGATTTTATTTCTAATTATTTGTAGAAATGATGTATATGGAAGAGGATTAGGGGCAGTTAAGAGAAAAAAAATTAATCATTATTAAATTTGAGATAAAAGTCGAAATTATGAGAATAAAGTCGAAATTTGATGTATGTAATGTTGAGAAAATATGCATATAATATATCATATAATACAATATGTGTCTAAAAATTTCACATACATTATTAAAGGCAGATTTTCCCAAAAACAATAGTTATGGTAGCTACTACTAAGAATATCTCATTTATGTGTAGGGGGATTTTAGTACTACTACACCCTTAAATATTGTTGCTATTGCTTATTTTATGACATTGATGAAAATCAGGTTGCCGTCTACCTAACTGTTCAAATTGATGCCGTTTCTCTGAAAACAATGTTACTCTGATGACTTATTGACACAAATCTGTGAATATCTTACCAACTTTTCCGAACACAAAAACTTTACACATATTAAAAAACATATATCAAAGTTTCTGTGCCCCCTCTGTGGGTCAGGACACCCAGGTTTGAAAAACAGTGCTCAAATTCCATAATTCTCTCCATTTTTTGAATTATCGACCAAGGTCATTGAACAGATGCTGAGTCGTCTGTCTCTTTCACCTTGTATTTGTTCTTTGGTCAATTATTTTCTTTTTGTCTTTACTGTTCCTGCCCAATAACCACAAAATACAAAAAATACACTTCTATAAAGAAAAAGCTTTCTCCTATAATAAAACCCTCCACTATAGAAATAACCAATCTGTTCCCTTGTGGTGTCATTTGCTCATTGAAGTCATATTGGGGCTTCAGTATTAAACTGACACCAGGTGGTAAAAACTCCCTGCAGCAGCTTTAAAAACACATTTATACAGTATAAGTTTTACTGCAGTTTACTTTAAACGTATACTGACAACAACCATGGCTGAGTACATGTAATTGACAGCTGCAGCTATTGATTTCTTTGCACAGAGATGTTTACATGCAATTAAATATAATGTGCAATTAGAGTTCCAACCTTTAGCTGTCAGACAGAGATTTAATAGCTTCAAAGATATTTTAATTACACAGGCAGTAATGCAAATCATTGTTATAGCACATTAAATATTAATCTGCGCTTGATTTGTACAAATTGTTTCACCATCACTTCCTTATTTTCCTCTTGTTAAAGGTAAACACTGGCTGTATGCGGAGTAATGACACCAGACACAGTAATAAAATATACAGCAATGAAATTATATAACTAGAATACTTTTTAATTAACTAACAGATTTAAGTAGTTTTCCCCACGCTGCTCATTGCCTTCATTTCAAAAGCGGCAAATTTCTGTGTCATTATAACTTGAAAGCTTGACAGAAACGTTGCTCTGCCCTTCCCCAGACTTGGAAACTGCATCTGTTTTGCATTACAGTCCCTGATTTCCGCAGGTGCAGAATGAGAGAAATCTGTCCCTCAGCTTAGAATCAAAAGACCCTCTCTGAGATTTATTGCTATACAAGACCTCCTGGGGATGTTTGTTTCATTTCATCCTCGCTGCAGTGAAAGACACTCACGCCAACAGCGGTTTGGTGTGTGTGCGTGATCGTCGCACGCTTGGCAGCTGTTTTTGAGCGAGTTTATGTGTTTGTGTGCTGGCTGTCAAGGTGTGTGAGCCTGATGGGGGTTGCAGGACAGAAACAGAGAACAGCTAAGGTTCACACAACTGTCACACTCTGCTTCCTACATGACAAAGACTGTCTAAGCTTCCCTTCTTGCTTTCACCCTCCTTTACCTTTCCCTTCTCTCCTCATTTTCTTCCCCCTCTCCCTCTCATCCGTCCTCTTCCCCTGTCTGAGGTCATTTCTCTCCCACCATTGCCGCTAGTCTCTTCCTCTGTTAGTACGCTCCTTATCTCTGTCATCCCTTCAATTTCGTTCAATTTCTGCTTCACTCCATTCTTCTCTTTATCTTTGGGCTCCTCTCTCGAGTCCACTGCTTTGTCTCTGTATGTCTCCCTTCTTCTTCTCTGTCTTTTTCTTCCAGCAGACAGACAGCATTTTTCTGTCATCAGCCTATCTCAATCCGCATTCCTTTAGTGCACTCAGTCAAATAGTGAAATACAAGTGGGCAGCCACTTGTCATTTGTTTTGATTCTTTCCCCCAGACATCCTCATATTCCATCACAAGTCCCAGAGCTGTCACTCAAATCCCCCACACACCTGCAGACACGCCCGTGCACACGAAGTTTTATTCAAAAACCCTTTTATAGCCTTGTAAAAAATGTATTGCCTTATTTTGAAATACAGTGGAACTGTTTTTATGAGTAAAGAACTTATGATCTTTCATAACTTTTAAATTATTGTCTTTGTTATACTACTTTTTTAGGACATCTTTCCTACCAGGCACTGCTTCCTTTTTCTTTCTTTTTTTGTCCGTGCTTTAGTTCAAAAAGCTTATTTAATATTCAAAGATTGGCATGTATTATTAAGCCTTTTTCTTATATTTCTGTTAATGAAGTCTGACTTTCTGTTTGCAGGATTTCTTTGGTCTTTCATTAATTGCTGCTGGAAATGTAAAAATCAACTATGTGTTTAATGTTTAGTTCAAATGCTAAGCTGTAATTTCATAGTATGTGTTAGGGTTGGAGGATATCAGCAAAAATCTTACAAAACGTATTACAGATTATATTATATCTTGATGAATTACTACAAATGTAACACTTCTTCTCTCTGATGTGTTTAATTACAGTAACATGGTTTAAGATGCTGAGCTGTCAGCTGATTGGTTGGTTTGACTCCTGCTAAGTTATTGTTGTAGCTGTCAGTTTATACAGCAGACATTTACAGACCGGCATCAACCAAAAAATAACCAAATATGTTGTTTGTGCAAGCAGCTTATTATAATTCATATTTATGTTTGTTCTTAGTTGTTAATTATGATGGAAGCAAACAGGAAGTATAAAGAGTGACAACAAACACAGAACTTTAACCCAGACTCTAATCCACTGTGGTGTTTTTTTTTTCCTAGGATGCCAAAGTCCTGGCCTGCCCGCACTGCCTCTGATTGGCTGGTAATCATTTGTTTGATTGGTTTGGATATGTTAGCTGTAGGCATCAGCAGTGTGATTGTTTAAGGGTAAGGTACAATATCAGGGTAGTTACTCAGAGCACAGCATGTCCTACCTTCGCCATCATAGGAAAAAAAATGAGAAAAGTAGTTCGAACTTAACTGTTGGTTCTGTTACGTGGTTTCCTAAACCGAACCAAGTAGTTTTATTGCCTGAACATTAGACTTGGGCGGTATCTCTTTTTTTATACCAACAAATTCTCCAACCCAAACAACAAAAGAGGTTGTTTATCAGTAGTTAGTTAGTAGTTATGTTCAAAAGCGTGATTCATGTGACTTTTGTTCGTTTCTTTGACCCATCCAGCACCACCTCCCCAGCCTACGACCGAATGTGGGAATGCACCCTTTTAAACGTGCTTGGCTGTCAATCACTATTACGTCAGCAAGATTGCGGCGGTCGCATAACAGCGAAAGGTGAAATATGTAAATATAGCTTGTTTTTTGTCCGCAGCCTGTACACAGGAAGGGAGAACAGGCTGTTCATGCTGTCATACCTTTCTAAAGCCTGATTTCCACCGGGCGCGTTACTGCAGCGTCATGTCAGCGTCGCGTATGCCGTTGCAAATAGGTAACACTCTAATCAATGAGAGCATTTCCACCGGGCGCGCTGCGTAACGTTACAGCAGCGTCACGTCAGCGTCTCTACGCGAGCATTAGGTAGGACTTCTATTTCTCCGCGAGACGCTGCCAAATCGCGTGAATCTCAACAGAGCAGATCGCACCAGACAGGAAGTCCGACTCAGAATCAGCGTAAAACACTTCCGCCCCTTTCAAAATAAAACACAATACGCAGTTCATGCAGCCTAAAACTACTTCACATCAACATTATGTTATGACCGGGGCACCAGATCAGCAATCAATCAATCAAAGGGTCTCAGAGGATCGGCGACACGGACGACAAGAGACTGATTGTTGAAGTGGAACATCATACAATCATTTATGACATAACATATTGTTTTTATAAGGATAGATGGTCAGATCAACATATCTTTCACGTCAGAGAAGCAAAGTAAGTTGGTTGTAGTTGTTGTTGTTTACTTTATACACACAGTTTATCCATAGACTGTATAAATAGAGTTTAGAGTTTATCACGGGATCTTGCGGTCTCCCGTATGGTCAGGATTATCGCGTGACCTCGTTATCTCGCGTGTATACGACCGACTCGCTAAGCTGACGTGCTGCTGCTGTAACGCGCCCGTTGTGAATTGACGCCGGGCAGAAGACGCAGCAAAAACGCTGTGGAGACGTGCTGCTGCTGTAACGCGCCCGGTGGAAATCCCCAGTAACATGTGATTGGGGTATACAGTATTTGTGTTTGTATGTAATCAGTGTAACACAAACACAGAAAGAGCAATGTCTGTATTATGGACGGTACTGAAAATCAGACTGTCATGACTTCTTTAAACCCTTGAGCACTGTAATACTGTGATACCACCCAAGCTTACTAAAAATAACCACGTAATACCGTTTCACAACGTTAACCAAGAATTGGTCATGTGACTGTGACAGTCGCAAGTTTAAAACTGCGACATGCAACCATTTTACAAAGGTTAATAGAACAGAAAAATGTCGGGCGTTCCCAGTGGCACACCTGGTAGGGCGGCCCGGGTTCGAATCCGACTCAGAGCCCTTTCCCACATGTCTTCCCCTCTGTCTCCCCCTTCACTCTGTTCTATCATAAATGGCCAAAAATATATCTAAAAAAAAAAAAAGAAAAAGAACAGAAAAATGTCATTTTTACTTGGAAAACATCTTTAATAAGTAAATCCTTATGAAAGCAATCGCTGATTTACTGACCTGTTGGTTCAACTCCACATAATTTGATTTACTTAAACCGGTGCATTCTGTATAGTATAATTTTAAATGGATGCTTGGAATTCAATTCTCGTATACCTAGATTTATTCTCACACAGACACACAGACACACACACCCAAAAGCAGACAAAGGCGTCTGAACGTCACTCCTCCCAGACGTGAGCTCCCGGACCAACAACAGTCTCACCCCGGCAACAAACTCTTCTGCCAACCTCATTTTGATCTTCAGACGCGCTCCGTCCTGCTTGACTGAGCTTGTGTAGCCCACTTATGCACACAGGGACGCACGCACATACAAACAAGCACAAGCGGCCGCGTGTTCGGTGGCAATATTATTAATGGGGTGTGTCTAGGCTGTCGTAAACATCTCCCAACAGCACTCAGTGAAAACAGACGCACAGCGACACCCCCGCATCCCTCTCCACTTAAGTAGCCTGAAGATTTCAGCAGAGCACCTCGCCTGCAGCGTCTCCACAGTCCCCAATTCCTCTGCCTCTCTGTATCTCCTGACCACAAACCGCTCTATAAATCCTGCCTGCATCCTCATATGGACCAAATAACACTTCCTCTCTTTTTTCCCCTCCATCCTTTCTCTCTGTCTGTCCTTTCCTCCCCCCTCCCTCACTCCATCTGCTTGGGGTGAAGGTTTGTCTTGATTAGGGGACTCTGTTGGCTGGCTCTTTTATCACTCGCTGTGCAGAAAGGCGCAAACTGGCAGTGGGCAAATGAAAGCCCTCTATCTCCTTCTTGTGCTCAACTCCCACCACGCTCACACCCCCTCACCGGCCCTCCCTTCTTTACCTTTGTTGTTCTTTTTCTTACTTACTTTTTCTATCTCGTTTTCTGCCCCCCATCTCCTCTCCTCCTCCTGTGTTTTTTACTCTCTCACATTTCCTGTCTGGGCCATTTCCTGCTCTTTCTTCCTCGTACCGTTCAGACTTATTGAGTTATTCACTCCCATCTCATTCTTACTTACACAGGCTGTGGGGTTGAATAGCTACTATAGGCAGCTTGGATTCTTCGCCTGCCTTTTCATGTAGACAATGAATCAAGCAGTCATCAAACTGACCCACTCTACATACCAATGAGACCTGCTTTCTCATTCTCACAATCATGAGTAATGCTATGGCAGTGTCCCTCGGCTCATTTTGTCTTATGCAGCGAAGAAAGCAGTAGATAATCTCCAGTGAACAAGACTTGTACAGTGAGCAGGGAATGTGGGAGTGAGGTCTTTCCGAGGCTACACTTTGATTGGCAGAAAAACGGTATCAAAGTTAGTGTTTGGTCCCATGTGGCACCCTCACTAGTATCTATTTACTGCCTCTATATCTGTCTCAGAGGTGGGAGGAGAAAAGAAAAGGCTGAAGTCAAACAAATACACATGGCAGTGCACACACACACACACAAATATAATATGCAGGCACATGAATGTATGCTGGTGACAGGCATGAGTGCACACACTAATGCCATACCTTTAAAAAACCTTCTAGTGACTATAGGCTGAGTTTGGGTTAGAGGTTAAATGCTTCATACATCCAATAAATGTATTCTGGCAGGAGGAAATTTCAATTCAAAGTCACCTTCTGGAAGTGTATATGTGCAGATGACATGTGACTGGAATACAATAAAACCTGCTATAATGGCTGGAACCTTTATTTACCTCAATGAAAGGCAGCACAAGACTTTTATTGGAGCTAAGACATAATTTCTTTTGGCAGGTCGTCAGCAGCCTTTATTTGTTAAAGTGATAGAATTTACTCTTGTTCTGCAAAAATCTAAATCTGCATTGAGTTGATAGTATACACACACTCCTTAAAGAAAATACTACTTCTGCCAGAAACTGTCAATACTGCTGCTATTAGTTATATGTAATGGCTGTGTAAAGCCGTTTTTTACTTTAGCAAGAACAGAATTTATTACTGGTAATTTATTATTAGCTATTCAACACAATGGTGAGTCTTGTTTCCAAAGGACCCAAAACAGAATGAACTAAGACCTTATTGACTGACTCACTGACTAACAAAGAAATGCTGCAGTGATGCAAGTTTCAGTTATGTTTGCTGAGCAAGTTAAGTTATGATATTATGTTGGTGCTTGCAAGATGTTCTACATATTGTTCAGCATATTGGACTTATAAAAAAGTGAACATAGCAACCATTACATCACCTATTGGGTTGTAAAACACAGGAAGCCTCAAGTTTGTCATTTTGCTGGTTTTTCCAGCCTGTTCCCCTGTCAAAAATGTCAATTTAGCTTGTGTGTACAGGCAGCGAAAAACAAGCTATGTCTCAATATTTCACCATCCGCTGCAATGTGTCCGCCGCCATCTTGCTGATGTAGTAGTGATTGACAGCCAAGCAAAGTTAAAAGGCGGATTCCCATGTTTGATAGAAGGATGGGGTGGTGGATGGGTCGAACAAGTGACAGACTTTCACACAGGAGAGCTGGTTTCGCGTCTCATGCAGTAAAACATTTTAACTTAGGTTACGTTGTTTACGTAAGTTACGTGAATCATGTTTTTTACGTATCTTGCCGCAGTCACTTGACCCTTGTAAATACTTCACTTTTGGCATTTACGTACATTTATTTAGTGTACTGTCTTTTATAATGCCTTACCAGAAGTTTTTCACCCTAAACCTAAGGCCAGTGGTTTTACAACACAAATCCACATAAACTGCAGCCGTTTTTTACAACCGCAAACCGTACGTGTGTGCTATTTTTAGAACTCGCCGTTGTACCGCAAGCCGCGATACGTACCTACGTGCTGGAATTTGTGCTGACAAACGACCTCTTTTGCCATTTATGTTGGAGAAGTTGTTGGGTTTTTTGGAGCCAGAAGTGACCACATTGGATAAAAGGGTTCGGCCTCGGAGAAAGTTATCAGTAAATGCAAGAACAAGCTATATTGTCTTATTAGCATGGTGTCATTTAAAATTAACAGTTGACTCATTAGAGTTTAGACATTTTTAGATGACCAGAATGTTACAATTAACTTTTATCAACTGAAAACATACTGTAGATGAGTCATAGCTCGACAAAGAAAACACACAGTGCTCCATAGTAGCAGCCTGCCAATCACAAGGTAGTCCCGCCTTAAAACATGAACTGCTTTATCGTCTATTTTACTGTAAATAGGACCATAATTTACAAATTGAACATCATGCTGTATTGAAGAAGGCTTCAAAATAGCGATTGAGACCATAAACTCACTCTGAAAATGTTTACAGACGTAATGACACAAGTGAGAAGTAGGGTAATTTTCTCATATACTACTATACAATAGCACTTCTTTAATGCAGCCAGTGGAGTTGCCCCTGCTGGCAGTTGGAAAGAATGCAGGTTTAAGGCACTTCTGTATTGGCTTCACTTTTCAAATATCTGTTTAAGTAATATTGTAGAACTTTTTCAGGCTAGGCTATTAATAATGTAAAAAAATTTTTTTTTTTCTAGTAGTCTTAGTTTGGGTAATGCACATACACAAGTTATAGATGTAAAAGGAGCAGGATGAGGAAAGGCAGGAGAAAGAAGGAAAATTCAACTTTAAAACATGACAGCTGTGTGAAAAAAACTGTTTTTGTGGGCTTCCTGGCTTTATTCTAAGGCTTTCCTTTCTTTTTTCTCTGCATGCCATGGTTCATATGGAGATTTTTTTAGATAGAAGAATAAGCAATGACTCTACTATGGAAAAATGTCCTCCCTCTGAAAGTGTGAAAGGAAAACAATTTCCTTCAAGAATAGCACTGGAGCACACACATTTAGAACACACCAGGACGTATCGGTGCTCTCAGACACATGCACCTGCACAGCACCACTCATTCATGTAGCAATATACAAAAACTTGAATATGATAACTCCCTACGTGGATCATTAGCTGTTTTTTGACTGGCATGTGGATCTGTCTATATGCTCCATGACTTGGCTGCAGTTAATTTGACCTGTAAGAGTTAAGTTCAAAGTGTTCGGACTGGCCATTGTTGTTAATAATAGATGATTGAGTACTTTTACCCTGCAGCGTTAAAAGTTCATCCAGTGAATCACTGTGTTATTCTGTCAGTCATGGAGCCAAAAGTATTTGATCTCCAGTCTGAACGTGTGTGTATGTGCATACTTTATGATCTTAATATATATGTGTGTGTGTGTGTGTGTGTGCATGCTTTAATGTGTATATTGTTTACATGTTTGTCTGTGTTGCATGAATGTTGCGGTATGTTAGAGAGCGGTCTTATACAGTATTTCATGTACAGGTGCATTATCTAGTGAGTTAGGGATGTTAATATTAACAACAGAGAATTCTGACTGATAAATACAATCGGATCAGTTAAAAAATATTATTAATATTATTTCTAAAGTGATTAAAGAAAAGTTTGTTGCATGGTTCAAGAAAGATAGGCGATACAATCAATTTCTGGCGACTGGCACCACTTGCAGAGAGACAGCTGGCTCTACAAGGCAGAGATGATGAGACAGCAGTGTCCGCTGCCCAGGCTGAGGTGACCCAGAGGCAAAGGTGGACACCTATATGAGGTAATCAGATGTTCTTCCTGAGCGAGGAACTATCTCTGCGACATTATCTGAGCAGGTTTCTCAGCAGACAGCGAACAAGCTGTTCGTTGTACTGGAGACTGGCTTGTTTTTTGTATTTTATGACTACAAGATCCTAAATAGTAACTTCATTCTATTCTTGTCACTTAATGGTTATTTATTGTGTAAAGAGGGTCAGAAAAAACATTCAAAATTAAAATCTCTAGTGTGTTTTTATTAATGTGTGAGCCACTTTTGGTTTAATCACATTTTGGGGACTCACCTGACATTTGGGGACAAAGAGCAGGTCCCCACAAGGTTCATTTATTTTAAGAGCAAAGAGTTTAAGATAAGATTTTAGGTTCAGGAATACAAATTTGAATAGGTTAAAGAAATACTTCACCCTTAAAACGACCACTTGCATATTAATTAATCGCATTGTGTTACCTTGAATTCTTGGAGAAACAGTGCGAACTGAGTGAATCCCAATGAACTGAAATAAAATTAGGTGCTTGTGTTAAACAACGCCATGTAAAACATCCATTTACAAACAAGTTGTGAAGTGTATTGCAAGTTTAATTTACCAAAGACATGCACTTTTGCTTTAATCTTACTATTTAAAACACTTCTGCCGCTACTGTTTCGTATTTTTGCAGGTTACCGTGAGTGTCTATGCAGTCAGGACGAGTGTTGCTGAGTGCTGTTATTAATTAAATTCGACAAGGATTAACTCCACGTTTGGCCGTTTTTGGATTCAACATGGACGCATATGAGAAAACCCAAGTTTTCTTTAAGAATTTAAGGTAACATGGGGCGAGTAATTGATATTGTGATGATCCCCTACTCTTCTGCAGCCACCACCATTGTTTGGTTTTGTTGGTTTTGGTTTTGTTAGTTAGTTGCTTTCATCTAATTCACCTGCATTTCATTACATCGCATGCACACACACACACACACACACCTCACCACTGATCTACTGATTCACATAATTGAGTTTCTTTGTGTTGTTTTAATTTAACCTATAAACATTTGTTACTCATAAATTGAATACATGTGTGGTCTCCCTTGTTTGTCATGAGCTATGAGCCGGTTCATGACAATATAGAAATGGTAAATTTAAAGCTGAATTATTCCTTTAAGGTCCGTGTAAAGTTTGGGGTCAGACATAGAAATAGAAAGAGAAACTGAAAAGAGACTTGACAGGAAATACAAACAAAAGGATAAAAAAACACAAATGATAATGTTATAAGGCTGAAAAACAAGCTAGTTTGAAGATGCTGTTTTAAAGTGCAACCAGGGAAGCACTACAAGTCAATACAGTGTCACTACAAGTAATAAAAAAACGTTTGTCTTTGTGAGCGTGCGTGCGTACCTTCAATGGCGAACGGCTTCCCCACTGTGAGCAGCTTGCACTCCGCGTCGATAGAGACTTCAAAGTCCAACAGGGCTTTGTCCATGATGAACGCATCCAGGGCAGGAGGATCTGTCCTTCACCACCAACACACACACACAAACACACAGGTCACAGGAGTGAGAGAGAAGCATTAATTGAAGACAACAAACCTTAAACTTTTGAAGACCTGTAAATCAGATCTACTTCTCAAACTTTCTCACACTCCCCAGACGCATTCAGGATCCCCGTTATTTGAGACTGTCATCCCGTTTTGTCATTTATACAGAGGATGAGATTAACTGCATTCTAATACACTGTGTAAACACATACATCATTACCTAAACCAACAGCCTCTGTGGCGGACTGATAAGGCATTTAACGCACTGCTGAAGACTCTCCTACTCCGGCAATATCGATCCAATTGACCCTAATTGACCCCTAATTACAGAGCGTTCCTCTGCGTACAGCCTCTGGCTCCGTCAGGAGATAAGTTTCAGGTTATGAAGCGAAAAACACTGCATTTGAATAATATATCTACATACCAAACACATTGACAAAGCAAAAAAGATACCTCTCCGGATGAAAACTCACAAATTGAACAAAAGCATTTGCACGCACACATTCACTGAATTTGAGTGGCAGACGGGTAAACAAGCATAAATGCATGTATTGGGGAAAAAGCATGCACATAAACAGTCTAATGGAAGAAAAACAGAGCAGACTGATCAAATTACCTGAAACTTGTTGTTATTCAGGATGTTTACTGCTAAACAAAAGGTTGACTTTATAAAGTCTTTGCTGTGCCGGCAAAGCAGAAGCGCCTGTTTTCCCTCTGTCTAGGCCTGTCAAGTACGAGGCACAGGGAGAAAAGAAAGGGTAGACTTCTTTTGGGAGTAAAGAGGGTCGGAAGTTATCCGATGCCAGGCCTTAGGATAAGAGTGGTGCATGTGAGCGTGCATGTAAAAAAAGTGTGTAGGTACGACTGTAAGTTGTGTGTAGTTATGTGCTTGCTTGTTCATTACTTCCTCCGAGCATATACATTAGTTGTTCATGTGCAGCTGCATGTGCAGCCTGGGGCATTATGTCTCTCCAGGAGAAGGCTTTTGAGTCTTTTTTTTTTCTCCTCAAAGATTTGAGTGCAGTATTGGGGTCAGTAGTTCTGCCAACACAGTATTTTACAGCCTCACTCCAGTTCTCTGCACTGCTGCGACTTCCACTTCTGCTTCGCCTCGCACGCAAACAAACGCCGCCTTCATCTTCCCTGTTCTCATCCTCTTTCTCTGAACAAGCGCTTTGTATCTTCCCACTTGTATCACAAAGTCAGCACATGCACTATCTCAGCATCTCTGCTGGTGCTCTATGGAGTAGGCATCGTGTCTGAGAGGAATACGCGGTTATAGCTGAGTGTGTGTGTGTGCCGTGTGTGGTACAGAGTGTGGTGTGTATCTGTGCTCGGGTAAGCCAGGATGAACACATTTCTGCTTGCATGTCTAGTATGTTTGAATTGCAGCTGTGGAATTGGACTTATTAAATTTAATCATGTGCTGCACTTGAGTACATATGTGAGGTACTTTGCCTTAAGTGTTATTCATTTCAGCATACTTTATACTGCTACTCTACTACGTCTTTGAGGGAAATACGTTGTTTTTATTTCTCTACATTTATTTGACAGCTTTGGTTAATTTAGATTGTATATACAAAAAACACAATATACCAATAAAATATGAGAGACGGTAAATCCAGCAAGACATTAAAAAGACTCATTTTAGTATATCAATACTAAATTGATATACTTGTATAGTATATACAAGTATATCAAGTTCATACTTATATTTAAGGTTTTTACTAGAACATTTTTGCATGTTTTAATCTTCAAAAGACACAGTATTTTCATTTAAAAATCTTTAAATCTTGGGTCTTGTGCATCTGTACTCTCTCTGCACTCTCACTATAGTTGAAGAATAATTGTAACAGCACTGTAGAGACACTTAATACCCATATATAGTAGAACATTGACACCTTCACAGTATTAATACACCTTCACCTGCTTTATAATAAAACAAATTTACAATTCAAAAAAATACAATACGGGACCTGGCAACATAGTTCAGGCAGCTAAAAATCAAAGTGGGTTCATCCTGAGCTGCTGAGGTTACTCAGCAAGAAATGAGAGATTATCTAGGTGTGGAGTTATTCAGGACATGTCTTCACATAAGATAAGATAAGATAAGATAAGATAAGATATATATAAATACATCATATATACATACCTTTATGCTATTTGGCATTTATTATTAATATATTATTTTTTGTGTTTGTTTGTTTTCCTGAAAGTACTTAAAGTGCAGAAAACTGAATTATGTTATTGCGAAGTATACAGGGAGTTGAAAAAAGAAAAGAGGGGATACCTGTTTCAAGTAAATATAATTTGCAGAATATGATCAAAATCAGGATAAAACTAAAAAACACAAAAGGGACACTTGTATGCATGTAATCTCTACAAACAGATATCTGTATATGAATGTATTATCTGTAGACAAAGACAACGAGTTTGGTATCTAAAGTGTTCTGGTTTCTATCTCTAGTCTTTTGCAGTCATAGCAGCACTGACCAATCACATTTGAGAGTTTGAATGCAAGTTAACAGTATGTGTGTTAGCTCCTCTCTGACAGTGGATCTGCATATCGTCTGTTAGATATTAGCCAGTCATAGACCTTATCTCTCAACTCCAACTCCGCCTCAAGTGGCTAATCGGACAGTTAAAATGCACCGGCGCACGGAATAGAAGGTCTTGACCTGGATATCAGTCTTCCAGATATCCAGTGGCGAGACCAGAGCCGCCCAATTATTGTCTGGTGCCAACAGAGGTCAAATCACCATCAGACTGATAGCCGATGGGTTCCAAGATTGGTTCCCTTAAGTTCAAACTAAACAAGAGGAGACAGGATTGAGTTACTAAACAGCACTGAGTTACTCTGCTCCAAAGAGCTGGAACAAAATGCCAGACGAATACTTTCCCCAACTTATGCTACCTTTAAGACCAAGTAAAACCTCTTCACTTTCTCCACAGCCTTTGAATGAACTATAACCACCTCTATCATCCTGAACTACTTTCTTTATTTCTCTTTTTTACGATTTCTTTTTTTATGGTTCCTCTCCCTCAAATTTATGATTTTCTGTTGCATTCAATGTTTTAATGCATTATGTAAAAATAATTTTAGCTGCTTTTGTGAATTAATTGTGTTATATAAATAAACTTGCCTTGCCTCAGTGCTTTCATCTTCTCACAATCCCCATTTGACACCCGATCCATCTATTCATCCTCAGCCCTTATTTCATCAATTTGTCCCTGACCCTCATTCATCTCTACATGCAACACTTTCAACGAACAAAAAATATTTTCCCTCAGCGTGGAAGGCTTTTGTTATGCAATTTATGTAATTCATAGGCTTTCACCCCACTCACATCTTGTTCTAAAAAGCAGCATCTCTGGATGGAGGCTCATACCAAGGCAGGGTGTAAATATATGCAGCTCACAAAGTGTGTGTCAGAGTATTTGATGGTATCTCTGTCAGATGCAAAAGCAAACAGCGTGTTCACTATAATAAGAAAACATCCTCGATGGGTTCGACACAACATCACTGCAGGTGGAAAAAGATCAAAGGGAAAATCAGCCCTAAAACACAAATTACATTGAGCTATTGCATTGATGTTAGATCGCGATGTCAGTAGGTACAAACATTAAAAACAGCCTTCCTGAGCCAGAAATCAGAGCTTTCAAAGTTTGGATTGATGATGTCGTTGGGTGACACATTTTGGAGTTGGTGCACTGACATTTGATTTGTGCTGCTTCTTGAAGTTTTGATGTTGATGCAGAAGTTTCAGGATTTACTGTCTATGGATGACCTCCAGGTAACACCAGGAACTGTATTAAAGGTCCCATAATGTAAAAAGTAAGCTCTTTGATCATAAAGCAGCTCTAGGTGCTATAAATACTGTGAAAGTAACAAAATGTTCTATGCTTAAACGAGCCAGTGGGTCTTTTGGAAAGTTGTGATGTCACAACAAGAGAGTGGCATTATCGTTCCATTACAGGGATTACCCGGCTGCAATGATGGTGCAGAGAAGCAAAGGGTGCAAATGTGGAAAAAGCCACCAGGAACAGCGCCCTTTTGGCCAAACCGTGAAATTACAACTTCTGGGTCTGTAACGTGATTCCATGGGGGCCAAAAACACTTTCTCCATAGACATACATTGTGAAAGAGACATCTGTAAATCAGACTTTCAATTTCATAGGAATGAATGGGTACCCCGTCTCCAAATGCTGTATCCAGTTCTCCTTATACAGTCATGGAAAAAATTATTAGACCACCCTTGTTTTCTTCAATTTCTTGTTCATTTTAATGCCTGGTACAACTAAAGGTACATCAGTTTGGGCAATTATAATGATTTCAACAAAAATAGCTAATAAGAGTTTAATTTTCCATGGTTTTCTTGATAATTATTTTGGTTATTATCAAAATTGAAGAAAAAGAGTGGTCTAATAATTTTTTACATGACTGTATATCAATAATGTGGAAGACCTGAAAATGCTGACTTTCAGAGCAGGGCCTTTTTGAGAGGGGGGGCTTAAAGAGACAGGCACTAAAACAGAGCACTCGGCATTCATTTCCGGCTCGGACACCGGATCGTCAGTGTCTCTTCCACCAGCGGTGCTGCCCCAATAGAAACCTTTCCAATCAGCGCTGCCACACGCTGCTCTGACTGGGACAGAATTCTTAATAAATGTAAAGAGGTGAATAATATATCTCCATCATAATAACAACAATATTTGGATATTATATAGATTATTAGGCTTTATATATTACAATGTATAAATGACTACTACTCTGCTGACAGCACCACTGATTTCCTTCCTTTTCACTTTTTATGCTGCCAAACAAAACCAGTTTGTTCTGTTGCAGCTGTTGGACGTCACAGTTCCCTTGCTGCCTCTGATAAATTCCTCTTTTTTTTTTTTTAATTAAAACTTACTTTAAAACATTGTTTACCTCCTTCAACTAAAAAGCTGTGCAAACTTTTAAGTCTGTGCTCCAAATGTAAAATATTCACAGAACTTGTTTGAGTTTATAACTATAAGTACTTTTATTTCATAAACCTCCGTCGCTGCGTATTTCTGTAATATGTCTATTTCGCTCCTGTTGTTATTTGTAACGGTGCACTTTGCTGATAAATCAACAGCCGATCATTCTTACGATGTGATTGGCGAGATACGATCGTTTGACAAATCACACGTGAACCCTGTCGTAAGACGAAATATACACTCAGATCTGTACTCGATTCAACGCTCGTTTGATAAATAAGGGCCTATATGAGTAAAATGCTATTTTTTTAAACATTAAAACATGTAAACATGTTCTAGTAAAAACTAGAATACATGTATGAATCAAATAAATGATCATTCTATGTTCCCTTTAACTATTTTCTGTAGGATATTAAAGAATCAACACATTAATTCTATTCTAAGGGATGATTTTTCAAAGTATACAATTGGTTCTGTATTAAAATTGCCTGTGATGGCTATAAATCTGCCATGTTTGCTCTTGTTGTCAGCAGGCAGAATTGTTATGCATGGTGTGCATGAAAAATAAGTGCACAGAATACAGACAACCACAGATAACAGATGTAAACGTGACTGGGTTATTTAGATCTGGATTGCATTTGAATGAGAAGTTTAAATGGGGTCTCTTAAAAAACAAAAAAACAAACAAATGTAAACTGTGTGCACTTACTTCAACATATGTACACCTTCTGGGGTGGTGGGCTGGTTGAAGCGTCTCATGTAGTCATGCATCTCTGGGAAGCTCTTCTTCATGTAATCTTCAGCGCTGCTTTCCCTCACCGTCCCAAAACGGAAGCCCAGGGATGGATGGTGCAGCTGAGGAAATGACACAGGAAGACATGGGAAGAAGAGAGGGTGGAGATGGTGGTGGAGGTGATAAGGAGACAGAGAGGGGGGTGGATATCATGATACGGCTCATATCAAAATTCATTGTAGCCCTGAACTCCCTACAGGGTTTAGGGATATGGAATGCGATAATCCTGCGCAAATAATTCCAGTCTATACTCATTAGCTTGTCCTTGTGTAAGATTAGTTTGTGTGCACATGTAGCTGTGGCTGTCATGCGTGTGTGCGGGGTGCTGACATGCATGCAGTTGCAAGTTTGTGTCCTTGTATGCAGTCTAACCTTGTCATCATGAATTCCCGAGACCTGCTCGAAGGTCTTCTCGCCGACCATGACCGCAGCGAGGTTAGCGGTGTAGCTGGACAGCACCAGTAAGCAGAAGATAGCCCAAAGATTCATCAAGAAGCGCCCGGTCCAGCATTTAGGAGTCTGCAGAGTAGACATGTAAACCAAAAGAGATTTTTTTCTGCTTCGGTTTGGCCTAATTATTACAATTATTAAAAACAGATAAACAAGAAAAAAAAGCAGATCTTGATGATGAGTGAATCTAAAAATATCTTGCCTCAAAAATAAGAAAAGTCATGATGTCAAGACAAAAATGATACAAACTGACAACAAACAAACATTGAGGAAACTGTGATAACAGAAATTGCACAGGGGTTAAAAATACAAAGGTGTGAGGAGTGTAAGGTGTTGACATAAATGCCGAGTCCCCCTGCGGCTCTCAGCTTCCCCTCTTCTCATTCTTATCCTCCTTGAAAATCAGAATTTAACCCAGAGTAAGGGTAATCAAGTTAATCAAAACAGAAGAGAAGAGAAGCTAATGCAGAGGAGAAAAATCTAACAAAGTGTGACTGTTTTTGAGGCACATCAGAAATATCTTTCCATGAAATTGCCTGCCTAGGGGAATGAATCCACCTGAACACTGTGATCATTTATTTATTCTACCAATTAAAATCCACTTAACAGAAGAAAAGAGATGGATTTCTTGTGTTTTAAAGGCTCGAGATTAATGAGACATTAATTATACAAACAAGGTTGTAACCCATTATTATGAAGGTGTTCTGTGCGTTCTCAACTTTTTACATAATTAGTTAGTGAATTGAAAAGGGAAAAAGGGAGGATGGCACACACAGTGTAAGCATAAATTATTCAGTAGTATTGTGTTTGGGAAGAAATGCTAACTCGTAAATATTCTTTTTTGCACTTTGTGCTTGGTTGGAGTTGTAATGATCAGGCTGAAACAAAAGGCTTTAGTTTCTGGAGTGTAACTGTCAATTTTGCAAACTGAAATGACAACTGTCACTGGCAGATTAGTACAGCAGTAGCTAGCTAACCAATTAACATAAAATAAGCTTACACAGCAATCATGACATCGCCCATTGTTTTTTGTTGTCTAGAGTTTGGAAGCCTTATATTTGGCACTTCAGTCGTCACCATATTGGATTTTTGAAGCCCGAAGTGACCAAATTTGGATGAAAGGGTGGATCTAACAGGAAACTGTTGCGAAAAAAAAAAAGGGTAGGCTTAAATTAGCTTTCACAATTCATGGTAAATCAAAAACAAGTTCAAAGCTATCTAAATGTACACAGTTGCATTGATATTTATTGCTAACCCTCTATCCTGATTGACATGCCGCCGTGGTAGTCATTTTACTTTGCATGCAACCAAAATTTTAAATCATGCTGTATTTAAGAAGACTTGAAACTAGAGAATGACACCATCAAATCATTAGAAAAATGTTTATTGAGGTAGAAAATTAAGTGAGATTATGGGTAATTTTTTCATAGGCTTCTATACAACAGACTTCTTTTTGCAACCAGTAGAGTTGCCCCCTGCTGGCCATTAGAAAGAATGCAGATCTGAGGCACTTCTGGCTTTATTTTTCAAACCCGGAGGCCACTTCCACTTGTTTTATACGATTATGTAAAAAAAAAAAAGGGGGTTTTAATTGTCCACTAGTTGTCTACATACTTACATGTTACCAAGCTTGAGCTGCATATAACTTCTAGTTTTCTAAGCGAGAATGTAGAATAAGACTGTTATTCCATTCTAGCACATCCTGTTTGACAGTTTAGCTTACGTACTATTCACACAGATTGTTTTAACTTTCCATTACAAGAGAAAAGGCTTCACGGACACGGATTAAATTTTTGGCAAACACAACGCTACTTTGGGTCAGGGTTGCTGAAGTGTTAAACCAAATCCAATCCAGAGCAGGACAAAGCTGCTACACGACCCTCAGCTAGTGTGCAGGACCAGCTTCAAAATACTAGACAAATATTACACAGTGAATGAATAAGTCTTGAACATTTTCCTATCCTGTATTCCCACAAACTAATGTAGTGATTAATAATGTGCTCCTTGGCCTTGGAAGTCAAACTCTGTTCCAACTCTGCTCTAGGTAGTAAGCTAGTAGCTGGGCATGCTAACGATTGCAGCATATTTTGAAAACACCACTCCTTACTTACACTTTTTCTCTTGTGTTTCTCCTCATAGAAAGAACTAGATAATGTATTTGATTCATTTGTTTTGAAGACTTTTAAAATGCTCCAAATTGTATCAAACCTGAACACAGCAATAAAACTGACTCCAAGGAAATAAGCTATCATTAGCAGTTTAGCCATCGATTTACTTGCCCAGTGTCCTCCCCATAGTCTAAATAAACATGACTCTTTGGCTCTGATCCAGCACACAGAGGTTCAGAGAGTTGCTCAAGGGCATTTTAACAGGTCACACAGCTGCTAATGGACACAACCGGTTAATTGACACATTGCCAGTCGCCAGAATCAAACCCGTGACCTTTCAATTATGGGAAGGTCTCTCTAATCACTTGGCCTCCATTCCAACCAAGTCATCTGTACTGCTTCCTTTAGGGACAACGTGTGATTAAAGAAATATCACGATGGTGTGCATTCTCACTTAAAGGCGTTACAGGAATTATTTAAGCAAATTACAGTGTGTTTCAAATATTTATCAGAAAGTGCTGCATGAAAATGTGAAGCTCAATGCATAAGTTATCATAATGATGGATTTGGGCACAGTATGTTGCCGTTTGAAAAACAAAGAATGCAGAAGATGGTTGTTTTTCATCCGCGTTGTAGTCGGGTGTGGGTGTGTGTGAATGTGTGTGTGACACCATCAGTCAAATCTGACAGGTTTCTGAAGAATGCTATTACTGCAAAGGTGCATTTAATCTCTTAACGCATTCATACCAAACAAAACATGACAGGAATTTTTTTTTTTCATCTCTGAAGGGCATTACATTGTTTTCTCATCTTGTTACATATTTTTTTAATGGATAAATTCGCCTCAGTCTGAGGATTTGACTTCCATTTGTCTTCGCCAATCACTTATCTCACACATCTCTCGTCCCAACTGCACGGCCCACCCACTTGCCCTCTCCCCTTTACATCATCCTCCGTCTGTCCACCTCCAAGTCACCGCCGTTCTGATGCTTTTCTCTGCTTGACCACTTACCCTTTCAACCCTTCCTCGCCATCTTTCTGTCCACCTCCTTATTACCTTCTTTTTGAAGCTCATTTCCCAACTTGCACTCTCACCCTTTCAGCCCCCCATCGGCCCTCTTCCCCCTGCCTTCTTGTTTTCAACTCTACGTCTCACTTCTTCGGGGAGTTAACCTCTACTCGCTCCCGCCTTTTCCACCTTCATCCATCCCCATCATCCTCTCCATAACTCCCTCAATCTCTGTCGGCCCACTTACCCTTTCGCCTCTCCCTCCCTGTATGTGCATTATCCTCCCTGTACCTCTCTACTTCATCACTGCCTACCATCTTAACCTCGCCCCTATCAATCTTGTCCCCTCCCCAGCCATTTCTATCATCTTTCCCCATTCCTTTCCCCCCTCAAACTTCCTCTTCCAACTTGCCCTTTCCGTCTGTGTACTCTTAATAATAATGCACATCCCCACCCCCCCTTTTTTTCCAATTTCTATTCCCTGCCCCACCCTGCATGATGCCTATTTATCACACAGAAGAGAGCTACTTTACCTTGGTGGCGACAGTACGTCCAAACAGTATGGCGTAGCAGAGATTGAGGGCGGAGGAGTAGGAGAACACACGCAGCCTGTTCCTGCCATGGGGTGTCATGCCGAAGGGGCTGTTCCACTCATACAAGGTGAGGAAGAGTGCGGTGAGGTGCAGCGTGACGAAAATGCCCACCCACATGGACCAGTGGAGAGGCCACATGAAGGCTCCGATGGGGGCTGCAGTGTCCCGGCTACGAACCTGGTAGGTCAAAAACAAAAAATTGTGTAAGAAACTGTCTTTCTCTCTGCAAAAGTTACACATATTGTATTTTGCAATGATTTGTCATTATAATTCAACCTCCAGTTTGCAGAATTTCTTTTATAAACACTGCAAGGCACAATCAGTTAAAAAAAAATTGCATACATTGTTTTTATTTTGTGCTATTCATCATTTTGTAAAGGCAAGAAATCATTGTTTTTTTTTCAAATGGAACCGCATTGTCAGATCATATTATAAATTGCAGCTTGTCAGCCACAGAGGGAGATGTTAACAAATCAAAGAATAACTGCAGCATGTTTGAGGACTAAGATGGCTTCTCAAAATGCCTCTCAGACTAATTATACACTCTTAAACTGCTTTTCATTTTGAACTTTCATAATCGTCCGCTGAAAACTCGGCAAACTAATTACTCACAACTAATGATCCCGTGTTCCTCACCAGAGGACTTGGCGATCGGGGCATTAGGATGAAATTAAGTAGTTGTAGACCATATCATCAAATGATACAGAAATAGTGTGAGCCACAGAAAGAGAGAGAGAGAGAGATTGACAAATCAAAGTAACACTGAAGACTGCGACACTGCCACTGCCTCACAATGCAGTGTTTCTTCAGGACATGCAACACGCCTCCCACATTCATTAAAATACAAACTCCAACAAACTAATGATGACTTAAAGCAATTGTACCAGAATGCCCAGGCTGGTGGAGTAGAAGGGTGAGGTGAAATCGATGACTCTGCTCCTGGCAGAGTTGATGGAGAAAGAGGTGACAGCCATGTCAGCGGTTCCGCTCAGCAGGTCCCCGACCAGCCCCGTCCAGCGTCCTGTCCCACTCAAAGCTCCGTACTTCCCGTCTCCAACAATATAAAGGTCAAAGGTGAAACCCATATCCTCTGCCAGTTTCTCCAACAAGTCGATGCAGTAACCGTAGCAGCACTTCCTCAAGTCCTCCGGTAGGTCTGACAGAATAAAAACAAAATGAAAATGTGAAATATATTATTATGCATGCTTTGGAGGTGTGTGGGCTGCACTTCTAGGAATTTATCCTCAACTGTTGACTATGGATCGTGAAAAATGTTCATGGAACCTCACAGGAAACTTGTTTCTGTGTTTTTAATTACCCCTGCGCCAAGGCTAGGAAAACAGAAAATGAACAAACCCTTTAACTATGTTTAGGGAAAAAAATTGGCAAGATAGATAGGATATAATATCATTTTTTTTTATACTTTTCTGCCATTTTTGCTATTTTTTTTTTTTTGGCACATCTTTTTTTGCAAACTCAGTCAATCAAAATTCAGCACTATGCCAATTGCTCTTGGAACTTGGCACAAAGGTCTGTGCTAGTTCTGTCCAAGCACCAGCACAAGGAATTTTGTGAATTCCTGTATCATCCTCAATACAAATTTCTATTAGCTGCCTTCCACTCAAGCCAAAGAAAGTTAAGATCCCTTATATTTTATTGCTATACAGTAGGCTGCCTGTATATGTGGCCAACAGTCTCATTAATCATAAATATACATAAGTACTTGGTACATTTTGGACATGGTAGTCGTGATATTGTATCGATTTAATGCCTTTAATCCTCTTCACTCATGAATCAGAGCTGCAGCTGGAGAGCTGAGCCCTTGACACTGCACCTGGTAGATTTTTTGAACTGGACTGACCAGCCATGATCCCTTATTGATTTTACTTCTAAAATCCACTCCAATCTTGAGGAGGAGCAGCAGAGAAGTGGACAGTGATTTAGCAACGAGATCTCAGCCAAGAGATCTAACAGTTTACACAAGAGGAGCTTCAAGTTTTCAAAAATTAGAACTGATGCCTCCCACAAGTTAGAGTGTTTTCGACAGGTATAACAGGAGTTGTACAGCATACCAATGCTTTACCACAACATTATTCTAAGGACTAAGGATGGGAATCAAGGACCGGTACCAGCCTAGAACAGTCTGATCAATCAGGACGTGAAAGTGAAAGTCCTGCTTCTACGCTCCTAGAAACATGCAACAAGAAGGAGCCAAGATAGAGAGGAGGAAACACTCCAAAGCATGGCTTCCCTGTTCTAGATTATGGTGATGTTGTGTATATGTGTGCCTCAAACAGCTGCCTTCAGTCTCAGACTCCGGTCTATCACTGTGCCTTGAGGTTCATCACTGGTTGTAGCCGCCTCACCCTCCACTGTGAACTGTATGCTAAAGCTGGCATGCCCTCCTTAAATGTAAGACGTCATACACACTGGATGACTTTGCTATAAGGCCCTTCTTGGCCTGGTTCCCGCTTTTTTATACACTTTTCTTCGGAGAACTGAAAGCCACTACGCCTTCCGATCAAATGACATTTTGTATCTCTTTGCTCCTCGTGTCAGAACTGAAACAGGAAAAAAAGCATTCAGTTTCGCTTCCCCTTTGGCTTGGAATGCCCTCCAGTCTGACCTGAACTTGTTTCATTGGAAAATTTCCGCAGCATCTTACGGAAAAGACAATGGAAATCCTTTGATCAGTGTCTGTGTTCTTAAATTGTTGCTGTAAACTCCTGCACTTTATTGCTCTGCACTAAGTATGTCAATGTATGTTCTTATCTATCTGTCTTTCCTGTCCATTGTGACGTGTGCCACCTTTTTGGCCAGGTTGCCCTTGTAAAAGAGGTCTCGATCTCAATGGGTCTTTATCTGGTTAAATAAGGGTTAAATAAAAAATAAAATTCCTTGTGAGATAGACTCGGTTTTTAAGCTTGAGGACTATCTTTCTTCCACACAATACAAGGTTCCACAGATTGATCAGAAATATACAAATGCCAAAAAACAACTCACCAGTCCCTTCCCAGTCTGTAACTGTAGTGTTTGGGTTGTGCAGCTGGTTGAAGAGGCCCTGGATTAGGTCGGACCGGTTGGTTCTGGGGTCCAGACAGAGCTGACCAGCTGGACATAATCCATCCTCGTCCACCTCCCGTGTGAAGACGAACGGGTGTTCCACCAGTGTCACCACCCTCAGACGGTGTCCCTCAACGGAAATTCCCGGCCTCCACCGTCCTCCAGCGTTACTGTCCCCCTGGCCGTCCCCGCCCCTCACCCCAGCTCCAAGACCTTGCCCTTGGCTGCTTCCGAACCCTCCAACAAGTCCCAAGATCCCCCCCTCTAGCTCCAGCCTGCCTCGAGTCCACTGGCCTACAGTTACCCAGGCCGGCTGACCGAGAGCGCCCCTCTTCAGGCTCCACACGTGGAACAGCTGGGAGGAGAGGACCCGAGAGAGGCCGGCATCCACCTGGATCAGGCCTGTGGCCCCGGTGAAGGACGTGTTGGAGAGAAACCTCAAGGGACACAGAGACACAAACAGACAATAAGTAAGAGGCAACAAAGATCCATGCTTTGTTGTTGCAGATTAGAAATATAGACAGCAATACACACCACTAAACTCGCCAGATGTTAAAAAATAAAAAATAAAAAAGCAAGGAAAAAGTTAAAAACGGTGGTCCAGGCGGGACATGGTCTGGCTGTGGAGCTTTAGCAAGTCTAGTCTCAGATGGGTAATTGCATCTCCCAGAAAATCATAATTAAAAGTTAATGCAGTGCACTGAGGGTCTCCTCCTATCTGCCAGTCCATACAGACAGTCATTGCCATTCGTCTCACTCGCCTGGCGGGCCCGCATTGGTCTTCACGGTGGAATAAATTAGGAAGAGCAATCCCCGTCCACACATAAATCTGGCTTGGCCTCTTGAACCATGCAGGGATTGTTAGCTCACGTCTTAGCATTTGATCATGTGCACATCGTCAGGTGATGTCTCGATGTGAAGGCATACAAGTACTGTTTGATTATGTCTTGATTGGTGGGGGATTGTCAGGAGGTCAATGTATATCGTAGGGGTGGTTGTTTAAATGTTAAAGTATGCAGGGATCACTGCATTCGGTACGGGTGTTGAACCGTGCAGAGACTGTTGATTACGTCTGGGTCAAGGCTAGAAATGGCAAGTTTTCCTTCCTGTTAATGGAAAAGGTTGCAAAAGCCGTAGCCCTTTCTCAGAGCAGAAAAATAGCTTTTCCCTTTTGCCTTTTTGTTTTATCTCTCTTCTCTCTGTCTCCCTCTCTCATCTTCCAAGTTATGTGTTGAATTGATGAGCACAGCACTGAGCTGGAGAACTTTCTCCATTAAAAATGGGATATGCGAAGGAAAATGAAAAAGACTAAATTGATCATGAGGGTCATTAACCTCACCTCCAAGCTTTGGGTGGACTAAAGGCTTCCTGCAGCACACAGAGCCTGATACAACATGTGAATATATGCACGATTTTCTGTATTCTGTTGGCGCTTCTGTTCATTACCCTCTTTTTTCCCCATTTGTGATTTACCTCAACATCACAATATCCATTTATAAACCCATTCTATGCACCATAATTCTAAAGAGCTGATTAAAAATGCCTCTGATTTGAAAGTCATTCCCATCCTATTGCACGTTAACTTATGTTTCCTCATCAGCAGCTCCCTCTGTCTCTGTGACCATAAAGCGGAAGTGCTAGCCTTGCCTTGAGCTGAAATCACTCATGGTAATAGCGCGGCTGAATCATCATATCCCATAGACAGCAGATTCATCAAGCCAACCCACTCCAGACTCATATACTATACTGTAATGACTGCGGCTGGCCACAAAAAATTAACCACAGGCTTCACTTTACATCTCTTATGTGAGCAGAGAAGTGCGGAGCCCCCTTTCCCGCAGTTTGTGACATTTTTGGAACCGTGCCCAGAGATAAGAGTGTGAGATAGGAGTGTTAGATAATACGGAGATAAGAGCAGGAGGTGTGAAAAGCACGACGCACTTTTAAGCAGCGACGCCTTTTAGTTATGGGTTCTGTTGTGTTGCATCGGGCCAAAGGCTGCATTTAAAGAATGACTGTGGATGTCAAAGCAGGTTGATAAGTCGGCCAAGTGTTGTCAGAGAGAGATGGTTTTCTCTCACTAACACCTGGCCCTGGTTTACACACTCAGAAAGTCAACGTCAGCAGAGTGGCCGGTAAATGATGACTCTATAAGAGAGTCCCAGCCATGTGTCTCACTCCCTTATCACTCCATCTCCTTTACTTTGGAGGAAAGTTTACTCCCTCGCTCTTTGTCTGTCTGCCTGCGATGATACGAAGCTTGCTTGTTTTCAATGGTTTTAATCTCTTCGGTGGAGATGGAATCAGTGTGGCAGCTGTGTCGAGTGAGATGGCACTGACTGGCAGATCTCACTCTGATAACAACAACCCTCCATCTATTTCCCATACCTTCTCTCCTCCCTCGCATCCTTTCCCACATAAGTTTATTCTTCCTTTTCTTTGACTTTATGCCTATTTTCCTTTTTGCTGTTTCCTACTTCCCCCCCTGTCTTTCATCTATATGTTTGCCTTTGACAACCTCATCCTTTCTCTCTAATGTATTTTTGGGAACAAGCACTAGGGATCTTTTGATTCTGGACATTCGGAAGAACAACATCAAAAGTGGCTAGTTTCTCATATTTTTACTGTGGCTTTATCCTCATCGGCCCCTCGCTTTGAATCACAAAGAGAAACATTGTGCAGGTTTTGCTTCTCGTCCTCCCTCACACCTTCGTCTCTTTCTTATATCTCCAGACATCCTCTCTGCCTCCCTGCCCGCCTCACTCCGTCCCCGGGGCATTGAGCTGTTAATTGCCTTTTCCATGTGGAAGTCTCTTACTTCCTTCAGCTTTGTTAGGGCTCTCTGGAGCAATGGCATGTCTGCCTGTTGCAGTGAACGGATAAGAATCGGGGACTGCACTGGAGGGCATGGAGTCTAACTGGAGCGGTATGAATGGTGCGATAGAACGACCCGTTTTATCAGTCTCTCACAGGCCAGAAACAAAGGTCACTGACACCGTACTGTCGAAGACGCTATTATAAATAGAATAGTCTGATAGTCCAGACTTTGTCCTAATTGGCCCCCACAGAAGGATTGTGACTTTCCCTGGTGTCCTGATAAAGTTTGGGCCAGTTTGAAAGCATTACGTATTGATTCATTTTGGCGCTGAACAACTTATTCAAATTCTACTGAAAGTAGCAAAATGGATATGTTTATTAAAGACAAAATATGTGTCAAAATACAATTCTGGATTAAGTATTGTGGTGTTGCAAGATGTCGTAGCCTCCAAATCATCTCTCAAACAGACTTGAAAAATCTTTTTGGGTACAAATAGTCAGAAAAAAACGCTATGCATTTAATCAATTTTTCAGTGAAAAAGAGAATAATGGTAATAATTCCCTCCAATATCGTGAATCATATCGCAAAAGCCATATCATTCAAAAATAATTGCAATTAGATATTTTTCCAAATCATGCAGCTCTACTTTCTTAATGTTCAAAGTATAATAAAACTATGAGTGTGCAGCTCTGTAAGGCCGTACTTAAGCACAGTGGTGTTTTGCGAACATAAGCAATTTAATATGCTCACAAGGACAATTAACATACTGATGTTAAGCACGCATACCTTTCACCAAGGCTACCCTTTTCGTTTAGCAAGCTAGCATGCTAAGACTACTTAATCAGCCCTAAACAAAGTGAAACTAACTCTAATGGGAATGTCATTAATTTGCAGGTATTTGGTCTTTGTATTGGACAGTATTGGACAAATACAATTCTTTTTAAAAGGTAATTTATTTCAGGACGCTGCAGTATGGGACTCCACCTTAATGGTACATACTTCACGCCAACAGTTATTGAGACGTTTCACTTAAAAAACCACAAACGCCAACCTAATGTTAGCGCTAGAGGAAATGTCAGGGGATGATAAAATTATTGGCTTCATCCTCTGGGGAACATGAGTATCTATACAATGATTTTAAGTCAATCTATCTAATAGTTGCGGGAATAATTCAGTCTGGCCCAAAGTGGGTGACCGGCTGACAATTTTATCCATAAATCCATGCTGCTGGCGCGGCGAAAAATTGAGCAATTTAATCACATTAAAGCTAATCAACTTGCTTTAACTCTAATAATGAATGTCCAATAATATTGCTTTGTAACCCAACAACTCCCACTCCACTTGTTTAAGCCTCTGGCCCTCCATGCCAAATTGTTCTGGCATCCTAGTGCTCAACTTAACTGCCGAAGGAGGGAACGCTGTTAGAATCCAGCTTGTGATTATGTGGGTGGTGTTGATGATCACTCTCAGCTGGCAGGCACCGTGTGTGTTCAATATTTGCTGTGGGCCCGGCACGAACCACAAATCCTTCCCTTACCACTACCACATGACCACAGAAGTTAGATACGTGCTGTTATATCCATTGCACCCTTATAAAATATCCATGTCAACCGGCAGAGCAGAGATACTTAACTTTGGAGGGAGTTTATGGCTCAGGCTTCAGCCCATCACTCAGTATCAGCCACATAAGAAGAGTTGTAATGTATGTGAGTGTGAGGTGTTTTTCTTTTGCCGTGCACACGTGAGGATTTATTTTTCTGCTTTAACTGAAACATTTATGGTTTTTCATGTATTTCAATATGCCTTTTTACTGCGTGTGTATATGCGATATCACAGGCCGCACCTTGACAGAACCCACGAAAGCTGCCAGAGGGCCTTTTTAAAAGCTGCGGGGATTGAAGCAGCAGCAACAGCGAAGAGTGAACAGACAAAACTCTCTGGTGTCAGTCTGCGAATCTGTATGCCATAAAGACCTCCTCCCCACCCCGAGAATGACAGCGCTATTCAGAAGGAGCCACCCCCGTGGTGCAGAGGACAGGCAAGGGCAACAACCGGAGCGTACAGTACCACAGGCGGAGCCAGCAACTCCCCACAATAATGCCAACGTGTCAGTCAGAAAGCTAACGAGCTAACAGACATTTAGTGGTGTGACCCGAGGAATTTAATTGCATTTTGTCACTGTCTGCCATATATCATTTAGTGATTTAAATGTGTACTCTTTTGGAACCTCAGCTAAGCATTTTTTTTCCAGAGTCACCGGGAGGCATTAAAAAACTGCTGGCTGCAGGGGTTAAAGAGAGTAGTTGTGGTCCAATCCTGACCAGACCACTACTAATCCGATGTAACCCGAAGCAATATACATGCATTACATTTTTTAAGAGGAATAAGTTTCTCTATCGCCCACTCTACTCCACTTTTCTTGAAAAAATCAGCTCGGGGCACTACTCTGGAACTGATCTTGCTCTTGACCTCAATCGAAATAATTTGTAACAATCTGTGTTAATTTGTGTTTAAGTGTTGATTCATCTAAATGACACAAACACTTTTAAAAAAAGTATGTTCTATCAAAGAAAAAAAGTCCATCATCTGTGGGTCTGTGGGTCATCCAGGGGTTACAGGGACATAACTATAAAATAGATATACATGTTCAATATTATAGAGAGCTGGAGGTAGACATCTCACAGGCACTCAGAAAGTGAAACTTTGCTATAATTAACAACACCTGCTGAGTTCGGAGGGCACCAAGCTACTGCACAGCCTACATTATATAAAGGAGAAAGGTCTAGCTGTCTGGCTTTCACAGGTCCAGATGGGATAACAGCAAGAGACCATAGTGTAAAAACCTGTACAGCAGCTAAAAAAGACCTTTTATTTTTTGTACTCTTCCAATCTTCACATGAATTAATGTATGTAGTCATGCAGTAACATCATAATTCGGCAATAGTGGCAATAGTTACGTATTTTGCTTTGATTTATCATTAAAAAAGGAAATGTTGAGTGATGTATTGGATGTAGAATAAGAACACCTTTGGTGAAGGAAAAGGAAAAATAAGGCTTAAGTTAGTAACTTAATTAGTGACCATTGAAGAACCAAAAAAAGGGAGAGGTTTTTAGCAGTTTAATTGTGTAACTAACTTTTAATTGGAGCACCAATACTTGCCAAGGTTAAATATTAATAACATAGAGGCTGGGCATTACAGCTTCACTCCTTCCATATTTACCATTCACAATAAAAGCCTAAGACGTAATCGCTGCTTAGCGGGCAGCATTTGGCAAAGAGGCAACTCAACAAATAGCTTACAGCAGCTTTCCTAGCTAGGTAAAGAACATTCTATCTGTTGTTGTATTCCTACCTCGTTTGGATGGACTGCATATCTAATCATTAGTTATACTGTAGCCTGTTGCTGCTGTTTTATGTGTATTTCCATTGGCTAGATGGCCTGTCAATCAACATTCAATCAATGTGCCTTATACATTCTTTTTTTTCTAGTTGCACCGGAGATTACGAGCTGAATGCTACACATGCAAGAAAATGCATTCGTTGGAAAACTGGATAGCGAGCTGCATTTAGTTCAAAGTTAGCATATACATTTGGACAGTGAGAGCCTGTGTGCATCCTGTGGTATATTTAGACTTATAGACTTATCATTTTAATTATAAGTCTTCTGCTATAAGTTTAGGCCTATCCTTGTCTCTTGTGTGTGTAAAAGTCAGCATCAGAGATTGGGCCATAGTATGAGTCGTCTCCTTTTAAGGTCATGGCCTAGTACAGGACTGTATATGACGTCAACAATGAGGGGTGCTTGGGATCTAATCTAAACAGTATGAATATTCTCCTTTTAAGGTCTGAATGTTTTGCATGAATCACACACGTGTTCTTCACATGAGATATGAATATTCAGGAAAGGCAATTTACATATAGGGTTAAATACCAAGACTACACCCAGGGATTCAGAGAATCTGGGGACTGGAAATTAAAGACGGGACCTTTAGCAGTTCTTAATCTGGCAAATTGGTTCTACCACTGTACCTAGGCAGTGTATTTGATGTCTGTTAATAAAGACAACTACACGACAACTTCAATGTGCTCTTTGATTTATTCTCCTCACCCAAGAGGTGGTATGTTCTACTACAATCCATTGAGAAAACCACGCCCTGATAAATGGAAAAGTAGTTCCTGTCAAAAGTATTAATGCTGCACAGTGTGTGAAGTGGCAATAAAGTGCACTGAAGTCCATCCATCCATCCCAAGTGTATTTTTATTGATGCTCCACTGTGATTACATAACTAACCAGCCACTAGTTAGTAGGTCAAGCATCCATCACCTGGTCTGATTTAACACTAGCTAGGTAAAGGAAATGACAGACATTGAAACACATGGAGTAACTATAGAACAATACCTGGCAGAAGAGCCCCATTGATGGAGAAGGCAAATAAGGTGAAGAGGGAGAGTGATAAAACAGTTCTTTTTTTATTAGATGAGTAAGTCATTTAACCTGTCTACTTGTTAATACTTCTGGGTGTTTTGCTCTGCTTTTATCACAGAACTGAGGTTGGGGTTTCTAGTTTTAGTTGGCAATCTAGGTTGTTTATTGGAAAGTAGCCAGGCTCGCCATGTTACCACTGGATTCCACCGGCACAGTTGCGAACCAGGAGGTACAAGGAAGAACAGAAATAAACCATATGAATTTTGATTGCACCTCAAACCAAAACCAATAGCATGTGCTTCTTTGTTATTTGTTGAACTGCCCTTTAATTACATCATTAATGTGTATATTGAGTATGTGTACATTTACCTGGCCAGATATTGTCCTGAAGAGGGCAGATCATGTCGGTTGGGTTTGTCGAAACAATTCACCATGTTCTGAATCAGAGCCAGGTCCGGCCTCACCAAAGTCGCAGCAGCAACCGCACGGCCAATCAGCTGCAAAGCATCCCGGATGTAGAAGCTGATTGGTTTACGGCCCACCTCCCCGTAGGCCAAGAGTCCAAGGGGACCTCCCAGAGTGTGGAGCGAATCTGGAGATAAGGGATATCCCATGATCCACTGCAGGGCTGGTAGTGATGGAGCGAGGCGCTGAGCTGCCCGCAAGACGGAGGAGAGACACTCGGGGTCAGATCCCAGGAGGAGAACAGAAGAGATAGGAGAGGGGGAGCGAAGGAAACGGGTGGAGAGGATCTTCAAAGCCTCCTCTTCCCTCTGATCCTCTTTCTTCTCCTCGCTGGTGTCCCCCCTTCTGTCCCCACCCACGGAGATGAGGGTCAGGTTGATGATGTCCCACAAATGCCAGTTAGAACCGCTGTGCGTCTGCAGGTGAGACAGCAACCCGTCGCCCCCTTCCTCCCACCCGGGGCAGATCACAGCTGCTCCTCCCCAGCTGCCTTCCCCCCGGCTCCCTCTGTCCCGGTCCCCTTCTCTCCCCTGCAGGACCGCCAGCAGCAGGCTGCCCAGGGTGGATGGAGGCACTCGGGCCGACAACTGCAGGTGGAACTGGTTCTATCAGAGAGGATAGGAGGGAGAATGTGGATGTGCAAAGAATAAACAAGACGGCACAAAGACAAACAGGGAAGAAAAGTTAGGGGGAAATATAAAAGTAAAATGATGGAGGAGCGAACAAAAAGGGAGAGAAGAAAGGGAGAAGAGAAAACAAGAACAAAACAGAGATTAATAGATACACCCAATCCCCAACACCTCCGGGCTGACTGACATAAAATCACATTAAACGCAGCTTTTATGAGCGCCCGAGTACTGCAAAACAATCCATGTTGCTGCAGTAATTCACCACAACACTGATCAGAAACAATCAGTCACATTTGTTCATTATCTCTCACTCTGAATGAGAAGAGCCGCGTTGATACAAACAAGGAGTCAATGATTCGCGTCTAATCTGCAACATCACAGTTGGCTTGGCAAGACAACAGTAGCATCCACAGTTCATCCAGCAGCCCGCATTTCCAAACCCCACTGAAAACACTGGCTTGTTTCATACTGTTCCAAAATGGATAACACTGTTGTCCTTGAATGCAGCTCACAGATGGACCTTCCCCCTCCTTCCTTTGGGGCTTCCATCCATTTTTCATCCTATCAGTGCTCTAGGCAAGGTTGAGGGGGGAAACTGCTTTTATATAGAGAGCCCAAAGTTTAGCTTAACATGACTTAAGATTTGCACCACCCCATTGAACTAAGATGATAGGCATTCACGACACACGATGCTCGTAAACACCCTCTGGCACAAATGCATATACATTTTCAGCATCTTAAAAACATATACAGGAGTGCACACAAAAACATGCACATTAAAAGTTAATCAAATCTATACGTGTTGTGTAAATCCATACAGGTAGTGTACATACAGGATGCATGGAGAAACTTCTGGAGTGCACTCATACACACATGCTTCTGAAGATGAGATATCTAAACCCACACACGCATTCATTCAAATGGAAATATCCCACCCGGGAGTACAAAGTAAACAGAGGGCCCCTCTGCTGAAAGTCCTTGAGTCCCTTAAGAGAGTAAGAAAAAAAATCATTTGACTGAAGTCTGCAAAGACATGGATGAATTAATGCAGCGTATGTATTTATCCTCCTGAGATATGAGTGTGTGTGTGTGAGGGGACGTGAAAATAGGCCTCTTCGTTTGAACTCAATAGGGGGCCGGAGAGGTAGCGGCGACTGGGGCGGGTGGGGGCTGTTGGTGAGACGGCGGCGGGTGGCACAGAGGAATAGAGATAGAAAGGAGGCGCCTGCTACAGGTGTGAGCGTTATTCAGCATATTACTGACAGCAATGGAACCAACATCATGCAGATTTTGTAAAAGGACCCCAAGAGCCCAAAATGTGATGATAGAAGATCAAAATAGAGCCTCGAGGCAGCTGGAGGAATTAGCATGTGAGTCTATATCTGCTCTGGGTAAGATCCATCTATGGTATTTATCCGTTAAATATTAATGTAGTGCCAAATAATAATGCATGGCTTTGTTATTTTGGTACACATAAAAGCATCCACAAAAAAATGAGACACCAACTCTTAACAGCAGATGAGTACAAACAGCTGTAAATAATGCTCCCAGTGAATCCAGCTTGTTAGAAAACCAAGGAAGAAATCTTAGAAAATGTATCATTGTCAAATTAATTGTAATAATGATCATCTGCAGTACATCCCACAGCTGTGTCAGCTGTTTTTGTGCCAGTGTTATTTTATTATTTCTCTTGCACTCACAATTACGGCTAACTTGCTTGACTTTTAGAGAGTTTCTCTTACAATTTCATTTACATTTGAGGCGTTTAGCCGGCGCTCTTATCCAGAGCGACTCACAATGAGCACAACGGTAGAATTACTTCAAGAGCTGCGACGTGAGAATAATAATAATAAGAGCTAACCGGGGCATTATGGAAGTTGTACTTGTAGTCGCTGCTGTTAGGAGAGAAAGCAAATTAGAGTGGATGGAGGAGGCAGATGTGGGAGCTGTGATGTGATTCTGAAGAGATAAGATGATATGAGGCTTTTCGTAAAGGCATGAGTTCCAGCCCATAAGATGGGGAAGCACTCTGCTGTTTTGACTGGAGGAGGAAGGAATTATTCAGAAATTCTGTGTGCAATCAAACGTGACAAGCACCAAAGTGGACCCAATGAAACTTTAAAAAAAGCACACACTGGAGTTATTGCCTATTACAGCTGCAGTTCCTTCTTGACTGCATTTGAATCTTTTGGCACAATTATTTCCAGTGATATATTAGAGCAATAACACCCAAGAGAGCGTTTTTCTGCTGTGCTTATAGGTGCAAAACTGATGTACAGTTAGAAAAAAGAAGGCTTGTTTTAAATGATGTGCATTAATAAAACAAAAAACAGCATAAAGAATGAAAGATCACAAAAAAGTTTCTGAGTAAGGACAACTGTGCATGAAAAATACTTGGAAGGTTTGTTTGTGGTTGCATCCTGCTGGGTTTAACATTAGCCTCATATTAAGGGTATTAATTGACTTAGTGGAGCTGCTGTTGGACTGACAGAGAGCCAACATGTACACCTGTCTGCCTACTTGTGTTTTGTTGAGAATGCTAGTCTGTGCCCTGACATACAACAACTCTGCATTTAAAATGCAGCCACCTCATTCATTTAAATGAGGCCACTTTGGTGATGCAGCAGGGGATGCCAGCGCTGAGGGTGCTGGCAAAAAAATGCTGGGTAGTCAGTCAAAAAAGTTGAACTTGGCTGCTGATTGCTGGCAAGAACATTCCAGAATTCTGTCTACAGTCTCATAAACTGGTCTACTCTGTTTTGGCATCCTATAGGCAGTTAAAACGATGGATGTAGAAAGAGAAGTGGATACAGCATTGGAAGCAGGGCCCTGTTCATTCTTATGAAAGTTGTTCAGTGGTACAGGAAATTTGTTTGACTTACGGCGTTCAACATGTAGGCCTGTCACGATAACACATTTTTTAGGCAATATATATTCTAAGAAACTATCATGATTAACGATAGTATTGTTGTATCGATGTTTTAGTTTTAGAACGATATTAGACTCAACTCAACTTTATTTGAAAAGCACTTTAAAACAACCACAGCCGCAACAAAGTGATGTACATAAACAAACAGAACAAGATCAATAAAATAAATAAAACAGGAATAAACACTAAAATAAATAGTTTCATTACTTTAAAAAAAATAAAAAAACAATAAATAAAAGCAAACCATAAAACACTAAAAACAAGAGCAGAGCCTCATGTGTGGTTGAAAGCCAAGGAATAAAAATAGGTTTTAAGATGAGTTTTAAAAATGGACAGTGAGGAGGTTTGTCTGATGTGCAAAGGCAGCTCATTCCATAGTTTGGGGGCTGCAACAGAGAAAGATCTGTCCCCTCTGAGCTTCCGTTTTGTCCTGCGTACCTCCAGGAGCAGCAGATCAGCTGACCTGAGGCAGCGAGCAGGAGCGTAGGGGTGGAGGAGCTCAGAGAGGTAAGACGGGGCGAGACCATTAAAGATTTAAAAAAATAATAAAAGAATCTTAAAATGGACTCTAAAATGCACAGGCAGCCAGTGGAGGCCAGGATGGGAGTTATGTGCTCCCTCTTACGAACTCCAGTTAAGAGACGAGCAGCCGCATTCTGCACTAACTGGAGCCGTACGAGGGAGGACTGGCTGTATCCAAAGTACAGCGAGTTACAGTAATCGGTAACGCTTTATATTAAGGTCCTTGTAATAACCATTTATTAACAAGTAATAAGGCCCTTGTAAGTCCTTACAAGATGCTTATTAACATTATTGTGTGTTTCTAAGCTTATATAAGTGTTAATAATGGCATTACAAACACCCATGACCCACCCATTATGTCTTTGCCATGCCTTTATTAATCTTATTTTGTTTGCTTATTGATATTAAAATATACTTTATTGCTCATCTATTATAAGTTTACTATAAGTTAACTATGCTTTTTGCAACAACCGGATCTAAAGCGAGAACAATGCCTTATTACTTGTTAATTAATGGTTATTAAGGACCTTATTATAAAGCGTTACCCAGTAATCCAGCCGAGATGTAATGAAGGCATGGATTACTGTTTCAAAGTGCCGGTGCATAAGGAAAGGCTTCACCTTAGCCAGCTGCCTGATCTGGAAAAAGCTGGACCTAACAACAGCACTAATCTGACGATCTAAGTTAAAATCACTGTCCACCTTAAAACCTAAATTTGAAACAGTCGATCTTACAAAATCTGCCAGAGGGCCCAAGTCAACAGGAGGGTCACACAAGAGCCACTAGGGCCAAACACCATCACTTCTGTTTTCTTCTCATTTTATATTCAAAAAGTTCGAAGCCATCCAGGCCTTGATGTCTTCTAGACTTGATCGGAGCGGTGAGAGAGAGAAAGCATCTTTTTTCTTCAGCGGCACATATATCTGACTGTCATCAGCGTAACAATGAAAAGGGATGCCGTGCCTTCTCAAAATGGAGACCAGAGGCAGTAAATACAAAGAAAAGAGCATAATAAGTACATCCTTTTCCACAGCAATTCATTTTTAAATCTCATAAACATTGTAATTGAAATGTGGAAAAGAAATATAAATATAAAAATATCCTAGATAAATAAAAAATAGATAAATAAACTAAAACCAAAACAAATAAAATAGGCTTTCAGGCTCTGTTAACAAAAAGTTGCAATGAGATAATCATTATGTATTATAATACTTTATTATTAAAATAACATATAAACAGCTGGAATGGCTGCTTGGGAAATATAGTTTTTTTCTCGTTAGTTCTTACTGCCTGTCAAACACTTTCAGCTTTACTTTAAACACAACACAAAATAGCACAAAAAGTCACACATGTTAACGACAATATATTGAGTCCAGAAACTATCTATTTCTATATATCGAACGATAAGTCGAGTATAGTATAGTTATTATCGTGACGGGCCTATCGAAATGTATAAAATGACTAGATTCTTCCACATCTGTGGGGTCCGTAGAGCAAGTACACTTTCACTTCCTTTAGTCTAATCTACCAAACACTCTCTCTTGGAATGAGTCCTAAGGCTAATACATACTCCACAAGAACAGAGAAATTTGTTTGTTTTCTCAAAGTGGCATGAACAACAACAAAGTTAATTCTGGCCAGGACATTTCATACTTTACAAGAAACTCAAGTGCATATCTCCTGGGAAGTCCTCATAGCGCGCAGCACACATCAAATTCAAATTCAAATTTCTGACCAATCACAAAATAGTTGTTGGAAAAACCACACAAGAAAAAAAGTTCTGCCCAAATGATGTGTCAAGAACAGAGCAATTTGTTCTCTCTCCCACGGCTGCAAGAACAGAATGACGTCGTTCTTCTCTTGCAGCCCTGGGAGAGAGAACAAATTTCTCTCTTCTGTGGACTATGCATTAGCCTTTAGACTCATTCTAAGCTCCTGAAAGCCAATTTGACATAGTGGCCAAGCGGTGGAATTACAACTTCCAACTATTTCCAGGTCCATCACATGATGGCACGGGCCCCAAAAAGTCATTTCCCCATAGACTTACATTTGGAAATAGATGTCTGTAAATCCATGGATTTCACAACTCACAACTACCTGTAAATTACTTTATAAGTCCATGGGGCCCACGGCATCATTCGATGGACAACAAAGTTGTAATCCAACTGTAAGGCCACTACGTCCAATGGGCTTCAATTTTAGCTTGAAACACATAAATCTCTCACTCTCTCACTTATTTCATAGTCAGCAATACACCCCCACGCAGCCCACTGTATTCTTTTGAACACTCTTTAATTTGCTAAAGCCCAATGAGTCCAATTTGTTTTGTTCCAGACGAATCACAAAAACCAAAACTTGAACAGGCCTCTGACTAAATGTTGTGGGCCACTTCTGGAGCTAGCAAGTGATGCTAACTTATAGTAAGACCAAAACAGCCTAAATCAGCCAGCCCCTATTTCTATTTTTCCTTTCACACACACCCACACTTCATGTTCTGTATTATAACTAATAGAGCTGTTTGCCATTCATTCTCAGTAGAGGCTGAAACGATCTATAATCAAACAATGACAAAATCCTACATGTAGCATCTTGAAGTATTTCAGTGAAACAAGAACAATAAAATCCCTGCCAGTCACTCATCATTCCAGCTTAATCCAGCATGTCTCAAGAATAAGCTGGCAGCATCAGTGTTTATCCCTGTGACACACCAGATATAACGTATGTGTGCGTAATGTTTGCATATATGTCTGCATACTGCGCATAGCGTAAATGCTCACAACAGATTTTCAGGTCCGCTGAGACTGTCTGCATGAGTTTGTTGTTGACATCTCTGTGCTTTAGCCTTGGGTCAGGGCCAACTTTGCTGTTATAGTTATCGGACATTTGAATTTAAAATGTCATTTTTTAAGCAGACCTTAGGGAGCCTGAGTCGAGTTATACTCTCTAGAGGAATGCAGGTGGTATTTTTCTCATGATGTCACAGTCTAGACGAGATAAAAGCTGGCTGTGCTGTCTGGAACTAAAAAGTTTGCAGACTTTCCGGATTCCTCTGAAACACAGAAGCATGGCAATGGGTTTTTTTTCAATGTTCAGATACTCGATTGACACAAACAGAGTTGATCCTGTCGGCCATGGTGCTGTCTAAGTCCAGCTCTACTTCTCAGGTCAATCCCGATCTTTTTTCCAAAGTACACAAGTCTTTTTCAGGCTTGGTTAAGAGTGTAATGGATGTTTTTTTCCAGCAGCGACACAATTTCAACCTGTAAGGACCTCCAGTGTGCATATGAGTGTGTGTATTTTTGTCTGTATGCTCTTATCTTTTCTCTCTTCTCAGGTAAAAGCTCCATCCGCAAGCACAAGCTTATAAAGACTCTGAACTAAGGATGCAAGATAAGCACGGCTAAAAGGAATGTCAGCATTATTCCAGTATAAAATATAAAATCCATACCCCTTCTCACACATCTGCAAATTAGTCGCCTTGAACCAAACCCCTGCCTCTGCTAAACAAATACGGAGTGTTGTTTGATGCGCTGGCTGGAAGACTTTTAAGTGTTCAAATAAACTGCATGTGCGCAAATACATGCACGGAATCTCCCAAACACAGAGCAGACAGGCACACATGCAGCAGGCACCAGTGCAAGTACACACAAATACAGTACAAACACTCCATGGTGTGAATACTCAAGCGTAAACCCGGAGGGATCTTTGGGCAATGTGGAGTAAGCAAACCGACAGGAGTGCGTTGAATCAGAACAGGAGGGAGCAGCTCGCAGTTACTAAGCTCATTCCTTATTTAGGCCTCCATAAGAAGAGCATCAACACTTGGAAGGTGTGCAACCGAATGCACAATGCCAAAACGAAAAAAAAAACAACAACATTTCCCTGTACAAAGAAAGGGGCACAGAAAAAATAACAGCACCTGCAGTTTCAGAGCTTATTAGAAGCAAGTTGGAGGGAAAAAACAAAGGGGGACTTGTGTGTGTGTGTGTGTGTGTAGGAGGGTTTTCATGGTTGAGGAAGGCTAAAGAGGCCTAAGATGTAAGCTGAAGCGCTGAAAAACCAGGTATCTCCTCTCATCCTTCCTCCACAGCTTGAGGCAGGGGGATCTCTTTGACTCGCTGCAGCTTGACTTATTGCGAAAGCTCACTGCAGCCTCGCTCGGGCTCAACATTGCACTCGTGAATCGTTTGCATGGAGCAAAGCGTCGGCGGAGACAGCGAGGGCACGCATCGAGTCGTCCTCGCCGCCACATCAAGAATGTGGACCTCTGCCTGAGCCTCTGAATGGGCTGCTTAGCTTCCTGTTCGGTCCAGAAACAAAGCTCATGGTCAGGGCAGCACTCCAAACAAGAACACTTCACTGAACACATTAATATTTCACCAGGTGTGTGTCGGGAGGATGGAGGGAGCGATAGAAAGAGAGACGGACAGAGGGGGTGTGAATATATGTTTCAGATGAAAGATGAGAGACGAATTGATATCTGGTTTAATATCCGTATTTGTGAAAGGAAGCAAAAGGCGATGGTTTGCATCTGAATGTGTGTGCAGCTGAAAGGAGCAAGTGAGGCAGTGATGGCAGTGTTTTGAGGAAGACAGAGAAAGATTTGCTCAGCAGGGTGCAAGACTTATATTTCAAACACCTGAGATGAAAACTGAGCCTATCGTAACCTGAATGTCAGACTAAAATGTCACAGCAGATGCAGGCTCACATATACGCATGAAATAATCTAAATCCAACCTAAGCAATTTGATTTAACCTGCAGTGCAGAACTGGCTTCTGTTAGAGGAGTTAAAACAGCAGCAGCTAGCATAGCAGGCTTGTCTTACCTCATACATAATGAATAAAGAAACTGTTGAATGTGTGTAATTTTTTCTGACTTTGCCTCACAGTCCAAATAAACAGCCATGATTGAATAAGGCCAGGCTGTTGTTTGCATAGTTAATGAAGCAACACTGAGCAGCGCTCTTTAGTTGACCAGACGGTGGCTAACCGAGCTGCTTCCCGTGCTGTTGTGTAATTGTATGCAAATAGCATTGTTTAATTTTCTCCTAATTTCCTTACATCTCCTGCCGCTAAGTGTAATATGGGTGACTTTAATCTTACTCAGCCATGCTGCCGGGGACGGGAGCTAAGCTTTGTTAGGGGAAGCGGCTGCCGCTGTTAGACACACGTGCAGCACAGGACGCACGCGCACATGCATGCACGCACGACAGACTGCAATAAACACTCAGGCAGGGGCAGAAAATTACATTTACGTGCTTATACATGCATGAAAGTGTGCCACACACTCGCACGTGCACGCCAAACACAACTGTGGAGCAATCAGCCACTTAACACAGCAAATGACTATGGTTATCTAAGCATAACAGCCTGTTGGCTCAGAGAAACAGAGTGATAAGCAGTAAGATACACACTATTAGGCTCCACCACAGGACTGGCCACAGATTGAAAGAGGGGCTAAATCTTGTTTCACAGTTAACAGTTGATGGAGATGGAGCCATGTCTCTCTGATTGTCACCGCTAAATTACATATGCAAATACCTTGACTCGAGCCAATTCCGCCCACCATCTCCCATATAGAGATCGAGCGGGAAAGTACGGCGGGAGATTGTGGCCCATGGGGGAGCGCGATGAAACAGCAGGCGAAAAGTGTAAAGCACACTTTGAATTAGGTTTGATTAGAGGGAAATGGTGGCTCGACGCTTAGGCCGCTCGTAGCTTTGACAATTCGGTGACTGCTGGAGGTATGAGTGTGTTGAGTCCATTAAACATAAGGACCTTGTTAGTTTCCCTGGTGGTGTGGCGGGTCGGGAGTGGGGGGGTTATACAGTAACATCGTAAAAACACCATTGTAGTCCTGAGCGATTGTGGGAAAAGCCATAAAATTCTTGACGGGCCATGTCTCCTCTTTTCCTCCAGGCTCCGAGTTTATGGGGATCATTCGGAATGGGAGAAAAGGCTGAGAGAAAATGGGATTCGCTCATTTTCTACATCGGCGTCAAACCAACCGTAAGGAGGTGGATGTGTTTGTGTACTTGTGTGAGTAAAAATGTGCATTTGCGTACATGTATACAAAGTATTCTTCCGGCTGTGAGAGAGTCTGCGAGAGTATTTGTGTGCTGTAAATGTGAATGCCTGTGATTTACAAACCATTTGATGGAATATTGTTCTCAGCAAGGCTTCAAATTAATTTGAATGATCAAGACACAGAGCACACCAGAGCATTCCCGCCTGCAGCACTGCAAGCTACTGAAGAACTGAGAGAAGCAGATGACTCTGCACACACACACAGACATGTGAACACACATATTACGACACATGCCCAGACTGAGTGATCACATACTCAAACCAGCCAAGTGCTTTGGGCTTTGTGCATAAAGAAGGTTTTTTTTTTTTGCTCCGTGATTTCGAGTCACACAGTTTTATCAAATGGCAATCCGGAGGGAATTAATAAAATGCAAGTGCATATCAAAGCATGCAAATGCTTCCCTGCTACTCTGTGGTGTAAAGCAAATGGAGTAATCCAGTTCAGAGTGTTCACTTTTCATTATCAGTTGACTTCTGATTTAATGAGCCTCCACGGGCTCGCGAATGTCCTGATGTCATCAATAATAATCAGATAGAGGAAACAGCGGGGGGACTGAATGTGCTGTTTTGGACTGGTTAGTCAGGTCTCTAGTCAGCCAATGTTAGTGCTGAGTGCACTGCTAGCATTGGTGAAGGCTGTCATCTCAGCACGCTGCCTCGGCGCCTCTTTTGTCAGGAGCTGCTTTGATCCCCTCAGTTGCAGAGATACAGGCCCACAGCAGAAATATGCTGAATGGATTCATGTATCATCCTCCCCCCCTACAAACACCCTCTGGCCCCCTCACTATTTATGCTCATAATAGCTGCCGTTATTTATTAAAGAGAGCGATTGTTGTCCTTGCTCTATAGACAATGTTGTTTTCTCTGCCGGAGAGAATAATATTTGTCCTTTTGGTGTGGCCCTGTGTGTGATATGAGGCGGCGTACGGAATGTGATGGTGATTGATTCCTGTGTTGAACAGTGGAGAGAGGTACAGCGGAAGGCTAATCTGAGTTATGATTGCCGCTGTAATCGCATTTTCTCCCCTGACTCATCCATCCACTCTACAGTAGCGCATACATGCCGTATTCTGATTACACCGCACATCTGTCAATAACGAATACCGCACGACGGAGCGGCGGCATTTTCCCTTCTTGAACACCTTCCGCCGGTATTTCCATCACCACGATTTCCTAGATCATAACTCTCTCCCTACCCACAGCCCAGTTTTATCTTCCTCTCCTCGCTGACTTGCTAACCTGCTGGAGGTGGCGTCAAGCATTTGCAGTAATCATGCCATCATGTTGGGGGTAAAATAAGCCGTTTTGGGTGTTCCGTTTGCCGGCGCGGTGGCTGTCAGGGTAGAAAATGGCCTCTTGCTGGGTTGTAATTCGACCAGCATGCAGCTGGACCAATGAGACGGCAACATAATTTAGTTACCGTGGGAATGATACCAACCGTTCCCCAAGTAGAGGTGCAGAGTGGCGTGATGTCATTAACAGTCAGCCCACGGGGAGCATAGCCGCAAACAGAAAAACTTCAGGGGGGGAGACATTTATTCACAACACCCCAGCGGTAAAAGCACGCCATGCCAGTAATGAGGTGTCTAGAGCTTTGGGCACCGGGTGCGTGTCTGAGTATGTGTGATATTTCTTAGTCTTAGCGTGTGTGTGCGTTTTTGTGTTTGTTTTGGTGAGCGTGTGTGCTCGGATGTGTGACCGAACAACTTCCTAATGGAAAAGATCTCTTTGCTCCAGTCGTGTTGAATACTGAATCTGAAAGTAGACTTCCCAGGAGTAAAATAATACACCTAGAGAGATGGAAGTCATTTAGGGGCAGTGTGTTTGTGTGAGGAGTGTGTGTTGAGTCGAGGAGTGTGTGGGTGTGAGAGGGGGTATGTGTGGGTTCCAGGATGGATGGGCTCGCGGTGAGTAAATGACCTGCCTTGATTCAGCCTATCAGCTGAGCTCTCTGCCCAGACTCCCTGATATCCCTTTTCATCCATCTCTATAAGAGAGAGATGACGGAGAGATGGAGAGGCAGACGGAGTGACTGAAGAGATGAATATGCACAGCGGAGAGTGAACGATTTCAAGTGCAAGAGCAAGCATAAAGGGGCTAATTAGAGACGAGGGAGAAAATTTGGGGAACAAGAGGGAGAGAGACAGAAGAAGTGAACAAAAGACTATTAGACTCCAATCTGAATCTGGGGTAATATGTATGACAAACGGCGCCCTGTTCACGCCAGAAGTGCCTCTCTAATGTGACTATGAGTTCCAGTCGATTGAGGGGCCATTTGGGGTGAGTTGATTTGGGGCACAGATGAACATGTTGTTTGGCCTCACACCACTTCTGCTGAGGAAATGAGCAAAATATGTAGAAATTAAGACTTTTTATTACAAAGTCGAGTATCAACCAACTGAAAAAAGAAGGATGCTCACTCTGAAAATGAATCCAGGCATCAACGTGAGGCACATTTTAGATTAGTGTTATTACAAACATGAGTCATCTGAGTACCTTTTAGCAAATTGTTTTGTTTACTAGATGAATATATAGCATTTTGGAGGAAATGAAATCCAGCAGTAAAATGTCCTTGTGCTGTGCTGTTGCTGTACCAACCCAATCCGCTGTCCTCCTGTAACCCACCCACCCTCAGGGGAACCGCTTTGAGATTTCTGATTTGTTCTCAGCGTCAACTTTGGTTTTCAGTAAAAGGCTCGAGAAAATGACTCGGAGAAAGTAATTTTAAAGGACATGAGCTCTGTATGAGAAAAGTGAGGACAAGGACAAGGATCCAGGAGCCGCTGGAAATACATGCAAAAAGTACGTCTGCACTGAGATAGGGCCATTAAAGCAACTACAGGGAGTTTTGAACTTTCTGAATTTAATACTGATGACTCTATAGATCTACATAAGACAATCAGTGAGAAGATTGGCTACTTCTACATAGTTAATCCTAATGTCTGTTAACAGGTCCCAATTCCCACAACATCAGATGAAACAATTTACGGCATGCAGACTGGAGATGTTTACATTTACACAGAATAAAGGGCAATAAAGTCTATGGAAGTAGAAGTAGTGTCCAATGTGTTATGATGTCTTCCCTAAACCTAACCAAGTCATGTTATTTTCCTAAACATAACCAAGTAGTTTTCTTCTTCTTAACCTACCCAAGTAGTTTTCTTTTCCTAAAACCAACAAGTACTTTCGTTTCCTAAACCCGACCAAATAGTTTTGTTGCCAGTTTTGTTTTAAATGTGCAATCGTGATACAAAATCAAATAGTTAAGATGTGTGTTTTGATGTCTTTTCCTAAACTAACCAAATAGTTTTTCTTTTCCTAAACCTAACCAAGTAGTTTCTTTTTTCTAAACTCGACCAAATAGTTTTGTTGCTAGTTTTGTTTTAAATGTGCAATCATTATACAAAATCGAATAGTTATGATGTGTGTTTTGATGTAGTAGTAGTAGCCCCAAGTAGTTTCTTTTCCTAAACTCACCAAGTATTTCCCCCAAAACCTAAACAAATAGTTTGTTGCCCAATTAGTTTTGTTTTAAATGTCATTCGAAAAGGAATAAAATGAACATACAACCCTAAGCAAAAGAGTTGGGATGTTGTCTAAAATGTTAATAAAATATAAGGTGACAATTTGCTAATCCTTTTTGACATATATGTAATTTAAAGCTGTACTCAGACAAGACATAGTTAATGTTCAAGCTCAAACTTTTGTTTTTTGTAAATATACACCTTGAGTCCTGGATTGCATGCCATCCTTCTGTTACTCACGTTTTCTGTTTTACAAAATATTTTGAGAGTCTTTGGCAAATGACCTATTTTGTCGCAAAGGCATGAAAACATGGTGGAAAAAAAGAAGTTTAACCAAGAAGTCACCCTCTAAACTAAGAACCGGAACCCCTTCTGATTGACCCAGGTGTATTAAACCAGAATTTCCATTAAGACTCTCCTTCACCGACTTTCCCATCCAGACACATAAGCAAACATGAGGCACATGCCCACATAAATTTTGTGCATCTGGGCCTGTCATTAGCTCAGTCTGCCAATAAACTGTGCTAATGTTGTTCTAATTAATAACTTTGAAGAGAGGATTACTTGCAGCGGCTGCTGCGGCTCTAATTTAAGATAGATGTAGACATTTTCCTACAACAGCTACCATTGTCAATATTTAAACCTTTATGTATCATGGGATGATTTGCTGAGCATGCATGTTCTTTCACAGTCAGAGAGATAGTTTCACAGCACCAGCACATCCTTTTAACCTTGACAGGAGTAAGTGCCTTGCTCAAGGACAGTTCAGTGCACATTTAAAAGGGTCAGGAAAGTGAGCGTTCATTCGCATTCATTCACACCAACATATTGTGGGATTCAAACCAGTGACCTTGACTGCCAGCTGTTTGCCCTGTAAGCTGCTACATTATGATTATGCATGCCACACACTATGTTTTTCATCAGAGCCTAAACTACAAAACATAAACAACAGCAGTGCAGCTGTCAAATGCAGATTTTAAAATGCAGTAAATGTCTCTCAGGAGGAAAACATTTTGTCCTGCTTCCCTTCCTTGGATAATAGTAAACAAAATACTTTTGCAGGTTGCTTGATTATTCATCCAAACAGAGGGAGGGGTACAGTTCACTCACAGCTTATGTTGATCTCAGGGTCAGACCTCTGTAGAATAAGATTCACCTCCATGCAGAATGCTATTGTAAACCCTGTGATGTCATTAAGAAACAACATTATACTTTTTGTTGTTGTAATAAAACAGTTGGCCGAATGCCCCTGTGGGTACAGATACTATCAGACAAGCAAAGTAAAAACAAGATCGGGTTTTTGCAACCACAGTTTTATGTGTATTTATCCTCCTCCTTGTCAAGAACAAAGCAAATCCCTGCCTGCTCATTTACAGTTTTTCCAGTAAGTCACACCAGATTTGTGCAGCATCTAAATGGCAAATGTATCTGATGTGTTCAACAGGATAATATGCCGTCGCTCTGCTCACTTAAGGAAGCCATTAAATAAACAAGGATTTTTTTCAGGGCTTAAGTGGTGTACTTAACATACTCTGGGGGGATGATGCAGATTTTAGAAAAATCACAAGTAATATTACAAGAACTTTGCACTTAACATAGCCCCTGAGCCCTTTTTTCCTTGTAAATATGCCATTAGTCATTTTGATGACTCAACCTCCGTGCAGAGGTCTAATTGTATGCAGCAACCTTCAGATGTAACCTTTAAGCAACCTTAAAGAGGCACGTGCATGGGTTTTAACAAAAACACTGAAACTATTGTTTCATTTCCATTCATAAGTGCCTGTAAGTGAAAGTGAAATATGGTAATACTACATCTTGAATTATTATCTGGTATAGGGCTGTTTAATAGTATACATCATCAAAATGAAATCACTTTTGTATATAAAATGCTTAACAAATGTATTAGACCACGTGTCATAAAAACAGGAAAACCTAAATATTTTAGAAATCTTTCAAAAGCTTGTCTAAAACTAAAAGGTTATTGTCATTTATTTGGCAAATAAACAGAATTCACCACATTTTATACCCAAATTGTTAGCCGGCTCACTGGGCTTCTCTGACAAGTTAATCAAGCAGAACATTCAACCATTAAAACTAATTTTTCTGTTCTGGAATGCAAGTAAATAACTATGATTGACATCATAATCAAGGAATAAAAATGTGCTTCACAATTTTTACAGTTTTTTTTGTAAAACAGTCCATTTAAAAATTCATGGATAACAATAATAATTATATTTCAGCATTAAAAATATAATTTTGGTTAAAGAGCTTTTACATGGTGTGTTAACATTTACAGAAACATAAAAAAATATTTTGGTAATTACTAATGTTGTTAATTTAGGACAGCTGTGGCATAAAGCAGTGGTCTAATAAATTTGATAAGCACAGTATGCATATATATATATATATATATATATATATATATATACATATGTATATATATATATATATATATATATATATATGTTTACTATATAATTTCTACCATGGTGTTGAAAAACAAGAACGATCCGCTGTCATTAACTGGAACGACGCGCCTTTGTTCTTCTTTACTCTAATTAGAAAGATGACGGTAAACAGAAATGCATTAACACAATGTTTTGTTTGTGGCCGCTCATGTAGGACGAGTATCTCTGTTGTTAGACATACAACAGTAAATGGATTCATAAAATGATCATGGAGAAGCTGTGCACACCCCCAGATAACAGATAATAATTAAATGTACAATTGCCATGAATGTGTGACACTATTGCACCAAATGTTAACAAAGCAGGTCCAAAACCAGTGGAAAAAACTACCCTCGGTTATTATAACCAATGATATCATAATTCATGAGGCTATGTAGGATACGTATACCTTACATGCAGTTGATTGAAACCAAGATGTGCATGTTTAAATTATGTAGGTCTTAATATCTGCCACCTGTCCTATAAATTATGCATTTATCAGCTGTTTTTGGTTCATTAGATTTGCTGTCCCTCTTATATAAACAGGTCAGGTCTGTTTAGATAAGATATAAGCTTGGCCTACATATTTTCACAATTTCACTTGAAACTGCTCAGTTCATTTTACACTGCACTTCTTCTAAATAGGCTTTTCCCCGGTGATTATTTTATATAGACTATTTATTTATTCAATTACCAGAAAATTATTGTAATTTGAATTTTTCCATATCAGGGTAGATGATTTTGGTCATACCGCCCAGCCCTAATCTGTTATTACATCCAACTCAGTTCATTGGCACTTTGATAACACATATCATGGGCAGAGCCAACTAACCCACTGGGGGGCTGTTGGACAAATGAGCTGTGGGCCCGTTTTGTTCCACAGGTACATAACACATGGCAGAGCGACTGTCCTCCCAAGACGCATCAGTTGTTTCAGCAAATGCCCCGAAACTAAATTTGTTTACATTCAGGTGAGAAGACATCAACAGCGTCTGCAGAGAGAGGGAGGGAGGAGGTCGAGGTGGTGAGGGGGATTAAGAAAACATCAGACTGGGACACAGGAGACCCCTGTCTGCCTCTCTTTCCCTACAGACAATCAATGTTAGTTTCTTTTAGCAACAACCACCAAGTAAAGTAGCTTTTAGTGTAACCACAACAACACAAGTATCCATTAATGGATAGTATGCCCTTCAAGTTTTCTTGTGAACAGACGAAAAAAACATGTTTTTATTACTCATCAACATGCGTTGTGTGCATCCTTGTGATGTACAAAACGTACAAAGCAGGGTTGTTGTTTTTGTTTTTCTACATTTTGAAAGCTGCTATCAGAAATCCTTTGTAAGAACTGCCACCAACTCTTCTTATTCAGCCCCAACTAATGCATTATTTAAACAATGTATGAGGTCAATAAGTATCAAACAGGGGTTCTTATGTATGAAGTCATTTGCCTTCCTGTATCTTTACTAGCGCTGGGCGATATATCGATGTAAAAAATATGTATCAATATATTTTTAAATGTGATATGGAATTAGGCCATATTGCATATATCGATATAGTTCTTTTTTTTTTTTCTTTCTTTAGATATAAATGCTGCCTTTATTAGGGTTTGTCATATTTAGTTCTTTTGTAATGTTCATTATTCTTTTCTCATATAAATATATTTATTTCAGAAAAAGATTGGCCTACTTATTTCATGGGTTATTTTTATTAAAGATATTTTTTATTTAAATGTGCACTTTATGGAGCTTTGATTTTTTTTTTTTAAAGGTACTCCTGTTATACAGTATTTATGTTCACTTAAATAAACGGTGTCTATAAAACTACTTGTGACAAGTCATATTGGCTTTGACTGAACATTTGCTCTCACGCAAGAAAAATAACGTGATATATATCGTATATCGATATTCCGCCTAACTATATCGGGATATGACTTTTGGTCCATATCGCCCAGCCCTACCAGTGATAAATGAAGGTTTTGTGAAGCACTGACAAAACAGCATCTGTAGCAGACTGAGTCATATTTTCCATTGAGCCCCATATAACCAACTACCACTTCTAATGCTGGAGATAAAACAAATCTGGCAAACAAATGAAAAGACAAACTAGAACCCAAAGCAATCTGATTTATGGGCAGGTTTGCTCTGGATGTGCTGCCAGTTGCGCTATGCTTGGTTTTGATTTGCCTGTTTCAACAAGGCAGCCAGGTCACAAACTTTCTCATTTTACAGCTAAACAGTAAACCAAAAATGTGTTTCTGAAAACATTTGAGGTGAGGCAGTGCAGCAATTCTGATTCATATTTGATCAGCGCTGCCTCGGCCAGTCTACTCCTCAAGCCATATCCATCATGCAACACATGGCGGGATCTCTTCTCTCCATTAAAAAATGAATAGAATCTGTCAACTTCACATGCATCAGCTGATTCAGTGCATCACCACCCTAATACTACCCTGAGCCTGGTTTGCCAGTCTGTTTCAGTAATCTATCTGAGCTCATATATATTCAGAAATATCCACATAATATCAACTTAATTAATAAAGGTATTAAAACCACATTTTCGCATAGAGCCGTTCAACCAAAAAGGGCCCCAAAATTGATAGAAATTCCGGAGCGGCTTTATGACCTTTATCATTTTAGACTAAAAAGTTGTTTAGTAGTGCAAACTTGCCATCAGTGAAATTGCCACAAACTATGTAATCTCCAAACAGTTACCTGGGGCATTTGGAGACCCCGGAGATTTTAGCCAATAAGCATATTTCCTGATTGGATTTTGTGCTGGGAGAGTCCAGTTGCTTTTGCAGTTTTTTACTGAGATTTGGTTGGAAGGTCGCATTTAGTTGGATGCAGAGTCTAATGTTCTGGCAGAATCTGCATGACTCAAAGCCAACAGGACTCTAAGACCCCCCATTTACTTACAAATGTAATCACTATAGCATTGTCGGGCATTGCTGCTTCCCTCTAGGCTGCAGAAAAATAAGTCACTAATCCGACTCTCCGTTACCTCAGTTTCAGTATTAATTGCTGCATCAAATAAATGGGGCAAATCTCTGCACTAGGTCCTAATCACTTATCTGCCATTAGTGCTTCTAGCCAGGGGGTATAATTGGAGCAGTTCACAGTCGTGGAAAATAACTTGGTGTTATCATCAACAAAAGCGCAAGGGTGGCCCACTTAGAGTGAAGCGACTATTGTCACTTCAGAGGGATTAGATGGCACCATCTCTGCTGCTGAGTGTTGAATGTACACATGTGATTGTGTGTGAGCCATGTGTAAAACAATGTGCCAGGGTGTCCATGCATGTATGACAAAATGTACTTGTTTGATGTTTGTGTGGAAGGCTGTGTGTGTTTCTGTGTACACTAAAAGGCAACAGACATATCCAGAAACAAAGTCAACCAGCGATAAGACCCAGACTCGCCTCGGAGCCAGAGATGTGGTCCCTCTCTTGACAAAACCCAGCGATAACTCTGCTGCTCGAAGCTGAAGAGCAGAAAAAGAAAAGCGGAGGAAAAAAAAAGAAAAGAGAAAGCAATAATCTTTCTGTAAATGCCAGCTCAGAGTTTAACACTCTACAAAGTCACCTCCAATTTAGATTCATAAAAAAGATTGCATGCGTCAGATCTTCCTAAGTAGTCAGACTTTTAGGAGCCAAACTTAATTTCCTTAGTTGGCAAACACCTCCGCAATGTGTGATCTTTCAATTAGGAGGGAGCAGATGTGAGCCTGTAAATTTTGTGTGTGTGTGTGTGTGTGTGTGTGGTGTGCATAGGTCAGCGAAGTTCCTGTGGTCTACAGTGACTTCTGACCCCATTATGTTCTAACTGAATGAAGGCAATAAGCACTGATCTGTGAACGTCCTCCCTCGCTCTGCAGCTGCATGTTTCAGTCCCAATTAATATGAAGAGCTGCATTCCCGCCGTTGATTGATGTTGATTGAAACATGTAAAGGGCATCAAAGAGCAATGAGAGCTGGCTTGTCAGCCCATACACACACACACACACACACACACACACACACGGGGCTATGTAAATTGTCTCCACTGTGTGTATATATATGTCCGTCAGCTTGCGTGCATGACCGTGTGTGCGTCCCCTTCCACTCAGTATGCCCGAGGAGGAACACATCATTTACAAAATATCACAGATAATCGTGTCGAGATTAACGATCTCATTTTGATTAATGCTTAATGTTTAATTAACTCAACTTTAGGTCTCCGGCTTGTCGGAGGTTCCCCTGCATAGCAAACAGGCTTCCTGCTCGGTGTCAGGTACAGCTTGGGCGCGAGTGTGTGCACGCCGGCGAAGAAGTGGGACAGATAAATTTCATATTAATCTCCTGGGATGATATTTGTGGGCGAGCAGACGCAATGAATAATTAATATTACCCATACAAAATGAAGAATAACAAAATAATAAATAGCACAGTGCAGCATGTGTGTTTGAGGGGTTTCAGCTAGTGTGTGTGTGCATATTTCTTCTTAAAAACAAGTCCCTGCTGCCCATATTGTTAATGTGTGAGCGCCAAGCGCTGAAATACTGTGTCTAATATGATGCATATACAATAAAAGTGTGAGCACTACTGAGTGTGCAACCACATGCCAAAGCAGGGGAGATTATGCCAACAGTGTGTATAGTATGCATGAGCATGTGTGAGCGCATATTATGTCGGCGATTATACGCTCCTCTTTCTATCTAAGACATTTCTTTGAAGCTTAGGTTGGTGTACAAGACAAAGTAAGCATGAAATTGACACCCAATCCTGTTGGCCGGTCCACATCCACAGCCAAATGAACCACTTAAACAGTCCTGGGCACAGAATGTGAGCCTTTCTAGTAATAAATCATCAATATAAAATCTCAGCTATTCAATATGTATTATATTTCGTAGCCAGGATATGAAAGACGACAGCGTCTCGAACATTTCTTTTTCCCTCCTGTCTCACTGCCCCTCCTCCTCCTGCTTCCCTCTCCCGGCTGGCAAACCCTGTGCCGGTCTGATAACGTGATTTCACGCAAAAGTGAAATCCTCCTCGTGTCTGATGTGTGCATCTCTCACTCAATCCCTATCCACCCCCAACATCCACCCTTCCTCACCCCCCTCCGCTACCCCACCTGACATTTGTAGGGCGGCTGCTCAAAGGGAAAAGGTGCTTTGTGGCACTGGCAGGTCGGTGTGTGTGTGTGTGTGTGTGTGTGTGTGTATGTGTGTGTGTGTGTGTGAGAGAGAGAGAGAGAAAAGGTGGGGAAGAAATCAATGGCTTTGGCAGGTGTGTCCCCGTATTTAAGAAAGACTGAGAGAGGAGGGAGTGTCATTGGCAGGTACGCATGTGTCTCGGAGGTAAATGGGAGCTTTGAAGGGTAGTGTAGCATTTGGGACTACGTTTAATATCAGATTAGGCCTCTGATAGATGAAGCAGGGAGACAGGGTAAGAGACAGTATGTGTGTGTGTGTGTGTGTGTGTGTGTGTGTGTGTGTGTGTGTGGAAAACTACACCCTTAAGAGAGATAGAAAAAGTGAATGATTTCTTGAAAGATAGCCAAGAGATAAAATGACATTTACGGATCAGAACTTCACACGTCTTCCATTCTTGAACATCAGGCAGCCTGTCCTTTCCCTGGGACCGATCTGTCACCTCCGCTGGGCCCCTGAGCTCCAAAAAAAAACATGCAGATGGAAAACGGTGTGCTGTCAAGTAGTACCAGCTTTTTCTGACTTGTAGAAAAGCAGGAGTATTTTTGTTCCCAGCGAAGAGTCATTTCAGAAAAGTTTCTTTCTTTTCAACTGTAAATTTTTCCAGGGAATATCATCCAACCGTGCACAAGCTTTGTCATATTCAACCTGCTTCACATTTACAGTTTGGCATTTTCACACCGGCCCCTCTTCCATCCTTTAACACTTTGCTTCTAAAGCACCTGATACTGTACTCTCCCCACATTTTCCCAGCAGCGACCATAACATCCACACCTGCTTCTCCAACCTCTAGGCTACTGCACCCCACTTTTTTACGGAAGCATGAGCAAATCGATCCACATAGGAGTTTTATGGCACTAGGACTGGTATGGGATCCTTTCAGAGGGTGTGACAGGCTTTGAATGAAATATGAGAACTCTGGAATTGGCACCACTAGTTCACTTACTGTTTGGGAACAAAACGTGGAGTTATGGGAGGGCTACAGGGAGCATAATCCACCATTTTCTGCTTGACAGGTGGGGTGACCAACTTGCTTGTTAAGCATACGAACTGTGTGCACGACACTACACATGGGGATAAAGAATTGTCACAGGAAGCAAAACAATAAACAGACAAACGGCCTTTGGCTGCACCCACAAAGGCTCTTCTGCCGGCTGATTCACAGCCATTTTGGATGCATTTTAAATTAGATCAAGACTGCGGCATGTCTTCCCATTAAATGTTTTAGTATAACTCAGAGTATGATACAATCAGAAGCATAGTTTTCTGAATCCTGTAATAACAGCCCACAGACATGTTTGCCACAGATCTCATGATGTCTACTCAACAAAAGGCGTGGATGTATGAGATTATATGTTTGTCGCAGACTGTATATAAAGATAATTAACATGACAGCTCCACAAAAAGTGAAGCCAAAACATCTCAATTTCCCCCCTGGTGGCTGGCTGCAGTGTAGGTCGTAAGCCCCGCCCCCTCCGTGATGATGTTTCTTCAAGTGTTGATTTTCCTTTTAAGTTTGGTTTTCAATAGTTTTTTGATGCTATAAAAAGTGAATACAACAGTATGATTGACAGCTTATATTGATCCTGGCTGAATCTGTCCGGTGTGTGAGCGGGACCTCGATCTTATGGCTCCAAATGACATCACCAGTGCAAGGTGGCAGCACCCATATCCTTGATTTTGTGGCTTCATTTTTGTACAGCGTAACAGTGTGGAGACACTTTGTCCATCTATATATTCAGTCGGTGGTTTGTGTCATATTTTGTAAAACTATAAATCTCATTATTTTAATTTATTTTAAACAAGTAAGTCCAACTGTTTGCCATTCGACCAGTTTGGCATATGCTTCATCTCACTTTAGTCTTTTAAGCCTACGAACATTTACTAACTAGCAGTAAACATAAAGTACAGCTGCAGCTGATGTCACCAGTTCTGCAGGAATTTGGCTATAAACCAAACTTCTGACCTGATTATGGCACTAGAGGTAGTCTCACATTGCCAAATCTGATCTCACTCCTCAGCACTCTGTCAGTGCTGGAGAATGGTCTTGCTGCACCCATTATCAGTCTGCTATAGGGAATAAAAAAAAACACTGGCTTATTTGAATTTCTTTAAACCAATCCCATTCCTCCTGGAAGGCACTAAGCCCAGGATGGATGGACAGTGGCCCTGCAAAATAGATAGCAGAGACAGTGGAAGGGGACAAGGATGCAGCCAATGGCAGGCTGATGCCAACAGTCTGCATCCTAGTACACAAGAGGAAAATTCAGGGAATCACTTCCTAACGGGTAACATGAATGTTTGCATAAAGTTAAATGGCAGTCCATCCCATAGTTGAGATCTCAGCCTGGACCAAAGAAGCCATGGGTAGACAGATGGACATTACCATTCCTAGAGCGAAGCCGCCACCATGCATGTGAGTCCTCCATTATAGTTATGAAATATTACAGACCGTGTTGGACAGAGAGAAAGAGAGAGAGGTAATTTTATTCAAGCCACAACACAACTGCAGATAACAATATCATTTATCAATCCCGCAATCATGATAGAGAATTTCTGCCTAAGTGAACGCCTGACGGTCAGGTTTTACAAGCCAGTGAGAAGGTGGCAGCCGACTAAAAATAGCCCTGCAGCAGGGTCTCATAAATGGGAAGGAGAAACAGTAAAGGGGAACGAAAAGAAAAACACGCGCACGGCCAAGTGGTGATTTCATTTCCCTACCTGTCATAGCGCGGCTAAATAACTCTGGTCAGGGTATTACAAGCGCCGGGCTCGCTGGCTCTGAACAGCAATCCCATGCAGGTGGGAAATGAGTAGGAGAAAAAGAGGGGGAAAGGAAAGCGATAAGAGGGAGAGAGAGGGCGAGAGAAACAAAAATGGAGAGCAGGGGAGATTGATAGACCAAGAAGTAGAGGCGGCGAGGGGAGGAGAAGACGTGAGAAAAAGAGGCAGAATAAGGCGCAAGGAAATGGACAGGAACAGGAGAGGGATGGAGAAACAGAGAAGGGAGAGGACAAGTCCTAATGAGAAAAAGAAGGATGGAAATGGGACAAGGAATCGGAATGGCTGAAGGAACAGGAGGCATTCCTGCTGTGTGTGTGTGTGTGTGTGCTCTCGGATGAACACACACACAAAACATACACACAGGCAGAGTGCATCCCAGTGAGGTAGACTCCGGCAGATGGAATTACACACTTCTATAACTCTGTAACTGTCCTGGAACACACACAAAGGGGACAGTTGACTTTCTGAAGCGAGAGTTCTCTAGGCAAGGTTACTCCCTCAGTAAGTTTACACTCTTGTGTTTCTACCACACACACACACACACACACACACACACACACACACACACACAGAAAGAGACAGAGAGAAATAGAAATACTCTTTTAGTGATTCCAATCTGCACCATATTGTACAGTGGTGACAAACTGCAGTGGTCCTCTGCCAAGGGAAAGATAGAGACGATGTGTGTGTGTGTGACAGAGAGAGAGGGGAAGAAAAGAGGTGGAGGTGGACAATAAAAGGTGTGGAAGAGAGAGAGAGAGAGAGAGAGAGAGAGAGAGAGAGAGAGAGAGACTGCACAACAAGAGACAATGACCAAGAGAAAAAAAAAGAGGAAATGTTTTTGTACTTGTGCCAAAGCATCCCCGGGACAGGACACTGTTTGCTAATAAATGACAGCATTAGAGCGTATGTCATTAAAATCCGTGCACACAATGGGAATCGCAGGTATTATACTTAAAGGTATCCCAGCCTTCCAGCCAGGATAAGAGTGCATGATCTGAGTATATTTAGGCTTCAAGGACACTTGATTGAAGTCATAAAAATGAAAGATGACTTGTTGGAACGGAGTCACTGCGGAATCTCTCCCCCAACTTCTCATCCCCTCCCTCCCCTCCTGCATCTATCCTTCTCTTTCTCTTTCCCCACCGCTCCCTCTCTCCTCTCTCCTTTCTCCTCTGCGGACGCTTTATCCTGCCAAAACAGTGCCTTCGTCCCTAACCCACAGAGGTAGAGGCAGGGATAATTGAAAAAGTTCTCACGCTGGGAGTTAAGTAAAGCAGATAAGGCGAGAAGTTGGATGTTAGCAGCACAACAAATATACAGGAAGAATGTGTTTGGTTGTTGAGAGTGTTTGCAGGAGGGGAGACAGGAGGAGGAAACGGAGGAAGAGAGATGGTTTGTGTCCTGAGCGGGGGAGCAAAAAAAAGCAGTAAATGGAGAGTTTGTGTGTGGTAACAGGGTAAGGGAGGGAGAGAGAATGAAAGCTTTAGCTTATCGACTTTAGCCATCGCTACTGTCCACTGGCTCACAGCATAATACCCACTTATGCAAATACATCCACATCTCTACTCCCCAGATACTGTGGAAGCTCCAACAACATTTTAACCTAGTGTGTTTTTGTGTGGGCTTGCGTGTAAATGTTTTTATGAGAGCTTGGCTCAGTGCTTTCTCCGGGTTCGTGTGTGCAGGAAAGTGCTGTGCCAGGAAAGACACCAGCATCCCCACCCCTCTCTCTGCCCATCCCTCCAGCCATCCATCCACGCCTTGCTTCCCTTCATCCCTCATTCCCTCTCCCTGCCTCCGCGCTTCCCTCCCCGCGGACATCCCGCTCCCGCTCCCCCTTCCCCTTCTCTTCTCTTCCATCTTTCTTCCCTCCATCAACTCCCGCCTCTCCAAACCCTCCCTGCCCTCTTCTCCCCCTCCCTCCTTCTGTCACTGCCTTTGTCTTTTCACGGCCACCTCAAATGGCTTCAGATCAATCAAAGGCACTCAACGGAGTTTGTTAGCGAGCCACCGTTGTGGGAGAATGAAGCCATGCACCCAGGGGTCTGCCGCCCTCATAATTAAATAGCTGGAGGACTGAATGCTTTCCTCCCGAGGACCTCCTGCACTCTCCGCTGACAATCTACCTCCAAGCGATTTGTGCCGCTGCAAAACTAATCACTTAGGCTTGTGCAATCTCAGGCATGCTATAGGGAAACAACCAGCAATATTATTAGGTTTTGAAAAATATCCACTGTTAATAAAAGCTCTCGAAGAAACAGCTGATGCTGATTTGAAAGCAGAGGTAACCCACTGGTTTGCCTGGAGAATGGAGGCGGATATGCTGATGAAATCAACGGTCAATAGGATGGACAGCTCCAGGTCTGGGACCTGTCAATCACAAAGTGATTTAGGTAAAGTAGGAAAAAGAAGTTGTGGGTGCTGCGATCAATATCTCATTCTTTAAGTGCCAGCAAGGAATTACAACTGACCAGCACTCCTTATGGTGTACAGGCTGACCTTTGTAAACACTCACATGTACCAGGGTATTGTTTGTTAATGTTCAATGGGGCTGAATCCAGAAATTAGATTATTAAATGTAAAGTCTCTTTATTCTCTGAGGATATAGTTTTATAGCTTTTGCTTTTATCAATTTTAGCTTAGTTGTACTAGTACTTGTACTAGCTGTTGTACTAGCTGTTGTACTGGTGCACCAACATATCATTTCGGTGCACAATCTTGCTGCAATAATACATTTTAAGCGTCATGTTTTTTGTCAGTTTCCATTCACTTGGAAACAGAAAAAGAAAGGTGCAGAAAAATGTTTTTTTAGTCTGATGAGGCCATCTCCAGCAAAAATGTTGGGTCAGAAGGGCACTTGAAGTAGAGGGTCCAAGGAACCATTGGTCCCCAGTCCTGCACTGTGAATGAGACGAGATGTGAAAATGTCCAAGGCCGGGTCAAGTGAAATTCACCTGTTTAAATATTATGTTGGTATAATAGTCGTGTAATGTGGGCTTAGCGAGTGTGTGGGCAAGTGAGAGAGGGAGAGAGAGAGAGAGAGAGAGAGGGAGAGAGAGAGATGCTCAGAGCTGTTTAAAATCAGAGCAGACAAGAGGAGACAGATGATGATGTGATGTGAGGTCTGGGCTGGGCATTTCAGGACAGGTGTAATGGGCAAAGCAGTATTTTTCTTGACATAAAAACAATCAACAGTTGTCTTCATTGTGAATTACCGGTGTGTTATAAGGTTGTGTTGTCGCTTCAGGAAGAGTGCAGGGCTTTGTTTACCACATACACACACACACAGATCTGCTAAATGTCAGGCACACAAGTGCGACCAATGAAAATGTTTAAGTCACACTTTATTGATTTTTGGTTGCATGTGTGACTAAAATAGTCGGAGCCCTGTCACGGTGACAAACCCAGAGAATTATCTGCAACATCCCTGAGCTCTATGGAGATTGTTTAGTATTTCCAGACCACACTGAAAACAGATGTTTTAGCATTAAAGGTCTCATAAACCAATTGTACACAACTTGTCCAGCAATGAACGCCTGACAGTCAGCATCTAGCTGGTGAACATAATGGAGCATCTTGTTGCCAAAGAGACAGATGTTTGACTTTGGAGTAGGTAAAGATCAAAACAGACCAAAAAGAAGAGTGAATGTTGGACTTTCATGTATCAGGTGGCCAGAAACTCGACTCCAAATGAATGTAACGTTACTCAAAATCTGCTGGATGTGTCAATAGGCAACAGTTGGCAAACAAATCTACCGTTACAACTTTATAAGATGACAATATGTCAACACTGTGTTTTCAGATTGCCATCCAAAGTGGCCAAAAGTAAATTAATGCAGCTATAAAAATCAAAAGTCAAAATTTACATTCGCAGGACTCCAGTTTTTCCAGATGTGATGCAAAATGTGCAACAACCCGGTCCTCGATAAATCAAAGTATTTCACCAACATGGAACCAGATCAAACTCAGCCTTTCGCACACCAGATGGAGGACAGAACTGGAATGCACACACTTGTAAACACACACAGACCGCACAAAGCATTTTTCACATCCAACGTTATGACAAAAGACACACATGCCCACAAACAGTAGCATTGGCAGTACACCGCAGCTGCTGGGAAAGCCTTGGCAGTGGACCTGTAGCCCAGCACCGCTCTAGTCATGATGGTCTGATTGAGACTGACAAAGAATGGACAGAGAACTGGAATGGAGCGACTCACTGGGCATGTCCTGGTCTATCAGGCAGCCTTTAACCAGACCTGACAAGGCTGCCAATTACTGCTGCAACTGTAATACCGTGCCATTTTGAAAATTAGCACTATTAAACAAAGTCTGGGCTTGACTGCCACTGGAATGTCCAAAACAATGATTGCTGTGCTGAGTCATAAGCTTTGCATTGTTTCTGCCAAAAAACAAACCCAGAAGAAAAAAAGAAAAAAAAAAAATCACACCATGACTGGATAACCATGTACCCCAGTGGCCGGATGAGAGAAAGCCCCCAGTGTCACAGCTGACTTAAATGAAAAATCCAACTATTATTCAGTTGGAGCAAAAATTAAATAATATTTTTATCTCTCATGGAAAATGTATCCTTATTTTTTTCATCGCCAGCCGAAGAACTCTGGGATGCAGCATTTAAGCTAGCTCATCCCAGAGTAATATTATATAAACTTGGCACTGTTTCATAATGATTTAATATTTGGCAACTTCGAGCATGCAATAGATTTATATTCATTGATAGCTAATGATATTCAAGCATGGGGCCTCGTGGCCCGATTTGGACATGGACAGAGGTGTGAATTTTGGTTCCATTGTTCAGGACATTTCTCTACATCCAGAAATTGCAAAGATGCATTTTTTGAAGGCTGACAAACTTTAGTTTTATACTTTCTGCACAAAGCTCAGTATTGAAAAGGATGGAGAAATATTTTTAGACACTGTTCTGAATGCCTTTTCTTGATTTAGACAGCTGGGTGAAAAAAGCCATGTGGGTGAGAATAACAGTGCAGCAGCTCCTTTCCATGGTTATAATGTCTGTTACATTATCACATCCGGTATGGCAACCATATTACATAAAAAAAATCCATTCTAAAAGCACAGATTTTAATCTTGTCTTCTGTGGTGTCTGAACCAAAATTGAGATATCTCTTCCTGAGTTCAATTTTATACCTGACAACTCTCTCTCAGCAGTGCTCACCAGCGAGCAGCATGAAAAACATATCTCCGTCCAACTATTCTGCCCAGCTGTCCTGCATGAAAAGGACCTTTCAACCAAACCATTCCACCTGAATGCCTCAAGTCCAGTCCACTCCGCCAGTGTCATGACAGAAAAAAATAAATAAAAAAACAGCACAAACTCAGAGTTGAACATCAAGCCGACATACACTCATGTTAGTTCACTGAACTGCTCATAAAAACATAAAAACAGCACACTGAGCCGTTTTAAAATTAAAAACTCTATGCCATTATTGTCCACCACTGTGTTTTTCTCACCTCAGGTAGTTCAGAACTTATTGATCCTGTTCAGTTCTGTACTGCTTCTTGCTGCTACAGTGTCTTTACAACACGTGAAACACAACATTTGTGTTTCTTATCCAAAATTGCATCACAACCCAAGAGCCCAACTAACAACTTAGGCTGTGTAGCTCAATACAGCCTCCATTTGTTGGCTTTCAGTCGTAAACATCCTCAGAAACAGAATAGAGTAGAAAGGACATCCCCTTTTAAAACCACATAGCAGGATAGTTAGAGTAAGGTGACCGGACGTCCCTGATTTTCAGGGACAGTCCCCATTTAAGATGACCTGTCCCCAGCTAAAGCTGTCCCCAAAAATGCCCCCAATTTCAGCGTTTCTTGAATGAGAAAAAAATGTTGCGTGTAGACTACAACAACTGTTATTATGGGCCGTGTAGGAAGCACGAGTGAGCATGTTGCACGCATACTTGAACAACAGTTATTTAAATATGAATAAATATGCCAAATAAATTTAACCACAATTGTCCCAATTTCATCTTGATAACATTTAATTCTTTTTTTTATCCCTGAGCTGGAAATGTCCCCAGATTTCATTTCAGAAATCTGGTCACCTTAGGTTAGAGTGGAGTATTTTATATGTACCGTTGCTAACCTTTGTGGCATGCTAGTTTCAGAATAAACTTCGGTAAAATAAACCAACTTCAACCTGTAAAAAAGTAAAGTGTGTAGCGTGAAAACATGGCAGAATTAGCTAGCTAACTAACTAACTAGCCAACCGTCTGTTGGTTAGCTAGCTAACTTGCTAATTCCTCCATGTTTTCATGCTAGAGGCACAGAAAATTAGCCCAACAGGCCAACACTGGGTCTACTGTGTCCCTTCAACTCAGCACTAGCTGCTACTACTTATCGAAGCGCGGAGGGCAGCACTAGCTAGCTAACTAGCCAGCTATCTGTCTCCAGAGCTGCTGAAACATTTTACATATACACAGATTTTTTTTAACGTACCAACAGTAGAGCACAATGTCTGTTCTACTCCTATTCTATCTCTATGGCATCATGCTCTCCTTTGAGACGAAAAGTCATTTGTTTCTGTTTTTCATGCTATTTAGAAAGAAGACGACCTCTATGACAGATCTCGGCAGTAGAATAAATCTCCACAAGTGTTATTAATAATTGTAAGTTATTACTCGGTTCTCCTTAAAAAAAAAACAGTCTGAATGGGGGATAGATGCAAGATATATGCATGTTACTGACCTGAATTATAGTGAAATATTGCTCCGCTCTCTTGCGTGTCTTGGCATGAGATAAGTGCGACAGGGAAGGGGCTTTAGCGCTATCTGGAGGACGGTTCGTCCTCTGTATGAAGGGCAATGAGCAAGGAAAATTGATCACAACCCGTTTCTCTTCTCTCTATCACACTTTTGTGCCCTTTATTTCTCTGACTCTTCCTTTCTTCCTGTGTCACCACACCCTTAAGCTCTCATTTATTGTCTCCTTGCCTAATTCACCCATCCATTACCTTCAATCCTCTCCCCTTCAAATCTCTTTCCCCGCTACCCTGCGTCTCCGAGTGACTCTCCATCGTTTGTACCATGTCTGCATGTCTCATTCAAGCCCATAAACAGTGTTTATGTGTTAGATGTTGTGCATATGAATATCAGATCGTCTTGATGTTTCCCCTGCACTAGCAGTCAGGCTGGGATATCACTCAGGATTTATCAGTTCCGCTCTGCTCTGCTTTATGGAGGCGGCTAGAACACAGAGGTCAATACACAAAGAGAGTAGGAGAACGAGAGAGAGAGAGGGAGAAAGAGTGGGAGAAAGACAGAACAGAAACAAGACTTCCCAACGAATGACAACTGCTGGTGTATTTGACGGATGCTCCTGGATACAATCTGATTGAGCATGTGTATTCATGCATGTGTGGGGTAGAGTTGTGACTGTCATGTCCGAGTGTGTGTAAGTGTGTATCTAGCTGCGTTCAGGTCCAAGTGTGTGTGTGTGTGTGTGTGTGTGTGTGATTGCATCTACAGCAATATGTCTATGTAGTATTTGTCAGCTACAGAAGATCACCGGTGTGTTACAGAAGAAGTGTGTGTTTCTGCATTGTGCAGTGTCCATTTATCAGTGTCAAAGTGTGAAGAGTTTTGGTAACGACAGGAACGGAGAATAAATGGAATCAATGCAACAAAAACACTTCTTTTAACCCAAGAAGATGCCTGAGAATTACCCTGTTTAAGTTTGGGCCGTTTGTGTTTTGACATTTTTTTTTCTTCCGGAGGCCATAGCAGGCTCATTTTAGTGGAAACTTCTGAATCTTTAGACCCCAAGCATGTCAGGATATCATGTCGGGAAGTTGTTGAAATATCGTTGCAAAGTTGTCATGTGACCTCTGACGTCTTGCTATCTCAATGGGTTTCCCACAAGTGTCCTCTTTGCATACATGCCTGGTTGCTACTATGCTGATAACATGAAGTTTAAGGCAAAAAACACATAGTTTTTCTCATGTAGTACAAATTTGCCATCGCCGCCTACTGTATTTGAATATTTATATACTGAGGTCCCTAAACAGGCTTTGAATCACATAAACTGGGTATCACTGGAGACTCTTGTGGATTTAATGAGCCCAGTTTTCTTCATGTGGGATGATGTTAGTCATCAGTATTTAGGGGCATTTCTCGAGTCTCATCTAAGATAGCATAATATAAATGTTATGACCCCTCATACACCTAAATAGGTTACAATAAATCATTCATACATTAAGTCATTTTTCATTAGATATTTTTTACCAGAACAACTTTGCACACAGTGCTGAGCTGCATCTCAAATTAATCCTCAGGTTCACAGGTTTCATATGATGTCCACCATCTCTTTTGGCATTTATTGTTGACCTGCTATCTCCCCCTAAACATCCACTGCCCACAACCACCAATTCTCAAAAAAAAAGGACCTTGAACACTGACTGTGACTCATTAGTTCATCTGTAGGTAGCTAATTCAACATATTTTTATGGTAACCTGATGCACGAGACGGTTTTATTGCATAGAACCATCTGAGAAGCCATCATTTGAAAATGTTAAGGACACTTGTTTTCAAAGAATCCATGGCAGGTGATTGGATGAACCATCAGTCTGTCACCGTCTATCACAGGTTAACTTCAACCAATCAGATTTCTTCACTACAAGAGGAGCCAGTTGGTAAAACTCACACTTGGGGAAAGAATGAAAAATATATATTTTCTGTTGAGAAAAGCCTTCAGAGCTGTTCTTTGTTTTCTTTAAATGAAGAAAGACTCCAGGTGTGATATAACTGCAGCACCTATGATAACCCCTATAGGAGCCACCACTGTTGTTTGAACAAGCAGTCATCTCTCTGTGTGTCATGACAACCAGCTAAACCTCGCCTGTAGTTGCCAAGAGCTCTCGATGGCAACATTATACTTTGTGTTTACATTTTCCAAAATACTACTGGAACTATAGGATCAAACATTTGAGCATGATTACTCCCCAATTCAAAGGAAGACAAACAATGATAATGATAAGAGTATTCACTTTTGATCTTGTTGCATTCCCACATTACAGTACACAGAGGGTGTTTGTCTGCAGGGGGTCCACAGTGTCAGCCTTTGAAAACCCCTGCTGTATTAATGATTGGAGGCTACACAATATGACAGTCATCAGTCAGCTGCACACTATGGAGGTTGGCAGCATGTCTCCAAGCAAAGCCCAAAGCTGAGACTCTGTTTCCACAAATAAATCAAAGAAGGGTTTAATCCTCTTTTTTTTTTTAAAATAGAAAAAAACTACAATAAACCTAGTAGGCCATACATTTATAGTTCGGCTGTCAGAAAGAGTGGCTTTGACTTCGAACAAAATCTACGATCCATTGACATCAGAAGACATCAGAGAGAGAGAGAGATTTATTTTTCCCCTGTGTTATGTGGTCAGCCCTGTAGCACTGCCAACTAATATTCTAAATTGGAATATATATTCAAAATGCAAAATAAAATGTGAAAATGATTATTCAATTGTGCAAAAAAAAGAAGCACTGTGGTACTACCACTACTGTGGTTGACTGCCTTGCATATTGGCAGTCCTCAGGCATGTCCAAACTATTCCATATAGGACCATGTGTCTGCAAGCAGGAGCACAAGAGACACGAGTCATTTAATCAACTGATCTCAGTGTTCAAACAGCTGATTGGTAGATTCAGGTGTGCACTTGGGTGGAACAAAAATCTACAGCAACATGGCCCCTTATTGAAAAGTTGGACATGTCTTGCATATAGGTTGGAAAATTGGGCTCGTAACCGGAGGGTTCCTGGTTTGAATCCCAGGACTGACAGGTCAAGGGCTGAGGTACACATAACCACTTTACTGCTCCTCAGGCGCAGTAATGTGCTGGCCACTGCTCCTAGCACGGCATTGTGTAGAAGGATGGTTTAAATGCAGAGGTTGGATTTCCCCGTTGTGGGACTAATAAGAGAATATCTTAATCTTAATATTCTTGCGTGGGCTGGGGCCACCCGGGAACTAAAGTACACAGGTTTCACCTGGAGACTTGTTGCCGTTTGCCATTAGCCACAGGTGCTGAGGTAAGCACAACAAGTTGGATGGAAAATAGAAAATTTAATGGCAAAGCTGGAAGCTCTCAAAAAGCCCTCAGAGCTGTTCTTTGTTTTCTTTAAATGAAGAAAGACTGAAAAAAGTATGTGAACCCTTTGAAATTACCTAGTTTTCTGCATTAATTTGTCATAATATGTGATCTGATCTCCCAAGTATAGACAAACACAATGTGTTTAACCTAATACCACACAAACAATTATAATATTCCATGTCTTTATTGAACACATCCATTAAACATTCAAAGTGATAGTGGAAAAAGTAAGTGAACCCTTGATTTAATAACTGGTTGAACGTCCTTTAGCAGCAATAACCTCAACCAAACACTTCTGATAGCTGCTGATCAGACCTGCACAATGTTCAGGAGGAATTTCGGACCATTCTTGCTTACAGAACTGCTTCAGCTCAGCCATATGGATAGGATGTCTGGTGTGAACGGCTCTCTGGAGGTCATTCCACAGCATCTCTATTGGATTGAGGTCTGGGCTCCGACTGGGACACTCCAAAAGGCAGATTAACTTTTTTGAAGTAATTCTGAAGTAGATTCGCTTTGATGTTTAAGGTTATTGTCGTGCTGCATGTCTCGACTTCTACTGAGCTTCAGCTGGCAGACAGACACCCTGACATTAACCTGTAGAATACCCGATAAAATTGTGAATACATTTTCCCCTCAATGGTAGTAAGCTCTCCAGGCCCTGAGGCAGCAAAACAGCCCCAAGTCATGATGCTCCCTCCAACATACTTCACTGTTGGGATGATGTTCTCATATTGGAATGCAGGGCTGTTTTTACACCATATTGCTACGTGTCCTTCATGAACAATTCCACCATGGTTTCATTAGATAACAAAACATTTTACCAGTAGTGTTGTGGAGTGTCAAGGTGCTCTTTGGCAAACTTCAGGCATGCAGTGATGTTCTTTTGGAAAACAGCGGCCTTCTCGATGGTGTCCTGCCATGGACACCATGCCTGTTCAATCTTGTGTGTGGTAGACTCATGACTAGAGGTGTTAACCAGTTCCGATGTCTCCTTCAAGTCTTTACTTGTTACTCTGGAGATTTTTTTTTTACCTCACTGGTCGCTTTCATTTATTTATTTATTTATTTTTTTGGTGAAATGATGTAACAAACAAGGTGACATGAGAGACAAATACACTACACCATGTGGACCACAAGTAGAGACAGTAGACATACAGCGCAAACAACAACAAAGAAAAATATAAATGATAGACGATTTGCACAGAGGCATCACAGGTGTGTGTGTGTGTGCGTGTGTGTGTATATGGATGAGGGGCAGATGCTACGACATATATATAAATAAATATAACATGGCTCACTTATATGTATAACACAATGAAAATAAATAGGCAAACAAAGCAAGAAGGGCTAACGAAAGAAAACAAATAAACAAGAATAAATCACTCACTGGTCCCTTTCTACGTTGTGCCTTTGGAGTGAACTTGGCTGGGCACCCACTTCTAGGGAGAGTAGCCACAGTACTAAATCGTCTTTATTTGTTGACCATTTGTCTAACTGTGGACTGGTGAATTCCTAAACTCTTTGAGATTACTTTGTTACCCCTTCCAGTCTGATGCAAATCAACAATTCTTGATTGCAGGTCTTCAGAGATCTCTTTTTTTGTGAGGCATGGGTCACATGAGCAGATGCTTTTTGTGAATAGCAATCTCAAAAAGTTTGAGTATTTTTTTACAGGTCAAAGTATCTTTACACCTCACTCAAATCTCATTTCATTGTAAGGACTCCAAGTTTGCTAATTCCTGACTCCAATTAGCTCTTAATGGAGTCACTAGCCAAACACTTACTTTTTCCACCATCACTTTGAATGATTAATGGATGTGTTCAATAAAGACATAAAATATCATAATTGTTTGTGTGGTATTAGGATAAGCATGCTGTGTTTGTCTATACTTGGGACTTGCAAATAAGATCACATTTAATAACAAATTAATGCAGAAAACTAGGTAATTTCAAAGGGTTCACATACTTTTTCATGCCACTGTAACTGCAGCACCTATAATTTACATTTTTTTGCTTTTTGACATCTTATTTTTTTATCTTGTAATGTCTAGGTATGTAGCTCTTTTAAAAGACATGTATATGTTAAATATGTATAACTATACATGTAGTCATGTCTGTCATGGCTTGTCTCTTATGTACAAAATGCACAATTACCAATATTCGAATACTTAAAACCTATGTGTGTTGTTTTGAAGAATTATTTGAATATCATTTCTGGCCAATTTTGACAGCCCTACAGCCCTGTGCTGCAGCCTTCTTCACTTTACTTCTCCACTTTATTGGTTTGAAGAATTCTTGCCCTGAGTCTATTCTAGGCAACTCTCTGGTTGCCTGGTGCGCATGATTGGGATCATTGCCTCAATCCATTGCCTTAAAAGCCACCATTTCAACAGGATGGTGATTATTTAATTTCAAATCAAACAAGCTGGGGTAGAGCCAAATGGGCAAAAAAATGGCTGCATTTCTACACATGTAACCGATGTAACGATGCGTGTTGGTGTGTGGGTGCCACCGGTGCACTGGTGTGTGCCTCCTTACAGACAGCCTTTCCTCTGTGGGCAGGTGGTGTTGAAGCCCATCCAGATGGGCTCTAAATCATCCCTGTTTTCTTGCCAACTCACAACATAAATATCCCAGAAGGAACACAGAAGTTACCTTGGGGTCTACCATCTTTCAATCCCCCTGTCTGCACCTCAGCCGCTTCCCAAATAACTTCATCTCTGACAGCTTGTCGCTCTGTCACATTTTCTTTGTCACCTCCTGGTACCTTTCCTACTTCTTTTATCTTTTTACTAGCTTGCTCACTTTACTTTGCTGTCTATTTCTTCCTTTTTAATCTTTCCTTTTTCTCGCCTTTCAACTTGTCTGGATCGCTCACTCTGTCTGTCTAAGCCTGTTTGTTCGATAGCTCTTTCTTTTTTGCTTACTCTTTATCCTTTGTTACTTTTCATTTTGTTCCCCCCCCCCTTTCCGGACATTTACCCCACTTTCTTGTCTTCACCCGCGGGTGTTTGGCTAACCTGTCGCTTTGGCACTCGTTCAACCGTGTCGCACAGCCATCTGTCAGCATCTGTTTAATCTCACATCAGCACGTCTCTCTCGCCTCCTCTCACCTGTCTCGCGCTCCTGTCTGCCTCTCCCGTCTGCTCGTCTTTCACCTGTGACCTATGGGAGCTTCTATAGGGCTCTATATGTGTGCCTAGGCTCAGAGTCTGCCCTTATCACCGAAGCCCACCTGGCCTAGATTTCTGCTGTTCTGCTTCAGTTGCCACCTACTTTAACACAATAACACACATTTCCATTTGTGTACACACACACATACACACAAAAACAACTGCCGCACAGTCAACAGCATAAGTTATATGAAAGGGAAAGATGGTAGAAACTTTGGGAGGATGTGGGACGTTTGAAAGTATGTCAACATGTGTATTTTCATCTCTGTGTGTTTTGAATATGTTTGCATGAGTTAATATATGTGCAATGTGTGCGAGCATCAGACAGAATGTGTGTGTGTGTGCTTTCACTTATCAGTTTGGGTGTGCGCATGTAGGTGTGAGGGTGTTTTTCAATCACAGATAGCTCGAAGTTATCACTCACTAATCCTCTAATGAACCGGCACAGTTTAGATAAAACTGCCTCCATCAAACTCCTCAATGGAAGAGAAAGCACAAGGCCCAGACCTCCCGTCATCCCTCCCTGCATTCCCTCAATACCCTCATCCCCCGCCCTCTGTCATCCCTCCTTCCGTCCCTGCAACCTTCCATCTATCCTTTCCTCTGCTGTTGATCCCTTCTCTACTCATTTCACACCTGATTCTTTCTTCTGAGACCGTTTCTTCCTTCTTTTTTCCTTCCGTCCCCTCTTCCCCATCCGTCTCTCAACTGACTCCTTCAATTTTTTATGATCCCTCTTCCCCTCATCACATACCATCTAATCAATTACGGGTGGCCGATATGGCCAAAAGCTTCATCATGAATTACATAACTTCATATCACAGTAACGATCCATCGAACAGTGATTTCAATTAGTAACTGCTTTGAAATAACGTGACGTACTTTCTTCTTATATTTGGAAACAGATTTAAAACAGTAAAAGTAAAATCCTTTCAAAATGGAAGCTTGAGAACAATAATCCCAAATGTTACAGGTTTTAAGGTTCACAGGAAGCCTCCTCCTGCTCTGTATCCCAAATGAAGTTACTAGCAGGCAGCTGGATTTGCAAGATCATAAAACGGGGCGAGAATAATGAGACTGTGAGATTGTATGAGATCGCACAAGAATAGCTACCGCGGTGGAAACCGTACTGACAAAACCTTGACCAGTGGACACATTTCTACTGTTGTACCAACAAGTTCTACAACATAAACAGCAGAAGAGGTTGTGTGTCGGTACCGCAAATTACGGCACGTTTGTACGTATCGCGGCTGGCGGTACTGCCGCAAGTTCCATAAAAAATGTAACATAAACAACTTAAATTAAAAATGGTTTACTTTTGTTTTCCCACGGGACGTGAACCCCACTCTCCTGGGTGAAAGTCCGTTGTTTGTTCAACGTTTGCTCATTTTTCGCTGCCTGTACACTAATATATTGATGTTTTTGATGGGAGAACAGGCTGGTTGTACGGTATATTCTCTCATATCGCCCAACCCTATGATCTATCCAAACAGATATCATATGAATGACTGAACAAGATCTTGGTATCAAAAGCATTTCCATTTTCATTGTGTTTGTGGTACAAGTTGAATTGTCCAATCACTTTTGAGCGAGTTTTGGTTGAATGCAGGTAAACAGTGTAGAGATAAAAAAAAAAAAGAGGGACACATTGGCCCAAATGTAATCTCAAAACCCATCGGCCATCATCTTTTTAATCAGCGCTTTAAAAAAACAACAACTTTATCTGCATTAATGTGCTGATGTCTGTTTATATAGATAAGACAAAATGTCATCTAGGCCTTTTAACTTAAAAAGTATCAGTGAAGTTCGGATTGTGAACAATGATCGAGGAGGAAGTCTATCTGGATATCCACCGACTGAACTGGAACCCTGGAAATATTGGCTGTTGCCCCCGGAGGCTAAATTGTCGTCGGACAGATAGTCGATAAATTCTGAGATTACATACCGGCTTTTTTTTCCTTTCATCCTTGATCCCCATTTGATTCCTCCTTTGATCACTACTTCACTCTTCCTTTGTCCAGTTGTTCTTTCCTTCTTGTGTTCTGTAGCTGATCCATTTCTTTTTTCCTTACGCCCTCTTTCCTGATTCACCTTTCTACATCCTTTTCGTCCTGCATCCATCCATCCCTCATTCCTAAATCTTAAAATTCTTTCCCTCCTGTGCTTTTTTTGGTCCCCCCTTTCTTCCTTGCCCCTACTGAATGATAACCTTTCCTTCATAACATTCTGCAACAGATTTCTTCCCATCCTCCCTCATTTCCTCATACCCAACTGCTAGATTTCTCCCTTTTTTCCTTAATCTCTCCTTCCCTTGTTCCCTAATACCCAATTCCCTCTCTCCTTCCTGATCCCTCCTTTTAGCATTCCCTACCCAGTCATTCCCCTCTTTCTTCCTTGATCCCTCATTCCTCGATCCATACATACCTCGCTCAATCCCACCATAATGACAACCACATCTCCCTCTCTCTGAAACATGCAGCCCTTTTATTTCCAATTCTGCCTCCATCCATCACTGGTCTGCTTGGCTTATTATTTCGCTCTATGGAGAAATCTCGTACTGGTGTGGAGTTACTGGAAACATTTGTTTCACCAGAGGCGAGAACACAAGCCGAACACAAGCCAAACATTACAAACACAAACTCAAATGCCATACTGAGCAGCTCAAACAGGCCCACGGTCCTTTTGGTAATACACACTCGGCTGTTTCTGCTCTGCTCAATTAATCTGGCTCAGTCAAGACCACGCTGGACTGTCATCATAACACTAATAAAGAAAAAGCTTTGAGCTGTTTGCATTAAGTGGCCTGCTTGTCTCAAACTGTCAGTTTGCCTGCGGCTCTGGCTCGACACAAGTTTTGTCCCTCTCCTTGCACTCATTTATTCCACTGTGGTCGGGGCACAAATCCCCTCTTCATCTCAAAGAAAACACTAAAGGCAGCATGGCCTTGTAAAGCCTCATTAGGCTTAATAACCTTTAGTGAGAGACGACACTGTATGTGTATGCGTGTGCGTTAATCACATATATATGCAGGTGTACATTTGTGTGTGGCTCGTGCATGTGCTTTTCTGCATACGTACGTGCATAAATGTGTGTGTGTGTGTGTGTGTGTGTGTGTGTGTTCGTGTGTGCAGTGTGCGTGTCCTCTGAGAGCAGGGCTAGCTCAGAGCCACAATGCGTCTTATTCAGCAGGGTCCCTGGATTAAAATGTAATTTCATTCAAAGTCGCAAATTGGGTTTTTTACTGTACTAATCTTCATTTTACTAAGCAGAATGAGGTATGTCATTAAAAAAAAGAAGTGACTTAATGAAAGAATGCAGGATGGATAGATTGCAGCGGGGAAAGTAGTTCCCCACCAGAATGATAAAGGTTATTCCGAATCATAAACAGTGAGAAATTCATGAATAATACACTTACAGGACTGTACTCGAGTGTGTATTGTAGTGATTATGTTTGAAGGGAAAGGGCTAATGACAGTGACATTTGCAGTTTAGGCATTTCTACTAATGTTGGGATTCAGAGGGAGTTAAATTGCAGCCGCACAATGAGCTAAATTACAAATAGTTTAAGATCAAATCATCAACATTAGGAATATCGCTGTAATAAGTGAGGGGTCAGAGCAACAGGATCCAAGCAAATATGCCTTCTAATGTGCATATAAAAGGTCTGCGTAAATTTTTTTTTTTAAAAACCACACAAGTTGAAGCTAGACCTTGAGAAATATGAATAAACTGCTCCTCTGCTTTGTAGGGAGTACGAGAATATAACATTTCATGTGGAAATAATGGAGCTAACTGAACTACAAAGACGGGAAAAAAAATATGAGTGATATTCAGAGTCAGACTTTTGTGAAATACAGTCCTGAATTTGCAGCCAAAAGGTGCAGCTGGGAGCAAAGTGACAGTAACGGAGCTGCGGGAACACAGCTTCCACTGTGAAGAACGACAAATAATGAATTCACACCGTACCACCCCTCTCACGTAATCACATTCAGGAATCAGCAAAAACCATTTCCTTCAGCTCCCCTCTGCTAATACATTTCCGGAATAGAAATCATGATCCACAAAAATAATTTCTGTGATACTATCAGCGTATCTAGAATTGTTCAGTACGACTGCGCTTTATAAAAGGCCCGGCCGCATTAAGAGTGAGCTGAGATTGGTCGCTTTCAATTAACTCTGTTGCACAAACGAGTTATTTTTATTCGATAATGACTATGCTTCTATTGCCAACACATCCTAAAACACTGGTGGAATACCAATTTCAAAACCCAGATGATTTATTTTTTGGGTTAATTAAGGTTATTTCTAAATTTCTCCTTTTAAACATCAAATATCCTCAATTTCATTTCTTTCCCTCGTTCCATGAGAAGATTCTGATGAACAAATCACCTGCCCAAATGCCCATAATGGCCCTGATGGGAATTGGAAGGCCATTTATTTTTTTTGTTCCCCTCCTCCCCTCAGTCCCTCTTTCCTTTCTCCTCTCCTCTGTCCCTCTTTCCATTCCTCTCCTCTGTCTCTCCTTCCTTTCTCCTCTCCTCTGTTCCTCTCCTCCTCTCCTCTGTCCCTCTTTCCTTTCTCCTCTCCTCCTCTCCTCTGTCCCTCTTTCCATTCCTCTCCTTCCTTTCTCCTCTCCTCTGTTCCTCTCCTCCGTCCCTCTTTCCTTTCTCCTCTCCTCCTCTCCTCTGTCCCTCTTTCCTTTATCCTCTCCTCCTCCCCTTTGTCCCTCTTTCCATTCCTCTCCTTCCTTTCTCCTCTCCTCTGTCCCTCTTTCCTTTTCTCTCCTCTCCTCTGTCCCTCTTTCCTTTCTTCTCTCCTCCTCATCTCTCCTCATTTCCGCTCCTCTCGTCTCCTCTTTCCCTCTTTCCTTTCTCCTCTCCTCTCATCTCCTCTTTCCCTCTTTCCTTTCTCCTCTCCTCTGTTCCTCTTTCCTTTCTCCTCTCCTCTCCTCTCATCTGTCCTTTGTTCCTTTCCTCTCCTCTGTTTCTCTTTCCTTTCTCCTCTCCTCTCCTCCTCCCTGCCATAGATGAACAGGAGAGATTTACAGTTAGGGGTCATACACTGGTTCTAATTAGCTTAAGTAGGTTGGGAGGAATAAGCACTTCCTTTGCTGAGACGCATCACCAAGTCCCACAGCTCAGTCTGACTAAGCAGAGAGGAGGAGACGGACAACCGACCTCTGTCTCTGTCTGACTCTGTTTGTCTGTCTGTCCCTCTCTCCGTCTGTGTCCTCTTCACGTGTCTCCGCCGCTGCTGGAATTTCCCCGCTATTGCAACATATTTTGAATATTTTGACAACAGCAAACTTGTGATAATTAGAAAGAAATTCACTTGTCAAGCACATAATGATGACAGCCCTTCAGCAGTAATTTCGGGTGAACTGAAAGGTAGCCTGGGAAACATCTATCATCACAACCTCCAAGAAATGTCACACAGGCTGTATGACGCCCCCACCGCGGCGCTGCCAAGCAATGTTTTTGTCTTCAGGAAGAATATGGCAAAAATTAGCTGACAGTAAAGAAAAAATATGAATTAATTTCTGAAAGACATGTTCTTTGACCTTGGGTAGGTTTATTTAGCCTGTAATAGCAACACACTCAACAAGTCCCCTTTCATTTTTTTGTGGCATTTTAAAATGTGTGTAAAATTTACTTGACAGCTGGAAGGAAGCACAGCAAGTGTCTCCAGCTGCATGTGCAAGTGTTTCTCTTCCTTTCTGTGTTTATATCTACCTCTCTCTGATGTCCAGAGAAGGGATCTGTTCACCAGAAAAAAACACAGGCTTAATTCCCAATGCCCTGCAGGGAAAAATCTACACAATTTCATGAAAAAACTCCAGGGAGAAGTCTCTCCTTCCAAAGACAAACAAAAAAAACCTCCTCTATTTGGATCAATCTGTGACGGATCCGGTACATTTTTGGCAGAGGCGTTTGTTTTGTCTCTGCATTTCTCCAGCCCTCCTTCTCTGTCTCAGGAGTACTCCTCCTCCACTGATGCTAAAATGTAAATAGCATTTTTAATTAGAATTATATCTTCTGTTTGTGTATTTTGCTATCAGCAGAAAAACCAGTGTACTGTTCCTTGTTTGTACAGGGTAACAATTTGCCTCCCTGTTGACCCAGCCCACTCGTCACTGCCCTCTGCGTGTGTTTAAGAATCGGTCCCACCTCCTCCCAACCTCCTTTTAGTTTATTTCTCACATTACTCTTTGTCTATGGAGGTAAACCCTGGAGAGGTAAAGAAAGAGAATGCATTTCAACTGGCCACAAACTGAAATTCATGCTGTTTGGGGGCTAATGATTTTTGTCGCTTTCTACAAAGCAGTTGGGTGATAAATCGATCCATTTTTTTGACTCACTTCAATGTCAGAAAATAGTGAAAAATGTCCCTGAGAGGGGGATGTCTTCAAATCGGAAGAAAACATCGCATTTACACTTATATAAAATGGATAAAAGCTGCAAATCCTTATTTATGAGATAATGGAAACAGAAAAAGGTTGCCATTTTTTCTCATAAAAGGAGGATTAGCAACTCATTTTCTATTGATTTTAATAATTAAGGAACTTTTTAAGCGCTATACTGTTAACTCAAGAAACAACACAAACTTTTACAACAACAGAAGGGGGGTATCCTTGATATTTCATATTATGCAAGCTTAGGGCTGCTAGATTAATCAAAATTTTATTGAAATCACAATATGGAGTAGTGCAATATCCTTATCAGAAGCTCAATAGTTGTTGAATTGTATGTGTCAAAATTCCATCTGAGATGTCCCGGCCAACAAATTTTATTAAACAGATTTAAGAAATAATGTTTGTTTGCTAGAGATTCTCGCAAAACATCACACATTTTATTAGATTTTTAAATGAAAATGAGAGTATTATGCAAAAATGATCACTCCCTCTAATATCTTGAATCATTTTGCAATAACAATATCAGTCAAAATAATCACAATTAGATATTTCTTCTAAATAATGTAGTGCTGTAGAATAGTCTATGCAAGTTTATTATTCCTTTTATATTTAATTATATTTCTGGTTCTAAATGGCTCATTTTTCTGCACTTCATTTTCCTATAGAGATCAGTCCAGTACTCAGTACTGTGTTATCTTTAACCTTTTCTAATTTCGAGTTTCTGTCCTTCGTCTTTTATATATCTGCTGCATCCTCCTCGTCGCTGCCCTGTTTTTCCTCCACGGCATACAAACAAACAGATGTTGCTGCTGGCAGACACCTAGAACACGTCACCTCGTATGAACCAAGAAACCTGACACTAAGGGAAAAAAAAAAAGATTCCATGAATTTAATAAAAAGGCTGAAACACTTCTCTGTAGCTTAAACAACAAAGCAAACTGGCATCCATTTATATGAAAATGCTGCTTGAAAATTATTGCTAAAAATACTGAAAGAGGGAGACACAGAGAGAAAGAGAGTGATGGTTGTTTCTCTTTTGCCCACTGACTGCTTGGCACAGTTCTGAAGAACTGAAAGGCCTCCCACAGCTCAAAAAGAGCCCTCTCCTCCTCCCCTGCCCACCCCTTCCTCTCTTCCTCCCCTCATCTCTCCTCTCTCTTTCCTCCCGCTCTCCCCTGCTTATCTCCTTGCATTGCCGACACATTCGTCAAGTGGTGTGACTTCTCATTCATGCAAGCTTTATTGAAATCGAATAAGCAATCCATTGTTGACAAAGAGACGCGACAGGACAAAGATTTCAGACTTAAACTATAGATCTTTTCCTCCACTCCTCCCTCTCTCTCTCTCTCTGTTCCCTAATGCTGCTTCTTAGTTCAGCCGGTGTGTGTGTGTGTGTGTGTGTGTGTGTGTGTTGCACACGCATGAAAGTTGAAGTCCTCTTTATGTGCCCTTCTGTGTGTGTGTCCTGTTCCCCCTTTGCAAGAGTGTGTGTGTGACAGAGATGCAGTTGGCTGCTCAGTTGGATAGAGGCAGATATGACTGGAGTTGGATTGACTGACTGGCAAGCAGCTCGACTGCTGCTGGGAATACTAACATGACACACACACACACACACACACACACACATATTGCTTACCTACAAATTTGCACACACACATACACACACACACATGTATAAACATACAGATGTGACCACGCACAAATTCCCCCGACCACGCCTCTCCACAGCATCCATCTATCAGCATCTCAACTGTTTGAATGATTCACTGTGAAAGCTGCCAAAACACAGCCGTCTTCAATCATACATGCACACACACACTCCCATTGAGGTGCACACAGATGCACACAGAGTCTGTTAACACACACACACACACACAAGAAGAGGAGAGCTTAACGAGAGAGAGAGAGAGAGAGAGAGAGAGAGAGAGAGAGAGAGAGAGAGAGAGAGAGAGAGAGAGAGAGAAAGCATTTCACTTTAAACCTCTGCTGCTGGAGGGCTGGAGGGTTTCAGTCCAATACTAAGGCAGAGCTACCAGATATTAAACATGCATGTGAAGGGCCTGCAGGTGCACCAGTGAAACGCTCAGCTGAGATCAATCTGAACACACACTTTGCTGGAAGAAGACATTTAGTGCTGCAACTTAAGAGTCGGAGACACTAAATGGCCTTTTAATCTTCTAGTCCAATTATCCACATTATATTTTTACTATATTGTTCCCCAATGGTATTATTCTAATCATTCTTAAGAATAATTGATCCTTGGTACAATTACCTTTCCTTAAACGATTCCTTTGCCTTTAGCTTGGTTTAAAAATCTGGCTGCTGAGATGAGTTTTCACCAGCTCAGACACCAAAATCCTTGCCACAGGCTAACAGGTCAGGCAAAGGTTTATCTGTGTGTCGACTCTGTGATAAAGTCCAGCTGAAAATGTGTTGCTGCTTATTAAAGTGCAAGGTGCAGAAAACAATGACATAACCTTCAGTGTGCCTGTACTGCTACAGGTGCACGGGGACAGCATACCTTAGTCACTAGAGGTTCTGTGTCCTCCAGGATGGAGATGAAAGGGAGCTCCAGGAAAGAGGACAGGAACTCCACCTGGATCAGCTCTTCCCTGGAGCGGGGGAAGGCGAGCACCGCGGACACCCCCCTGACCACCAGGTCCTGGCAGGCGCTCCGGGACAGCGACTCCGGGTCCCCTCCAGCGGGCGATCGAGCCACCATCTCCAGGCTCAGGTTATAGGGCAGCAGAGGAGGCGTTTGGGAGGCTGTCGTGGTGGAGTCCGCCCCACCTCCGCTCTGGTGCCGGAGGCTAGCCAGGGCGCGGTTGAGCGCGTTTTGTATCCGTGCCGGCTGTCGGGTCGGCAAGAGCGCGCCGAGACGCACGGTGTGTCCTATCCGGGCGAGGATGTGGCAAGGCTGCGGGTGCGGGAAGCACGGCTCCGGGGAGCACAGGACGGTAAATAGAAGCAGCAGCAGGAGCGGTCTGGCGGAGAGGAAGAGGAGATGAGGTCTCCCGGGGGCGAGGCAGTAGGTCCAGAGTCCAGAGAGAGACACCATGCTGCAGCTCCGACACACAACAGAGGAGGACTGGGCTCTGCTCGGCGGGAGATGGCATAGCTCCCTCTTTCTCCCGGCTCCAACGCTTTTTCTCGGACTTGATGGTTCTTTTCTTTCCCCCCCTTTATTGATGCACGATGTCGACGGTGATTTGTCGGCGTTTTGACGTTCCGGCTCTCACCTCTTCAAAGTTTTTATGTCAACAGTAAAAAGACGCGCTTGGTGGAGGAGAGGAGAGATGAGCGCTCACAGCTTAGAGCGGTCGCCCCGCTTCTGTCAGTCTCTGCTGGAGGAAGGCACACCAGCTGTGAAGTGTGTGTGTGTATGTGTGTGCGCGTGTCTCAATGTGTGTGTGTCCATGCGCCTGCCGGCCAATAATCTAACCTCTCACGGAGCCTGCCTCTTGTTGAATTTTAATGAAAATTCGTCGGGTAACATTTCCTTCCGCTTCTTCGCGTCCCAGAGAGAATTTGCACTTAATGTTTTCATTCAGAATTGAAATTACAAGCAATCAAATATGTCTCCTTGTAATTATTTTATGATTTTTTTGTAGCATAAGACAGGCAATCCAATCCAGAAATTACTTTCAGAGGTTATAGTGTATTTTTTGCATTTTAGTGAAAGGCAAACTCATTTACTATAATATTCTCTTAGCCTAAGGCTGGTAGAAACCTTTCTAAAACACACATTTAGAGCATAAATATTGAAAATAAACTGCTGCAAGTTTCAATAAGATTGATTTTTGTCCCCCCAAAAAGGGGAGAATTGGATGGTGTTATAAATGGTTGCCATTTGTTTCAGGAGCTAATAGGACACTTTTAAGTACCTTTGCAGCTCCGACCACAATGTCCCTGCCAGGTTTGGCCAACACAAAGCTAATAGCTTGCTGAAATCTCAATGTTCCACTGAGATTTATTCCCACTTTCCTTCCTGCCGTCCAAGTAGAACATTATCCGTTGTGTAACCACATCTCTTCAGCACCACGGACAGCGCCACTGCCATAAAAGAGATCTACTGTGCATGCTAATTTGGCTTCATGGAAGGGACAGCACTCAGTCCTCCTTTCATTCATTCAGCTCTCACTTCTCTTCTCCCCCGATCTAATTTGCCATCGTCAGAGCAGAACATTCAGTAAATCTTCATGTCCGGCAGAAATCTGGGCAGTGGCGTGTGTGGCTCTCTCTGGGCCCCCACATTCTCTTTTTCTGATAATTCACTGTTTGTCAGACACCACTGATGCTTCAAATGTCTATCTTTTCTTGTTTTTCTGCCTCTTCTTTCTGTCTCGCTCTCTGCGGCTTTGGGATAGGGGTGAGGCTGCAGGGGCCATTTCAGTGTGAGAGGTCTGACATGAAAAGGTTTCCACCTGCAGATAAAGGTATCACTGGCTCTGTCTGCCTCACACACACACACACATATACACACATACATACACATTCCTGGGGATCAACAAGTCATTTCACAGCCTGCTGGGTGACCTGGTGTGATACCAGTGCGGTTTTACTGACAAATCTGATCCAGTTGGGCACAAAGTGTTTTCTTACCTTTCCTCCGTCTCCTCATGCTCCACTTGCTCCATATAGAGGAAAGATGAAAACCAACACTGTGGGCTTTGTTCTGCAGCAGAAACCAGCAACATTAAACTTGCATGGCTCCTCACACACTCTCCCTCAGGTACCTGTTGAAGCTGGGCCGGAACAAGAACAAACTAAGTGTTTCCAAATGTACTCCTCTCTGTGTATGCTGTAAAATGTGGTTATTGGGTCAAGTCAAGTTCACCACAAGGTGCCTTATATAAAATATGCAGGTGTCTGGATATACCAGGCTGCTGAAGCAATTTTTCTACTTCCAAGATATCAAATCATGTAAAAATAAAATACCTATAATCACATGCTACAGGAACAGTTTCTCTTCTTACCTTATAATCACATTTGCTCACATTATATTATTATATCAACACTATATTTTTTGATGTCACATTCTTTCGAACATGAGCTCAGATTTGACAATGTCAGTAACATAATGATATACCGTTTGTCACTTTAAGTGCAGTAGATCATGTGCTTAATGTCATTATAGCGGCGAGTCAGCATAACAACGCCTAACCGAACGTATATTTACACATGATAGTATGACGGAAAATTATAAGACTATAGGGTAAAATGGTGAAGCTAAAAGTGTTACAGAGACACATTGTAGAAGAATTTAAAAATCCAGTTAGAGATCCATATGAGGAACAAATTATTTGTTTGAAGAAAAACATAGATTGGCTTATGTTTAAAGGGGACCTATTGTGCAAATTTCCAGTCAAGTGTTTGGGTTTCTAAGAAAACATGTTTACATGCATAATTTTTCAAAAACATGTAATTTTCCTCATTCTGACCATGGTTGGTGCACCTTTACTCATCCTCTGTCTGAGACGATCTGCCTCTTTAAGCCCCGCCCCCAAAGAAGCCCAGTCGGAGATGGAGCTTAGCCACACAATTATCATGAAAAATCACCAAAGCTTCAAAAACCAACATCTACAAGATCAAATATGCTCTAGCAAGAATGTGATCTGACATTGGGGATAAATTAACCAGGACTAGGGGTTTCATTGATGTTAGCATGTAGCTACATGTAGCAGAGGAATAGGAGCAGTGACACTTTCTGCAGTGACATCACAAATAAAAGCTTCTTAACTAACAAACTACACCACAGAACATTTTGAGGAGGAATGTTATCCAAAATTGGGGAGAAATTAACCTAGACTAGGGGTTTTACTGATATTAGATTGTGTGAGGAATGACTATAACTGCAATGGAGTGGCATTTTCTGCTGTGAAAAGATAAAATCAAACAGGCCCCATTTAATATGAACATTCAACTCTGTAATATATATGACGCAAAATAAGGAAAAGCATTCTCTTAAAAAAAAATTCACAACTGCAAACCGACACCTAATTGTTTTGCAAAAGCATCTTGTGGCAATTTACCCACAGACCTCTCTTTAAAATGCAGAACTGGTGCCATAATTAAAATACTGTTCGTTATTTTCTTTGTTTCGTTGATGCTTTAACAATAAATGACACTGAGGCAGCCCTCCTTGGCTTTTTGAAAACAGTTTATTTTACTGTGTAAATGATAAATCAATAAAAGCAATGCTCCTGATTAGATGGCATCCATTGTGTAAATTATAAAATCTATAAACATTTAAAATAAAAATGACTCCCAGGGGCAGGTGCCTTTATTTTACCCCCATACTAAGTAGGTTTATGCATGACAACACTGTATGTACTTACATCACACTCAAACACCTCATATTCATTTTCCGGTGAATAAATAATATCACTAAGGCATCTTCCCCCAAATGCAACTAAAATGCACATAGCAGTCTTAAATGTTAATAAAGTCACTCAAAAAACGGTAGAGTAAGTTTTGCAGCTTAGAAAAAGCATTCCAAATTGAATCCACCATAAGAGTGAAAAGAATTAACTGTGAAATTAATTATATGCATTGTTAAGTATAGACACTATAAACTCTAGAGCCTCGTAAGTGGCTGCATGACGAATTGAAGCATTGGGAGCGTTGGGAATAGATATTTTTCAGCAGTCGGCACAAACAGAACTGAGAAAAAAAGGTAGACCCAAATGTAATTTTTATTTTTGGGCAAGGTGACTTGTTTCCACTTGTTGCCGCCTTGCATGGATATCAAGCCGTGTTCAAGAATAGAATGACTGCACAATTACTTTGCAGCAGCACAATACATTCCAGCAGGAGGATGCTTATTAAAGGTCTCAAGTGTGATGGCAAGTCCCCTTTGGCACCACTGCACAGGGAGAGTGATGACTGGGACATGTCCTTAGTTTGTCCCCAAAGGTTTATATACAGGTATCTCAAATGCACACTTTATCTGTATTACTGTTTCCTATTAACAGCTGTGCCCCCATGGGAGTATTTGTTTTGATTATGTACATTGTAAGGGATTAATATGGAGAAAGGGATTAAGAAGGCATCAGAAACCCAATTAAAGTAGCCCTTCATCTCTGCTAGCGGGGGCCACGTTTCGGTTTCACTGTGTGAGATCCCTCCTCTCCTGTTGCCTCGTCACCTCCTGCCCTCTGCTCCTTCCACTCCTCTCTCCACCTGCCCTCTGTCTTTGCATTTCAAATGTGCACACATCCTCTCCTCATCCGTTTATCTCCCCAGCTCCTCCCATTTGGTCCTGCCTTTACCTTCATTCCCATTTCCCTCTGATCTTTTCCCTCTAACTCTCCTTTTTTACATTTCTGTTTCTTTGAGGTAGACAGCAAATTTTCTTTTTTTTTTTTTGCCCCCAAACATACAACCCACACCATTAAACCACATCAGTGATTAATTCCTGAGCCGGAACTGCAATTACACTGGTAGAAGACTGCTGGAGAACATAGCGGTTCAGCCGAGGGGTGAGCCAACAACAACTGCCAATTTGAGTAAGGTTGGTGCTCCTCTGTGAGGGGGGGAAGTCTGTGTCTATGCATGTGTGCGTCTCTTTGTGTGTATGTGTGTGTCTGTTCGTGTAAATGTAATCCTAAATAATCTGGCAGTACAAACCCAGGTAGCACAGAGGCTGTTGAAATGCCAGGGAGCTGTGAGTTAGTATTCCTGGCACTGCACTAAAGCCACTAATATCACCTTTTAGCACAATGCTCGCTAACAAGGGGCAAGACTGAGAGGCGAGAATAGAAGGACGGGGAGAGAGAAAGGAAGGAAAAAAGGGAAGAAAGAAAGAGAAATATCCACATGTAGCTAAACTGGAAAGGGTTGCAGGGAGCAGGAAAAAGTACACAAGTGAGAAGAAGTGGTAATGTTGGAGGAAGATTTGGTGTTGGCAAGTGTTGTGTCTTTTAGAGTTGAAACAAATTAACGACATGAGTTCATCCGTCGCAGTTCCTTTCACCCTCTGCTCCCCCTGATGTACAAAGACACTGGTCTATGGAGAGAGACTTATCTGGAAGCAACAGCAGCACCCTGCATGTGTAAATGTGTCGTCTTGTGTGTGGGGGTTTGAGCCTGTGTGTCTGTGACTGCACATGTGTACTGTACATGTGTGTGTGTGTGTGTGTGTGTGTGTGTGTGCGCGGCAGAGTGCAGGCATTGTGTGTGTCTGGTGTGTGTTTGTGCATATTTCATTTTCTGCCAAGATTCCTTTCTGTTTTAAACCGCTCATGCAGCACTCAGGTGGTAACAGATTTCATTATTGCGGATTATTGAAGCCTCTTTAAAGACACTCGCTCTCATTTGTGGTGTTATGATTTTTTTGTTTCAGAATTTTTCAATTCTGTATTTTGAGGTGAAAGAGATATGTATTTATGCAAGTTTATGCAAGGTCCACCACTCCAGTGCAGACTGAAATATCACAGCTAGACTAAGCACTGGATGGATTATCATTCAATTTTGTACAGGCAGTTGTGGTCCCCAGAGGATGAAGCCTATTAATGATCCCCTGACTGTTCCTGTAGAGACTCCAGCAGGTCAAAGATCCAGTGACTGTTTGGACCCAAGTAGCAGATGGAGCAGGGATGGGAGGGTAAGAAAATTCTTGTTTTTCCAACCCACTTTAGAAGACTTCTGTCAGTGGCTGAATTGATGAATTTACTGATTATTAGACCATGAATAAGACAAGAATTAGCGGTCTAGCCAGGTGGCAACTTCCGGGTCTGAGCAGAGAGGCAAACCAGGAAGTGCCTTAAGCTGCAATCTACCCAAAATTCCAACAGGGGCCGCTGACGAAGGTTGCAGAAGCATTTCGGTCCATTCATTTCAATACAAAATGAGAAAACTTCTCAACTGATTTATTACCTCAGAATTTTTTTTAGGACAACACTATCATCTCAATCGCGAGTAAAAAATCTTCTTCAAGACAAAAGAATTGTATGATTTGATGACTAACAAGGCCGTCCTCAGAAGAGAAGCAGAACAATGCGTATCAACAGCAACTGAACAACAACCCTGAACATAGCACTTCAGAATTGGCTTAAGTCTATCAAGTTGAGGCTTCAGTGACGAACGGTGACATGTCACAATGTTCCCACCTATACTAAACAGACGTTCAGAAGGTGAGCTTGTCGCAGGAATACACAGGTATGTTCTCACTATCACAGACAGTCGTGGATATTGACCCTTATTTTGCCCCCACCAGATTAAGGGGTCATCTTCACTGTCGATGTTGCTTGTCAGAAGATATGACGCAAGCTCTGAGGACACTGCTTGTTTTAGGTTGTCTGAAGCAGATTAAAGGTCATTGTAGAGATTTGTGGTGTTGCCTTGCGGCGCCGCAACGGGGGCAAAACACACTTTACAATGCACCTCACACTGTTTGTCATTGACTGGCTTAAATCCTTAATACTTCCATACCACTCAATGCGAACATTTTTTGGGCACAAGGTCGGTTCTGGTGGGTGGGTGACTCTCGCCAATACTACTTGGGATTTTGTCGCCATTCATTCAACCCTCCTGACTTTCCTCCGCTTTGACTCACTGTTTCCAAACACTCAACTGCAGACGGGCTTCCTCCTCTGAAACACGTGTCAACGTAAAGAAGCTCTACCATTGGTTGAGGGAGGAGGCAGCGGCAGTGCTGCGTTTGGGGGCGCTTGAAAAAATCCGGGAGGAAATAGGAGCATTTGTTTCTGATGTAGCTCGAGATATAAAATGCTTCAGAATCGATGTGTATAGAAATGAAATCACATGTATGCGTGAATCGAGTTCACGTTTTTTTAACGATTTATTGTGCAGCCCTACATGGAAGCATGGTGGGAATTAGAGAGCAATTACTCAATAGCCTTCTGCTAGTTAGCTAGCTAGTTTGTTAATTCCACCTTGCTTTTATGCTACACTGATTACAGAAAAATATTCCAAAGCATAGTGGGAGTTAGAGGTGGGGGAAGAAATCAATACAGCATAATATTGTGATATTTTGCGTGGCAATATTATATCTATTCATGGCCGATTCATGTATCGATATTTAGCATTCTAACAGCAGTATTTTGGCTGTTTTTTTCAAGAGGCTGTAGCATGGTCACTTTTTTATTGGGAAGTTGCCAAAATAGCACTGCAAAGTTAGGCTTTTTTTATTTTTTCATTGAAAAAATAATTCAGAGCAGTGAAGCTTAAAGTTGAGGAAAAAGTTTGCTAAAATGCTGCAGTTGTTGTCGTCCATACATGTTTGATATTAGTTCAGTTCAATTTGACTGAATACTTTGTTGGTCAGTCTGTGGGTTTGACTCCCAGCATGTAGAAATAAAAAGACTTAAGTGAGACGAATAGACTGAGAATTTTCTGTTATTGACAAAATAATTCTCGATTGACTTTAATTTTGTGGACACAAAATGGAGTTAAACAGTTGAATCGCAAAATATTGTATCGCAGTACTCACCATATCGCAAAATTGCTTAAAATTGCAATAATATCGTATCGTGACTCAAGTATCGGGATGAAATCGCATCATTGGGCCTCTACTGATTCACACCTCTAATGAAAGTAACAAACTATTTAGCTAACTAGCAGAAGGCTACAGAGTTATAGCTTGCCATTTCCCACCATGCTTTCATGTGGCGACAGCAACGAGCAATGTGCTCTGCGATGCTGTGTGCGGATGAAGCATTAAGTTGTAAAATTTTACTCATTTAACCTTTAGCAGCTGGCAAAAAACAGAGTCTGGTGCAGAGCTCACAAACTGGGGCTACACTGAGATCACTTCCAGCAAACTTCACAGAGAAAAATGACGGCCAAAGAGCATCATTGATCCTTTATGATTTAATATTATTTAGTTTAGCTCAGCTAAAGACACTAATATACAGAATAGGCTACCCACAACGTTACCTCCAGTTCACCTGCTCAACTGACTGTGGCAGTTTAGATAACAAATACCCTCAACTGTCCTACGATTATTACAGACATGAACTCACTACTAGGGATGGGCGTTTGGAAGAAACCTGCCAACTCAAAGAATCTATAATGTTATCAATCAATTAATCGCTGCCTGCATACATGGGCAAAGTAAAGGTATATATACAGTACTATGCGAAAGCCTGTTTTGATAATGGATGCTTTTAATTTAAAAGGACAAAATAGTTCAATGTTATATGTTTTAGCCCCCAAAGAGACACGGTACGTTTTCACAGTCTTGCATATTTAAGTGTGTTTTGTGTTTACATACATTTTGGATAAAATTAAACCTAGTAATTCATGTTAGCAAGGTTTGATACAGTAACCTAGTTTTGCTCCAATTAATACTCTTGTATTTCTTTGTGTTTTATAATTGTTATTGCAACTTTCAGTTTGCAAACTGTAGCTTTATCCAACTTAATTCTCAGCTCATTGGCTTATTGACGTACGGCCGCAGAACTGAACGCTCTGCCGAGTTTCAGTCCAGTGATACTGATACACAGTTATAAATAAAATGAAAATTTAAAAAAACACAGATCAATTAAAAATTCCATGTGATCGACCAAATTGTTAACGACCAATAATCGATTATCAATTATTAATTCCCATTCCTACTAACTACAGACACTTGCCTCATTCTTGGACACACAGCAGAGCACCACTGCAAAATAAATATAGAGGAAACACTGGAAATGGATATATATTTTTTTCTTTCTTTTTTTTTTTCTTGTGTGGGTTCCCATTGGTCTGGCACAAGGCCTGTACAATTACAGGGGGAACAGAGATGTCTACTAGATGGATAGGCACAACATTTCGTACACACATTCATGGATCATGATGATGTATTATAATGAACTTTGTTGACTTTTCCTCCAGGGCCACCGTGGGGTGGACATTTGTGGTTTGGAGTGAAATGTCATAGCTGTTGGTAAAGATGTCTTTGATTTCATATAGATCTTATCTTCACTTTTCCTCTTGTGCCACCACCAGGACAAACAGTTCATTTAACCAATACTTTATCAGCAAATACCTGCAAAATAAACCAACTGATTACATTCCCCTCAACCTCAGCTGCAATATGGTCTGTTAGAGCGCTGTTAACACAGTGAACATTCATTGACACATTAGCATGTTAGCATTGTAAGTAGCATTAGGGCTGGGCGATATATTAGTATAAAAAATATATTGATATATTGTTTAATGTGATATGGAATTAGACCATATCACATATATCAATATTGTTTAAAATATATATGTATATATATATATATATATATATACATATATATATATATATAAAATATATAAATGCTGCCCTTACTAGGGTTTGTCATATTTAGTTATTTTGTAATGTTTGTTATTCTTTTCTCATATAAATATATTTATTTCAGAAAAAGATTGGCCTATTTTATTTCATAGGCTATTTTTATTTTATTTTTTATTTAAATGTGCACTTTATGGAGCTTTGCTTTTAAAAGAAGGTACTCCTGTTATACAGTATTTATGTTCACTTAAATAATCTCACTTTGCAATAAAAATATCGGGATATATATCGTATATCGATATTCAGCCTAAATATAAATATATCGGAATATGACTTTTGGTCCATATCGCCCAACCCTAACTAGCATATAGAAACAACATTCCCAGTTAATTAAATCAGCTCAATTTGCTGTTTTCATCACACTGGCAGGAAAGAGAAGCAGGTGAACCACGACACGCTAAGATGCTCTTCTGACGATCGTAACAAAGAAATGCTCTTAAGTGGTAAATTATTTCACACAAAAAGCTCTAAACAATTAAAAATGAGAATTAAATATTCAGAGTACAGTTGCATTTTAGGGTTTATAATTATGTATATTTCAAATAAGGTGTCAATATTTTATATGAGGATTGTTTTGTAAACAATGTATGTTTGCACGACCGGTTTGCCTTCTGATAAGTTGTCCCTCTGTTCTTTCCCTGTGTTGCCGGGGAGAGCAGTGGCTGATCAGCAAATTGAGTTAAGTTGGTGTCCTTAAAAAGACCTTGGACCCTCAGACGCAGAACAGAAAACACTCAGATGTAGCTCAATACAAAGAGCTGCTACACATAGAAATCCAACTGCAGAAATACAGAAAAAAATATAGAAATACACAGAAAATGTTTAACAGCTTGTCCTAACTACCTCCAACAAATATACCTCTAACCCTAAGTCATTTTGATGAACTGTCATCCACACAAGCACCAATTTTTCAAAACAAAAGCATCATCAACTACACTTTTCATTAGCATCTCGCCTGCAGTAAAAAAAAAATCCTCCTGAGCACTCCTGTGAACACACAAGTGGTTACGATTTCATGATTGAATTCACAAACCCATTAAAACCCAAACTGTCATGGTAACTTTTTTGGGAGGAATACATTGTTGTTGTTGCCTGAATAGAGAGAAGAAGGCAAGATGACTAATGGCGGATAGTAGTAGATTCAGTCAAGGACCATCTGTGGTGGAGAGCTGCACTGATTAGCCCAAACAGTCTCCAAACGTGCCGTCGGCAAAACCGGCTCCCAGAAAAACATGCGAGCACGTATCCTCCAGTGAGCGAGTGTGTGTCTTAGCATGTCTGTGTGTGTGTGTTTAAACAGAGTAAAGCACACTTTCCGTGTTTGCGAGAGAAAAGAGACAGATAGGAAGTTTTCTTTTCCTGTGAGTGTGTGCATACAAATGTGTGTGTCCGCTTAATCACCTCCCTAAGAGACATTGTGGGTTTGTGCAGGTGGCTGAGGTGAAGCATTAATCAGGACCTCTGGCTATATTTCTGTGAATATATGTGTATGAAATGTGGAAATTACAGTCAATGCACAAGGGAGTGTGTATTTACGTATCGTTGCATGCTTACAGGGCTAATTAATATGTGCATGACACATTGTACTGTACATCACATACTCAGAGATTGTTTTTGAGGTTCTGTACTGTAAATTACACTTATCTTGTTCAGTAAAAACAACAGTCTCCGTCCAGAGGATTAGAAAGGCCTCATTTGCCTGAAGTTTTGTTTCCTCCATGGGTCTCAATTGACATTCAGAGAGGAGGGCCTCGGCCCTAATTAGGTTGGCTCACACATTCCAAGATTCAACCAATCAATGGGCCGCTAATGGGCTGTCAGTCACACGACAAGGCCTGGGACAGGTCAGGGTCGCTAGAGGAATGCCTTAATTTCTCAGCAGAATGGGACAAAATAGGCCAGATAGGAGTCCGGCCAATGGGGGCAATTATAGAAAATGATGAGGTCCAATAGTAGGACACGGCGCATAATGAGCAGCAGGATGGTGGCGGGGGTTAGACTGTGAGCCCTTTAATCATTTAAACTTTCCCAAGGTGGAGGATTGTGCTGGCCTGCTGCTCTTTTTCTTTCTCTTTATGCTCCTTCCTGGTCTTTGATCATCGTGTTGTGTTCAAAATAATGTCTTAGGCTCATTATGAGCTCGTGCTGATCATAAGCAACAATGAAAGCACGTGCATATCGATAGGCGTCTGAAGATTTTCTGTCTTTTATCTCAGCCGACGCATGCAAGTAACACCTGTTGCTGGTGTAAAACAAAAGACGGGAAACAAACAGATGCTGTTTGTGGTAGGTCTGTTCTTGAACAGCTTGTTGTGGTTTGTTCTGTAATTTTCACAGAGGAAACAGATTCTGCGGGCCAAAAACAAGGATGGAAATGCACAACAATAAGCCCTGGATAAAATGTCTTTATAATCTGCAGAGAAAGCTATATGTCATTTTGCTTTAAAGAACTAAGCTTCTTGTCATCGTAGAGACAACGTTTGTGACATCAGTAATATGACAGAGAGATTGTTTGGGGCACAAAACTGACATCAAGGCTGCTGACATTTATTGTATTCCTCCTTAATTTGTCACAAACTCGATTTTATTGGCTCCTGAAAATTCCCATGGCGACTCCAGTCTTTGACAATCACACACCACTGCATTATAAAAGCTAGCTCAGTTAGAATTAAATGTTTTATTTAATCATGACATTGCTGGTGGGGATTGTATGACAGCTACTGAATAAACTCCTCACACAGAAATACAACAAGTACAAGACAAACAAAGAGATTTGACACCATTTATTTAAATATCAAAGGACATTTCAGTTATGATTTTAAAGCCACTAAAATATATTTTGTATTTTTATTTTAATGATAGATCAAATGAATATGTAATGTGAAAGGGGTCACCTACAGTGACAAACCCAAGAGCTTATGCTAAAGGATTTAACCCTGTTTATTTAGCTTATTGTTATGTTTTGTACAGGCGGCAACTTTGATAGTTTATTCAGGATCGCTGCTAACATCAACCCAGTTTCAACAGGCAGCCGTTTTAAAAGGAAAAGCTCTTCTGAATTGACTGTCTGCTACCTGCCGAGCAGCTCCCCAGGTGGCTGGCTGCTGTATGAATTCCGCTCCCTCCATGAAAGCAGATGGTACATAGGCTAAACTACAAAAAAAAAATCAAAGTTCTCAATAAATAAATGTTTCCCAAATATATTTTCTGTCATTTTAGGTAGTTTAGCAGTTAAGGTAGTAGTCATGCTGAGTGTTTATTCTTCTCATAGGTTTTGTTTAAATTTTTTATAAGTCTTAATTGAAGATTTCTTTAGTTGACCTCATCTCTAATCAATCCTCTCTAGTAAAAACAAGATTTAAAATTTATGGATGAAATCAATTAACCAGTTTGTCGACAGAATCATTATGTGCTAGTCACAGAGAATTTTCCTTGGGCAAGGACAGCTCTAGTTATTTGTTGTTATAAAAAGGGGTCTGATGTAGGGCTGGGCGATATATATATATATATATATATATATGTGTGTGTATATGTGTATATATATATATATGTATATATATATATTTTATATATTTTATATATATTTTATTTTTTTTTATGTGCACTTCATGGAGCTTTGATTTTTAAAAAAGGTACTCCTGTTGTTATACAGTATTTATGTTCACTTAAATAAAACTACTTGTGACATGTCATATCTGGTTTTGACTTTGACTGAACATTTGCTCTCACTTTGCGATAAAAATATTGGGATAAATATATCGTGTATCGTTATTAAGCCTAAATATATCTGATATTATATGACTTTTGGTCCATATCGCCCAGCCCTAGCCTGATGTCATGATTGACAGTTGTGGTTGACTTGCAATTGAGTCAGGCAAGGGTATGGACGGGACTTCCACAACCATCAAGTGGTGGTGGGTTGGTTAGGTTTAGGAACGAGGAGTGAGATTGGTTATGGTTAGTTTAAGAATATCATAGGAATCCAATCATACCCCTTTTCCACAAAGACAGTTCCAGGGCCAGTTCTGAGTCAGTTCCTAATCTTGAACCAGTTCTTTGTGTTTCGAAGAAGAACCGGCTCTGGGCCAGGAAAACTGGTTCCAGAGTGGCACCAACTGTCTGCTGGTCTTGAACCACAAACGGCTTACGTCAGCAGCTCCATAAAGTGCACATTTAAATGAAAAATATCTTAAATAAAATGGCCTATGAAATAAAATAGGCCAATCTTTTTCTGAAATAAATATATTTATATGAGAAAAGAATAACAAACATTACAAAATAACTAAATATGACAAACTCTCGTCAGGACAGCATTCATATATAAAGAAAGACATTTTTTAAAACTATATCGGTATATGCAATATGGTCTAATTCCATATCACATTTAAAAATATATCTATATATCATTTATATTGATATATCGCCCAGCCCTAAGCACACATGTGTTGTACCAGTCATGTTTGGTTATCAATGCGGGTTTGCAAAACCAGGAGCAACATTTGTAAAGATTGATGTAATTATGCTTGCGGAGAGTGGATAGAGTGATGTGGCTCTGTAGCCAAAACAGAGATAAAATAAGAATAAACATTGGACTTTTGTTTATCCGGTGGCCAGAAACAAGACTGAAAATGAATGCTAATGTTGCTCAGTGTCTGGATGTGTAAACAGTTGCTAATGTTTGCCATCACAACTTAATAAGGTGTTGTCAATGTTGCTTTCACAGCTTGCTCCAATGTCTCATAGTGTCTAAAAAACAATAAAAGAAATGAACACTGCTTTAAATGTTGATTGGAAAACATTCACATCCTTTGCTTGACTTAGTCAAAACACCTTTAAAGAGGCTATGTAGGACAAGATGTTTTAGCAATTAGACTAATTATCTTCTAAATAAAAAATGTGCAAGAAAATTGCATTTTAAGTATGTCATTGGGTCAGACTGACAGAAAACTTATTTTAGAGCACATAACTGAGAAAGGCTGAAGCTTAATTAAAGCCTTCAGAGTTTCATGAGATGGCAGATGGCAGAATGAATGAAAAGCTTAAGAATCACTTCCAACATATTTATCCTCTTAAGTAAAACATTAAAAAAAAATATGTGCATGGAGTGATGGTAGGGAGGAGGAGGAGTGACAAGTCACAACGGCGCTTTACTGCAGTAAGTAATGAGGTTTATGGTAAATGTGATGTTAATTGAGAAAAGCACAAGCACTACAGTAACGAGACTAGCAGAGATGTCTATACCAATCCCCTCAACCGTGGTTTCATTTGTGTAAAGTAATTATGGCGGGGCTTCAGATTTAATTACACAATGATATACGATGTTTAACATTTGTTGCTTGCTTCCTCAGGCAGCCTCTGTAAATATATAGGATCCAGTCTAAAATGTTACACATAAATTACTTTATCAAACATTCTGTTTTGTGTGTCCACTTGGTCTAAAACTCCTCAAGTTTCATCTTTCAAAAAAAGTTTGGCTGACTTGAGTTCTTGCTTTATATTTCTCCAGAAGCTTAATTTCTTCATTTCACCATCATGCTCTTCATTTCATCATCACATTCAAGCCTTTGATCCACAATATTTGCCCATTTCCATACAATCTTTGTAGATTGATTGAGCAAGTTAAAGTTAAGCTTCAAGACAGTTTCAGCAGAGAACTTGTATCTTTAAGATCTGAACAAATATAAGCGCAAATTGTCCTTGATCAACCTGATATGTGTAAACTAAGTGTGTTTTTCATTTCATGCCGGAGGGCTGTGTGGGTTAATTACATTTTTTGTTAATTTACAGGGTGAAAAAGATTAGCTGTACCTTGCAACTGTTTTGCAATTTCCTTAGCTGCGGAGAAATAAATGTGCCCAATACTTTCTCTCCTAGATAGAGAGTCCCTCCGGAACAGCGGTAAAGATTCAACCTACATTAAACATTCCTGGATCCGTTTCTTCACGGCAACAAAAAAAATCAGGCCGCAGCAGACTGTCATGGTGAGAAAGATGTACATGTTGAGTTCCACAGGTTAATGTCTCCCTGGCTAACGGTGAGTGGTGATAATACATAAGAGACATACCCATTACTCCCATTGTCGTAGAGGAGGCTGCACTGTGCTGAGCTGGCAGTGCGAGGTGCAGGGGATTACATTAATATAGGCCACTATGCCTCTCCCCAAGCGTTCACAGCACTTTGCAATGTGCAGAGTGGGAGAGACGAAGAAGAGGAGGAGGAGGAGGAGGAGGAGGGAGCTAGGGGAGCCGAAGCTCACCTCAGAACAGGAGCACAGGCCAGCTGGGTAATAATGAGAGGTCCTGTATGAGGCTAATATGAGCTAATCTGTGTCTTCTATGATCTACTCCAATCTAATCAGCCTCTTTCCCGTGTAGGCCATTTGTCATTGCATTAACATGGGACCTGCTAATGAAGTTGACGACAGACAGGCTGCCTTCCTGGCTGGAACTAGTCCGATGTAATTACACATTCAGAGGAGCCCATCAGCTCCGGCTACCTCTTGCTGCTCCTCCTCTAGACCCTTGTCCAGACCACTAGCAGTCATATGTTTTAGGGTTAGACCAAGGTGACAGAAGCCGTCAGTGGCCAGTAATGGTAGTAACATATATTACTGCATGGCTGTTTCAGATATACAAAGACAGACTTGTCTTATCCCCTTGCTGCGGTGATGTACAGGTGACCTCCGGGACCCAGGTGTGACACAGCGCATTTCTCACCACACAAAGTAAATGTAAACACAGCATTGAGACGGCATCACTGTTTACCTTTTCATGACCCTGAACTAGGCTTCTCCCACACTATGTCATTTTGTAATCTTACTATAGAGCAGAGTCCAATCACTTTGCGTCACCAGTCAAATAGCAATTTTCATCTTAAAAAAACAACCGTTATAAAGTTTTAATATTATTTTCAGGGGAAAAAATAACCAGTTATAACTGGTTATTTTTTCACATATGGGAATATATAAATTCCCATATGTGATCTAAATAATGGCTATTTGGAAATTTGTTAAGTTAACCAGGCAATTTTTTGTGCCATTTTTTACCTTCAGAGAGCAAGATGGCAAGATATCTGAATGAAAACGGGCTGCGGGTCTCAAGTCTCCTCTTTACATACTGTACATGCCTGCTTCATGGTGATAAAATGCAGTTTAAGGCAAGAACCACATGCCTCATCCATTATTTTCACTCATTGCAAATGAATATCTCTGCACGCTGGGGTCCCTAAAGAGCCTGTGAATTGCATCAATTGGATCTCACTGGAAAGCTGAGACTCTTGTGGTTTCACTGAACCCAGTTTTATTCATGTGCGATGATGTTAGTAGCTGTAATAGCCATTTAATTGCAGTGAGAACATTTTGTGAAACTTGACCTCACTGTATAAAATGACTTGTTGAGACCTCTAGGATAATAACAGCGCCATGAAACTTTACAAACATAAACTAGAGACCGATCCAGTTGAAGGACGAAGCTTTGCTAGGTATATTGACAATAAGGGGGGTTTCTCAGCTTTTTAGAGAACAGAATTGCTCAACCTCCCATCTCCAAACTGTCTAAAGTTTTCTAAACCAGATCACAGCATGGAGGCTTCAATGTGAGGAGAGTGGAGGAGGAGCAGCTCCCGAGACAGACCTTCAGTGAGCAGCTATAGAAACTCAGCAACATTCAGCCTCTGCTGGGGGGCTGCTGCCCAGCGGCACTGCTGGGTCTAATCAGCAACAAGTTGCTGATCTGGTGGGGTATCTGGCCTGAACTAGAGTTGCTACAGAAGCTAACTAAAGGTCAGTACCGTCCCCTGGTCAGGTACCACAACAAACAGAATCTATCTCTGTGGGAAACACTGCAGCTGGCAGTGTGAGACCAGCTGGTCAATATAAAAAAAGCACATTTCGACAGCGTTTTGGGAATTACTCTCATTGCCAGGAGGTGCTGAGGAGGTGCTGATATGATTCAGTATGATCACCTCAAATGTGACTTTAGGCTATTTTCGTGTGTCATTCTCAATCACTGTGTGAAGTTTGCTCACATTTGTGGTTATTATAGCGACCTCTCGTGGTAGCAGTTCCCCCAGTGTGTTTTGGGGCGGATGCATTTACCGACTGGATCTTCTTTTGTATGAATGCTGTTGTTTTGAATGGTGAAGCTGAGCTGGTAAGTTAAGATATCTATATACAAATGTGACTACAACTTGTGTTGAAGCCCTTAAATATGTTCATGCATGCGGATTGTACAGTTGATAATATGTCCGTGTCATTAATGTTGTGCTTTTGTTTACATTTGTTTCATTTCAGTTGATAACCTGATGAACAGCACGGTTGCTATTCAGGTGCTAATAAGCATAGCATGAGTAATTGTTGAATGCTAATGCAAAATAAAAAAGTGAAAAGAGGGTAATCGGCTGTCCGAGCTTGAGTGAGACACAGATAAAACCGTACAATCACTGATGGCTGGATTGCCATAGTGAAGTTTCCAAATTTCATTCATTGTTTACAACAATAGCACTATGCTAGCATTAAACCGGGAGAACGGTTATGGTTCCTGTTCAGACTTCAAGCTGACATGGAGCAACATTAGCAATAGTTTGGTATCCTATGTGTTATGACTGCGTTTTTTGCAGTCTGCTGTGTGTGTGCCCTGTGTCTTTATTTTTTTCACTTTCATATGCAGATAGGGGTGTGCCGTGGCCGCGGGAGGATTGGTGGCAAGGTTCCACACCCTGGCCGGGATTGGCTTCATCCAGGAAACCACCTGGTATGAGAAGAGCCAAGATGGCAGTGCGGGCAGCAGGCATTTCTTCATCCTCCTCCTCTCCCAACCGCTCCCACACACTGCTTAATGAAACTTGTTTGAGATTTAGATATAGTTTTTCCTTTTGAGTAGTAAGGGTGGACCGCCCGGTTTTGTTATTGTCGTTTTTCTCCTGTTTAACTAGGTAGGGAGGTAAGACTTTTTTCATTTGTTTTGGTTAGTTAAAGTCCTTATTTTCTAGACAGAGTCTTTGTTTGTTATTCTGGTCTTAGTCAACCCTGAAGCCTAACAATATACAGTCATGGAAAAAATTATTAGACCAACCTTGTTTTCTTCAATTTCTTGTTAATTTTAATGCCTGGTACAACTAAAGGTACATTTGTTTGGACAAATATAATAACAAAAATAGCTCAGAGTTTAATTTAAGAGCTGATATCTAGACATTTTCCATGGTTTTCTTGATAATAACCAACATCTTTATTAAAAAAACATGGAAAATGGCTAGATAATAGCTCTAATAGCTTTTATGAGGTGACCTTTGGTGACCTGATTAATGGAAGTCCAATATTTACTCTCCTTTGCCAACAACTGAGAGTTTCTGTCTCTTTAAGTGCTAAATGCTTCTGTTTACCAACTATTTGGCAGCTTTATCTGTTAGCTGTTTAGTGCTCAGCAGGTGCAGTTGGAGCTGGGCTAAAGAGAACAGTTATATAGTAAACCAAGACAGTAAAACTGTGGGCTGTAAAACCAAATACATTCGCTCAAAGACACTAAAAGTGCATGTGTAGAGGTGAGAAGAACAGCAGAGTGATGATTCTATGTGGGTTTGTCACTTCGATTAACCCGTTCCCCGTTCCACATTGGATCTATTGTTAAGATAAAAAATATTGATAAGTACAGCTTTAAAAATTCACAGCACAAGGAAGGAAGTAAATGTTTGATGACTTCTGCTCAGGAAATGCCCTCTGCGTGTGTACCAATTTTGTAGCATTGTTTTACTTTCAACTTTATTGTATTGAATTTATTGCCGCTCAAGTAGAACCGCCGCTCTGATCGGCCGTGTTGACAAGAGCAATTACAACACAATTTGATCCTCGGACGTAATAAAGTGTCACTCATGTACAGCGCGCCATAAATCTGACAGAATTTGATTGCAGGGTCACTCTTTGTCTCCTTAATCACCGGCTCACTCGATGGTTCCCTCTCAACTTTCCTCCCCTTCTGTCTTCTTCTTTATTTACTCACTCAGACTGAGTCACTCCACCTTTATCCTTAATTTCTAACTTATTCCCTTCCTTCTCTCTTTATTCCACCCATTTCTTGTCATGAATCATACTCTGATTTTCTTCTTCCTTAAATCCTTCCCCTCCTTTTTTCCCTACTACTCACTTGCTCACAGGCCTTGCTTACTCACTCATCCCGTCTCTCCCTCCCCTCTTTCTCCATCTGTTCTACTTTCACTTGCTTCCTTCATCCATCCTTGTCACTTTTCTTCAGCTTCCTTTTGTACTCTGTTGCCGCGAACACTGTTGCCAGCTGCTTACTCCACTCCTCCTCTTTATCCCTCTGTGATACTCTGCTACTCTCGCTCCCTCTAATGAAACACTCTTTTACTCACTTTTCTGCTTTTTTATTTCTTTCCCCTTCCTTACTCCTGCTCTCCCTCCCTTCCCCCTACCTCACATCTATTATTCCCCCCATCTTTCTCTACACCCCCCTCTGTCCTGCTATATATTTCTCAATGTCTCTCTGTCTCTCTCCTTTTTTCCCATTCACTCTGAGCGATGGCTCTATTGATTCTCTCTGTGATGATATTGCCCAAGGACAACCACAGGGCAGAAAACCTCTTTAACTTACCCGAGTGTCTGTGTGCAGCATGTGTGTGTGTGTGTGTGTGTGTGGGTGGGTGTGTGTTGGTAACCAGAGGCCAGTTAACTTTTAGGAGTCATCGCTAATCACATGTCAGAAAACAGCCTCTGGCCTGTGTGTGTGTGTGTTTCTATGTGAATGTGTAGTTTTTAAGCCCTGCTGAGTGTCTGCAGGTTATCAGCGGGTTCATGTGAAGCCAGCAGGAATGTGTGTGTGTGTGTGTGTGTGTGTGTGTGTGTGTGTGCGTGTGCATGTGATATTATGAAGTTAAAAGAAGCTAAAAGTTTCCGTCCTCCAGCTTTGCCAGTCTTATGTTGGGGCGTGGCCATAAATCTCCAACTGGCTTCATGGCCAGACATCAGAAGCGATCAGTCTGTGTTTGTGATAATTCCGCCACCCCCCACTTCTCTCCACGCTCTTGGAAAGCCTTCTGTAATGTTGGCTCACACAACAGGTGGACAACTGCCGTCATAGATGCAGATGCTTCTAAAAGTAGCCAGATTGCTAGCACGGGCTTCCTGAAATCTGCATAAGACACTCCAAATCACATGCACTTACACACACACACACGAGGCATGATGAGACTCACACACACGTGTGCACACTCAGATCGGGAGAAGATACCAGGAGAGCGAATAAACAATAAAAAAGCAGAGTGTGTAAAAAATGTTTTGCTCCCTTGGGGTACATTTATTTAGGTTCCCTGACATTTTGAGCTGCACAGCAGATATTTATTCAATTCTCTGAAAATGAACCTGCAGTGGTGGCTATTGTAGAAATTCCGCCTTGCGTGCAGCTGCCCCGCATTAGTACTGCAGGATAGCTACAAGGAAGTAATTTGTTTTGGTTACAGTACCCCCCCACCCCACCCCCCTTCATAAGTACAGCAGCGGTGCGGAAAGCATCTAAAATATGTCTACCCCACTTCATCTGTATTCATCCCCACAGGCTGCATTTAATTCAGTTATGTAATGTTGAGCTGTAAAAGTAACTGTCCATAAACCTCTAAACTCATGAAAAAACATTCAGCCAATACGCTGAATAAGCAAGAAAGAATTCCTATCATTCCACACTACAAATTAAAAACATAAAATGAGAAAAAGTACAATTTATTACACAGAAAGAAATAAGCATTCACGCCGCATGATCAGCTGTGCCTGTTCGGTAGCCAATTATTTCAGATGGATTTCTTGTGAGCTTTCACTTGTGATCTTGCTGTTAACGGATAAGCTTTCACGACATGTGAACCACTTGTTTATAGAGGGAAAATATAATTTTTTCCTTAAGACACCGGCTTTAGTTTTAGCAGAAAATACTCTTGCTGAGTTTACATGATGTTTTTCAATCTATGTTGTTCCCCTGAGGATCGCAGTCTCACTCAGAAAGAATTAAGGCAGCTTCTAGATCGCAATTAATTCAGCTATTTATTCTTCAGACCAACTCCTCGGACAAGAAATTCAATCATTTCTCCACCGACTGTTTTGAAATATTATTCACTCGCTAACTAAATGTTCCTGAGGCCACCAAAGCCTCACACACTAATCTCTTGTTTGTATTTAACAGCATCCTCTGCTCATGATGAATCATGATTGGGTTTTCCGTGACTCTATTAACATTATAGGATGACCTTTTCTTATATTCTACACCTCAGGTGCTTCCTACTTGTATGACAAATTGAATAATAGGTGCAACCGTTGGGATCTTGTGATCACACGTGATACAGTAGGATGTTACAGGGTGAGCGCTCGCTTGCGTGCTGTTGCTTAAAGCGGGAACGTGCGTGACCCAAGCCATGTTTAATTTGTAACACCTCCTGAGATACGTTGTACAATAATTGCTCTGAACCGCAGGCGGTTTAGCTATTTTTCCTGGATAAGATAACATAGTGCAAGGTCTAATGGAGTTCCTGCGGAGAGCAGAGAGAGATGGGGCTCCAGAGAGAGAGCAAAAAAAATGGAAGAGAAGGACGCAGGATGTGTGTGATGGAGGGAAAACCCTTAATCTTTACCTTATTCACGCTGTGGCTGGCGTGCGCCCACACACTCATTCTCATATGTTCATTCACACACAAAGTGTGCACGCATGGCTGTACTCTCTGTTCTGAGCCAATAATACAAAGTGAGAGCATGCATAAATTCTTGTCAGTGGTAGCAGCTTGTCTCGTGAAGGTCAGAGTACTGTTTCTCAGCGAGCCTGCCGTTTGACAGATCCTCGCTTCCTCCATCTACATCTGTGCACAGCCCGCTTCTTCCTGTTCATGTTCTCCTTCTTCATATTTCTTTCCTCTGCTTTTCATTCATTCTCTGTGCCTTTCATTCATTCATCTCCCCATTTCATCCCTCTTCCGTCCCTTTTTAACTTCTTCTTCCTCTGATATTCTTCCTTCTTTTTTTCGTTTCTTTGAACTTAAAGTCCCTTCTGCTTTTTTGTACTTTTTCTTTTTTTTTCTTGGCTCTGTGACTCTGTTCTGTCTCCTCTTTTTTTTCCCTTTCTCACAGCCTTTCTTTGATCTGCACCCAACTTTTACTCACTGTCTCGCCCTTCTCCTTGTAGATAGGCTCTGTGATTCTCCGTCTCTCTTCCTCTGTCACTTTCTCACTCTGTGTCACAATCCTTTTTCTTTTCCCAGCCAACAGGCAGAAGACCTGGGAAGTGAAAGTTTACCTTTAATGATGAAACGAAGAAGTACACAAACATGTTTGAGCAGCAAATTCAAACACACTTCTTTCACTAATCCTGCCGTATCACCAGTGCCGTCCCCTCTCTCTTTGCACTATATCCCAGTATTCGCTAGTGTATGCATGTGTGTGTGTGTGTGATCTCAGGATGCTCTGTGTGTGTCTATCAGAGGCAGAGCTAATTGAGGTCATTGGTGGTGCCACGCTGAAGCAGTGAGACGGCAAAAAAAAGAATCCCACAGCTTTGAACCTTCTCTCGTCTTAGCACACTGCCAAAATCCCCCTCTCTCTCCCTCTCATCATACACTCAAAACACACACTAACACACACATGCAGGAAGACACACACGTTTAATTTGTGACCAAACAGAGGGTTTTAATCCTCAGACTTAGTGAGGCTGTGCACATGTGTTTACAGTGTGTGTGTTCTATGTGTGTGTGTTCTATTAGTATGTGTGTGTGTGTGTGTGTGTGTGTGTGCGTTTGTGTGTGTAGCTGCCTTTGTAAATTAATATGAGGGTCTGTAAGGTACTCCTATGAGGTGTGGTCTAGAAATGAAAATAAATCAGAGAATGGTACATCCTCCTTTAACCTGGGGGTGTTTCTGTCCTTCTGCTAGTGTCAATAACACACACACACACATAATAAAAACCTCTCCACATCACAGTGCTCTAGGGGCGGCTGATGGGGACTGATAACTCACTGAGACGGAGGAATAAACCAAACTGTCAGTGTTCATTTGAAGACCAGTGCTTCCATCCAACCCGAAGAAGTTTGGAAATCTACCGAGACAATCAGAGATTAAGCTCCCTCTTGGACAACATACATCACACACCTTGTACATATAGAAACTAGAATCACCACCTTGCAGTTGTATGCCTCACACCAACCAGCCAAGCTGCAGTTTACATCAATGTCTGTACAGTCTCATGTACAGTGGTGGAAAATGTATTCAGGTCCATTACTTAAGTAAAAGTACTAATACCACACTATGAAATGACTCCACTACAAGTAAAAGCCAAGCATTCAAAACTTACTTAAGTATATATTTTGGATAACAGTTACCTGTGATTTTTTTTGTACTATACCTGGGCAAATTTCCGGACAATCTCGTGGCCCATGATAAGCCACGTTTGGACTAGGGGGTAAAGTGTCCACCTGGAAAGTCTCAGGCCACACCCTCTTAAAAGTCTGCTCACTCTGCCTGTCTCCATTACAAGTTAGCCCCCAGAGGGACTTACGAGACTCCGGAGGTGCTGATGGTTTTCGCTGTTGCTAACTGTGCACAACGTCAGCAGCTGAAAGCGGCATGGCTAATTACGCGCAGCTTCTCCGCTGATCATAAACATAGTGATTGTGAATTAACGGCATCGCTAACTGTGCATAGAGTGTCCGGTGCTTGTTGTAAACAAACAGAGATCGCTAAGTGAACACCTCCTGTAGCAGCAGCACATACACACTGTACTGCTACAGAGCTAACTGTAGCTAACTGCCGCTAACGGCGGCTCTTCTTAACAAGCCGGCCTCCGGCTCGTTAGCAGCTTGTTAAGAAGAGTAAGAAGGAGTCGTTGGATTTGAATGAAAATAGACGCTAAGGGGGTCTGAAAAGTTGCTAAATTCAGCAACAAAGTTGCTAAGTTGGGAACACTGCTTTGACGGCTTTTACAAATGACGTGTGTTGTCATGTAGAGTACTACCTCACATCCCGCTTAGTAGGTCACATCCCGCTTAGCGATCTATCCAATCAGTAACCAGGCTTCTTTCAGGGGAGAAAAATGGCCCTGCTCTTCCACAGGGACGAAAAAAGTCCAGACTAAAGTCAGCTCCGGACTGCTTATATTTAAATTAGGGGCGTTTCGGCAAGTGAGACCCGCCTCATTCCAGGTATTGCTCGGTAGTGGAAACAGCCCTATAGGTACCTATACAAAGTCCTTTTGGCTGCAAGTAAGAAAACTATTACACTGAAATGGCTGCAGGTAAACCTGCCAACAAAGGATGATTGGATTGCAATAATTAACGAGATAAACTGTATGGAGAGATTTACCTCCTTATCCAGGCTGCAATCTGACCAATATATGATAAGTTTGGAGGAAATGGTCTACACAAAGTATGTTATGTAACCTGTTGTAATTGGAAACCACTCATGCTATTTGTTGTTTTTTTCTCTGTGTGTTTTTATTTCTTCGCTTTTTCTTTCTACACTATGATATGGCCTATGTTACCAAAATCTTTCTACTATTGCTCTTCTGTTTTGTTTTAACCTGAAATTCACAAATAAAAAGATAGTTACAAAAAAAAAATGACTGAAGTAAAAGTAGAAAAGTATCATCATCAAAATGTACTTAAAGTATCAAAAGTAAAAGTAATCATTATGCAGAATGACCTCACTAAGATTGTTTTATATATTCTAAACATATTATTGACGTATTATTATTATTGATGCATTTATGCAAGCAGCGTTTGAACTTTCTCAAGGTAGGTCTCATTTAAACTATTTAATATACTGTTATGAGGTTTAATAACAAAAATCCAACTAAACCTGGCAGCTAAACGTAGTGGAGTAAAAAGTACAACAATTGCCTCATAATTTGCTGAAGTAGAAGGATAAAGTTACATAAAATGGAAATACTGAAGTACAACACAAGTACTTAAAAATGATACTACAGTACTTGAGTAAATGTACTTAGTTACTTACCACCACTGCTCATGTACCCACAGTGGCAGACAACGCTTCAAAAATGGATGTTGGTGCAAAGGGGCTACAAATTCTAAAAACTGGATGCTTCACATACATCTTCAAGCCGGCAACAAGATTAGTCTCACCAATTCAGTATCTGACAAAATATGAAATATGGTCACAATCTCCCCTTCTGTTCAGAGTTATGATGTTGAATAATGGCCAGAAAAAGTGTTTTTTGCAGAACTTTATGAAGTCACAGTGAAGTTGACCTTTGACCTTTTGGATCTAAAACTTCCTCACTTTATCGTTTTGCCCTATTAGACATTTATGTGAAATTTTGTTATAATCAGCTAATTCCTTTTTGAGTTATGGCCAAAAACACAATTAGTGAGATCACAGCAAATCTTGACGTTTAACCTCCAAAATCTAATCAGTCCATCCTTGATTCCAAGTGGATGTCTGCATCATATCTGAAGAGATTCCCTCGTGGTACAGAAGGACAGATACGTAATGCCTCTGGCCATGGCTGTTGCTGGGGTGGAGGCAGAAAAATAGGATTTGAGATCTTTGTGCTGGAGCTACAGGAAAAGTTGAGTGAGTCAAATGTTAAAGCAGTGGAATGAAAAGAAAGTACGACATGCCTGGATTAAACCAACACCCCAGGGTGCTGGTCCCATGTTACCCCATTAACTTGTTTATCTCTCTGAAATTTACAGCCTGTCTGCCAAATACTTGGCCAGGAGACACATCTAGAAGAAGTTAATGTTTTGTTTTCCTGACAACATTTGTTGAAAAAGGAACACAAGCAGGGGGAATATCAAAGCAGCATCGTCCAGTCTCCATCCTGCTCTTTAGATCTTCTTCTCTATTCTATCATGGTTCTTACCATTACAATGGCTTAAGTACATCTCATCTTATTATATGGTTTCTTTTAAATATTTTATTTGTTTTCCAATATATTTGTGCAAATTTCAGCTTGTTCCTCTTTCTTGCTGTCTAGCAATGTGCACATTATTTTCCTTTCTTCCCCTAAATGGTGGTATTATACTTGCATTTTAAACCTCATACATAAAATATCCTTATACCAAAACAACATAATAGGCTGTTTGTGCATGACTGATTTAATTTCACGCAGGACAATAGAAGTCCTGTGTTTGTTTGAGCCATCCATCCATCCTGACCTCGTCCCTGTGTGGACTTTGTCACTCTATACTACTTCGCCTGACTTCCTCCTTTGCCCCCAATCATAATTTCAACAACCAAAAGAGGTTGTCGCTTATCAACCACAAACAATGAAAAAGGAATGTAACATTTGTTGTAGGGTCGTCACGATAGTAAAATTTTCAAGTCAATACCGATACTCAGGAAAATATTCGATACTCGATACCATTTTCGATACCACCAGGATAAAAACAAAGACCCCAAAATTTAACAGAATTATTTTGAACAACAAGAAAAATGCAACATGTTAAAATTAACAGAACCACAGGTTAAGTATTTATAATAAAAAACAGTTGTGCAAAAAGAAACTGCAACTATGATAACAAGCTTCAGATACTTGATACTTTTGAAAATGAGTATTGTATCCGGATACAACGTTTTAGTATCGATACTTTTTTGAGTATCGATACTTTTGACAACCCTAATTTGTTGGCAAGTCCAAATGGAAACAGTGACATTTAGCAATACAAGTGATTTTTCTTTCTACATGTATAAACAATATATCGCTCATGCAATTAAATGACAGAAGCATTCAAACATAAATATGGATTAAGGATAATCTGTTTATACAGCCTGCTTTGGCAATACTGTATTTAATAGAGTTGCAATATTGGTGCAAGTGCTGGTTCTAAAGATTTTCCACTCTAAGCTTCCATGTCAAAATTGTCTCTTTTTTTCCAGAAATCTCAGTGATAATGTAGGTTTAGGTTATAGCCATCAGTTTGAATTATTCTCAGTCTTTCTTTATAGACATTTCTTGAAGGTTGGATGGCTCTAAATAATGGATTAACATGCTCTAAATATTGATTCCCACATTACTTAACCTCCTTTACCAACGTAAAACCTCCATTCAGGCAGAAACCAAGCATTTTTTGTCGTGACTGGGAATGAAACACTGCAACATAACTGTTGAATTCATCTAAACCTGATCCAGATTCCCAAAGTGAACTGACACAAACAGCTGATTGTGTCACCAAGTTTCTGCAAAGTAATCTATTACTTCAAGATGCAAGATTCTTGGCACTGTGATTGGACGTTTCTTACAGAAATATCCCTGGGAAAGCTTGTACCTTTGATGTTTGGACCATGCTTGAAGAGATCATCTTTATAGGCCCGAAATTAGACACAATGGTCACAAAAATAATATAGAAAAATACATTTAAAAAAAGCAGCTGAGCTCAATGCTCCAAGGCTGCCAAATGTTGCTGGAATATTTGGAACATTTTCAGTAAAAACATTTCAGTACAAAAAAATGTTTTTATATTTTGTACTGATAATCCATCTGAAGAGTTTAATGACCATCCAAGCCTTTGAAGTGCTTTGGATGCCCAACATAACACCTCATATTTTGCAACTCTCTTATGGTCCTGCCAATAAAGAATATATGAATATATGGGGGGGGGGGGGGGGGGGAATAAAAAACCTGCATTAGTTTCCATTGACAAGTTCCATTCATGATGTATCTCCTTCAGGCACTCCTGCATCATTTTTTATGTATAAGACAATCTAGATCATTGATTAGCCGTCTGCAGAGGCGTACAGATGCTGCAGATGCATGGGGAGCACGGGGTCACAGGGTACGAAATAGCCGAGGGCTCGCTGGAGAAATGATATTGTAAACTGCTGTCGCCGCCGGCGCCAGGTGCCACCGCACACAATGATAACCATTCATCAAACAAGCAAAGCATTAATTATAACCATTCATAATTAAGCTCTAAACTGACAAGTAATGAATATTGATCTCACGGGAGGCAAAATAGTCAACACTCTCCACACATGACCAGCACAAATACATCACGGCTTAGTCCTGAGATCAATGCCATGACTCTCTTACACATAAGTCAAGGTCAAGATTTTAAAAACAGATGGACGATTGTGTTGTCAATGGCCTAATATTCCTCATATCATTACCGTCGCTATGACACGCTACAGTGGGCGTCAATGAAGCAATGATCAATTTCAAGGCAACAGGGTAGTTGGAAGATGTTTATGATGTATTTTTACTATCACGCTGAGGGAAACAATAATGGCCTGCTGGGTGTGTTTGTTTCACATAAAACAAACAGAGTAAACAGAGCTCTTTATTGATCAGCTGGTGTGAACTCACTCAGTCACACAGATAGGAAGATACTGATCCCAATGAATAAAAGCGGCTTCCAATGAGAAACATGATTCCATCCCAAAAAAACTGTTTGTCATCTGTAGATTCAAGAGGAATTATGATATCTGCGTATAGACTTATGTTATAACTGATCAGAAGATTGAGTTGTATGCGTTAGAAAGTTCTTCTTATTTCATTCATGAGTCTCCCTCCAAGCCGGACCCAATTCACAGCTGGAGTTAAAGGGAATCAATAATCTCGCCGTGGAAATTCTTACATCAAAGACAGAAATTTCTCCAACTGTAAAGAATTTAAAGTAGATATCTGGCTGACGTGTACTTTAACCATTTTGCAGCAATCCAATTAATTCCTGCAGTTCAGAAATAGTTACAGCCACTTTGAGACTTGCTTCATTAACCACAGGCATAAATTCCCACTATTAAAACCCTCATATCTAATGATGCTCGTTGCTCCATAAAGCTTCGTGTTGCTGCTGTGTTTCGTGCTTCGAGGACACTAACACTAGATGTAATTTATGTCCAGTGTTACCGTACAGCAAGAGGGGAAAGATTTAGTTTTATCTCAGCCAACAGATAAGTTAGTTCAGACCTCGTAACACCTCAGATAATAATCCTTCCAGAATGATGACACTTGAGTCTTGGATGGTGCACAGTAAATAATCAGAAAAACAAGAAGCAATATTTACGAGTGCGCTGTAAACAAGTTTTATACAAGATCTGATTGTGCTGAAATACCATAAAAGCGAAAGTCTAAATCATCTAAAAGCCATATAATTTCCTTACGACCATTGCTGCTCCTCTTTCTCCTGCAGCTCTCCATTAGATTATGAAGTCCTTTCCTCCCCTCCAAGTACAACACAGAACAAAATGTTCTTCTAAAATTACTATACAGTAGTTTGACATTTTGAGAAATAGGCTTATTTGCTTTCTCGCGGAGGGTTAGATCACAAGATTGATACTCATTTCTGTTCGGTAAATATGTAGCGGTCCGGGGGGAAACAACTTGTAAGGCTCTATCCGAAAGGTAACAAAACTCAACTACCTGCAATTTCACTATTTTACAGGAGGTTATGTGACAGAATATTTCTTTATACCCACCCATAACTTCCTGCTGTAAAAAAAATCATTATTTCATCTATTGTCAATACAAATTAACTTTAACATGATCATCCTGACAATCTGATCTGCCCTGTGCTGTGTTTTAAGATGCTTTTTTGTGCAGTACACAACTTTTAAAACAACTACATTGTGAATGAAATGAACGTCTTGTTTTCATTTGACAAAGGATATTTGCTCAGACTTGTGCTTTATAATATTTACCTGAGTGGAGTAAAGCGCTGTGCGAGAGTGCAATCCAGCAGATGAAAGTAGAGCAGAACAGAGTAGAGTACAGCTCCGTGTCTTCAGCCCTTTAAAGAAACATTTACAGTACTTACAGCCTCCGTCACAAGCCGGTTATCAGATTTGTACACATCTCATACCTTATTTCATTGTTTTCCTCTTTAACAGCCGTGACAGCAACGCTGGGATTGTTTTCACGCTGAGTCTGTGTGTGTGTGTGATCAGAGAGTTGCACGCAGTACTTTGCATTGCTTTTATATTTCTGTCTGCAGTCAGATTTTGTCACCACGATAACGTCATAACTGTCTAGGGTGCAGTCACAAAACTATACAGGTGTGTAGCAGAGATCAAAATGAAGGCCGAATTTAAAGATGGATGCAGTCTGAGCAGTGGACTGAGCAAGGGCACAGGAAGTCAGGGGTAGAAAATAAGGAAAGGGCTTATATGGATCCACAGCTGGTGTGATCCCAGCACACAATTGTCTCTGATCAAGTTGTTTCTTTAGGGCCATGTATTGGTCAAGAATATGGTGATACAAAACGTATCATGATACAAGGATTACCACTGTACATCATTATATTGTGATACTGTAAACAAGGCGATATATTGCAACTGTTTAAATCAATTATATTTTAAACACATCACCTAGGGTTCGTACACTTTTCAATTTTCAAGCTTTTCCAGTATCTTACACCTGTTGTAAATTGTCTGTTTTAGATGAGTACTTACATACTAAAAGGGGGAGATTTAACTTAACCATACCAACAGCGATGGTATTACACTTTAAGGAGGAACGGTCTTCATTTCAGATAGGCTATTCATAATTTTTTACATTAAACATGTGATTATCTATAGTCTATAGATGGATATAGTCAGATTGCAAGAGAAATACAGTAAGAAAGCACTTTTTTTTTACCTTGAAAATACATTTAAATTCAAACATTTTCAAGGATTTCAAGCACCTGTACAAACCCTGATCACCATACGCATAAATTTAGATAAGGGTTTATTTTTATGCAGTCATCAATAAGAAAAGCTAACTTGTTGTGTTTTTATTTCTTGTTTCTATATTATATTTCTGCTAACAATCCATCCATCTATTCTACTGAACTGGTTATATTAACTCGGGTCGTGGGAGGCTCGAGTCAATCCCAGCTGACATTGGGTGAGAGGCGGGTTACACTGTGGACAGGTTGCCAGACTGTCACATGTGTCACGGGCTGACACATACAGACAGACAACCACTCACGCTGTCATTCACTCCTACAATACTTAGAGTCATCAATTAAACCTAATCTGCATGTTTTGGACTGTGGGAAGAAGCTGGAGGACCCAGAGAGAACACACGCTGACACGGGGACAACATGCAAACTCCACACAGAAGAGCTGCAAGCCGGAGTCGAACCAAGTTTAATTGGTGACTCTAAATTGACCATAGGAGTGAATGAGAGCATGAATAGTTGTCTCTCTTGTGATAGTCTCTAAGTTCCGATAATCGGTTAGAGATAATGGATGGATGGATGATAAGGTATAACTGAGAATCGATTCAGTAAAACAAAACACAATATTGCAATACTCAAGTGTATCATTATTTTTTTTACACTCCTATTTATTACATTAATCATTAGAATGTGATTGAGGCTTAAAATTAATTCAGTCAGGACAATATTCTTAATGATAATAATGAATTACATCTTAGGTGACATAAAGTAGTTGTAAATATGGGGGATAATGAGAACTAGTGCAGCTTTTGAATAGGCTACACTAATGGCTGTTTGTACTGTTTGTCTGATTAGGTACAAACAACTTCCTCCTCACATAATTTTAATGGTGTTGATACAAGACAACCAACTGTGTCTCTGCCCTTTTCCAACTAACTTTTATGCCCAACTCCAGACAAAACAAAATCAAATCTGGTGCCCCCACACAATAAAGACTGTTACATTTGATCTCAGTTACCACAGTGTGCAGTTTTCACCAATTTGTTCACAGATTTCATGTCTTCCACGTCATCTTGTTAGCACCCTGATTGATTTTTTTTCAGGCTGACAACCATGTAGGAAGATTAAAGGAAGAAACAGAATGGTCTGAAGTACTAAGAACAGTACAGGAGAGAATTAGAGCCAAATAGATTACAGAAGAACTGATAATAGTAAGTATAATACCATAGAGCTGAATACAGAAACTCAGACTAAGCAGAATTTAAAGTTGAGTAAGTCGGGTTAAAGCACAGAATACAATTACAGCAATATGGAGGAATGCACAGCATGCTTTAACAGCCATAATATCTTTTACCTGTATGACCATATCTCACTGCAGGAGCAGGTACAGTATATAAGATTGGCCCCTGAATGTGGTCAGGGAAGGATTTCTTATACAGAGCTGAGATAAAGCAGATCCCAGACCTCTCTGAATACCTCTGCACATATACACTGCACATCAGCACTGCTGACAAAACACACAATGCTTGTGCATATGCTGGCATATAATGAATATTGACGCACATGCATGCACACAACCAAACATGCGCATACTGCAATGTGCACAATTCCGTATATGGACACACACACACACACACATAGAAGCCTACAGGCTAAGCAGTTGATGACCCTCGGCTAGCTCCTCTTATCAGTCTAAGCCGGTCCTGGCTTAAGGATAAGCAAAAGGAAACCACTGGAACCGACACTTTGGATAGATTTAGGAAAGAAAATGTAGAATTTCTGCAGCCATAAATGATTAACTCTGCTTTTTCACAATGTATGGAATAGTTGCCTCGCAAACACAGTGTTAAACGAGTCCGTGGATTGGCTGTGTATGCATGGTTTATGATATTCAAATATATTGTAAATTGCACCCGCAGGGCTATGGAGAGTATTTTCCCTCACAATGACACTTTTTATTACAACCCGCTCAAAAGGAAAGTAGTCAAGAGCTTCTTTGGCCCCTGAGGTTTTAAATCTTACATTCGTGTATTAAGTTTGCCAAAGACAGATCAGTCAGTGGATTGAATCAGAGGAGTAAAAACTGTCCTCGAATTTCTCAGCCACTTAAATCCCACATAGGCAGAACTCGCCAAAGCATCGCAGTCATTTTCAGCAGCCAGTGGTGAACTCGCAAATCCTTTTTTCTTCTGCCTCCCGCAGCTTAGGGCTGCAGAGCGAGCGGAGTGGCGGGCTCCGGCACGACTCTTTGAGGTATTCAAACACACACATACATGACTGGACGGATGAAAACGGCCTCGGGGGTGGTCCGCTCGCAGGTAGGGCTGTTCATGCGTGTTCGTGTGTGTCTTTGTGTGTGTCCATGTAGCCATATCTGTGTGTGCATGTGTGCAAGCCCGCAATGCATTTATATGTGTATGTACATCCGGTGGAGTGTGATTCTGTGTGAGACGCCGGCACCGCTTCCTGCTGCCTGGCTCAGTGCTGATAAGGACGCGATTCCTCTCCAGACTTAAATGCATTACAAATTGAAGAGACAATTAGCGCTCTGTTGTTTTACAATCAATAAAGTTGCTGCAGCACAGTTAAAACAGAACACTATTGAATTGGTATGATGATAGGGCAGTTGTTGTCACTGTGGCCACTTAAACAAGTGCTTTTGTAAAGGGTTTGCCAACGAACAATTGAGGTGTTTTTAGCGAATCGTGTATTTCCCCGCCATTCAGTAATTTATGGGCTTCAAACGGGCAGCTTGAGGCTTGATTTATCCACTGCTAGCCTGAATATCCAACATTAATCTCCTATGTTGGACAGTCCCCCTAGTCTCATTAATTGTCAGCAAAGGCCACCTCTCCACACACTTTTATAACAGAGAAACACCAAACATTGCACTGGCTGCTTTCTGTGGATCTGAGGAACAACAGGGCCCATTTGTCATCAGAGTTGCACTGTATCAGATACCAATCCATCTCCCCGTCCTAAAATACCAGCTTGTTCTCTCAATTTCCTCAGCTCCTGTGAGAGCCCTTCCTTCTTTACTCTCCACATCCCTCCGACGCTCCCCCTCCTCCTTTCCTTCATTCGTCTTCCCCGTGATCCCCCAGGCCAAGATCAAACTGTGAATTAGAAAAGTCCTTGAGAAAGCCTGATTCAGACGATTTGGTGTCAGCACCGCGGCCCTCCCGTGTCCCCTCGTGATCCCTGCACGTCCATCCATTTCTCCCCTTTAGACAGCTCCCCCTTCTGCTCCCTTTCCTCCTCCTCCTCCTCCTCACCAGATCTTCTGATGCTAAATCACCTGCAACAGTTATCTCAGTCTGCAGGAAGGAGGGAAGAGAAAATAAAGGAAAAATTTCAACAGAAACTAAAAAATTTCAACAGAAACTAAAAAAAATGCACATATCAAATTGCAACCCTCACATCTGGGACAGTTATGCTGATTTCAAATTCTTCAGCTTTCGCATTTTTGCTCCTGGTCTTAACCCGTTCCAATTTTTTATACAAAAATAATTATGTCCAGCAGGCGTGAGCCCGGAGAGGATCTTGCGTTTGGTCGTGTGTGTGTATCTGTTTGTCCGCAAAAAAGCTTGCATACTTACTACTGGACCCATGACCCAAATATTTTTTCTACACATTTATGACTAAGCTCACTACCAGTCTCCAGCAAACGAGCCGACCCAGGGCTTTGAACCAGGGCTTTGTCCTTGTGTTGGAAGTTGTGCATGAAATCAGTGTTAGTGTTTTTCCCCTTACCTTAACCAAGTGATTTTGGTGACTAAACTCCAAATGTTTTCAAAGGGTTTAAAACACTGATCGTCCCGAAAACAGTAATGGACATTTATGTGTGTTGTAGAAGGCATGTGTCTCAGTGAAAACAGTGTTTCAGAAACATGGATATTTGTGGTCGAAAAATTTAGAAATTCAGCGTTATCAATGGTTTGCAGAAACATACAATCCATCCATCCATCCATAGCTGGATAATGGGGGCAGAAAGCAAAGCAAGGTATTCCAGACTTTGCTCTCCTTAGCCACAACTTCTAGCTCCTTATGGGGGAACATACAATGTCAATATTTATTCAGGTGACCACATTGATACACAAAGATCTATTGTGGTAGCAATGACTCCCAATTGTTGAAAAACCCTGTTTTATTTATTTATTCCATTGCCTAATGACTCCTGCAATCTTCTCACCAGGCTGGTTGAGTTCACAAGTGATCAACAACTGCTTCAGTCGGTTCATATCCAACAATCTACCAGGCTAAAAACAAGCCTTACCTCATCTGTTGTGGGCCACATTTTGACCTTTATCATGACTCCAAAATGGACATTGATTGAAAAGTTTGGTCTCATTTTGAACCCGAGAATGTGCAGATTTATTCCATACCTGATTTGGTCAAATGGACTGCATTTGCATCATGCTTTTCTCATCATAACGAAAAAACGAGTCAACATTCATGGACTAGCTGAGGCTGCCATGTAAGGTGCAACATACATATTCACACTCACACACCAATGGGACATCCATCAAAGGAACTTGGATCTTGGACATGTACAGGTGCATCTCAACACATTAGAATATGGTGGAAAAGTCCATTTCCAGTAATTCAAGTCAAATAGCCCCAACCAAGTATTGAGTCATAAAGATGGACATACTTTTAGGCCAACATTTCCATATTAAACATCGTTTTTAAAATTGGTCTTTTGTAATATTCAATTGTTTTTGAGACACTGAATTTTAAGTCTTCATTAACTGTAAGCCATAATCATTATAATTAGAAGAAACTAAATAAATTAAGACATGAAATGTTTAATTCTATGTGTAATGGATCTATATAATGTGTTATTTCCACTTTTTGAATTTGATTACTGACATAAATAAACTTTTCTATGATATATTTATTCATTGAGATGCGCCTGTAGACTGAGATGTTGTGGTGGTCTGTGACCAGAGAACAAACCACCAATCAGTGGGCAACCGTTCTAAGCTTTTCTGAGCCCATTATATATGCTATGTCCCGTTAAAGTTAGGCACAATATAAATATATCCCCGTTGTTGTTGTTATCTTTGTTGCCATATTCTAAGGAACCCAGAAAGATATTCAACTCTTCTTTTGTTAGACAATGATCCATTCAACATCATCATTTCATTAGCCATCTTGACTTTTTAATCTAGTAAGAGGAAGGGAAGGCGTGGACTTGTATTTACATACATTTTGAGTAATTGATAATGACGAATAAGTTGATTTATTTATCTTTAACACTACTGAAGGAGGTGAGTAATTGCAGTTTTTATACAGGTGTAAACGTGCACTCCTATTGGCATGAATGAGTTAAATCTGTAACGACAACGGCAAGCAATTGAGAGGCTGCAGGGCCTCAAAAGTATGGATCTGTATTTTTTAGACAAGCCTGTTAATTGATTAAGACATCAGCTTATAAAGTGCCAAGTCACTAGAGTTCAGGGTGCTATTTATTAAGTGTAATTTCAAGATTACACTTTCCAGGACATGAAAATGATTAATAAAAGCCCCTATGTCCTATCCAAGAACACATCCAGCATCTATATCTAATGGCTTTTGAGCCAACGCTGAACTGGTTGTACTCAGCCGGCCTTATCCATTACAGAGGCGAAATATGAAGAGAGGAAGGAAGGTGGCAGTTGAGTAAAGTTCTGAGAAAGAGAGGAAAATGAAGAATCAGAACCAATACTCTTTCCATTCCCGCCCCGAGCCACAGGGTTCTCATTCATTCCTCTTCTCTGCAGTAGTTTGACGGACAAGCCTCTGCAATTATATAAAGGTGTAGTGAAATGTGTCATCTGTCTTTCCTGATGTCAACCCCCCCTTCTCATATGAGACGCTGTTTGCATGACAAACGGCCCTGGGGGTGTGCCAGCCAGAGCAGATGAGGGGCAGTGGGAGGGATGCGGGCCATTTTTGATATTAAGATGATGGAGACGCTGCTCTGGTTTTTGCACTGAACGGCCCGGAGCCAGATTGCTTCTTTAGAGAAATGAATTAAGCTCAATGTCCCTCCACAGGAGACAGGAAGTTAACAGAAGTGAACAGAATAAGAACACACACACACACACACACACAGGTGCTGCTGTTCGCACAGAAGTGATTGATGAGATGCTAGATCAGGATTTCCTTTGGCTGAATTACTCAAGCCTGTCCTGAAATTACAGTATCGCAGCTTCTTGCTGCATTGTTTGGTATTCGCCTTTGAGCCTGGTCTATTTCACGTAAGACCTGTGTGTGTGTGTGTGTGTGTGTGTGTGTGTGTGTGTGTTTCTAATCTCTATTTATCCAGGGAAGGTTTGCTCAGCACTTAGGCTCTTTTTGCAGTAACACTCTGCTTCACATTGCTAGTTAAAAACATTCACATCAAGGCATTTTCAAGAACAATTACAGTTGAAACTGTCAGCGGCTGAACAGTTTCGATTCCCTGAACAGTTTTGATGAATACACACCTGATAAATGCTCCGGGACATTTCGATAGTAGTTGTTATGGCGAAAAAGAGAGCACATACTTTTTTCTGTTTTTTTTTTTTTCTTTTACCCGTCTGGGTATCACAGCTTGTCTTGCAATCTCAAGCGGCAACTTTCCAAACTCAAATACATTAAAAAATGTGACATTATGCAATCGTTGCCGTCACTTCGGGACACGTCTGAAGGGAACATGTTTTATTGGCTGGAACTGGGTGACAAAGACAGTCTGATCTTAAAGCGTGTGGTGGAAAAAGTCATTAGGATTAAAGGCCCAATCAGATGCTAATCAGATGATCTAGGGGGACAAAACGGGGGTCTTGTTTGTCTGTTACAGTTGGAGCTTCACAAATAAGACAGGAAGGAAGGAGGAAGATTCCTTCACACACACACACACACACGTACTGTACACACAAACATGCACGCACACAAACAGCATAGGAGGGCAGGTGTACTAGATGCCCCGCCATGCCTGACTGACTAGCTGACTGGCAAGGTCACACAGATTTTGGATGAGTATGCTGGGCATCACTGAACCCACCACTGACAGCAGAAGAGCAGGATGCACGTGCACACTTGCAAACACACACACACAAGCCTGTGGGGATCTCTCGCTCTCTCTCTTTCACTAGCTCACTCTATTGCGCGCACATAAACACACACACACACAGTCACTTCGAGGCACAAACCAGCAGCACACAGAAACACACAGCATTGCACAAGGGCAAAGAAGCCTCCATGATTAAATTGGTTTATTTAAGAGGGGGAAAGCGGGGTTGGCAGTCAGGGAGCAAAGGCAGATAGGGGGTAAATACATTTAAATGCATTTGTATGGTTAAGCATACATATGGAATGGGTAGGGGGGGTGGCAAGTTAGTGGAAAAAAAGCATAAATGCAAGTTTTTAAGCTCAGAAGCAGGATAAAAGAGGCAGTAGAACATATAGAAAAGCACCATGAGAATGCACTGATAAGAAAGTGGGCTGGGAAATAAACATAATCATGTAGTTCGACATCAACAGCTGCATGTGTACACACAGAAATGTATACAAGTCATGTTTAAATACTGCACCAATGCATGCGACACACTCAAGCGCATTACAGTTACATGTCAACCACACACACACACACACACACACACACACACACAGTGAGCGACAAGCTGGCGGTTAAGACTGAAGCACTTCCCAACCGCCTCTTTGACAGGCAGCTAAACCGCATTAACAGAAACAATAGAGCACTCAATCTCTCCCACGTTCCCTGGAGAGTCCCAGAGAGGGGTAGCGGGGTGAGAGGAAGGAGATTTAGCCCTAATATACGTAGGGAGGCTGGGGCTTTGGCATGACCCTGTTTCCACGTGGCTGTCTGTCAGCTGGTAATTGAGGAATAGCAAGGTATAGACCGGTGACTGAGTCAGTGGATAAGTAATGATCTTCTCGGGTCATCGACCCCCGTCCATTATAGTTAATCTCGTCTAAAAAATAAATAATGAAATTCACCTATGAGGCGATCCTGGAGCGGATCAGCACTCGTGCCAATGTGTCAGCACTCATTCTGAGGAGTGTCTTAAAAAGGCAGCAAAAGCCAGTTGATTCCCACAGACCAGGCACATCTGTTTTAAGTGCCTGAATGAGGAATCTGTCTGTCAGTCTTCCTGCCCATAGGGCAGGTATCAGCACCGGATACCTTTAAGGTATGGACTGAAATAACCAAGTGGTATAGAAACTTCTCCAGCCAAAATATATCTTTTTTTTACCGAGATCTAGGAAAAAAATGTCAATTTGTATTTAGTATTGTATGTATTGTATATATTTGTATTTAGTATCGCTCATAGTCAATCAGTGTGTTCTTCAGTTCAATGCAACATGTGATTGGCCCACAACCACAGCAGTGAAAAAGTTGAACAGTTTGTGTAACTGTCTCTGAAACAGTTTATGTGTTTGTAGTGTTTATAGACATTCATGGTCATTCAGGTTCCTGGTTATAAAAAGGTGATTTAAACTACAATAATTAATATGTCATAAAATGTTTGGTTAAATGTATTTCTTTTTGAGGGCTTTTAATGTGAAATGTAAGGGTCTGATTTAGGGCATTGTGGGAAATGTGAGGTCGAAATGTGAGGCCGGGTCAGTTTGTTGTGGTTCAGTTGCATTATGGGTCAGAGCAGCAGAAAAGGCTGTAGAGGAGAGCAAGCAACGGCAGAACAATAATTCTACATGTGGTCCAAGTGGCGGACACGGTAACTTTCTGTTTATATGTTACAATGATAATTAACAGTGATTGGGAGTTACATGTGTTTTCAAGTGTGTATGTCTTTATTTATTGTAGTTTTCACGGTGTCAGCTGAAGTACAGAGAGAGAGAGAAAATAAAGCTTCGAGACATCTGTAAGAATCGTGGCCATTCATTTCGTGGGACCGGTGTAGTTATAGTTTGTATGATGTCTCACAAAAATGTATGCACAGTGGTTCGTAAGATAGCTTAAGAAATATAATTAAGGTTATGAAACAGTTGCACGATCGCCGTTTTAAACATGTGACGGCAGCCGTTTAATACAAACGGTAAATGTTGTTGAGCTGAAGTCTTGGTAGTTTTGTTGCCTAAACGTAACCATGTTTGAGATTAAAATAACTACTTTGAGACCACAGTTCCTTAGGTGATGTGGAAATAGACGTAGGACTCAACATATCTATGTATAGAATATAATTGGTGGGTAAACTCAAAATAAAAATGTTGACTTTGGGTCACAAAAGGGGCATGAACTAAGGATGGGAATAAATAATCGATGATGGTCGTTAAGAATTTGGTCGATCACGTGGAATTTTTTATAGATCTGTGTATTTTTTTAACGTTAATTTTATCTATGACTGATATACGGTGGTGTAGTGGTTAACACTCGCCTCCCGCCTGCGGCTCTTCTGTGTGGAGTTTGCATGTTCTCCCCATGTCAGCGTGGGTTCTCACCGGGTACTCCGGGCTTCCTTTTTTAAACTAAGTTTTGCTTGCTCCCACAGTCCAAAAAGTGGGGGAGACTGTGGGAGGAAGTAAAATGTAGTTTTTGGACTGTGGCCACATCTGGCGACCTGTCCAGTGTGTACCCTCTCACAGAATGTCAGCTGGGATTGGCTCAAGCCCGCGGATAAGCGAATGAATGAATGAATGAAAGCTACAGTTTGCAAACTTAAAGTTGCAATAACAATTATAAAACACACAGAAATACAAGTAGTACTAGCACGAGTATTAATTTGAGCAAAACTTGCTTACTGTATCAAACCTTGCTAGCATGAATTACTAGGTTAAATTTGATCCAAAACTTATTTAAACACAAAACACACTTAAATATGCAAGATTACTGTGAAAACTAACCTCATGTCTCTTCGGGGGCTGAAACATAAAACATTGAACTCCTTGACATTATCTTTACAGTATCACCTCACTTGTGTTAGTTTTACGATGGACAGGATCAAGTCTCTTTTCGTCCTTTCAAAATAAAACCATCCATTATCAAAACATTATTTTGCATAGTACTGTATATGTTTTATTTTGCACATGTACGCATGCAGCGATTAATCGATTAATTGATCGTTAATGTTATAGATAATCGAGTTGGCATGTTCCTTCCAAACGCCCATCCCTAGCATGAACATTGGTTTCTTGGGTCAAAGTCCTGTGATTGTTTGACCCATCCACCACTGCTTCCACCCACACTAAGCAGATTTTCTTTGTCTTTATACTAAACTGCCAAGTCCTCACACCCCGCCCCTTAATGTCATAATTACATTTACATGCCTGACCGACATGAGTCTAACATTCCCTCTCCCGTTTGCTCTGCTTTGGTCTCCTCCAAATACTCTTTCTTTTAAGCCACTAAATTCCGTAAAAGTCTATCTGCTGTTTGATGTATAAGATGAGTAACATATAGTGACTTTATCTTGCAGCGACTGAATATGAGATTGATGAGAGAGAACCAAACAATAAAGTTGCGGGCCATAAAGCCAAAGCAATGAGCTGAAAGATGCTGAAACACTTCACAGAGCTGATGGGAGCTGCAGAGCTGAATGATGACTCTTTGTATGTTCATAAGCTTTCACATCACATAATCACTTGACCCATTGTTAGTATGAAAATATTAATTAGTGAAGCTTTGGAGAGTTCAAACATTTTAGAAGATAGTGCTGTGCATATTTGTTTTTTGAGATGAGATGACTGTGTATTAACTGAGGAGCTGGAGTTTGTCTAAAGCCTAGCTTAGCAGAAAGAATGAAGGCTGCCCTTGGCTAACAAATATTATTGTTATATTATGTGGGGTTTTTCACCTCCACATAGACAATGGATAATTAGAGGTGTGGGACATGGTATTTGCTGGAACTATTTTTCAGAAAAACAACAGCTGTGTGCCTGACTGCACAGCTTGTCAAAGTTTATTGTCACAGTTAAGTTGCCAGCTTTGGTATCATGCTTGTGGCAACCTGCACTAAAATCACATAAAATGTACAAATTATTAGTATATTTACATCTAAAGCTTATATTAAAAGGTTTTGGAATGAAGCTTTAAATGTCTGTTATCATAGTTTATGACTTCATCGCCTTGGAAAACAAAATCCTCAATTTAAATTAAGTGATTCAGCAGATTAAGTGGGTTTTTTTAATGAAATAAAAAAAGAGGTGTAGGGAGTGTGGGTATTAAATTAATCATGCAGCCACCACTGGAACCTAAATCTATAAATAGTATAATTCTAGTAATATCAGTGTATTCTGATCTTTATCTGCAATGCAGAAATACTGAGATTTAACAGAATGAATAGATGTGCAAAAAATGTTGCACAGCATTCAAACAAATTTGTTATGAATGAAACTTCAAAATTTCAAAAGCATTTTGTTTTTTGTTTTTCCAACAGTTCCAGACGAGGTGTTTCTCCCATCTCCAGTATGACGCCATGACTACCACTCCATATTCAACACAGACATAAGGTCAATAAATTTCCTTTCATACAATTCTCAGATTTAAAAAAAAAAAGAGTATAAGTGTATTTTTGAAATTGTTCCACTATCCACACACAGTCCACATCGTCCTCACATGGCCGAAATTAAACTCCAGTCCAGCACTGCAGAGCCTCTCATCAACATGATATACAAGTCATGACGCATCTCCCCCCTCTCTTTATCTCTCTCTCTCTCTCCTCTTCTCTCTCTCTCTCTCCCTCTCTGTCCCACTGCCCAACACATTCCCATCTCCTATATTAGATAATGCACAGCCCACCATGTAAAGAGCAATAGATTATTCTATTCCTGGTGACAACAGAGGAGAAAGGCGGAGGGGAGGAGGATTATAAAGAGCAGAATGATGAGGAGGCTAATTTAAGGCAGGTTGAAAATTCTGGAGAGAGAGACAGAGAGAGAGAGACAGAGAGACAGAGAGACAGAGAGACAGAGAGACAGAGAGAGAGAGGGCTTAATGGAAATAATTTTATATGGTGAGGTGCCAACTGTCAGGGAGTTTTAAAATACGTTCAAGCTAAAAAAAAAAAAATACGTTTTAGTACACGTATTTTGGAAAACAAAATGCCCCCTTTCCTAATCCACTCTCCTCACCCCTGCTCCCTGCGTAAATCTCTCCCCAGCACTAATGAACTATTATGACAAATACTGAGAGTATATTTACTGTGTTGACAGAGGCTACACTCCTCAGTCCCAGAGGCCCAGAGTGAGTTATGTATCGCCTTCTTCTTTCACTCTTCTCCCCCTACCTCTGTCTGCTTTCCTGTTTTCCACTTGGATCTCCCTGTCTCTCACTTAGCCATATGGGGAATGACACATGTATCTCTCATCTTCTCCCACAGAGCGGCGGGGCCGTGCAACTGTTATGTTCGGCGCGGTATATAGTTAGCAGAGCCTGTGGTGATGTATTGAGTGTAATGGCCAACAGCGTTTGTTGAGATTAATTGATACTAATGGCTAACACAGTTAGCGGTGAGTGATGGCTGCTACACTGCAGACACACTGGAGGATTAGACACAAATCAAGTTGCGACTCGAGTTTCCACTGCAGCAACACGCTCCGTCTGTCCTGTCATCTACAGGCTGAAACAAACAGAGATGTGAGTGGGACCGTGAAGCAGCTCTTCGGACACTAGTTAGCTGCAAGCTTTACTGGAGGTATTTGTTTCAAATTGTGACATCTACAGTTTGACAACTGATAAAAATGACATTCAAATAACTCATGGGTATAAGCTCTGTTATGGAGGAATAAACTGAGCTGTAGCCGCAGTTTGAGAAGTAAAAAAAGGGAGAGAAAAAACTCAATAGCAATAAAACTGAAGTTCTCCTTGTTAGCTCAAAATCTACTTGGGCCAAGTCTGACCACCTCACTATAACAATTGACAACTCCATAGTCCTGGGTGTCATCCTCGACAGCACTCTGTCATTTGAACAATCAACAATATCAATCGATCAGCCTATTTCCACCTGCGCAACATCAACCCTCTCTGTCCGTCTCTCACACCTAACAGTACCGCCATCCTTAGAAACGCCCTGGTTACCTCCCGTATAGACTTCTGCAATTCCCTCCTTTCTGGTCTACCTCTCAAGCTTTTCTTTTTTTTTTTTTTTTACATTATTTTTATTTAAAAAATATAACAGTCCAGCACAGTACACATACAGATAGTATAAAATATGTAGCAAATCCTAAAAACGTCCACAGCAATGATCTCAAAAGTCCTTATTAGGTCTTTCATTTCAGGCAGTTACACTCGAAGTTCCAAGATAGTCCAACACTTTGCCAAACTTAACTGTAAAGAGATCCTTCTTATCATTAATACAAAATCTTAGTCTTTCCAAAGAAATATAGTCTGATAACAAGGACTTCCAGAGATGTATTGAAGGAAGTTCATCTCCTACCCATTTGGTCATAACAGCCTTCCGGCCCAACATAAGCAAAAACTGAGCAATGTTCTTACCTCTCAAGCTTTCCAATAAACTCCAACTGGTCCAGAACTCAGCTGCCCGGATCATCACCAGAACCCCCTCCAGAAATCACGCCTGTCCTCCAACAACTGCACTAGCCTTTTGAATACCGCATAGATTTAAAAGATACTTCTCCTCACTTTCAAAGCTCTTCATAACCTCCCACCTATGTACCTTTCTGATCTCCTCCAAGCCTACACGCCCTCCAGGACCCTCCGCTCCTCCTCCTCCATGCTCCTCACTACTCCTCCTGCCCGCCTCTCTTCAACGGGGTCAGGAGCTTTTAGCCGTGCAGCCCCCCGGCTCTGGAACTCTCTCCCACAAACCATCCGTGACATTACCTCTCTCTCCACCTTCAATCACAGCTCAAAGCTCACTTGTTTAGATTAGCCTTTGACCTTGCCATCCTCTGCTCTGTTTGTTGGTTTTATGTAGTTTGTTTGTTTTTATGTAGCTGTTTGTGTTCTTGTTTTTAGCCAATGTTTTTTGCTGTGTTTGTAAGGTGACCTTTAGTGACGTGAAAGGCGCCCATAAATAAAATCTATTATTATTATTATTAATAATAATAATAATAATAATAATAATAATAATAATAATAATAATAATAATAATAATAATAATAAAAATGCAGGTTAACTAAAATTTTCCACTTCAAAATTCAGTCCAGAGTCCAAAATACACTTTTCTCTCTTATCTGTAGTGCAATTTATCAGCCGAGATCATTTTGGTGTGAGTTGAGAGTGTTGAAGATATCAGCTGTCTGTAGAGGTGTCTGCCTTCTATCAAACATAATGGAACTTGATGGTACTCCACTTGTGGTGCTCAAAGCACAAAAATAAAAAAAATACCTTTTTTAGAAATTGGACCACCACAAGCTGAGCACCACATTTATACAGCCAATAACTCCAACCGCTCGGCAACTCACACCAAAATAATCTAGAATAATAAATAGAAATACTTAGGGCTGGGCAATATGGACCAAAAGTCATATCCCGATATATTTAGGCTAAATATCGATATACGATATATATCGTGATATTTTTATCGCCAAGTGAGAGCAAATGTTCAGTCAAAGTCAAAGCCAAACATGACATGTCACAAGTCGTTTTATTGAAACCGTTTATTTAAGTAAACATAAATACTGTATAATAACAGAAGTACCTTTTTTTCAAAATCAAAGCTCCATAAAGTGAACATTAAAATAAAAAAAATATCTTAAATAAAAATACCCTAAGAAATAAATTAGGCCAATCTTTTTCTGAAATAAATATATTTATATGAGAAAATAATAATGAACATTACAAAATAACTAAATATGACAAACCCTAGTAAGGGCAGCATTTATATATAAAGAAAGAAAACAAATGGAACTATATCGATAGATGCGATGTTGTCTAATTCCATATCACATTTAAAAATATATCGATATATCTTTTATATTGATATATCGCTCAGCCCTAGAACTACATATAAAAGACCAAATATATATTTTTGATCTTGGGGTGAACTGTCCCTTTAACATTAAAATGTTGTGGGAAAAGTTCACCTCCAAAAATCAACCAGAAAGTGCATAGCGCATGGAAAACAGGTGGCAGGCAGCTCGCGATGGCAGGAAGTGATGTGAGAGATGTATATGCATACAGCAAGAGAGAAGATTTAAGTGTAATCCATCTTAATCGTGTCTATGCAAAAATCCAGGCAAGTGATGCCTGTTAACACCGAGCACAGAGCCGGGGATATAAAATCATTTTCACCAACAAGCAACTTAAATTTGGTGGAAGCTCTGGGCAAGGAGAGGATATTATTCACACTCACTTAGACTTTTACTTTAATGCGTGACAATGCCTCACATTCAAATGTCAGCAAAAACTATGCCAAAATTCCCCCAATACGGAGGCTTCGGTTTTACTTCTTATTGAGCAGACTGTTTCTTTGTGAATAACACGCTGGTAAATGCACAGCAGAGCCACAGAAGCACAACAGAGACAGCCTCTGTGGAAAGAAAGAATCAGAAGCTGCAAGTTAAATCGATTTGGTTTCAAATTAGGAGAATAGCAATAGCAGGAAAATGTTTTTTCAGAGTTGTGTCCCTTCATAAGACACACACTGTATGTTCCAATACCCATACTACAATTAGGCTGTAAAGGGGTGGAAAATTTACTGGAAATTTCCAGAAACTTTCCATGGGAGGTTAAGCTGGGGAATTCTGGAAATATTACAAATCGGAAAATTTAAATATAAACATTTTGTTTTGTCATAAGCAGAAACCATTCAAAATATTGCAAATACAATCCAAAAACATGAAATTTCAACAGATTTACTTGTAAGTAGAACTTTATCAAGTTTAAATTATTTTATTGAACAAACTAAAACATGAATGCCACATTAAATATTACTCATCCTCCACGACCCCCACCCATTCAAAAAATAAGTAAAAATCCCATAAATTCCTGTTAATTCCCATAATTCCCATTCCCTCAATAAATTAGAATAGAATGGAAAAGTCCATTTCCAGTAGTTCAAGTCAAATAGCCCCAACCAAGTATTGAGTGCATATAGATGGACATACTTTTCAGAGACCAACATTTCCATATTAAACATAATTTTTAAAATTGGTCTTTTGTAATATTAACATTTTTCAAGACACTGAATTTAAGGTCTTCATAAAATGTAAGCCATAATCATTATAATTAGAAGAAATTAAATAAATTAAGACATGAAATGTTTAATTCTGTGTGTAATGGATATATAATTCGTTACCACTTTTTGACTACACTTTTTACAACTTTCTATGATATTTTAATTTATTGAGATGCACCTGTATGTCAAACAGTATGTAAAAAATACAAAGATGTCTTACAACAGCCAGTTGTATTTTGCAGGGTGCTATGCATGATTTAACATACATTTACATTTAGTCATTTAGCAGACGCTTTTATCCAAAGCGACTTACAGGAAGAATAAAAACAAACAATCAAGGTATAGTGCAATAAGAGCTATTACTGCATCAATAAGTGCTAGTGACAATTCTTTGAGGAGTAGAATTGTCGTGTGGTGCTAGGAAAGAAGATGCTCTCTGAAGAGCTGGGTCTTTTTTAAAGGTAGAGAGAGACGCCCCTGCTCTGGTTATATATAAACATATAAATGGGTCTATATATGAGCCAGAGGGTCAAAGTTCAAGGCACAATTGTATGTACTCATACTGCATGAAACAGTATGTACTTTGTAAGGGCAGCTGTAGTACATAACAGAGAAAGAAAAGTGTATCTAAATGCCTCCTCTACCTGCCTGATAGCAGTTTCACAGACCAGATGGCGTTATGTGTATTTTAGAGTTATGGGACAAGTATATTGTTTTTTCTCGACTCATCAACTGTGCAGTGTTTAGTCAGTCACAAACCTCATCAGTTCAAGTCACGTCACTGTTGCACTGTAGCATAAACTGATCCTCCTCTCCTCGGCGTCTGCCTCCTGTTAATCACAGAATGTGACTTGACAACTATTTGAAAAAGTACCCATCATTCCCCCAGGCCCGGGATGACTCATCCAGTATGGCTGCCACTCCATCACAGTGGGCCGGCCTTAAAAAGGTTCCCTTCTCACTCCAATCACTTTATCATTGCTTCTCTTCACCTCCCCGCTCATAACTCATTCTCCTCCACCGCACCCCCCCACCTCTGAACCGGACCACTAGTCTTGCTTTGCTGAGACAAAGAGTGTGTCATTGCTCCTCATCTCTTTCAATTGCCTGACTGACAGCTCTGACAGCATGAAGGGTAGGAGTGGAGTTACTCTGCTGCTCTGCCTCCCCCTCCTGCGCCAAAAGGTTTTAAACTTTCCGCTGCGTTCAGATGCCCCATTCCACCCACACACATAGTCTAACATGCACCGCCGCCCCCTCTTTCCCACCCCAGGAGGGCTAAAATCCCATCATCCCTCTATGTCAGCATCGCTGTTGCAATCCTCACTCCATTAGCATAATATTCCCATTCCCTTGCCGTCTCACTCCTCCTGTATCAGACAAACTGCTCTGGGAATCAGAGGGATATGCCCCCGCTCATGCTCACTCTATGCCTTTTGACTTTTTCTCATGAACACACATTAATTCACTCACTCACTCTCTATTAATGTCTTAGATTCTGCTCCATGAATGTGTCAGTCCGTCTGTCTGTCCGTCTGTCTGCGCAGACAACTCTATTCGAGGTGCGAGTCAGAAAGGTTGCGAGGAAAGAGAGAGAGAGATATGTGAAACACAGCGTAATAGGGTGTGAGATAAAGTGCAACTCTGTGTGTTTACGTGTCTTACTCGCTCAAACCACTAAGCCCAATGATTTATAATGTTTGTGTCTTACAATTTTTACCCCAGATGTGACACACACACAAACAGTGTCTCCACCACAGGTCTTTAAACACACTTGTCAATTTTTTTGTACTTTGTTCATCCTTTATTATGTTGGCACTCAACACACGCCACATGCATACATAAATAAACAAGCCCCTAGTTAAAGCGCAGCCATCTGCAATGACCACAAAGAGACAGATAATGATCATCCATGCTGGAGTGTCAGCTGGGGCTGGTCTAAGGGCTAGAGGGCTGACCAGAGCCGTGTCAGGGGCTTGTAGACCGTGTGTTAGAGCTTTTCTAATTGCCTAAACTCCAGTAAGTGCCTGCAGCTCTTCATCTAAGCAGCTGACTTGAATAAAATTCATCTTCTGTCAAGTAAGGGAAAAAAAAAAAGTATGAAGCATAAATTTTGTAGAACAACTTGTAGTCTCTTATAAAATATGAAGTTACAATGAAAACAATACCCACAACAGATCCACAGTGAAAAGCAATAATTGATCATCTTCGACAGCTGCAGGAAATATTGAGCATGTTTTGACAAAGAAACGTGTGTCATTACTCCAAAAGTGCTGGCTGAAACATCTGTTTTTCAGCTGCTTTTCTCTCGCTAAAACGTGATTTTTCTACTCAGAGCAGCTTATATATATATATATATATATATATATATATATATATATATATATATATATATATATATATATATATATATATATGCAGCACACGTTATATTTTGATAGGTACGGTAATACTGCTGGGATACACTACTGAAGTGAGAAATTGCACGCACTCCAAGAAAATTGCAATGACCTAAAATTTCTGATGGATACATTCGGATGAATATTGCCTTCCTACATATCTGATTCTCATCTAGATTTGTTTTTGTCCACAAGACAAAACATAACAGACCTGGAACCGAACAGATAACATGTTTTTATCCGTCAACACATACCGGATTTCAATCACATTCAATCAAAATTGTGTCACTTTTGCCAGCCAGTGTGAACACTGCCAACAGGACAAGAGCAATGTGGAGAACATGAGAGGAAGAAGTAGGCCAAACATGTCATTACACTCAGTGACCTTGTAGAACCATCTGAAGCGTCTCACTGAGTCTCTGTCTTCCTCTTAAACTGATTGCTATGCTGCTGCCACATCACTGGTCTGATGTGAGTGATGGAGGACTTATTTAACTCCATCCAGCAAGGACAGGAAGAAAGAAACACTATGTCCTGCAACACCTGAATGTCAGCAGTGGACTGTTACTGTGCTATGTCGCCCTCTGTTGGTAATTTAGAGTATAGGGCAGTGCTTCCAGAATTCTGATTTAGGGACCAGCACAAAAAGAGCAAAACTACAAGTAGTATGATTTACATTTGCAGCCTTTGCAGTTTAGCAATTAGAAATTAACACTCATCTCCGCTGTAGCCGTCCAAGATTTAATCAGAAAGAGTGCAGAAGTCAGACAATTACACAGAAATGACAAACAATAAACAAAAGGAGGTATAGACACCGCAGCGGGTGCACAAGCATCATTAATCAGTTAATTAACACGACAAATTAAAGCATCACCCACCAGGGCAGCCAACACAGAGATGTTAAGACAAGCAGCTACAGACACACAAAAAACACATTAAAGGGGAAATACACCCCATTTTCAAAATGCATACACGCTAATCCAGTGGCAGTTCTAGACCAATTTTACTGTAAGGGCCAAGGAGGGGCCAGTGTTCAATCAAAGGGGCACATTAAAAAACGACAAAGATGATATTTAAGCATTCAAAACCTTTATTTTAGCTTCTTTTAAATCTCATTTAAGTATATTTGGAAGATACAAACACATTGATTGAAGCAATGAGACTTACCAACAATAACAAGACAGTCCAAAAATATAAGCAAACATGAAGAGCTCTCTCCTAACTACAAAAATCTAGAGTGCCGACACTAAAATATGTGATGTGTCAAGTGTAAAGTATGTAACTGCTCCATAGGCAGTGAATTGGGAGATATGTTATGGATGTTATGACAGTGAGATCCCCCAGGGGTATTTTCTCAGTATATATAAAAATATTTTGGTTCAGAGCTGAAAACACTACAACAGAATAAAAGTTGTTTGGGTTAAAAAAGAAAAGAAAAACATTTTGTGGGTCAACAAAATCAAGTCCCCCATTCATTGTCTATGAAGCAGCTTCAGACTTTATGCTTTAAATAAATACTTCTCTAGTGTCTGGTGGTGTTCCCCTTTAAACACTAGAGCTTGCACAGTTTGTAAGTTACCTCCATGTGTGTTGCTGTACTCACCTGTCTAAAGTCCTGTGCACTGCAAAGTCCTCCACAATCTGTTCCAGGTGTATTTTTATTTCATCCATATTCAAAGCATAGCATAACAAATCCACTCAGCCTCCCTAGTACCACTGTACTCCTCATAGTTCCAAACATGTTTGAGCTGAATGACAGTAGCATCAGACATTACTGTCACAAACAGCATAAAGTCCTCCCACACCTCACTGAAGACAGACTTTCCAGAGCAAATGCCCACCATGAGTATTTTAGCGTTTAGCATTCCCTCCAGGTGCAGCGTGTACCCGTTAACGGCAGGGGTGTGTTTGATTTAGGTCACCCAGCATGCCCGCAAGCCGGTCAATTAAATAAACGATTAAGCGTTTAAATTCGATTAGACGCAAATGCCGGGCCACAGTAGTGTTAATTTTAACCATAACTCATTACTACCCGATCCTTAATTTGATTACATTGTTGTGAATTTTAACAATGTTCACAAACTACTAGCCCCGGCGGGTACCACAACACCCCCATACATACCTCGGCAGGTGAAGGTAAACATATCAAACCTGAGCATCACCGTTGACTTCTTCGTGGATTTTTTAAATGTGACTTTTGTTTTTACTCGAAGAAGCCTACAGTACATGAGAGAGACGAGGTTGAAAAAAAAGCACTTACAGTCATGAAAAAAATAATTAGACCACACTTTTCCTTCAGTTTATTGTTCATTTTAATGCCCGGTACAACTAAAGGTACATTAGTTTGAACAAATATAACGATAACAACAAAAATAGCTCATAAGAGTTTAATTTCAGAGCTGATATCTAGACATTTTCCATGGATTTCTTGATATTGATTTTGTTTATTCGTTACTTCCACATCTGTAGTATAGTAGTTAAGGGACCCAAAAGAGGTGTTTTTTTGGGTAAGATGAAGATGTATGACACTTTGGCAAGTTTGGCCAGTAGATGGCACCAGACTTCTGGTTACATGTTCTCAGCTCAGTCAGTCAACACTGCTCAGAATGTATTGTATGACTGGATGCAAGGAAGGGGCAGTGCACACCAGATAACACAAGTGGGGTGTGTTGTTTTCTCCATTTTTAAAACATTTTTTGTCCGTATCTAAGTTTCTGATTGGTTGTCACTTTTAGAGTAGTTTTTTCCCTGACTGAACTTTCCCCTATAAAACCTGTGATGATGTGAAACCTTCACTCTTTTGAAGTGCGCAAAAGCCTGCAGCTCAATTGATGGACTTATTGAATTGCGGAGGAAAAGTGACACTGAGTGGATTAACTTTTACGGTGGAATAACAGCTCTTAAATCAGAATTGGTTCATTTTGTTAGTAACTCCCAGCTGTAGTTTTTAAGGTTTCTTACGGTTTCTGAAGCCAGGACAAGTGGTCTTTACGCACAGATTGCGCAATGGCGAACTCGTGTCTTCAACTGAGCGGTTTTCTCATCAGCTGCCTCGGCTGGCTGGGCATCGTGATCGCGGCGTCCACGAATGACTGGGTGTTAATGTGTAAATACGGTTATAACACGTGCAAGAAGATGGATGAGCTGGGAGGCAAGGGACCCTGGGCGGACTGTGTCATCTCCACAGGAATCTACCACTGCGTGTCCATAACGCAGATGCTGGACCTGCCAGGTGTGTACATCCCTGTAACAGCACCATGTTTGTATTCACTTGATACATTGAGGTTTATTATTTTTATCACTTAATGTTATGCCATGTATTTTAATTATGTTCCTTCTTCGTAACACAGCTTTTTATTTAAGCCCCCTTTTCATAAAAAAATGCCCACAAGATCAAATATGTCTTATTTGTTTTATAATAGAATAGAATATCTATATTGTCATTATAACAAATACAACGAGATTTAAAAGTGCCATCTCATCTTTGCAACATATAAAATCAATCAATAAAACGTATAAATAAAAGCTGCTAAAAAAAACAGATACCCATCACTCATACACGCACAATTGTACATTCCATTGCACTGGTCCCTTATTGCACATTATATGCTTTTTGAGTATTGAGTATGGTGACTGCTGTTGGATAAAAACTGTTTTTTAATCTGTTTGTCCTTGTTTTATTGCTCTGTAGCAACAGTGAATGTCCAGGGTGTGAACTGTCCTTGTTTTATATGTGTTTCTGTAGCCTACGTCCATACGACTCGTGCCCTGATGATCACAGGTTCGATCCTGGGTCTCCCAGCAGTGGTAATGATCCTTATGTCCATGCCCTGCATCAGCCTCGGCATTGAGCCCCAGGCCTCCAAGAACAAATGCACCATCCTGGGAGGAGTGCTTATGCTCATAGTCGGTAAGAGACTCAACTTAACTTTATTCACACAATAGAACTATAACAAAATAGTAGACTGAATGTCAAGGTCAGAGGAAATATATGTTAAGTCAGAGCAGTCAAATTGTGTTGCGCTCACATTCAACATCCCTTCCAGCTTTCTGACTGTGACCTCTTTTAACCCCACCTCAAATGCTTACAAGCTGCTGAGAACAGAGGATGTTGAATATGTCTGTCTTCCTCCCAAGGGTGCACACATATGCACACACACATTATATGTTCCTGTTCTGTTGAACCCTTCCCCCAAGATCCCATCGCATTCCTCTCCTCCACCTACTCTCATCCACACCCAGCCTTTGTCCTGAACCACATGGAAACTCACTCCCCGATTTGTCCACTTTACTGTGCTTATAAATATTTGACTGGGGCTTCAGCATTTTCCAACGCCTCTGTCCCTCAAATGAAATTTTAACACCTGCATCCATCGCATGACTTTTCCACTGCCCACGTTTTTTTAAAAGCCAAACAATTCCCAACATGTGCTGTACATCTCTGATTCACAATCATCACCATTGATTCCAGTTAAAGTTAAAGTTAAAGCTCTGACTTGGTTGAAAGATTTTGCATTTTGTCACCGGGAACACTTTGTTTGTGCATTTGCAAGCTTGTTGCACAGAAAAATAAAAAACCATTCACCATATTGCCTATCACTACCTCTCTACAGCGAAATCTCCCCCAGCAGCAATTATTTTGAGTCCAACTTAAACTATTTTTGTAAACTGTGTCCTCTGAAGCATCAGCTGGTAAGCCTTCAGTCCACATATTATTTGTGGATTTGGTTATTGCCCTTTCTAGTGCAGTATATTCAAAACGTATTGGTGATAAAAGGATTCCATGCAGTTGTTCTGAGTTAGCCTCGGGTGCAAACTGGCACCAATCCAATGTATACTAAATGTGTCCGTGTCAGCCGTATGGGGATTTCAATATTTGTATAAGTCTTAGATCAAGCCTCTGTTCTGTAGTTCAAGGCAAAGCTTATATAATACCATTAAGTCTGGCTGCTAACTAATATTATTGCACACATTCCTTCTTCCAATCTGTCATGCCCTTGTGTCCTGTTTGAAGGATAAATGATAACAAAAATATAATAATTCAACAGTTACTAACAAGCTAACAGTTTTTACTTCGTACTCATACCAGCATACAACCATTTTCTTATTATTACTTTATTATTAAATCTTATTAGCTTTGTTTATGTCAATACATCCGGATTTTAGTTACATTTAACAGTCTTTTATTTGGTCTATTTGGCAGGGTTTATGTGCACCATTTTTCATCTCTAGTTGTTTATTTGTTATTAACAGCTAGCCTTGAGTGATGGTACAAAATTATTGTGTGTACCTATTAAGTTCAGCAGCACCATTTTGCATTCCCAATTTTGAGTGTGTCTGTTTTTATATAGCTTGCATAATTTTGCATCCCGACTTTTATCATTTCATTTGCTATTTAAACCTAACACTGTACGGTAATACAAATATTTTGTGCATATTTAATATAATCAGTAGAATTTTGCATTCCCAATTTAGTTTACTTTTGAGTCTGTCAGTTTTCATAAAGCTTGTATTGCTTTAATTTGCACCATTTTGCATCCCAGTTTTAAAATTACATTTACAATTCTAACTTAACACTGTATGGTAATACAAAATGTTTGTAGCGCAAACCATTTTGCATTCCAAATTCAGTTTGTCTGTCCTATCGCTTGTAATGCTTTTATTTGAACCATTTTGCATCCCCAGCAATATTATGTAATTTCCCATTCAAACCTAACACTGTGTGATAATACAACATGTCTGTAGGTATTTATTATAATTAGCAGCACCATTTTGCATTCCCTGTTCAGTTTATCTGTTATATCGCTTGTGATGCTTTTATTTGAACCATTTTGCATCCAAAGTTTTACTATGTAATTTGCCATTCTAACCTTACACTGAGTGGTAAGACTAAATGTTTGTGTGTATTTATTACAATCACCAATTCAATTACACTTGAGTCTCTGTTTTTTTCTTTATTTCCTTTCATTTAATTTGACCACTAACAATTTCTCTCTGTGTTTCTCCTCAGCATTGTGTGGCATGGTGTCTACGGTCTGGTTTCCCATCGGTGCTCACCAGGAGCAGGGCCTCATGGCGTTCGGCCTGTCCCTCTACATCGGATGGGTGGGCACTATCTTCTCCCTGCTGGGCGGGTCCATTCTCACCTGCTGCTCCTCCGAGGCCTCCTCCTCATCTCGCTCCTACCAGGACAACAATCGTTTCTATTACTCCAAACAGGGAGCTGGCAACCCGCCAGCACCCACCTCCACCAATCACGCCAAGAGCGCCCACGTCTGAGGGGGAGAGATTGGATGTATAGAGGACTGGAGTTTGTATATAGAGACATATACACTAGCACACACATACAATCACAGCTACATACAAACCTGAAGAAAACACATAAACACACTCAAGAAAAATATTTGAAGGGGCACACAAACATACATAAGAGACATTCACACATCTAAACACACAAAGACTGTTTTTGTTGGAGCTCTTTTCTTGCCGATGGATTGTTTTTGTATCACAGAGCTCATCTTCCAGCCTCCTCATGATGGGCGTGGTGTGGACTCTCCCCGCTGTTACATAATTGTACAAATAACTGCCTGCAAAGCAGCATGAGGTCCCGATCACCTTGTGGACTGAGATATTGATCTTCTATACTACTTCTATTTTTCTATTTAGATGCTCCTATGTTTTTTTAAATCATATAATATCATATATCTGTTGTTTTGATAAGCAGGGTATGATAGCATTGTGTTTGGAATTGAAAATATGTTTATTAACATTGTTTATGGACATTGATTTTTCCTTGACAGCATTGTACAAGTCTCTAGTGCATTTGCCTCTTGAGTGATGGACTTGATTAAAAAATGCGGCACTGCTTTTTCCAAGCCACTGCAGGATGATGGGAACATAAATTTCACAGCCAGCAGTGTTACAGTCTTTAGTATGTGCACTTACTTGGCAAAAATAACTTACAAGAGAGTAAAAAAAACCTTCATTTATTCTCCCTCATCTGATAGTATTTCATTATCCAAACCTTACACATTTTTGTGACTAACTTGCTTCTGTTTTATTTGGATAACAACTGAGTGAAAAAACACGGCTTATCCTTTAACTGTGGAATTATACCTTACCATTAAACATCTTAGTTAAACTTTTTTTTTTTTTTTTTTTTTTTTACAGAGAACCGGTCTGTAGCTTTAAATCAGTATTATGTAGATTATCTCATTTTTAAGAATTGTGATGACTTGAATGTTCAATATCTCCAAAGTGCTCTGAACACAAATGGAAATTTCCAACTCAGATACCCGCAGAAGCAGTATTAACTGGTTATTTATTGTTTCTCGGATGTGCTGTTGTTTGATTTTCTATAATAAAAGACAAAAGAATTAAAAGGGTCTTTGTCTCGAGTCTGCCATGCTGAGTCGATAAGATGTTCTCCCCCCACACACATCACTTTCTTTTACTCTATCTTGGTGTTAGGTTTCATTTTGTCACAAACAACACAGCAGACAGAAAGCTGACATTGTATGTGTTGGTGTGTGTGATACAGTAATCAATGTGCTGGAACAAGCTGATTGTTGTAGGTTGATGATATAAACTAATCTGTGTGTGTGTGTGTGTGTGTGTGTGTGTGTGTGTGTGTGTGTCATATGTGTCCCTGTTTATGTGAATATAGGCTGGGAACAATGAGAAAACATGAATTGTTATTAATGCATCATATCTGTAATATGATTCAGTGCCCTTGTATAAGGTCAGCACAGAGGAGCCTGTCTCTAAGACACTCAAAGCCACACACACACACATACACACACATACACATGCACGCACGCACGCACGCACACACACACACACACACACACACACAGGACCCTTCATTGACATACAGGAATACATTCCCTAGCCCCTTTCCCTTTCCTTAATCTAACTCATTTTTAAATTCCTAGCGCCAACCCTTACCCTTAACCTAACTTTTACCTTGAAACCAAGTCTTAACCCTCAAACAAGCCTTTGACAAAGTGAGGACCGGCTGAAATGTCCTCACTTCCCAAAAATGTCCTCACTCTGTCAGATAAAAACATATTCTGGTCCTCAGTTCGTAGGAAATACAAGTACACACACAGCCCTCCCCTGCCAAACACACACACACGGTATGCAACAAAGAAGGATAATTGTGTCCAGTGTGTGGCTGACTCTGTCCATATCAAGGTCACTGAGCCACATCATAGATATTACATGATACTTTAGAAACAATATGTGCTCAGTTGTCCTCTGCTTATCTTCAAACACCCCCCCTCCACACACACACATACACACACACACACACACACACACACACACACACACCCATCTGCCCTAGTTTCAACACATCATTCTGTCACTTGTGTACAGTATGTGTATTTCCCGGCCTGTGTGTGCAGGTGTGTGCGATCATGTCGGTGTGTGTGTGTTCCCTGAAATGAGATCCTCTTCCAGGCACAGTGCCATCCAGTCCACAGGAGGACAGTGGGAGGGTAGTGGGCAACCAAGCTGTCCCGTATTACTGAAAGAGACTAGCAGTGTTTTCATAAGCTATGCTAAGACGTTGCTATCTTAAGTTTCTATCTACCAATGAAACTTTTTTGTTGACTAAGAGGAAGTTTGAACAGAGAAATGAGATTCTGCTCTTGGACATTAACATACACAAACACCATTAGTCTGTGATATTCTGTACTTTCCCAAGAATTCTTCCTGATAATTACTTTTCTGGATCCACTGTCCATCATCCTGGCTTGTCTATTTCTACTTCAGTTGAAATTTCCGTTTCATTTCCCAGAATACCATTCAGCAACACCCAGAGAACACCAGTGACCTTTTTCCACTTCCGCTTTGTTTCTGTGTGGGAGGTTAGAACAATTATAGCTGCAATGTTGGAGCAATACAGCAAGTTTTTACGGCTGAAAGAGGGTAAGAGGTGAGCCCTCGGATAAAAACAAATAAAAGAAAGCTGTGTCTTGTGGCTGAGTTGTGTTTTGGTTTAGTGAAGCTGCCCTGCAGGTGGAGGGAATAGGATTTTCTGCCTCAATGGATTTCACACAGTTCGATTGTAGATCATTGCTGCATTGTGAAAACTCAACAGAAAACCCTGTTCTTTTGTACTGATGAGAGACACAAAAACTAGTTAACAGCATTGTAACTGTGCTGCACTTTATCTCAAAGTAATGTTAGAGAATCTATATGTTCACACCACACTATGGTAGAATTGTCAAACATGGTAATGGCTATGGTTTGACCAGTTAACAACAAAATAGACCACAAAAGGCCAAGCAAGAATCTGAAAACTCAGAGTTAAAGGCACCCTGTGGAGTTTTATTTATTTATTTATTCAGTATACCACGACACATTTGTATGTGTCCTTGAGGTCTAATAAACATGTTAATGCATATCCTTCCTCATAAAGCATTTGCAAGACTGGCTATTCTGACCCACAATGCCCTGCACAACATATAGGAGCCTTAGGGTAAAAGTTCAATACACCATGTTATGATTAAGTTGTATGCATAATGCAACAGTCCATATATGGAGTTGCTGGAGTATAATATAAAAGTACAAAGAAAAAGTAACGATTTTGGAATAAGTAAGTAACTATTACTAGTAAGTAACTTTAATTCTCAAGTTGACAACACTGAGCTGGTGCCCAAGCTAGCTCGCTTCCTGAGCCAGCTAGCTTGGGCTAGATTTTAGCAACTTTTCAGACTCTCTTAGCGACTTCTATTCTTAAATAAAAACAACTAGCGTCAAATGTAGCAACTTAAACAGACATCAGGGGAAAAGCAAGAAATATATCTGTGTGATTCATTCTCATGCATGATGCTCACAGTAGCTCTTCTGCCAACATCAAGGGGCCTCTTCCTCTCCTCTTACACCATGTGTAGTCAGTCAGCCAAAACATCCTCTGAGTTTGATGTGTGGTAATATCACCAATATGCAAATGAGCACATGAGGTCTGACCAGTAAATCTGACCAGTTACACTGCACTACCCAAATTGGATGACACAACATGTCTAATGGGCTAATGATAGCTTGTTATGTTTTGGACTGTCCAGCTTTCAGTTTCCTTCAAAGTCAGCGCCATCAACGTTTTCTGATGTTTAAATGCACAAATCAATATTTAAAAATTCACTGTAGAAATATTAAATATTTCTGAGATCCAGATATTTGAAATACTTTTTTATAATTATAATTAAATTAATATTTCTAAATTGACTAAATCAACACGCAGATCTATTGACTGCGAAAGTTCCATTGAATATTCCATTAAAATGTTGTTTTAAATACTGGTGGAGTTTTGGATACCATGAAGCTCATCAGCTCCAATTGACATGAAACCAGTTTGTCTTTAGGAGGTCCTTCTATATTGGGTTTAACCTGGAATAGCATGGTAAAACTGTGTTTAATTGACCAATCCAAAGTCCCAGCCCCATTAGTTACTGTTGCTAGGTTGGACAAGCTTGACAGAAACACGGTGACACTGGTTCTGTTTATCCAGGTGCTGCAGTCTTCAAGAAGCTAGCAGCAGAGGCGACAGTATCTTACTTTACTCACTGGATGATAGATGTTTTGTATATCCAACTTAATTACACCAAAAATTTACTTCAAGGCAGCACATGGTTTCCAGAGATGATATAAACAAAGGGAAGCTAGCCTTTGTATTTTCTTGCCCACCGTGACCTGCCTTTAGGCTAACTAACTATGGCTAACTGACTCTCTGCAGCGATACCTAAGCTAGCATTTTTCTAACAACTAATTTAAGATGTGACGATCAGGGTATCCAGTTTCACTTTTTCCAACATGAGCGTAGCACATACAGTAAGAAGAGAGATACAGAAAGTTGATCCCAGGTTCTGCCGGTATCAAGCTTGCTGAACTGCTATTGGAGCACAAAATGAGAATGGGCGGGACTTAGGATCAGTCATTCATGCATATTCTTCTCAAATATGTAAATGTGACTGAAGTCAATGTATGGTATTCATTATAAAAGTCAGAGCAGGAAACAATAAAAAATGAGAAACCTCTTTTTAGTATTTGCAATAAATAGCTTTCATTGTTGCATGGAAGCAATATCAACAACTCAGCAAAAAACAGTGCACCCAGGAGCAAAATAACCACACATATGGAAGAAACCATTAAAAAAATCAACATAAAAAACAACTACATTATACAGCTTTGTGCCAAAATATACAGAAGAGAAAAGGAATATCTAGTTTGTTTGCGAGAGAAGCCAATCTCAACAAGTCCGACACACACTGACTGGACACGTGGCCACAGCGAACACAGAGCACAGGAAGAACATGGCACGCCTTCTCCGAGACAAAATAAACAAATAGTAGCTGACTTTAAAAGCAATAGTGGCAATATTTGATTATGCTTGTAGTTTTACCCTTTATAGAATTGTATTAAAATAGTCTCTGCATGTTTTCTTTAGTACTCCTAAACCTTCTACAGTCCTATTGACGTCAAGAGCAACCATTTCGAAATCCTTTAAAGGAAAGGATTAAGGTTTATAAATGAGCGTTATCGTTCAAGAGACTACGGTTGTTAAAAATATATTTTAGCAGTTTCTCCCAGGCCTTCTTGTGATTAAATAAAAACACAGAAAGTGAAGGCTGATAACTCCACCCGGCTCTTTTGTGCACACCTAACCCGAGGAGGACCTGTGGACGGGAGACAGCTGTAGAAAAATACTTTTCTTTTCTCCTTCAGTGTTGGACAAACCCATCCGCCGTAGCCATCGCTGTCTAGACTAATACTTTCAATGAAATACTTAGCAACTAGGATTTTAAAAATGATCATTGCACTGTTGTCACCGTGTTAAACTGACATTAGTAGCTTATTAGCACCCCCACCCCCCACCCCCAAGAAAAAAGGTTAGCTCTGTTGTATCTATAAGTGTTCACTCTGAAGAAACTACAGTCTCCTGTATGTGAAAAGTAAACAAACATTGTGGACTTTGGCTTGCAGAGGTTGTGGTTGCAAAAAGGGATATACAGGAAGTAGGCATACTGTAAGTGTTTGAGGGAGGATGAGAGAGGAGTCATCCCCACACCTGTGTGTTTGCTACATGTTCTATTTTCAAACGGAGCCCTGGTTCCCATACCTGGGTGAGATTACCGTACGAGCTGAGAAATAAAGGAGAGATTAATCTTCTTTCGGCTCAAAGAATTCGCTTTTAACATAATATTCAGTTGTTAAGAAAGGTTTGGGTTTGAATCTAAATAAAAATGATAGCAATCTTTACCGAATATAATAGCTCTCGGTTCAATTCGCTGGTAAGGATTCTGAACAATGATGTTTTTGAAGCTGATTTGGTTGTAATACATCTGTTAAATCCTCTCAGAGCGCAGAGGCCAGCGTTCCCAGGTATAAGAACTAAGCCTGCGTTTGGTTTGGTTTAGTGTTCTATTATGTCTCGTAGCGATCAGTCACCACATGCAAGTACAACATTTACAGTCTGGGCCTCGTGCATGAGAGCATGCTACACATTCACCAGACGGTCACATTGAGGCGCAGGCATAAACCACAAACACACGTACACACATACTATACATGCACTCACGCACTCATATGCATACACACGCACAGAGCAGATTATATAATAAGTTGACTGTACAGTTCAGTGTCAGAGGCATGGCAGCGCCTGGATTTGCCGTCTTGTTTTGGCTGAGCTATGAATGCAAAACGGCTGGATTCTTTTTGGCTGAGTCGGGAGTTGGTGGTATTTTGGCTGAAGAGTGAAAAAGTGGAATATATGTTTGGATGGGTGTGTGATATAGTGTGCAGAATGTTTTAGGATGTGCTGTTTTTTCCAACCCCATCACCAGACAGAACGTTGATATTGGACAATTCTGCAAAACCTCTTCAAGGCTACATTCAACGACATCAATTTACAAAAATATCTATTTCTACAACACCCATGCAAAGCCACTGCAGTGGGGTTAATAATCATATTACGGTTTTGGTTATTATCATCTGGATTTACCTTGTGCCATACATATTCTAAATTCACATAACAATTCCTTATCCCTCCATGTGAATTGACTAAATTAACTATGGTTAAAGTTAGGCTACTAAATTACATGACTTAGAATAGGAAACATGCAGAGGCCCTGAAAGGGTAGTGAGAAAAAAATCTGGTGAGCTTTTTCTAGGTTTTATCAAAATAGTTTTTGCTCCTGTGTTAATACTTAAGAACAGGCAAATCAATATTTTATATAAATAATAAAAAAGAAAAGGTAAAATCTGTAAAACAGGTGGACCTCTTTTTGGTCCAGGATCATTTTACTCAAAAAAACTTAGAAAAATAATCCTGGCCAAAAAAATAAAGTGAGAAAAAAACAGAAAGAGAATCACCCAGTAAGACTTTAACCCCTAACCGGTTTCACTGATAAAAAAAAATTAAGAAACTAAGAAAGTTTATCCTGGCAAAGCACATATTTCCCAGATTAGATTCACATATTAGAAAATGGATCACAAGTTTTTTCCTCACTTGCCTCTCAGGGCTTCTGTCAGAGATCATGGACACGGTAATTATACTTTTCTTATATTTTCTATACTATAATTTTTACTATAAACTTTTTATAATGTCTGTTGCTACATCAAGCTCCCTACATTAAATACTGACCTCATTATTTACATCTTTTCTGTTGGCCAAAACAAATATAAATATAGTTTACTGGAATACTGGATTTAGCTTGTAAAACATAAACAATGTGCAACTTTCTATCGTAGAATATAAACTTCCTCCAAGTCATTATACCACCTATTGGTTGTGAAAGATTCATGAGACATGACCTCAGTTGATGGGCACTCCAGTCACTGCATGACAGTTGGAAGAGCCCCATCAGTCCACCTCCACAACCTCAGCATCCTTATGTTCCACTACACTACAGAAACAACACCTTACTTCCTGCATTAGCAAGCTGCAGAATCGTCCAATATGAGCGCAATTCCTCGGAATAGTGGGCTGTTTTTTGGGACAGGTATCACAATAACTGGACGACACTGAGGGGCCTATTACTATACAAAGGGGTTTTTTTTGGAGTGATAGATGTGGGAGGAGCAGAGGTAGGGTGGGGGGTTAGCGTGGCATCCTTAGATTTAGTGCATTAGACAAATAAGGCTTCCCTGGAAGGGACAGATGCAGCAACAGGGGGCAAGAGGAAAAGACACACAATCAGGGCACACAGCAGCAGCTATTGTAGAAGTGCCCCCACCCTCAACATAATAACATAACAGTATGCTATTTGGTGTACGCCACAATCCCTTACAGTGCCACGAGTGCATACATTTCAAGTATAGACTCAAACCCCGAACCCTGGCAGCATTAGCTTACATGGCCTACACACTGAGCTCTGTAGGACCATGATTTGATTTGATTGATTTTCACAATATCTCTTCGGGGTGCAGCAGCAGTGTAGGTAACATGTGAAGAGTGGGACTTCAACACTAGCTACATGAAGAGGTTCAGACAACAGGGAGGCTCATTCAGACTAGTGTGGGCCAGTATCGGAGCAGGACCACAGGGAGAGAAGTAAACGCTCCAGTGACAAATCAGACGAGAGATAGCAGACACCCTGAGGTGAAACTGGAGCTAATGTATCAGAGATAGGCCACGAACACATCGCTGAAAACCAATCCTGGCTCTATCACTTGTGACTTAGAGTGGCAACTCCCCTGCTGCCATGGCTGGATGAGATCAAGAGCGGGGCGAAGTGGGAAGTAGATGGAGGAAGAGTCAGGCTGGAAGTGCAAAGCAGTGGTGGAAGTAGAGGATAAAAAATGTGGAGAAGGAAGGATAAGATTTAAAAATGAAAGAGAGGGGGAGAGAGGGAATAGGAGGGATTATATTTCAGTTCACTCAACGCACACTGTCAGTAAAACTAGTTTTCAATGCAACCCTTCTGTGTTAGGGACTGTACAAAAAATATTTGTTGGGGAGGGACTTTAAAAAAAAATAGCAAGACCTGCCACAGCATTACTAATATTAATATTTATTTGGATCTTCCGCTTAAATTTAGTCTACATCCACTCTAATTTTTTTTGTTTTTTTACCACTATTGTCCACACTACTCCTGTGTTTCTGAACTCCTAAAACGGAAATATTTTAAAATGCTGCCGACAGTGTTTTAGTTTGAAAACTGCAGGTTGCATTTCAGTCTGGAAGGGCAGAAAAGGAGATTTGATCATGTCACTTTACCAGCTGCTGCTATGCTATGTTTTGCTGCACTCTTGTATTTTTGAACATTGCTATGTTTACACCTGCCATACGTTGTGCAAATCTAGTCTTTATTTTATTCTATTTTAGTTTTATTTATTTAGGTACTGACATTTATATATTTGTATCTATATATTTATATATTTGAATCCTAGTAACGTAAACTGAGACCTGAAAACTATATTTCATTCTTCTATGCTGTGGTTTCAATGACAATAAAACTGTCTGAGTCTGACACCAACGTTCTCTTCCTGATTAGGGCTTACAAATCACAAAATGTCCTCCTGTGCTTCGTCACACATCACACATGCACAACATCGGCCTTGACTATCAGTGGTTGACTCAACATGGATAACAAATGATAGCCGTTTCTGACCTTGTTGTCTATGCTAGCAGCTGTTGTGCAGTGAAATCCTGCATTTTAGGCAAGCTAGGTAGAGATCATTTTCATTTTTAAACAAAATCTAGTCGTGTGGATGTAGCCTCAGACAAGGCCAATATAAGTACGACTCAAATTCCCTCACCTGTTTGCCCCCAAAGTCAAAATACCCAAACATAAGCAAGAAAACGGAAAAAAAGTAAATTCTCCCCTATTCTGACCTCCCCATCTCTCTCTCAAAATTATTTTTGCACAGTCCCATAACTGTTTTCTTTTCTGTGAGAAAAGATACAAACTATGCAGAAAATCCATTCCCTGAATTGAATGAACTGAAAATTAATTCCTCCTAAGCTCTGCTAAGACAGCAAGAACTGCATCACCAGAGGAACAAGCACGCAGGAAATATGACATCCATCACAATAAACTGTGCAGGCTGTCAATTAGGATTCAACCTGTTCTCTCTCTGTTACACCGTCTCCTCTCCCCTGTTTTTAGGAACGCCGACGAGCTGATGAGTATGTGTTACATTGCACCATGAGCTGCTTTGTTGCGGGCGGATTGATTTTGAGCTTCATGCTGGGGGCAAAGAGTAACAAAAACGAAACAAATACCTACACGTACACAGTAAAACAACCTGAAGAACACACTTTATATCTACACACACACACAGACATGAGAATCGATGCAAAAGGTGGAGTTTGATTGCACATACACCCTCACACATACACAGGCAAAATTAAAGTATAAAACAGACATAATCAGGTCAGAAACTCACATACACATACAGTAGATGAAGGCACTATTGCAAGCAAAGTCCAAGTACTATTTGTGACAGAAAACATCAACACCCTCTTCCCAGTCCAGGCCTGAATCCCTTGGGCTAGATGTTAGGGGTCAGGGGAAATGGTAAAGACAGACAGAAAGCAGTTTTATGATTTTTAAGCAAGTTTTTGTGGGGATTTTTGGGAACATATGTAGCCGTTTTCCTGTCTGCAGAAAAGGAAATGAGCAAAAGTCACACCTGTACAGGGGAAATCTCTTGGTCATGGCATGCTGTCATCTAACTTTCCTGTCTGTCTGTGTTGAAACAGGAAGAGAGGTGCTGATTCATCTGTCCCTTGCTTATCACCTTGTCCTCTCCTATGTCCCGTAAACTCTAAGATATACCGTTAACGGACTGCTCAATAAACAATGTTTCACAGTGCAGTGAACCACATTATATTTTATCTTCTGCTACGTCCGCACTTTTCTATCTGCCGGTGGTTTGTGTGGGATGCGGACTCCAGTAAGTGAATAACAAGTGACAAGACACTTGACCTTGACGTCCTCATTTGCTGTGTGAGCTGGAGAGCCAAGCGTGGCAAAGTAAGGTGAATGAAAAGCCGCTCCACTGCCAAGAAACTATCTAGCCCAAGGGTTAGACACACTAACAAATACACACACACATGCAGGCATGCACACGCTCACGCACGCACACTCACAGTCATCCATGCACTCACACTACTGTTCCCCTCCCTTTCCCCAGGCAGCAGACAAGGCAGTACATTCAGGGTAACACAGAGTCAGTCCCTTCAGAAATCCATGGGATCCTCCTCAGCGAGGCCGTGATTGGCAATGGTCCTGCCTCCGCTTTTGGGCGGCGCCCCGTCACTTTCGGATTTCGCCTCAGGGGGCGGGGTGAGCCCTGAGCCCCCCTCGGGTGCACCCCAGGAGTCAGTGGTAGGCGGGTAGAAATCATCGTCGAAGCCACAGAAGCCTTCGTCCACACCTTGATCGTAGCGCTGGTAGGTGGAGGCGTGCACCTCGTTTTCTCTGGCGGTGATCTCCAGCGTGCTGTTCCACATGCCATAGCCAAAGTAGATGAGCACACCTGAACGGACACACACAGACATCAGCGTATACACACATACACAAATACAAAACCAGAGCTTACAGCCACGTTTTAAGCAGATAGTTTGGATGTGGTGTTGTATGAAATACTTCCATATTTGGCATTAAGCAGCAGTTAGGAGAAGCCTTCAAGAGTAGTGGACTGGAAGCTAAACAATGTACTTCTGTGGACGGGGGCAGCACAAAACGTATGTTGAAAAAAAAAAAATCAGTTCGCATCCAAGTTATATTTAGAGTCTTTTTTACCGCTTTAGCCTGCTGTCAGGCGGCCCTTTCTGAACGGCAACTGAAGCCCATATATCTATCTTTGCTCACTTAAAAGTCACCAGACCACATTGATAAAAAACAGTAATTTTGTCTCGCAGAACATACAAGTTACCCTTCTACCGCTGCCTTGATTGGTTCGTTTTTTTGGGTTATTGTGTGACTTTGCAGAATCTGAACTAACCCTTTTAATCAATAAAGTAACACAATAACACTAACTAACTAACTGTTTGAGGCAGCAGCAGACCAGCAACTCATTTATTCTGCAAGTTAAAATTACAGTTTTTGTCAATGAAGTCTGGTGACTTTAAAAAGAGATAACAACTTCAGTTCCCCTCTATGTAAACTTAAATAGGACTCTCTGACAACAAGGTAAAGTGATGGAAAATATTTGAAATATGCTGTATACTGTAACATATATTTTCTGTTTAGGTGGTTAATATACATTTTGCTGCTGCCCCTGTCCACAGCACTACATTGTTTAGCCTATGTGCCTGTACTCCAGCCTACCATTCAAGGTAATACAATAACTATGGATTAGCACCTCATACAAACGCTAAAAATATTTTATCTGCTAATTCAGTCTTGAAAATGTATATTTGAATCTCATTTTATGCAAACACTCAAAAAAGCACAAAGAAAAAGTAAGCTCTCTATCTGCTTCTAAGCAATCACCCACTCTGAGTGAGTCAGAATAAAGAATAATACTGCAATCCTACTCACACAGCAAAAAAAAAAAAAAAAAAAGCTCAGATGCCCAACAGTGTTTGTGTACAAACAAAAACAGCCAATCTGCATTCATCATGTTTTTACATAAGCAGTGAAAACTTCAAAGAAATGTCAGCATGATAAGTTGAACTATTGACTATTTATTTGCATTTACACACACACACACACACACACACACACACACACACACACACACACACACACAAATACAGATGTATCAACAGATAAAACGGAGGCAGGATATAACAGTAAAATGAGACTTTCTTCTTCTTCCATAAAAAAATAAACACAGTGAGTAAGTGAGACGCGCAAGATTTGACCGGTTCACTGAGCCAATGAGAAATGAGTCATTTCTATAGTAAAGTGATCACTCCATTGTTTAAGATCAAAACATGATGAGTTCCCATCTGCCCAGAATGACAGTATCGACACAAATCCTGCCAATAAAAGACACCAAACTGAAGTCAAGACAAAGGATCATTCAGTGAAGTGGCGGCTTACCAACGATGCACCAGATTGAAAAGCGTATCCAGGTGATGGCAGACAGTTTAAGCATGAGGTAGATGTTGACCAGCATGGCTGAAGCAGGGACCCAGGGCACACAGGGCGCCATGTAGGGCAGCCGCTTAGGGTTCTCTGGCTGCTGGAGGATGATGATGACGAGCAGGGCGAGGAAGATGATGAAGAAGATTAACAGCAGCAAAGCCCACCAGCGACCCTCCGTGATGCTGCTCGCTCCTGAGGAGAGAAGAAAGATTAGCGCTGAATTCATGGTTACCCTAAAAAGTCCATCAGACAGCTGCAGCTCATTCAGAGTCCTCACTAAGACCCAAAAAGTAGATCATATTACTGCAGTTCTTAAGTCCTTACACTGGCTTCCTGTCTGTCAAAGAATTCAGATTTCAAAATACTATTGTTGGTCTACAAAGCACTGAATGGTTTAGGGGCAATACATTTCTGATCTTCTGCTTAATTACTAGAGGTGGGGAAAAAAATTGATTGCAGTATTGCAATATTTTGTGTGACAATATTATAATGATTCATGGCCACCAGGTATAGGTATTTAGCAATTTTTTTTCTCTGCAAAGTTAGGCTTTTTTTTATGTTTCATGGTGATTTTCAAAGTAGTCATGTGACCTCTGACATCATGCTATCTCAATGAAAATAGGATCTCTAGGTTCCCACAAGTTGACTCTCATTGTGGAGGAATAAAAAGACTGAAGTGAGATTATTACATTGATAATTTTCTCTTATTTGACAAAAAAAATAGTGATTTAATTTAATTTTTTTGGACACAAAATACATTTAAACAGTTAAATTGCAGTACATTGTATCGCAATACTGTATTGTATTTGCTCATTTTCAGTCTTAAAATGTTATAATATTTGAATGTAATTTCAAAGTCTCTTTCTAAACTTTTAATGTGTTGTGTAAAGCACTCTGAATTGCCTTGTTTTTGAAAGGTGCTATACAAATAAACTTGCCTTGCCTGAACTACAGTCATGGAAAAAAATATTAGGCAACCCTTGTTTTCTTCAATTTATCGATAATTTCAATGCCTGGTACGACTACAGATCCATTTGTTTGGACATGGTTTTCCAGATATCAGCTCTTAAATTAAACTCTTATGAGCTATTAAATATAATATATAATAATAAATATATATAAATATAAAATAATAAATATAATATATAATAAATTAAGACATGAAATGTTTAATTCTGTGTGTAATGGATCTATATAATGTGTTATTTCCACTTTTTGAATTGAATTACTGACATAAATAAACTTTTCTATGATATTCTAATGTATTGACATACACCTGTAAGATGAGGGTTAAAAGAAGTTGAAAAGGTGTTTTTATTTATTATTTACATGGTGCAGTTCCACAGAATGACCATTTTCCATGGTTAACTTGATAATGATTTTGGTTATTATCAAGAAAACCATGGAAAATGTCTAGATATCAGCTCATAAATTAAACTTTTATGAGCTATTTTTCTTGTTATCAATATATATTTGTGCAAACAAATGTACCTTTAGTTGTACCAGGCATTAAAATGAACAAGAAATTGAAGAAAAAGGTTGGTCTAATATTTTTTTCCACGACTGTGTAAATCCCTGTCTCAATTTGTTCATGTGTTCTCACCAAAAATGATGAAAGAGCAGAAAGCGAAGATGGAAATGAAGAGCAGCAGCACACACACAGTCACAGTTTTCCCCGTGGCTGGAGTCGGCCTGTCCATCTTCCCCGGGAGGCCCAGTCGGATCCTCAAGGTGTAGTAGCGCGGCCCAATCAGCTTCTTCAGCCGCCGGGACAACCCGCCCTCTGTCTCCTCTGCTTCAATGCCAGTGGTCATATCCACGGTGCCGTAGTTTGGGTGGCTGGCCGTGTAGGCGGTTTTATCCGGTTTGCCAATCAGCATCTCGTTGTCGCCCAGTGACGGCAGGTTTTTGGCTCCGCAGGTGTTAGTGGCCGGACCTCCGTACTCATCTGCTTCACTGGTTGGCGAGCAGGCGTCTTTCTCACACTCAGCCAGAACGCCTTCCTTCCTCTTGTTGTTCTGTTCCTCAGAGAGGAAGTTCACGAAGCCGTGGATGTCGCCTTCAGGTTGGTAACGCAGCAGGAGCACACACAGGCTGACCTGCAGAACAGGAGGGAAAAAACGATTTGTTTCTTTTATAAGCAGGAAGTTGGGAAAAAAAGTGCTTTCCTTCTAGTAATTACTTCATCCAACAAGAATAATTGTTTTTAACTCATGCATGTAAGTTCATGGTTTATTTTATGTGGTTTGATTAGTTTAACTTCCAACCTCGGAACAACACCTGCAGGTTAAACAGCCATGTTTTCTTAAAAAAATAACATAAAAATATCTCCAAGATCACATCAATTATCATAGCCAAAAACTGTAAAAACAGAAATGATTGACATATTTTCAAATCACTGATAGCTCTCTAAAAAAAAGTGTGACAAATGCTTGTGTCAGGAAAAATAACAACATCCTAGCTTTAAATCGTGAAATTTCTTTAAAATCACTACAAGATCAGAAATGTCTCATTAAAATTTCGCCCAAACAAACTTACTAATAAACTAATTAACTGTTTGCACGACTAAGATCTTCTTCAGAGCTCCTCCACCTGCCGCTCTTGGAAAAAAGATTGTTCTCAAGAAACATAAAACTTCCATTTTGGTAGAATTTTATTTTATTGTTCTGAGTATTTTGGTTTTTAATTGTATGACATGAGGCATTTGCTTTTGTTTGTAACATGAACATTGCAAATAAGAAAATAAGAAAATATGAAATAGAGTGTTGTTATTTTAAAGCTTTTCTTAAATCAGATTTATAGAACAGCTACTCTGTCATGAAATACATTGTCACCGTGATATAAAATCATATATGGAGTATGATGATGGAGTATGGAGTATTTTGGCCATATTGCCTACCCGTACCGGCTACCAGGGAACACTGGCTGGTTATGCACTACATGTTTCCAGCTATTGCAGAATTCTACATGATTTATGTGTTAGTTTTCCCACAAAAATCCCTGTTGCAGTGCACAATAACTCCTTAAAGGATAAAATTTCTGCAAATGGGTCTCGGAATAAATCTCTGGAATAAAACAAGATATATATGGTAATCCGCTACATCCTTCAAGTACCCATATGGTCTATATAAAGTCCACCATCATTATCCACTCACCAGGGTGTAGGCCAGCAGGGTTCCTATAGACATCATCTCTATGAGGTCTCTGAGGCTGACCAGGAGGGACAGCAGGGCAGCCAGGAAGCCTGACACCACACAGGCAACAGCAGGGGTCTCTGTGTAGGAAGACACACTGGCCAGGAACCTAGACACACAGAAGTTAATTGACTCAGTTGCACACGTCATGAGACTTAACATGAAAATTAATGAATGCTAAATAAGTATGTGGACTGACTTAAACAGCAGGCCGTCACCCGCCATGGCGTAGATGACCCTGGGCATGGGGAACAGAGAGCCCAGGAGGGAGACTGTGAGTCCGGCTATGGAGCCCACGGCCACGATATACTTTGCGAACATACAGCCGTGCACGGCAAACATCTCCATGAGCGGGGCGTCTGCGTCAATCTCATTGTACGGCACCATCAGAGTCAGGATCACAGAAACCTGGATGGAAGAGGGGGGAAGAAAAACAGAGGCTTTGTTAACCCAACTGAATTGTTTTATTTCCTTTGGTGGAAGTGTTCTCTGGGCTTGCCTCAGCACAAATGTAGATAAAACCATTTTTAAATGGCTGAAAAGTGAGTTTTTTTCATTGTGCTAGTTTTTGGGCACTACTGTTTTTGCAGTAGACTCCATTATATTTGAGGAAAGACTGTAGTCCCATGTGCACAAATACAGTTTTTTTTTACTCTGCATATCTGTGTCAGAAAAAATGTTAACAAAAACATGGAAAACATACTTTTGAAAACAATGTGAAAATGTTTCCGTCATTTAAAAAAAAAAATCCCCACTGATTACTAATAGAAAATATTTTTTCCTTATCATACTAAATATATACTGAACAAAAATATAAACGCTCATGTCAAATATTGATGCCACAGAGAGTTAACAACTCTAATTGAACAAATGCTAACTTTTACTTGTACAATAGGATTATTTCTCTTGATTTGTGTAACATTTTTAAGCCATCTCTCTGTCAGTGAGCAATTGCTCAGTGATGCAGTGATTTCACTTAGTACATGGGTGTGGCTTTCCCAGGCAGTGATCAGACAGAATTAGATAGTTTGAGAGTTCGTATTTGCCGGAAATGTCGCTCATAGAGCATCTTTGGGATGTTCTGGATCGATGTGTCCACAACCGTGTTCCAGTTCTGGTTAATGTGTGCCAGCTCTGTGTGGCCCTGCGGGAAGAATGGAATAAAATTCCACAGACCACCATAGAAACATGATCACCTCCATGCGAAGGAGAGAAATGCAAATGGTGCACACACAAGATATTGAACATTCAATTTCTTCAAACGTGTTCCAAGGATTGTCACTTCTTTGCTGATGCCTATATCAAGATGTAATGGACGTTGATCTGAAGATTAGTCACTAACAAAAAGTAATCTTGATTTGCTTCATATGCATAACCCTAATGTTAATAAAAATTCTAAAATTTGACATGGGGTGTTTATATTTTTGTTCAGTGTATAATTTTGGAAAAATAATGAGTTCTTTGTTGCAATATGATAAAACAAACAAGGTTTCCTTATGTTCATCATGATATATTGCTATGTCAAAAAGTGTCCTTTCATTTTCAAAGTGAAATAATTAAATATTTATCTTTATCTATGCAGGCCATTGTTCACTAGTTTCAAAGTAATTTAAAAAAAGATGATGAAGATCATGAGATATGATATAAAGCTCCAGAAAAGCTACTAAATGGAAATTAATCTCACATTTAAGCTGTTTTAATCACCTCATCAGAATCATTTGACTTATGTTATAATCATGCAAATATTGAGGTTTTAAAGACTAAATGTTTATACGTAGTGTTGAGCTACATTCCACACCGCCAGTGCATCACATGCAAAATGTTCATTAGTCATGCTTCTCTCTCATTGTCTGTGCATGTGTATAGGCTTGTGTGTGTGTGTGTGTGTGTGTGTGTGTGTGTGTGTGTGTGTGTGTGTGTGTGCGTGTGCGTGTGTGTGTGTGTGTGTGTGTGTGTTTGCGTGTGTGTGCGTGTGTGTATTTGTGTGTGTGTGTGCGTGTGATCTTGATCGCTGCGTCTGACGTGTGAAATCATGCGGGGCCATCTGTCAGATACTGTGCTGCAAAAGAGGGATTTGCATGAACAGATTGCAGAAAGAGACAGGAATAATAAAAGACTAACCCTCACAGAGAGGAAGATATAAAGATCAGTTTTCTCCTAGTAGCCCCGCTGCCCTTTAACCCTGCGTCCAATCTGGGCACAGGATGGTCGACTGCGTGTGTGAACCAAGTCAAAAGGGACTATACTAATCTAGAGGGAATCCTGCAACAAATCCCAGTTTAACATATTTGTTTTGGAGAGTAAAGCTGATCCCAAATGGCATCCTACAGTGCAAATTTAGCTCCCTGTCAGCCAATTTTCAGCTTGTACATTCATGTGACTCCCCACCGTGACTGAGGGTTTCCCAAAAGCATCTCCTTCACTGCCCTTTTTAGTGTGCTGACGCCCACTTAAGAGCATAGATGTGAGGCAATTCAGCGTGGAGAAACAGTCAGGGGGAGCACTGAAGGATGAACCCTACTCAGTTTGATGATTCTGGATGAAGCTACAGTGCATCGTAAACCACCAGAGAATAGATGTGACACATGTGTTTAATGATTAAGTGATTCTGAATCTTAAAAGTGCAGCAGCTCGAGAATCCTAATGGGACCAAAAAAAGTTATTCCAAGATGGCGACGGAGTGAGACACATCAAAGAAAGATGGAGATTAAGACAAGTGGAGAAAATAGATTCTGCAGTTATTTGGAGGAATAGATGCGACTTGTAGACACAGAAGCAGAGAGACGACTTCTTCAAAAGAGAAGTTTTGAAGTTGATGCAATCTTTGGCCCCAGGCGTCGTTGAAAAAGAATCCTCTCTCCTGATAGGCCGATGTTACATGGTACCCATAGCAACATCCATCCAGCACAAACGTGTCAAAGTAAGAATCTGGTCGGCTGTGCGAGCTGAATACGTAAAGATCAGAGATGAGACAAGCACCCACACAGTTGGAGTGCAGAAGAAGCATCAGGATGTTGAATATTTTCCTCCTACTGTCAGACACTGCTCAAAATTTGGGGTAACACGTTCAGTCTGTGTTCATTAGTATGTGGATAAGAAGTGGAAAGTAACGTTGAAGTTAATGCATTGAGAATGATAAATACACAAGCAGTTTAATTAAGATTTTGGTTAAAAATGACTGCAAAAAATGACCAAAACATTAACTGAAATTCTGTTCTGTTCTCAGTTCAGTTTGTTTCAAAGTGTTTACCAAAAAAAAAACAATGTGGGTGCATGGATATTAAACTGTGATTGTAGACTGCAGTCTTCCCACAATCAGTGTGGGAAGACTGTATTCATCTGTGAAATAACAATTGTATTTCGGAATCAGTGAGCCAAGTTATTATCTCACCTCAATATTACACAGTGCATGCCAGAAACATTCAATTCAGCAACAGGGATTGTGTTCAGTTGCTATCATGGGAGGGTTATGAGACAACAGGTCCCTGGACACCAACGTGCAACACCTCTCCAACACAGGAGAAAGGCACACAGACTCTATAGCCTCTTTTTGTTGTTTTGTTTCTCTTTGTAATCATTTTGTGTCTCTCTGTAGTCATTTTAAGTCTCTTTGAAGTTGTTCTATTTCTCTTTGTGGTCATCTTGTGTCTAATTGTACTAATTTTGAGTCATAGTAGTCGTTTGGTTTCTCTTAGTAATCATTTTGTGTCTCTCTGTAGTCATCAAGTTTTTTTGTAGTTGTTTTGTGTCTCTTTGTGGAAATTTTGAGTATCTTTGTGGTAATCTTGTGTCACAATGTAGTCATTTTGTAGTGATTTGTGTCTCTTTGAAGTTGTTGTGTGTCTCTTTGTAATTATTTTGTGTCTCTCTGTAGTCATTTTAAGTCTCTTTGAAGTTGTTTTGTTTTTCTTTGTAATCAGTTTGTCTCTCTGTTGTCATGTTAAGTCTATTTTTTAGTTGTTTTATGTCTCTTTATGGTAATTAAAAGTCTCTGCAGTAACTTTGTGTCTCTTTGTAGTCATTTTAAGTCTCTGTAGTTGTTTTGTTTCTCTTTGTTATTATATTGTGTCTCTCTGTAGTCATTTTAAGTCTCTTTGAAGTTATTTTGTTTCTCTTTGTGGTCGTCTTGTGTCTAATTGTAATACTTTTGAGACACAGTAGTTGTGTCGTAGTACTTAGTAAGTAGTTGTACTATGTCTCTTTGTAGTCGTTTTGTTTCTCTTTGCAATCATTGAGTGTCTCTCTGTTGTCATGTTAAGTCTTTTTTTAGTTGTTTTGTGTTACTCTGAGGTAATTTTTGTGTCTCTTTGTGGTCATTTTATGTCTCTTTGTAGTTGTTTTGTTTCTCTTTGTGGTCATTTTGTGTCTAATGGTAGTTATTTTGAGTCTCTTTGTAGTTGTTTTATGTTTCATTGTAGTTGCTTTGTTCCTCTTTGTGGTCATATTGTGTCTAATTATAGTCATTTTAAGTCTCTTTGTAGTTGTTTTGTTTTCCTTTGTGGTCAGCTTGTGTCTCTTTGAAGTTGATGTGTGTCTCTTTGTAGTAATTGTGTATCTCTGTGTTGTTGTTTTGTTTCTGGTCACCTGTGTCTAATTGCAGTCATTTTGTTTCTCTGTAGTTGTTTTGTGCCTCTTTGAAATTGGTTTGTGTCTCTTTTTGGTCATTTTGTGTCTCCTTGTGGTTGTTTGACTCCTTTTCATAGTTGTTGTGGTTGGTTACTTAGAGTGACAAAGTATGTGAAGGCCAGGACGGCCCCTTGCACTTGACTTACACGATTAGTACTAACATAGGGGAACAAATGAGGCATTTTATATGTCTCTGTCTGAGGTATTTAAGGCAACTCACAGAGACGTAGGCAGTGAGGCAGGTGATGAGTGAGGCAGTGATGGCATAGGGGATGGAGGTGTTGGGACTCTTGGCCTCCTCTCCTGTTGTAGCGATGATGTCAAATCCAATAAAGGCATAGAAACAGGTGGCTGCACCCTGCATCACCTGGAGCAGAACAGAAGCAAGATAAATTATAGATTGCATAAAGAACACAAGCAGACGGAGACTAAATAAACATTATTATTACTCATTATGCGAGTGTATCTCCGTGTGTGTGCGTACCCCTGACCAGCCGAAGGGCAGGAACCTCCCCTCGTCCCAGTTCTCTCCGTTGACGAAGAACAGCCCGGCGATCATCATGAACACCCACACTATGAGATTGATGACGTTCAGCACGTTGTTGAATCCCACAGAGTTCTTCACTCCCAAAGCAACTATCACTGTCACCAGCAGCGCTATCAGCAGCGCCAGCAGGTCCGGGTACGACTGCTCCCCTTTACCTGCAGGAGAGGATTAGGATTACACACATGCACACAGATATAGTTGTATACACTGAACCTGTGAAATTCAAGCACCTTGGTGGCGGTGGGTGATGCAAATTGCCTTGCAAAAACACAGCTGGCTAAATCAACTAATCTATTAGTTTGATTGGTTTATTTGTTCATAAAAATGTGAAAAATGCTCTCCCATATTTCCCACATCTTTAAATGTATTGTATTGTCTGATCAAAAGTCCCAAACCCACAGAACGTGAGCAGTGCAGCAGCAGCAAAAAAAAAAAAAAGATTACTTGACAGAGGAAATTTCGACACAGTCGTATCACTGATTAACCTCATTTGTTGTTTCCAAGGCTGTAACCACATTTTATGTTCAGTTAGATGTTGTTCTTTTTATTGAGCAAATTGCAGCGAGTGGAAAAGAAGGCAGTGAAATTAAAACTCTGGAAAAGTTAGACCTTGTATTTATATGGTTTCCAAAATCATCTAGGTCGCCCATTAATCAACTAATTGTTTCAGCACTGCTGGATACGATTTAAAGAGCCACTTTAAAGGCACAATGAGTAGGATCTGTTGATTGCAATTTATAAACACAACACTTTAAGTTGACCCTTTTGTTTTGGAATGAACTGTGCATTTCACTAAGTTATGGTTGTGTTATTTTAGCATGTGTCTGCCTTTTCCATCTTTTCCTCTTGGATGCTTGCTAACCATCTTTCTACCTTTTGATGGAATCCAGCTCTCACACTCGGGGCTACACAGCCAGTATCCAAAGGGTGACGCCCAGAAAGATCAACAGCAAAATGAAAAGAAAATAATAAACTGCAGGCAGAGGGAAGGGCTTCTGCACATACAGACACACACACACTTCTATTGGATCATTAGTGCTGATTAAAAGGAATTATTTCTTGATGAATCTATACATGTTTTTTTTTAAATAAGAAACTGAACTAGAAGAATTTGAACTTTCTGACAGTCCTCAAACAGCTCATAGGTTTTGATCGTTTTAATCTAAAAAAAAGTGACCAAAACAAAGCTTAAAATTGTGATATTTCTGTCAAAATCACTTCACTCTACCTGTCTCATTTAAATTGCCAAAAATATGCCATTTGCACAAACCAGATCCTGTTAAAAACATTAAATTCAGTGCTCCTCAACAACACTGTGAAGCCTGTATGATGCTAGTACAGTCACTCAGCGCAGTGTATGCACAAAAGTTATAAGTGACCATAGGGAGACATGGATGATTACAAGGTTTGGTATTTGAAAGCTAGCGGTTACATCATCTTTCTTTAAATCTGGTTAATCTAAAAAAATACATAAAATAGGGACTGTCCTAGAAATTGTTACATTTGTTTTATAAATGTCAAAATTGGAAACACACACATACTGCTAACAAACTAATGAGACATATTTGGAGCTAAATTCCACACGTTCCCCGTGGTGTGGAGAAACACGTTTATCTCCAGCAGGCAGGAAAAGGGAAAACATTAACTTTCCATTATGGTGTTGAACAGCTGGCCATGCTGCTTATCATGTGACCACTACCACCGCTTTGTCAGTGTCCGACAGGAAGAGACGGTCAGGGTGGTGTCGCCTTGATAGACGCAGCTGGCACACACATCAGATATAGTATTACAGCAGATTAGCAGGCATTCCCCTCATGCTACGCTTTATGACCTGGAACACTGTGTTGCAGGAATCATTTAGAAATCCAAGATGCTACGATCGCTGTTACTTTCCATCATGACATGATTGCCAAGATAAGCGGTGAAACTTCATTCAGATGTTCCATGGAAAAAAATCTGATATGGTTTGATTTCCCAGATGGTGTTATTGTTTTGTGTTTTTCAGGATTTCAAATATGTACTATCATTCAAACACAGTGGCCACAAACGTTCTCCAGGGATACAGATGACATTGTGCTTCTGTTGAGAAGGCAGTTTGTGACACTGATGACAAACATAAACAACTACAGCTAAAATGGAGTTTATTAAATCTGCTTCTTTGGGTCAAAAGATTGACAAAGCTGACATTTAAACCAAGATAACTCAGGTTCAACACTCTGCAGAAGCAAATATTTGGACCATAAGAAGTGTCTCTGACCTGTGGTGGGGAGTAAAAGAGATTGTTTCTTTCTAGAGGTCACTTGACTAAATGTATTTTTCATTTATTTATAGTTTTTAAAGCAATCTTTACTCGACAGTTGACTAAAGCTAATAGCGTATAAGGGGAGGCAATTATAGTGTAATCAACAGAATAAAAAAATGCTATAAATATTTGTCCTTGTATTTATTGTGTATTAGCTACCACTCTTTCCAAGGAATGTATGTATTGTTCCCAAGCATCAGAAAAATAGTAAATTACTTAATTTTCGATGCTGACCTTCTATGATAAAACAGCACAAGTTACTTAAACCATCCCTCCTGTATCACTGCAGCATTGCATACAGATCTCAGACTAAGACTTAGTCATTATTAATACAAATCCTGACACTAAAACTCATCGGAAACTTAAGTTAAATCATATTTTTCCTCTAAAGAGTATTTCACACTACACAGCTTAAGCTCTAATTTTACACAAGTGAGGCTCCCAGACAAAAGGCCCAAAATCGCCATTAGCTCGGAAAATCAGTGCTCTCACACAATGGCCCTCATTTATCAAACAAACGTAGAAACGAGCACAGATCAGCGTATATATCATCTTAAGAAAGAGGTTCACGTGTGATTAATGAAATGAATGCTCGCATGTCTCCAATCACAGTGTAAGAATGGTCGGCTCTTTAGCATTTAAATATCACGCCCTAATATATACTCGATTCAGATGCCGAGAGTTTACGACATCGAAGGACACAATACAGCAATTTCTTTTTTTCCTTTTATTTTTTTTAAAGTCACCTTTATCAGCAAAGTGCACTATGACAAATAACAACAGGAGCGAAATAGACATTTTACAGAAATACGCAGCGACTGGGGTTTATGAAATAAAAGAAGTAGCCTCAGCTTGTAGCCTGTTCAAAGAATTTCATGGTCAAGGTGTATTTATTTTCCATGAGGTTTTAATGATACGTGATGTAGCCTAAACATGCTTTGGTTTGCCACCATTAAAAAACAAAACACAGCAGAGTTTTATCAGCTCCAGGCATCGATACAATAGTCTAATAACAATTCTCAGATGTGTGGACTGACTCAAATTTGCGTACACGAGCTGAGACCAGACATGAGATCTGATCGTACCCTCCGCCCACATATTTATAAATGCCGAGCCTTGTGTAGAAATGATCGTACGCCCACTTTACGCTCACTTTCTGTCATACGCTCGTTTGAAAAATGAGGGCCAGTATGTGAACTGTTCAAAGATGGAGGCCGAGAGGATTGCTGATGCATCACCGACTAATCACTGCTATGTGGTGTCTAGACCTGTCAAGGAGTCTTGTGGGCCAATGTGAGTGTACAGCAAGGGCTGAGGAGAAAACTGGGGCAGGGGTTGCCTGAAACAACAGGAACTGTATTGTCTGCATTGCATTTGCAACACTGACCAAAGTTGTTTTTGCACTAAGAGGAAACAGGCTCTAAATACTAAAGTTGTGTGGAAATAGTCTATTTGGTGCCAACGACAACATCAACAAGCATGACTATCGTTTTCATAACAAAATGTCGTGTGGAGACCAGATTCCTGCTGGTCATAGAAGAAAAAATGGTGGAGTGTGTAATCCCATGTCGCCAGGCAGTTATGTAGTGTGAAAACCACAACTTTAAGACTCAAGACAGCAAATTGTATCGTGTGATCAGTGCAGAGATCTGACCCCTTTGGTACTCATGTAGTGTGGATTAAACATTGCTAAGCACACATCCTTCCCCACTCACCCAAACCATTGAGCGTTCCGATGTGTGTAATCATGAAGTTGCTGATGCTGTGATTGGCCAGTGAGTCCGCCATGCTGCTGAGAGCCGACGCCCCCGCCGCCGTGCCGATCAGATACTCCAGAATTAAGTTCCAGCCGATGAAAAAAGCCACGCACTCGCCCACGGTCACGTAGCTGTACGTGTAGGCTGAACCTGTGGTCTTGGGCACCCGCACGCCGAACTCTGCATAGCACACTCCTGTGGGAACAGACACACATTCATACACATATCAGTGACACTCAGATGCATTATCATCTGAGAAAGGCAGAGCTGAAGGTATATAGACTGGAGCACTAATGTAGTGCTAAAATATCCCCTGAGTGCCTTTTATATTATAGCTTCGCCCGTATAATGTGTTCGCCCTTGTTCTAACTGGATAGGTATTAACAGGCTCTTCATATGAATCATGTCAGCGTAATGGGAATAAGAATGACAGTAACCTTTAACTATGTTACACTCAGCCCTGTGTGTGTGTGTGTGTGTGTGTGTGTGTGTGTGTGTGTGTGTGTGTGTGTGTGAAAGAGTGAGAGACAGTAAAAGAGTTTAAGTGCAGAAAAAAAGGACAAGGTGAATTCACTCCTGTCCAATGGTGGAAAGTAACTAAGTACATTTACCCAAGTACTGTACTTATGTACAATTTTGAGGTACTTGTACTTCACTTGAGTATTTCCATTTTATGTAACTTTATACTTCTACTCCACAACATTTTTAGGCAAATATTGTACTTTTTACTCCACTACATTTAGCTGACAGCTTTAGTTACTTTACAGGTTGAGATTTAACATGAAATATATGATCAATTTAAAGTGATTAGACTTTTTTAAATTAAATCTTATAACAGTATATTAAGTAATTAAATGAGCCCCATCTTTACAAAATGAAAACACTGCTGACATAAAAGCATCAAAACAAATAATGTAATAATATATTTAGAATGGGAAAAAATGGCACCAGCCACTTTTACATTGACAAACTCTTTTTTTGATAGACTTCACTGTTTATACTGTAAATTCTGTTTATACTGCCATATTTATATTTATACTGATAATTATGTTTATACTGTGCCATATTGCCATAATGATACTGCTAGACTGTTGTTTCTATTTATACTGTTCATTTGAAATATTCGCCATATTTATCCCGTTAATCTGTTCATACCGCCATATTTATACTAATTACATCTTCCAGATTTGCCACTGTCTTCTCTTCGATCGGTCAAGACTCAACAAAAATGTAAAGAGCTTCATAAGTTACCACTTGTTCACTTTCTGCACCAAAAACCAATAATTTGTTTTTTGGTGCAGATTTTTTTTTTGTTTCCACCACATTTTACATAAATCTGTTGACCAATAATATAAACGCTCCGGTTTCCCCACAAGTCTGAAGATTCACATCAGACTAGCACATTAAAAAAACGCCAACAACAACATCTACAAGAACACCACAACATCAATATTAGCAGAAGAGCATTGCTTTTTGGGTTTTCGCCGGGACGCTCCGGTTTCCCCACAAGTCTGAAGATTCACATCAGGCTAACGCATTAAAAAAAACACCAACAACAACATCTAGTGGACTCAGAAAATAAAGCAAATGGTTCATGAGGCTTCATTGATACATCACTATTATAAAGCACATTCTGGAAATGTAAAAAAAATGAATTATTGGTGAAAAGAGATTGACAATTCAACAGTTGGGATGCTTTGTTGAATGTGAGGAAAACAAAATGAACCAAAATCAGAATGTGCATTTACGAAAGTTACAGTTCAATAGTTTAAAATATTGCCTTTGGACAGTTTTACAAAACTATTAACAAATTATCCAATTATTTTTTATCAACATTTTAGACAGCATCCCAACTTTTTAGGAATAGGGGTTGAAATAGGAGTAAGTACATTTTATTGCATATAACATACGATATTATATTTCTAAACTACACAGAATCACTTTTATTAAAATCAAGAGTCTTACTGTGAAAAATTCTTGTTTTCTGGACATTTTGCAGGAACATATTGTGCATGCAGAGCTACACCGTGAAGTGGTAAGCGCTCTTGCCTCACAGCAAGAGGGTTGCTGGATCGACTCCAGCCTGCGGGTCTTCTGTGTGCATGTTCTAACTGTGTCAGTGTGGGTTCTCTTAGGGTTTAATTGATAAAATGATATATATACTGAGAAAATGTACAATAACTTAAGTTATGTTTTTATATTTATATTTTATATATTTTACTTATATTTTATATTTGATGTTTATTTCTGTTGTTGTTGTTGTTTGTTTCTGTTCCGTTGATAAGAGGGAAACGCAATTTCTGTTCTCTGTATGTCCTGTACATATGGCAGCACTGATAATAAAGTTGACTTGACTTGAGAAGATATAAAAAACAGTCTGAGTGGGTCCATTCTGCATAATGAGTACTTTTACTTTTGATACTTTAAGTACATTTTGATACTGGTATTTTTTTACTTTTACTTAAGTAAGTTTTGAATATAGGACTTTTACTTGTAGTGGAGTAATTTCACAGTGTTGTATTAGTACTTTTCCTTAAGTAAGAGATCTGAATACTTCTTCCACCACTGCTCCCATCTCACCTGATAGTATGGAGGCCACAGCAGCAATAATGAAGGACACAATGACCCCCGGACCAGCCATCTCCTTTGCGACCAGCCCCGAGACCACATACATCCCCGTCCCGACGCAGCTGCCGACGCCCAGCGACACCAGGTCCACTGTGGATAGGACCCGGGCCAGTCTGGTCCCATGCGAGCTGGTGCCCGTCATGGCCGAATCCAACATGGACTCCACAGGTTTGGTCCTCAGGACACGGGACGTAAAGGTGTTCCACGTGGAGCGCCATTGTACCCTCCGAGGGTCTAGCTTCCCAACCAGACTGGTCATACTGAGAGCTAAAGGTCAAGGGTCAGAGTCAAAGGGAAGGATTTCACAAGGAAGAGTGTGAAGTTGTCTCTTTGGTACTTCTACTGTTTTCTTGTGAAAACAATGTGCAGCACTGAGGAAGAAGAGTTATCCAAATGATGGTGGATTCAAAAAAGGTCGTGCCGTGGTTTTGTCTTGCTGCGTCCGTATTATGCAACCTCTCGTCTCTTGTTTAGTGGAAAGCCATCTTAGTTGTTCCCCACAGGGTGAGAGAGACAGATATCTGAAAAACAAAGGTGGGATGATTTATTTTTGCAGTATTTCACAGCACATTACCTTATATTACTTTTCTTACATAATGCTTATTTTCATGCACGCCAACATACACAGGAGCCCAACAGTGGAGATGCATTTCACATTCGTCCACATATAAATTGTACCTGAATGAGGAAGCAGCTAATTAGCCGTCCTCTCCCTGTAGCTCTGTTGCTATAGTAGCCAAGCTCATTAGTGACGACAATAGATGCTTAATCTTTTTTTGTTTGTACGGAGGAGAGGGAGCAATATGTGAAATTATATTTATGGCTCATATATTTCTACTGAACCCAAACCAAAGTTTATAAAGTTTCTACAGATACATTAATGTAGAATCAGTGGTACTATAATAGCTTAACTTTATAAAGTTACATGTAATTTACATTTCATGCTCCAATATAATTTTACACATCTCATTTCAAAGAGAAATATTGTGCTTTTTACTGCATCTATTTTACATTAAAATCTTAATAACTCCCAAAATTAACACACTAATGAGCCCTAATTTGTCCAATACAAGAAATAAATTGCAACATATTAGTGTCAAAAATAAAATAAAAATAAAAATGTTGAAAAACAATTGCCTTCTACAACAATTTTGCAACTAATGGGTGTCAGAAAAAGTCAGAAATAATAATACAAAAAAGATAACAAACTAATAATTAACTTCAAGTAAAAAAGCAAATAACTGAATTGGAATTAGGCAATTTCTCTTAGAGGTCAAAATTATATAGTAATTTATCATTACTATAGTATTAGTATTATTTTTTATTAATATGTTATTTATTATTATTATCATAATTATTATTATTATAAGAATGTACTAATAATTATTGTATAATAGTGTAATTAATACATCAGTAATAATAATAAAATGAGGTGCATTTTTATGCATAATAAGTCTTTTTTTTGTTTTGGTAGTTTTTGAACATTTTGCTGAAAATTCTACAGAACTTTTACATGCTGCAAGTAAGACTTTGAATGTAGGACTAATTCCCACATTGCTACTTTTATGTAAATAAAGTATCTGAATAATTTTTCCAAAACTTTGTATTATTATTCTGCAGCTATAATCCAAAAAGCCACTGAACTTTTTAGTTTCTCCATGTCTAGAAAATATGTCCCCATCTCATCTGATCATACTAAATCAACAAACTGACAATGCTTTGGGTCAGAAATATTAAGCTAACACGCAAGATTTTAGTGCAGAATTATTACAACATTTTGTTTTGTTTAAACAATGATAGGACATATTAGAACTGCAGAGGCTTTATTATACTGCAGCTCCTCATCAGTGTCTCTGATGTCATACGTAGCTGTTGAATAGAGAGCTATTATCGACATCAATTGTAGCACCGTCCATCTCTCTCTCGTTCTCTCCATCTCTCTTAACAGCAGTGAACTAACACTCACCATTCATCCACTTTGAACAACAAGCGCAAGTTGCTGAACAAACACACACTCACATACAGCGCACTCACATCGCCTCTCAGCTATAATATGAGCCACTCAAATGATGGCTGCAATTACCCAGCTGTTTAACCAGAGTAGGCTGGGACTGCTATTGTCCCTGCACTTAGTGGGAGTACGAGCATGTGCGGCAGTAGAAAAAGCTCAAAAGGTGATTTCATTTTGCGTGCGATGGAGCAGGAGCTATTAACCCCGTCACAAGGCCGACCCACAGGTATCCTGACTGTAATTCAATTAAATTTCACAATTTACTTGTAGAGGGGAGACGTGACAATAAGCAATGACGATACCAGAACCCTGAAACTAAAAAAAGTGCTGCAGGAATGAGCATTTTTGCTCTTCCAGTTCTCTTCAAGTTGGTGGGATTTTTGAATGGGTTTTTGGTAAGATGCCTGAAATAAGGTCTTGGGATTTTTACATTTTACTCTGCAACATAAAATACGTCAGTAAATATTAAGGATGCACCAATTGCAAAATTCTGGGCCGATACCAATGAAAAAAAAAAAATTAAAATGCCACTTTGCCCATGTCAATGTTTTTTTTGTTGTTTTTCTTTATTTTGTTTTGTTGTTATTTATTTACAACTAAATATTTTATTATAAAAATATAACTGAACTGTCTTTCAGCTCTTCATCACACTATCTTTGAATGAGCAAAAATTCTACAATGCAAATTTACTTTTGAATTTATTTTTCACATGACAAACACCTTTATGGACCAAAAAAACAGCAGGACGGCTCCTCTCTCTTTCCGTTGCAGGACAGAGAGATTCAAAAGACCCTTCACTCCTACAGCCATCAGGCTGTCTCATTCTAACAGAGCTAACAGATTAACTGAACTGTCCCTCAGGGATAAATAAAGTCATTTTGATTTGATTTGCTTTGATTGATTTGAAGTATTTGCAAAATAATAACTGTTACAAAAGCCTCTTTAGCTTGCTATACAATTACCTAAAAAAGCCTATAATTCTTCTTTTCCGAATTAGGCTATAGGAGTCAGTCAACACAACATTTTGCCGGCTCAAAAATGATGTGAACAAACTGATGAGCATTGGCTACTGCAAACGGCGAATGTAATCTTATTTGCCGATAGGCTGATGGCAGTTAACAGGGTGGATATCGGCCGATACCGATGTGCGACGGATAGATCGGTGCATCCCTAGTAAATACCCAACTCGTACATTTTAAAGCTTTCTTTTTGTCTTAAAAAGGATTATTGCTAACAAGTGGCTAAATGAGACAACAGAGGTTGTCATGCAACCATTGTGTAGTTTGTGCATGGACTAGTGTTTGCATTTATGTTGTTCTTTGCTGAACAAAACATGTAACTATCATAAACTTTTGTTTGCCACAGAGTTTATTTTTCTCCAATAATCAAAAATCCAATGTAAAAATTCCATTGGCTCTGTGTACGGGCAACCAGGGTGACATTAACTTTCTGATTGGCCAAAAAAAAAAAATGTCCCTGTCCCTGCAGCCATCATTAGTGTTATTAATTCCACCTGCATGTTTCCTGCTTGGACCTCAAGTAAAAGGGTAATTTCAAAATAATTTAAAAAAAATGAAAAATCAAATGAAAATGAAAAAGCAATGTGCCCCCATTCGATTTTTTGCCCTTTTTTCAGTCAGACACTGACCATCAAGAAAGCCAGCTCGCTCAACTGCCAGTAATATTTTGTGTGTGTGTGTGTGTGTGTGTGTAATGAGACAGACAGACCTTAAATTGGAAAAATTAATACCTCTGCATGTATCCAATCACATTCAGCAGATTTTTTTAAAAAGGTGGCAGCTTTGAACTAAATAAGCTCTTATTGAGACTTTAGTGTTGATGTGTATTGAGTACTACACACAAACAACAACATGCACACTCAGCCTTTCATCATTCCCTATCACAAATCAAATCAAGCAAGCAGCTTGTTTTTTCAGAGCATCTGTGACATTTTAATATTCTCTGGCTGGTTTCATTGACAGTGACCACCACCTGCCTGCCTGTGTTGAGCCTGTGCGAGCTATTTGAACAGTTGTAGATCAACAAAACAGAGCTGCACAAAGCACTGTGGCAGCAGGTGTTCAATTTGCGCTGTGCTGGAAAACTGGCTCCACTTTACTGTCAGTCCTCCCTGGAATAAAGGTTAGTCTAAGAGCATTTAACCTTTACAGACACCAAGACTTACGGGCCTTTAAAAACAAGTTAAAAAGGTGTTTTTAGTTTACCTTCACAATAAAACAATCACAAAGGATTAAACCTAAATAATAAATAAATAAAGACAAAACAATTGAAATGTGTTTTACCGTAAATATGAATTAAATTATGTATTATATATATATATATATATATATATATATATATATATATATATATATATATATATATATATATATATATATATATATATATTCATAGAGTAAATATTATTCATAGATTAAATATGATTACTAAACTGTCTTGTGTGCACAGACTTTCGTGATATAAATTGACTTATATGATGTTCGGAGTTCAGTCAGGAGCTGACCCAATGCAGCGTACAAAGGACATTTGGAATTTTAAAAAGTTTCTCCAGGTGGTCCTGTACGACGGCATATTAGGGCCAAGTATGAAAACAAATATATATATATTTATGGACGCGGCGGAGGGGGGTAATACAAGCTACCTGTAGATCTGAGGTCTATTGTTTACTGCAGCGTACTCTTAACTTTAACACTTACCTGCTGTACTCTACTGCCCTTACTTTTTAACTACACAATGTTTGAGTTGTGCTTTTTATTATTTCATCTATTTTCTTAGCCTGCTGTATCTTATTTTATCTTATTTCTATTTTTATTTCTATTCCCCTGTTTTAATTGATTGTTTTTACTGTTTTCAATTGTGTCTTGCTGTTTTTAATGTTTATGTAAAGCACTTTGAATTACCTTGTGTTGAATTGTGCTATACAAATAAACTTGCCTTGCCTAATATTTCGAGAGAGCAAATGAGAGCCCTAATACCCTGCCATAGTCCTGAGATATTCGTTCACGAGAATGGGATGCAAATGCGTACGTGCATAGAAGGCTGTCACCATGTGGAGGCAGAAAAAAAAAGCGTATGAATCACAGGATTTCTTGTCACTGTTTATAATTGAATTCAGATTATCATCCAGATGAAGGTTAAAGTGGCTGTACACGGAATACAGAGCATCGATGGCCTGAGCATGGCTTCAATATGGTGGTGGTGGCTGAGCTGGCTTCTATGCTAACAGTCCTAACACCACTGCTAACAGTCCTAAAAACAGCAAAAAATTGGGGACAGAGCTAACAATGTAAAACAAGAAGGGAACCAGTGGTTGACCATTACGCTTCCATGACAACATTGTGGGTCAGGAAAGTCATTATCAGCAATTACCGCTATATGATGCAGCTCCCACAACAATTTTGTGTTGTTTTTTGTCAACAAAGAAGCTTGGATATAACACAAATGGAGGAGATGTGACTTAATTCAGGATGCCATTATTCCACTATGTCTATACATAGTAAATAATTGTTTCTTGCTACATAAATGTTCTGAATGTCACGTACAGCCCCTTAAAACATTTATAATTTCCTATTCACAACAATATAATTATGCACCCTTGCAGTGTATATACTGTCTGCGCTCTCTAGCTTACAGTTATACTGCAGTGACTGGTGGAAGACAACCTTTTAATTATACTTTGACATTTTAGAACTTTTCTTTCCTGCCAAGACTTGGATTAGAAGATCTATACCACCCTGGAGCTGCAGCCAGGAGGCAAATAGCTTGGAAGCAGGGGGGAAATCTGGCATCACTGTGATGCCTCCAGGTAACCAGGAGAAGCAGTTATTCATTTTTCGTGCAGTTTCACCTTGCTTCAAGTCTTTATGCTAAACTCCTCCTGGCTGACATAACGACGGTATCCATCTTCCATCTAATTCTCAGCAAAAGCAAATATTTGAGTTAAAGAAAAATGCACATTCACTCTGATCGATACAGTCTAATGAATGCAAGATCACTGCAGTCTGGGAAAGAAAGAGAGAAAAATACTAAAACCAGACAGTCAAACTTATGCAGAAGCTAAAATGTAATTACATAACAAACAGTGTATGCAGGGGCAGGTGGTAACATCTGCATGCTGCACACTGCTGAGCTTCTCAGCCTTTATATGGAGCACAAACTTAAGTGCCGGCGGCGACGTTAGCTGCTGAATTATTTAATACAGTGTGGGAGAAAGCAATAAATTTTATATTTTAACATCTAGCCATGGAGCCACTCATATCGCTCTTGCCATTTCATTACAAGAGAAGTCATTGGAAATATAAGCGTATATGTGAACTAAACAGCATGAAGGGAGAAAAAAACCCCAAAGCAAAATGAAGAAAAGCTGTGAGAAAGGAAAATATGAATGTCACCTCCGAGTGTGTGAGGGAAACACTGCTGTTTCACACACACAAGCAGTGTAATAGAATCTCCAACAACACCTTTCTTCAACATTACATCGCTAAACAAACAGCCATTAGCTGCCGTTTACAGATCAATAGTTGAGTCCCTGTCATCATAATCATCACCGCCACCTCTAGCATCGGAGCATTAGTGTTTCCTCTCCAGATAAGAGAGCTGTCAGAACATCCATCCTTGTGTCTAATCAGCCATGACTAAGCTCGTCTCGGTGTCCGCCCCTGACTGCGTCTGAATTACTGGATGAATAACCTGATTGTGCTCTCACTGCCTTTACACTAAGAGCTGCATTGACTTAATAAGGCTGAGAGCCCTTCTCAGTCACTCAAAACCAACCTGGCAACAGGCTTGTGTTGCCCCAGCCCCTATAAAAAACCAAACCTGGCAAGAAGCCCTGGCCCACGTTCTCATGGCCCACAGACACAAGAGGAAGGAGTCGACTCATCGTTAGAATGTCTGAGTCAGGGAAATTTGTCTTACTTTAAAAATTTTCTTCTTCTGTTTGGCTGATTTGAATTTAAATCCATACTAACATACTATTCATCAGTGGTGGAAAAAGTATTCAGATCTCTTACTTATAAAAAAGTACTAATACCACCCTGTGAAATTACTCCACTACAAGCAAAAGTCCAGCATTCAAAAGTTCAGAAAAAAGTATCAGCATCAAAATGTACTCATTATGCAGAATGAACCCACTCAGATCATTGTATATATTCCAAATATATTATTAGATTATTTGTATTGCATGCTGTATATTTGTCTAACTTGCAAAAAGAATATAATGAATGATATGGGCGTAATGGAAGAAAAGGCATGCTTTTAACCTACTTTATAATTTATTATTCATAAATGATGTTCAAACTCAAAATCTCTTCAAAGTAAAATAAAATCCATGAGTGAAAAACTGCCTGGACCACTCATAAAGAGACAATCAGTGAATGCTCCACATGAATCACATGTAATAGCCACTAAAGAGTAAAAATGTTTATGCGAGTGTTTCTTGTTACATAACCAGGCTACTAAACAGTGTGTGTGTGTGTGTGTGTGTGTGTGTGTGTGTGTGTGTTTGTGTGTGTGTGTGTGTGTGTGTGTGCGTGTGTGTGTGTGTGTGGATAGATGGATAGACAGACTATGCTTGTGTGAAAAAGGAAAAGTGAACGTGCATAATTCATGTTTGTGTGCACAGCTCTACTTCAGAGCCTCTCAGTGTTTAGATTTATGAGCCTCTATAGAGTGTTACACAGCGGCACTTAGAGCACCAAGCAGTCTGCAGTCCAATATCTTCAATAATGCTATCAATTACTATGACATAGTATATCCATATTCATTCAATCACAGCTACTTCCATTTCGTTTGACCTTTTCGTTAAACGTAGTCTGGTCCTGAATGACACTTGATTTTTTAATATTGTGTGCGTTTAGGTCAAAACCCAAAACGTCAATTCATGAATACAAATATTTAAATGCCTTCATATCTAATACAGAGAAGCATTAAAATACTAGATCCAGTCGGGGAGTCTTTCAGATATCAGCAGTAATTGGCTGGTTATAAAGTGAAGACGTGGAGTCCTGAATTCATTTCTCTCTGCTTGGCTGACCTTGGTGACGGCCTGGCTGGTTCACTGCTTTGGCTGACTGGCCACAGTGTCCCTGTCTGACAGCCCTAATGAATCTGATTCCTCATTTTGACACAAAAGAGAAATTGCCTCCTGCCAGGTTGATTTCGTTGCTTGGCTCATCAGTTACACATGAACTCTCCCTGTCTGTCTCCGCTGTTCAGAGACGTATTTTTAAATAAGAACTGTGATGTTCCCATCAGTTTTGCTGAAATGACTGTCTGACTGCTTCTGTAATTTTCTGATAAAACCTTTGTTTGATTTACTCATGTCAAACTATCTACATGGCCTGACCAGCCAGCCGAGTCATGCCAGCGGGCCCTCTCCGTATGCAGAGAGAGAAAACGTTATTACAGTGATTAGGTTGTTAATCGAGGAGTTCTATGAAGAGCAGATGATTATTTTACAGAAACCCAAAATCTATAGTGGCCCTGAGAGCTCAATATACTGCAAATGAATTGAGAAAATAGATAAAACACAAGTGAATGAAGAAACATCTTCATCAATTTGTGCAATTTCATGTGCAGCATTTAGAAAAAGCACTGCAGGAAGCTCATAACCCATTGGAAACTATTTCATGGGAACACTAAAAAGTGACGCACATGGCTGGACACCATAGATTGTATATATAAATAATTGACGTAGTCACTGGGATGTCACCCATTGGTTTGTGGACTGCCCATTTGAAGCATCGAGTTCAGCAATTGGGCTGTCATCATCATCTTTTGAAACTGGGAGAGATCATATTTGGACTGTGGAAGAGCAAGGGCTGGATTTATGTGTGTATCTAAAAATAAACTGTTAACGCTAAAACAAAATGTACGTTACTTAATGGAAAAATTGAACAGCCGACTCCTTGGAGTGTCTTTTAGCACAAAGGAATGCTGAACAAGACATTTATAAATTACCAAAATGTTCAAATAAACTTCCATGAACTGAAAATTCATGGTGAAAGGTTCAAAGTTCCGAGACGAAAACACGAAAAATAAGTTCACGGCTATTTAGATGTACACAGTGTCGTGGATACACATTGTTTCGCTTGGCTTCTGTCCTGATTGACCTGATTGATCACAAGGTAGCAGTGCCCCAAATCATACCCTGCTTTATCATCTATTTTTTCCCCAAACAGGACTATTATTAACACAATTAACATCATATTGTATTAAAGAAGACTTGAACTGGCGGTTAAAACCATAATGTTGCCACAATATTTTTTTCAGAATAAAAAAATCGAGTGAGAAGTAGTCTCATTGTGTATTGAGATAGATAGGACCGGACTTCTTTTGCAACCACCATTGGCGACCCCTGTCTGATTTTTTGAAAGCTTGCAGGCGTTCACTTCCGCACTTCCGGGTTAACCACCTAACTGCTCAGACCGGAGGGTTGCCGCCTGCTGGACACACAACACTTGTTGTTGCCGTTTGTGGATTATTAAATTAAATAAGTCGGCTAGCTGTCGGTGGTGATGGAAAATGGCCTAAAGTTTAAGTTGTTTGGACTTATTTGCAGATTGCAGATATCTGCTGTTAACCTTTTGTTATCACCATTTGCTTATCATTATATCTCATTCATGCAATCTCAGTGATGGACAGCCAACATCAATACAAAACAATCAAAGGCAAATACAATGTCAGCTGTGTGCATCACTTTTTAGAGTCCCCCGAAAACAGCCATGCACAACACACTTCCTGTGTGTTGTGAGCTTCCTCTAAAAGCAGCACAAATTTCTTATTGATGAGGACGTTTCTGCATTTGCGTTTGTTGTGTATGTGTGTTCCTAACTTGCAGTGCATTGAGCTCTCAGAGCTACCATAAAGAAAACAGTAGTTAAACTCTCTTTGTAAACATTATTGTGTATGGAGAATTTTAAAAGCGGTCATAAAAACATGTTAATGTGACCATCTGCTGTACTAAATGAAACACACTAGAACCCTGATGTGATGGACGCCCTCTGAGATTTAATCCCTCGATAACTTTGTATAACTTTTGTTTACAATTTCTTTATAGGTCTCATTATTTAAGCAGGTTTGCTTTGATTTACGCTGTTAATTAGATATCATTTTTTATATTTTTACAGTATATCTAAGTAAATAGACTGTGAAAATGACTGTGAGAAAGTCAGTGACTGTGTGAAAATCTATCAGTGCCAGGATGTAGAAGTCTAAAAAATTGAATCCAAACAAGCTTTTGACCGTGTTATGTCCTGCATCATTGTGTTAATAAACCATCTGGGCATGATTGTTAATCCTGCATGAGAATAACCTGTAATGCTGCTGTGATTTAAATATTCAAATAAATCCCCATTCACCATTTTCCCTGCCTCCTGGACTTGTGAGTGCACTGGTTTGCTTAATTAAATGGAAAACGAGACAAAACTGTGAAAATCCTAGCAGGCTGTTCAGTGGCCTTGGAACACGGAATAAGTTAAAACAGCCACAGTGCAGTTAATCAATGTGGCAGTAGAAAAAAATAATTGGCCCTACAAATTTTGGTATAAACAAATTAATGAGTGACCACTGACACTATCAAGCACACTGGCACTCCAAACCATTTGGTGTAATGTGTGTATCGTCACTATTGGAACTGGTAACAGGCAAACATGAGCACAAACAGGGATGTCCCTCTGCTTCACTGAGTTGGCTCACTGACTAGTTTACTCATTACATGTCTGGCTCATATTCTGGCTTACTAATGAAGATGATTCACTTCACATTTTGACCGAAAAAATCATACTGATGTACTCTGTATATAAACAGAAAGAAGAGATAGGGCTGGGCGATGTATCGATATAAAAAATATATCGATATATTTTTTAAATGTGAAATGGAATTAGACCATATTGTATATATCGATATAGTTCAAGTTTGCACTGTGATCCTTGCTCCAGGCAAGCTGCTTTATATATAAATGCTGCCCTTATTAGGGTTTGTCATATCACTTTTGTAATGTTCATTATTCTTTCTAATATAAATATATTTATTTCAGAAAAAGATTGGCCTATTTTATTTCATAGGCTATTTTCATTTAAATGTGCACTTTATGCAGCTTTGAAAAAAAAGGTACTCCTGTTATACAGTATTTATGTTCACTTCAATAAACAGTTTCAATAAAACTTCTTGTGACATGTCATATTTGGCTTTGACTTTGACTGAACATTTGCTTTCACTTTGAAATAAAAATATCACAATATATATCGTACATCGATATTCAGCCTGAATATATCGGGATATGACTTTTGGTTTGTATCGCCCAGCCGTAAGTTGTCTGCATTTAAGGCGCATCGTTCCTATTTGTCAAAAGTTTCAAAGGTGGACTGTGTTGTTGCTGGTGCCAGGCTGCAGACAAATGACTGAGCCGTCAGCCAGCCCAGTTCACTCACAATTTGGCCTGCCTCATCCCCATCTATCTTGCCCTAATGCAACACAATGGGAGCCTGAAGCTTAAAGCTCACTGGGTCTGGCTCCAGACGACAAGATAAATAAAAAACAACGGTGTCACTCCCTTTGGCTCCGTGACTAACCAGCCATGCCGATGATATCTCTGTCGGTGTGGCCTGTGATGCTCAAAAAAACAACAGGGTCATTTCACACTCGGAGACTTATCCCCAACTAGCTGATGCCCGAGTATCAACCTCAACTGCAGACATATAGTCTATGAGAAAGCTTAAAACCTGGCTCTGAAACTGGCCCATTTATATCCTGCTGACTAATTCTTCGACAAGTTGCTCCAATAGCAAGAAATATTGGTGGCACTCAGAGATAATGGAGAAAGGAAATATTACCAGTGGTTGCCAAAAGACATTTTCTCCCCCGCAGTATTGTCTCTATCGATCTGATTTGCTAATCCTTCTCCTTTCTGCATGCAGTGTTGTCCTTCTATAGTATCTACGAGAGCTTTTTTACAGCATCACTGCATAAAAAACACACAATCCTGGTGTTTTATGAGAGAGAAACCATTTTCTATCTATCTCGGTTTTAAAATGACTTGCGAAAATGCAACTGTCATAGACCATCAGAGCCAGATATAGTGTGCATCGCTTTAACACCACTTTTTATATTTTCTCCACTTCCTCTCTGCTTTCTCTGCCTGCAGGACCGGTTTGTCAGCCTAAACAGCTTGCCAGCAAATAAGTGTCGTCCCTGTTGTGTTCACTGCTCACTATGCTCAAACAGTCCGCTGACAATTGGCAGGGCTTTTAATTTCATCGATTCCACCTTCACCTGTAACCTACAACACATTCTCAAGTGTATTTCCTCCGCTTCTCTGTCTGACTGTCTGTTTTTGTTTTCCTCTGTCTCTTTTTCAGAGTCTGGCCTTGGAGTGCTTCACACTGTACCTGGGAAGCCAAATGGATAAACCCGCTGAACTCCAGTGTCCATGAACATGTTTTGAAATCAAACAACTTTGACTTCTAAGATTAGCAAAGTCTGCACCACACCTCTCACAGTGAAGCTGGCTATGACTGCAGCACAACACTTTGCAATGTTTTCCAACCACAGTCAGACAGATATGGGACTTTTGAGACAGATGTTGATACTGATTTTAGAGGGAGGAAATTCATCGATAACTGATATGGGGGCTAATATTGTCATTTTTTGAGCTGGAATGAAAATAGACCTTTTTTTATGTGGATCTTGCACAGATTTTTCACCACTCTGCAGATGCACCCAGAGAGCTATTTTCTCAACTTAAATAATATTTAACATTGTTATACATTTTACAATGTTTTACATTATCATCCAATTCTATAAATAACTGAGAACATTAAGAATAAATGGGAATAAAATATATAGTACTACTACTACTACTACTACTACTACTACTACTACTACATGCAACAACTTATTTAAACTTATTTAACAAGCTAAAATATATTTTCTCCAATGTGCAATATCTGTAAAATGCAAAGTACTCTCAGGAAAACAAACAAACACAAAATATATATTCATAGTATATGCCAAATAGCAGAAATGTATGAATATAATGTATATAGAATATATGTATATGTCTTATTTTTTATATTCTTATTCTGTCTTCTATATCTATGTGTCTGTATCTTGAGCTGCTGTGACAACTACATTTCCCCACTGCGGGATAAATAAAGTCATATCTGATCTTATCTTAATAGTTAAATAAACATCATTACAGTTCAGTGTCAGTCAATTGCTGACTATTCTAAAAAATAATAGCTAACACCATTTCTAAATCATGACAAGCAACATTTGTGTAAAAAGTTTTCATAATGGCACATATTAGACAGCAAATACACAATACAAATGTGCCTTTGAGAGGCCGATAATATCTGTCAACCGATATGTCTGTTGAGCTCTAATTCAAACCTCCTCCAGTTCAGAGTTTGACGGTGCAATTGTTTGGAGGAGAAAATGACAGAGCTCCGTTTCTAGTGCTTCCGCCTTGGAAAAAAGGTCAATGATGTCTGGACACACAAATCCACTCTGATCCAACCGTAAACAACAGTGTGGAAAGTCTGTCTTCAAGATCTGATTTGAGAAACAAATCAGATTTGCCTGCAGTTTAAATGTAGCTTTTGGGCCAATATCTTTGCTGAAATCAGAATATTTTTCTTTCATGTTTAAAAACTCAATTGGCAATCTAGAAGAGTCATTTTTTAATAACTATAGAGATAGCTGTATTTTTTTTAATTATTAGGAGTATAACAACATAGCAATTGTCTTTTGGAAAAGGAGAAGCACGTAGTTACTACTGTCGCTTAAAGGTTTAAGCTGCTGGTTTGCAAGATGTATGTGTGTTTTCTGCTCAGTCGTTTGAAGAAACAAATACATTTCTTGAAGAGGACCCATTGGTTGTTAAAAAAGTGGAGCGTAAACAGATTCCTAACTAATGCATTCTATCTCAGTGAATTTACAGCAAGTAGAAATAAGTTGTAAGAGCTTTTAACTAATGATAAAGATTCACTATTAACTACAAAACAAATGATAATACTGGTGTCATTTTATCTTCTTCTGTCACATTGATGTCTAATGTCTAAAGGATTTATACAATACTGGTTCTGGAGGCAACAAGAGTAGTTACCTCTGGAAGTACAAAAGGCAATTTCTTTGTTAGTTACTGAGGGGAACATAAAAATTATAGGAATGAGGCCTATTAGGTGGGATAACTGAGACAGCCTTAGAGACATGAAATGATATCCTCTCAATCAGTTTTACTACACTGGAACTACTTGTTGCATCTGCAACATGTTCAACTGTGTTTGTCAAAGAAACAGAATGTCTCAATCTGCTTTTTTAAATGGATTTTATAATGATGGGAACATTTGGCGCACACAGTACATACATACACACAGTAGAAGGCAAAAAAAGTCCAACCAAATTGCAGTTATTAACCTATGATCCATAATAATCATCAGGTGGTTTTTTATCTTCTTAAAACATGAAAGCTTTCAACCCTGACTGTCAATATAATTGCGCGGATTGGTAAATCTTGTTAGAAAGTGTTCAAGATTACAAGCAATGGAGGTAAAAAGGCAGAAAAATACTGATAAACCTTGCGGGAAGAAACCACAGTTACAAAATTATAGCAGTGATCGGATTACATTGTAATGATAATGATCAAGGCCGCCCACCTCCCACACACCGGCCCTCCAGTCTCTTTCCATCTCTCTGCTTTGTCTCTCTTTTCACTTTCTTTAGTGCCTGTTGAGCCAATCACCAGAGGTGTGTGTGTACTGCTGACAGAGACAAAGGAAAGGATGCAATGTGTGTCTGTGTGTGTGTGAGGTCCTGATTATATTAGCCTTTATGCGCTGGCAGGTCCACTGACGTCAGTGCTGAGCAGCATCTGATGGAGAAAGGGTGGGGGCAGTCGGCCATTCATAAATATAAAGGCTTTTGGATGTTTGTGTGTGTGTGTGTGTGTGTGTGTGTGTGTGTGTGTGTTTGTGCTGCATGAGTCACCCCTATAATTTACAGTCAGCAGGAACTAATGACATCACAATGTTTCAAATGTATCTGGAAATATCCCCCTAAATGAATGAGAGACTATAGGAACATTTCGTTAACCCTGTAGTTGCACAATTTCTCTGTATATTTAGAGCTTTGTCGTCATTGTTTTGGCTTGTGACTTCAATCTAACTTGACTTTGATTGATAGTTTTATAATAACTGTGCATGTCCTTGAAATGAGTTGCTCATTGTGACGAACTACAAAGAATTATCACCGCAAGCTGCAGCTCCCCTCGGCTTTACAGAGCTTCATGCGGAGTTTCTGCTCATTGTTTGGCCGTCCAGCCCATAAATTTACAGTTTGAGTTCACTCTCACGGCATCGTTTCATGCTGAAACAGGCAGCTGTTCCTCCGTCAACCACCTGCTCAGCACCAAACAGCACACACACAAAGTTAGCAACTAGTTTTGGAACACAGTGGCGCAATTAGCAGCTAAAGAGGCAGATATTTCCCTCAGGAGTTGGTGGAGACCAAAAATAAAGCTTAAGGAGAGCGACTATTGGACTTATATACATCAAGTGGACAGAAACACGATTCCAAATAAAGGCTAATGTTTCTCCCTAACTGCTAGATCTATAGATAAACAATTGTTTGCTGACAAGTTCACTGTATCAACCTAAAAGATGCAGATATGTCAGTTTTGTGCTCTCAACTTGTTTCAGCTGTTATTGCAGAAGAAATGGCACATTCAGTACACTCAGGGGGTTTCTTTCTACATGCTTCGTTAATCAGGTGTGACTGACTAGCTTATGATAGCGAATGTTGGCTAATAAATAGATATAGCCATTACCTTTACGTCATCAGTGAGTCACTTTGACATTTAGACCTGCTTTCAGCGGAAACTGAGTTGCACAGTAAGAGGTCTGAGTCATAATTACAAAACACTGAAATGGACATAACCGTTATTAAGGAGGAGCTGCTTCGTTAAACTTTTATTTTGATAGATAGATAGATTACTTTATTCATCCCCGAAAGAAAATTTTGTGTCTTCTTCTATTCAATTCCCACCATGTTGCATAGTTAAACTTATTGGCAGCTTGAAAGTCAGTTTGTAAACTTTGTAAATAGTTTTTTGTGACTGTTCTTTAATCGGAACCAAAGTAGCCACTGTTTAGACAAAGCTGCATACACTACAGCATTTTGAAGGAACATTTATTTTATACATTTTGGGAGGTGTTAAAGAAAAGACTAAAATATGCAAATATCACAGCCACAACCCAGCCCATGTTTCTCCCTTGTGGTTCCCACTCCTCTTGTCTTCCCTGTGTGTGTGTGTGTGTGTGTGTGTGTGTGGACACCTGCCTGCCATCGGCTCATCACCTCTCCAGCTCTCGGCTCACCACACACCTGCCTGTGATCTAATTATCACCTCTCCTGCATATCAAACCCGGGGCCCTTCTCCTCACTTGTCCCCAGATCAGTGACTCAGCTACAGTGGTAGTTACTCTCAGGCCACCAGCTCCTCAATCTTAGACAATAGTTTTTCTTGTATTGCTTCAGTATTCCTGATGGTCTGCCTGTCTGTCCATCCATCGGCATACTCTCCATTATGGCCCCTGCCTCTCTCCAGTCCTCCTGCCATGATCCCCTTTCTTCAACGCATCTCCATCAACAGTAATCAATGCAATAAACCTGTTATCTGCATCATAGTCTGTCTCCTACATTTGGGTCCTCTAACGAAGAAAATGTGAAAGAACGATCTGGCCAAACATGGTCCCACTGGACGAACTTAGGGGCATTTCTTACTATTCAGAGCACTCTGAACTACTGTGACAATACAGGCAGTTTGATTTTAACTCTCTGGGAAGTTTATACAGGCTTTGGCTAGAAGAGATTGTATTGAGAGTTACAGAGGACTTGGAAACCGCTCCATCATTCTTGCATCATAGCGTTGAGCCTGCAAGCCTCCAGCTTGATCCCCAGCCTGTCAGACATCGGCCTTTTGGCGTCTAGCCTGCATCACAGTCACCTCGCCTCCAGCTTGCTGCCCAGTGAACTATCCTCCAGCCTGCTAGCCTGCACTCTCCACTCCGACCTCGCAGGCAACATTCTACCGTAGGCTATTCTTCTGGGATGCTCCCTTGGGCGTAGAGGTTAAGATACAGAATAATCCCAAATTCTAATCCGGCTGGGAACCTTTGTCACATCTGTCTATGAACTTCCTAATAAATGTAGAAAAGAAAGAGAAGAAGAAACTCTACCAGGCTTAAACAGTGGCTACTTTAATGCTATGGTGAAAAGGCAGTCATGTTGTCTTTGTGCCCACTGTCTCTGCTGAAGTGCCCTTAAGCAAGGAGCAAGTCACTGCACCTCAAGCTGCTCCAGTGGTGTGACTGAGTCCTGTGATGTGAGACCTGGATGTCTTGAGGGTGTGTGTGTGTGTGTGTGTGTGTGTGTGTGTGTGTGTGTGTGTGTGTGTGTGTTAGTGAGTGTGTGGGGGACATTCAGAAAGACAAACTGCAGTTGCTAAATTGGTCAGTTATGTAATCGTCTGGTTCTACTTCTTATTATTGCTGTTTTCACCATCCCCTTCATCATTATTATGTTTTTCTTCTTCCTCTTTTGCATCCATTGTTTTGCATAGAGCTGCTTCTGCTTTTTCATTAAGTCTAGTTTACGGATTTGTGGCAGGCTATGGTGCTATATTGGTGGATTTTTACCTCTTGTGTATATTTTCAAAGCTCGAAGGATTTTGAAGTATTACCTACATTTTAAAATGCCATTAAATATATAATCGCTCAAGCATTGTTCTCATTTTTTCAGCTAAGGACCCAAATTGCCAATTGTGCTATAAAAAGTATCAATTTTTCATTTTAAGATGTCAGTAATAATGTTGACTATTGAATCACTTTCTGTGTCATGAATCTGTCATTTTCAAACAAACCCCCCACACCTCTACCATACAACCTCGATCTAAAAGTAATTAAATTAAAATTGAAAGCAACTTTCTTTATTCCTGCACAGGAAGCTGTCTCTTTACAAGTAATAGGCACCTGTTGAGCGCTGACAGGGCCATCAAGCTCGAGCGTATTAGCAAGCGATCTGCTGATGACTGTTTTCAGCACCACGGACAGCACGTCATCACAGCGGAGTATGAGGGATGAGAAGAAGAAAAAAAGAATCAAGGAAAAGGGGGGAAAAGAGGAACAAGACCTTATGGCAGATAGAGTGAGAGAGAGAAAGAGAGAGAGAGACGGAGAGAGAGAGCTGGACATGTCATTAGGGATTAGCCCAGTTCCACAGCTTGAGGCTTTCAGTGTCTGAGTGCTGTTGCCCTTCCATAGACACACATGCATCCAGCACCACAGTAGATGGATAGATAGATAGATAGATAGATAGATAGATAGATAGATAGATAGATAGACAGATAGATAGATAGATAGATAGATAGATAGATAGATAGATAGATAGATAGATAGATAGATGCAGACTGGCTGTGATTAATAAAAAAAATCTTTCTTCACATCAAATTAAGCCCTTGTAAAAATCTTATTATAGGCTACATGATCATTAATTATACCATATATCATGATAAGTAATAACAGCAAAATAAACTCTACTGCTGTTCACAGTTACTGCATGGAACAGCCCTCTTTTTCCATCTCCTTTCCTTTCTCCTATCCTGAGCATAAACACACCAAGTTTCACCATCTTTGTTCCTCTCCTCTCCTCTCTGACACACCTAAATCGATAGAAGCAATAACAACACACACTCTCACCTGCAGAAGCACTTAATTAAACGTCCCACCCTCTTTCAGTCGAGTCCCAGACGCCCCTCTGTCTCTTCCTGTACTCTTCTCGACCCTTTAAACGTAGCCTGCTGCAGCCCCTGGTCCCGGTGGGAGAAGCGACACCCGCCCTAAAAACTCCCTCTTCCCCTTTCTGTCTTTCTCACGCAAAGACGCGCACCGTTAAGGTGAGCTGCGCATACAGGAAGCGACCGCTTCGCGACATTTCCGTGCACTCTTTCCGCGAACATCACCTCAACGAGGACGCACTGTTTCCGCCGCGTTATGCGCCATCGCTCATGAAAAAAAAAAATCGGCACAAAGGAAGACAACAAAAAAGCGAGGTGGAGGAGGAGAGAAGGGGGGGGCACTAAGAGAGAAGGGTGGAGGGGGTTTTTGAGGTAACGAGGGGATGAGAGGAAGAGAAAAAAGTGGTGGAAAAACACTCACTGTGCCACGGCCGGATTAAAGGATGCCCATGTCGGATGCTGCAGTCGGTCACCAGCATCAGCAGCAGCATCTCCGGGCTGCGCGGTGCATCAGCGGGAGACAGCGCGGGAGGGAGGAGGAGGAGGAGGAGGGAGGGAGGGGGAGGCTGATGATGTAAAAAGCTTTAAATCATTCAGGAGCCCGCTGCACGACATGTGACCGCCGACACGGTGGATTATTCATCCGGTTTGTTTCCTGATCGCCCTCGAACGGCCAGGAGACACCGAGCTGACCGGACGGGACGTTACAGCCCCCGTCATGTACACTGACCCGACCGTGACACAAGGATTAGTACGACAACGTGCACACAATATCCCTATAATTAATCTTTTTTATATAATGGAGCGTCGTCAATATTTTGTACTTTATATACTTTGTAGTTCTGCTGGCTTTGTGCATTTTTGTTTTGGCTTTCTCTTATTTTGTTGTCATAACATCTAACGTTTAATAAAAGAGGCAACGGGTGATTTTTAATAATAAATGTTTATATTTCACAGAAGTTTTTGTTTTTATCCATGCGATTCTGTCAAAAACACATTAAACATTTTATTTGTAAAGAATGAATTGTGTCAAATATTATGTATTTTGATAAAGATTTTTTTTTCCAAAGGATTTTATAGGCTTTATAGTTTATGGTCACTATAGTTTCAAGTCTTCATTCATATAACTTTGTTTATTTGGTAAATTATGGTCCCATCTAGAGTCAAATAGACAATAAAGTAGAGTATGCTTTAGAGCGTTGCTACCTTGTGATTGACAGGTGACAGGTACCATGATGCACTGTGTGTTTTGTCTCAGAACTCTGACCCTTTCACAGTGTGTTTTCATGAAAGTTAACTGTATTGCCTTAAATGTCTTGTTCAGTGATTGGCTGGACAAGAAGTCATTCCAAAGAATTGGGCGTTCCTATTAATATGGATGCACTTTGCTAACCAAGCTAGCTTAGCCAGAGCTAGTGTTAGATGATAACATTGGCCCCATAGTTTCTTCCTGGCTGCCCAATCCATTCTGCACATACTTTGTTTCCAGGAAAAATGATGCTCTTGGCTTTAAAAAGCCACAAACCAATGGGTGACATCACAGTGGCTATGCCCACCTCTTATATACAGTCTATGGGTGAACCACAAATTGCTCTTTTACTGTTTCACTTGAAGTGTTGTTGTCCTATGTGACCATGTAATTTGGCTGGTAATTGCTTTACATTCATGCAGTAGATCAATAGGTTGTGAAATTGCCACACAGAGCTTCAGCGGCATAGGTCACACGTCTGTCAAACATAATGATGACAGATTCAGACAGCTATTGGACATCCATTTTTATCCATGTGACATTTCACATGTATGCAATCACTTGAGGGGGTGTTGGAGCAGCACTGGTGTTTATTATCATAAGGGAAAGTGCATCCCTACAATCCACCATTCATTTCCAAAGGCAGAAGCAGTGAGAGTCATGCAAAGGCCTGCTGCTAAATTATTAAGCCTGTGCTGGTGTCTGATCAAATATTCAGCAGATGGTCATGTTATTTGCCATAGATAGTATTTGTCAGCTGTATTGTGTGTGTGTGTGTGTGTGTGTGTGTGTATGTGTGTGTGTGTGTGTGTGTGTTTAATTTGTGTAGCTTCAGTGCAGTCCGTCATATTCTGTGTTCACATATTCACTCTGACAGACTGTGCCTTTAAAGCAGCATAGTTTATAAGCATAGGTTATAACAGGACATGTGCGAGTTACAAGGTCCCTCCAGTAGACAATTCAAAGGCATTTTATCAAATCCAGCCTCTTTCCTCGATATGTCCAGTGTTGCTTGTGGCAGCCATCTTTGTGGCTCTTGAGAAGCAGAGAGAATAAAAGATGAGACGCCCACAATTCATTGAACAGTACAGAACATCTCCTACACAAAAGTGAAGTGAAGTGAAGTGAATGCGAGTAAAACACAGAACTAGAAAGACTTATAAGCATCTTGTTGAGCGTTCTGTGATACTAAAAGAAACACGAAGGAGTCAGAAGGCTGTTCATTTTTGCCCCTTGCTAACGCTATCTGATAACTTAACTCCAGTCTATGGGTTAAGTTTTCCCAAGATAGCATTACATCCACTAAATTCAACAGAAAAGGATTTTAGGATGAAGATGAATTGATGTGCAATTAGTCCTTTTGCTGGAATCCTTTTCTCGTAAAACTTAAAATGAAACACGTCAAGTGATCATCAAGTGAGCCAGCTTCTTCAAAACCAACATGGCTGATTTCAAAATTTTGTTTCAAAACAAAACTTTTCATCTCTTCTCTGACATGATTTAGCTAAGCTAAGCAGCCAGAGGGGTGTGTTAGAATTAAAAAACAGTCTAATCACATATTTTTATTTTCACATCTAATACTAGGACTAAATAGCTGTATACTGCAACACAAGAACAATGCTGTCTTCTACACGGATCATCAATTGTACAATGTATAATGTGGAGTTTTTGCATGCATACAGCTTTGGGCTTAGTCTTTTAGCATGACATGTAGCCATCAAGGGCAAAATAAGTCAGAAGTCTGCCAGCGGTAGCATTTTCAAACAACTCATGGAGCTAACATTAGCATGATTCTCTAGTTATTGCTGATAAAATCTGCCACAACAGTTTTCAGTCTGCAAAACTGCTGTGCATGGATGGAAAGCATGAAGGGCCCAGGGGTTTAGTAAATGGTCAACTGACAATAAAAAAGTTAATGATGTTAAAAAAAAACATTAAAGGAAACTCAATTTGTTTAAGGCAGCTTATCAAGCAAGTGCAGTTTGTACATCACCGTATGCTGGCGTGTTTGATACCATCATGGCTGCAGCTTTGTTGTTTTGTTTCAGGCTCACACTCACTGATTTTTCCTCCACTGCTAAATGTCAGCTACCCCGCAGTCCAGCGGCCATGTGAGTGTGGGAGTTTCGGTGAACGTGTGTGTGTGTGTGTGTGTGTGTGTGTGAGACTGAGAGATGACTCACTATCACTGCGCCCTAAGCAGAGAGACAGCTGTGAGACCCAAGTGCCACTACCCATAATTCAACACTGTCTGATGAGGTCACTGGGCTACAGGGCAGGAGTGACCCTTTATATGTGTCAGATGAGTACCTGCAGGAGTGCACGGCACGCACACACACAATCTGCTTCCTCATATGTCATATTAGAGTCGGGTCAATACGTCTCCCACATACATGTAAGTGAGGTTTAACCATTAACACACTGCAGTGGCTGCTAACGTGTTGATGGATGTGGTCTGTGTCCACATTTAGGAACCCTATTCCTTTTGCATGTGTTAACCTGGGGCTTGGCGATGAATCAATAAAAATAAAATATTGATATAGTTCAATTTTTTTTCCTACTTTATATATAAATGCTGCCCTTACGAGGGTTTGTCATATTTAGTTATTTTGTAATGTTCGTTATTCTTTTCTCATATAAATATATGTATTTCAGAAAAAGATTGGCCTATTTTTATTTCATAGGCTATTTGTCATTTAAGATATTTTTTGTTTAAATATGCACTTTATGGAGCTTTGATTTTTTTTTAAAAGGTACCTCTGTTGTTAAACAGTATTCACGTTCACTTAAATAAATGGCTTCAATAAAATTACTTGTGACATGTCCTATTTGACTTTGACTTGATTTGATTTGCTCTCACTTTGCGATAAAGATATCGGGATATATATATTGTATATTGATATTCAGCCTAAATGTATTGGGATATGACTTTTGGTCTATATATCGCCCAGCCCTATGTAAACCTAATAGATTTACTGAATCTCATATTTCCGTTCTGTAACTAACCTGCATGCTCATATCTCATCTTAATAAATGCTCCATATTCACACGCTATCAAAACTCTATATCCAGCTCAATAGTCTCTCCTCCATCCATGTCAGCCTCCTCGGCTCCGCTCTAACAGGCATGTATTATTCAACACAGTCTCCAGAAGTAGCCTCCCACCCTCCCTCCATCTTTGCCTCACCCTCTGCCAGCTTTTGAAGAAAGGGATTATGACAGAAAAAGAGCAGAGGCCAAATGAGGAGAGAAGGCGAGATAAATGGGAAGGTGATGAGTTAAGAAAGAGATATGACAGAGGGGGAAGCAGCAGTGACAGAATGATAAAAGAGGAGAGGGTGATGCAGACAAACGAAGTGAGTTGGGAAAGAGGGATAGATGTAGCAGGATGGTTTTTATATATATATTTCAAACAAGTGGTTTGTAAAGTTGCTTCAAGGTCACTGCAGTCCTGTTTCTTCGACCCTTCTTCAGTCTGCCAGACCTGATTTAGAAAACGATACCTTAAGAGAAACTCAATCTTTCATCCTACAGCTAAACAAAATAGCTTTTCCTCCTAAAAGGCTGCCAAGGGGAGCTTAAAAACAGTCCTTAAATAATTATTGTTTTATTTGTTTGAATTGAAAGGTTAAGTGCCATTATCTGAAATCCAAGGGAAACAAACTAAAGTTTGTCTTAATGATCTGATGCTAAATGGATATTGTTTGAGATTTGGGGTCAATCTAAGTATTACAGATAGTCTTTATTAAATTAGAAAAGACAAGGCCAGACCATTTTCTTATTTCCAGGAACACTATTGATCCTTGAGATATCACTACAGTGTCTACTTGCTTGTTTTCAGACAATAGTTGTTGAATATAGTGGATACTTTAGCAGTTAAAGAGCCCTCAATGTTTGCACTATTCTCTTTACATGCATAATATCATACATGTTTACAATTGCATCTCCGTGCTGCTCTGCACTTTGCAATTCTTTTCTACATTGCATCTTCATAATAGCACCTCAATAACATACCTTAAAATCTGACTACACTCTGGCACACTGTGAATTTTCTTTATATAACTTATAGGTCCATTGTTTGTCTGTATATGTAGTGTCAATTGTTGTTGGTGCACACTTTGTTGGATATTGTATGTTATGTGTTATATTTTATTTCCACAATTGGTGTACAGGGAAACTCAACAGTTGGTAGAGACAAAAAGCTGAGCTAAAAGAGGATGAATATTGGACTTTTATTTACCAGGTGGCCAGAAACACAACTCCAAACGAATGTTCACTTAGCCCCATAACTGATGGATGTGTAAATAAGCAACTGTTTGATAACAACCAATTAAATTACCAATTAAAAAAAACAATTATGTGTTCAGAATTTGCTGGCTTAAAATCAGTAATCAAAGGCTTAATTGTAAAAAGTAAAATTGGAGTGTTTTCTTATTGTTGTAAATTAGGTTTAGATGCTATTAAAACTACTGCAAAAAGTAAAAAAAATGCTCAATTTATGGAAAAATACACACAGTCGGTATTCAGAAACTGAGTCTTAAATGAGCCATCAGGATTCCAGGTTGTGATGTCACAATACTACACTAATATAGGTAGAAAGTGGTGCTATAGTGCTGTTACAGTAAATCCCCGGCTGCAGTGATGGCGCAGAGGAGGTAAGAGCGAGTGACCAATCAGGTCATACAAGCTTTTTGAGCTAGGGGCCTAAGAGAAAGGTGCCAAAACTGCAAACAGAGGGTCAATACTGTTGAATTCAAACAGAAACATGTTTGAGTAGAAACCCAAAATACAACTATGAACCTGAAAACTGCACATGGACTTTGAGGCTTAACAAAAAGGCTGAAATATATTGCTTCTCCAACCAGTGTGTGTCTCATTGTTCTGTGCTACTTGGCCACCCTGTCTCAATTGTCACCTAAACAAGCTAAAACAAACCTTGTAAGGGCTGTGCAATCACAATTTGACACAGGCTTGGTCTGCGAAAAGGCAAAACCCATAGAGACTCACAAAGCTAATTGGCAGTGCTGTGAGTTAATGCCACTGTTTCTGGAAGTCTCTTTGAGGCACCGGGGGTTCCTTCCCATGATCCCCTGCAGCTCTTTGAGGTCTGCTTCTCCCACAGGTGTCCGGATGGGGTCATTAGTGTTGCCCTCCGTCTGTGCTTCACCTCAGAACTACACACACACACACACACACACACACACACACACACACACACACACTAATAAAGGTCCAATAAACACTTTCTGCAGCACAGCAGGAACACAGAAAATTTTGTGCAGCTGGACCCAAACTAGATTGAGAGTGTGTGTGTGTGTGTGTGTGTGTGTGTGTGTGTGTGTGTGTGTGTGTGTGTGTCTTTTAGATTTACGACTGAGAGTGTGTATCGATTGGTGTTTGCAGGCTATATGTCCCTGTGATTGTGTGTGTATGAGTGTGTTGATATGGTATTTGTTTTCAGAAGTGATTAACAGCATGGTCTGTTTCCACCTCAGGAGTTAGAGAACTGGTTTCAACAGTGCATTTAGACAAATGTCTCTCTGAATGGACATCATTTAGCCAAACTGAAACTGCAAAGCTTGTTTACTCCTTCAAATGTTCAAGGCAGAGAAAGGAGTGAGGGATGGAGGAAAGAGGAGGCAAAAACACAATCAAACTCGGAGCATTTGTTCTGTATTAATGGATGAATAAAGTAGAAAAGCAGAATAGGAAAGTGAATTAGGACTTTCCAGCATATACAAACACACACGTGCAAGCACATGTGCACACACGACACACACCTGACAAAATCTGCTGCACTGGATGAACAGATGTTTCTTTTCTCAGCTTCCCTGTTTCACATTCGTCTCACTTCCTGTTCACCGTCTCATCATCATTCTCCATCTCCCATTCTCTCTATATCACACACTATCGACTCCTACTTTGTACATTTCCCAGATGATATCTCAGATCTATTCTCATAAACTGGGTTCAGCTTCAAATGCAATGCAGACAGAGAGAGAGAGAGTGTGTGTGTGTGTGTGTGTGTGTGTGTGTGATTGGATTTCTAAAATGAGTTTGCAGCTGCTGGGTGATAACCTTGTATCCCTACGAAGTCAGGTTTTTTTTTGGTCAGTATAGCGCCCTCCTTTGACAGATGAGTTTGAGTCCAGATTGGTTTCCACCGTTAAAGCGGTTTTAAAGAATGTGTGTGTGTGTGTGTGTGTGTGTGTGTGTGTTAACTTGTGTGTGTGAGGTCAGGTTCATTCTAATTGCCTTCAGCATTCTGAAATGTAGATGATCTGTGATACCACAGACATCTACAGAGCACCCTGAGGTGGTAACCATGGTAACCGCGTGTGTGTTTTTGCATTGACTACACGTGCAGGTGTGTCGGCTAGACGCGTGTGAGCCGACTACTTGTTTGTCCATGCCAGGAGCACTTTAATAGTCAAATAACATTCATTATAATTATCAACTTTACTTGCAATAAATGAAGATGAAGGTGCTTTATTTATCTTTTCTGCTAAATATATTGATATACTAAGGATTGACATTAGCTGCAGATTTATTCTAGTTTTCGTTCTATTCTTTTTGTGTTTATGTGGCAAAAATATCTTTTGACAAGACATTTAGTCTCATTGAGCAAAAAGGTTTTAGAAAGTAATTGCAGAGGTAGAAGTCAAATGAAATATTCTTACAGCATGACTATGGTAAAATTATTTTCTAACAGCAGAACAGAAAGGTTAAGTCAAGTAGAAACATTTTCGAAGGCATATATTACATGATATATTTAAATGCTGCGATTTTAAACTGCAGTCAGGTGTCAAGATTTATCTCATCCAGACAAATAGCTTGAGTGATGTGTTAGAGCTGGCAGAAAGAGAATATCGTATGTCATATTCCCACACAGTGAGGAAAAGATGCTTCAAGGCAACTAAAGATGATTCAATTGAAAATCCTTTTAGGGTTTAATAATCCACCAATATACTACAGGTGTGACAGGTGGCTGTCAAAGAAAGTGTTTCATTCTTCATAGTAGCTATGGTTAGCTTGAATTGATATCACACACAGTAACACAATAATAGTGACAAATGTTCCCCATGGAAAAACACTTAAAGCACCCCTTAAAGAATTTCCTCACCAAAAAAATAAAAATAAATAATTTGTTAAACCTGTTTCTTACAAGATGCCTGATTAATGACTTGAAATAACAGCACTGCTCATATGCTAAAACAAAGTATGTCTGTACTCAGCAGAAAAAGCAGCATTAGTATGATATTTTCATAGTTCTGCAAAAAAGACTTCAGGAGGTCAGGATGTCTGGCTGGGTGATATGGCCAGATAAAAGTAATTTCATACCTTGACAACAATATATATCACTATGTTGCATGTTTTCTGGTGATTTAACAAGTAAATAGTGTATATGAATTAACCACATGGGGAAGTTTTTATATATACTTAATGGTGGCAAAACCGTGTGTCCATGGTCCGCTCTCATGTGCAGGGATCAGAACACAAACTGTTTTCGTAATGACAGAAATATTGCTGTAAAGTGATTTGGCTGCTGTTTTTTTTATCTCAATGAATAACATACATTAGTCATGTTTCCATTAACGTCAAATCAAATTTTGAAGTGAAATTTTGAAATGTCGCATTAAAGAAAATGCAACTTTTCCATCAGCTGGTTTAAAGCGAATACACAACATTGTATTAATGTACTTTGGTCAGAAGAAGGCAGTGTAATGTACTGCTGTAGGCTCATCTGTCAGTAAACAGTGTAAGAAGAAGGGATTGTGCCAGCAAGAAAACAGTGGAAGAAAAAGAGATTGAGCAAGAGAGAAAAAAAGAAGGGAAAAAAGGTTGCTAACTGGACAATTTATGCCACCCATGAAAGAAAATATGTCATCAGGAATTAGATTAAATTGGACAACCTATAATTGTTCACTCATGTCAGTTCGGCTTGACCGGCAGAGCGGAAACAGCTGATCAGTTAAATGTACCCTTCGTGGGAACTTAATCTGAATAAGCATTTTCATATCCCATTTAGCACATTAACTATTTTACGAAACAAAAAACAAAATACACCTTATGGGGCTTAAAAATTTGTATGTGAATTTTCCCAATTTTCATCGAATTTTGGTGTTTCCATCAAGTTTTTTCTTATGAGAATCTTCAAAATGTGCTTAGAAAGTTGACAGAAACGCAAGTATTGTTTCGGTAATAGGACTTGATATTTCTGAAGCACTTCACTGCTCTCCAGCTCACAAAAAAATATGCCAATATATGGATGAAAATGGAGTGCAAGGAATCAATTTACCTCATTATGTATGTAAAGTACATATATTAAAAAAATTAAATAAAAAGACTTGTGTCCTGTCTATGCATATTAATAGGCATCATGTGAGCAGTGCATTTTTTATACCATCAAGCGTTGCATGTAATCCTGCTGACAGCAAGCTACAGCGTCTTCATAACAGCGTAATTAATTTGCAGCCAACTTATTACAGATAAGAAGGTGACACTTTGCTAACGCAGCTATGTGAGAAGTGAGAGAAGAGCGAGAAAACAAACGAGAAATAATGCACTGCAGTCAAAGAGCTCTGTCGGAGAAAGGAAACCGTAATTTGCCACCTCTACCTTGGGGAAATTGACTATTCTGCTCTCATACACTCTTCATTTCTTTCACTTAATATTTTCTCTCAGCTTTGCTCCCTCTCTTCTGTCTGCCCCCCCTCACACACACATACAGATCACCATGGAGATGGGAGACGGAGGGAGGGGCCGAGATCTGTTATGAAAATGTAGACAAAACACAGCTGATGCCATCCTGTTTTCTCGTTAACATTATCTCCATCTCTCCCTCTATTTTTCATATACTGATTATCTTTATAACTGCACAACTTTCATGGGACATCGTCATTAAATTCTGCTTCTTCCTCTTGAGCCGTCTCTTCATCTCATTCTCCGATTGTTGAGATAAAGATAGGAGCTGTTCGCCCGTTAATGAAATCCACCCAAGGCCAGCAATGACTCACTCAGTTGTTACCCAGGGTGATGACATAATGTCCTCTCCATCCATCATGTCCACAAACAAACACACATACGTAGATACACTCCTTTGTGTAGTAATTAGAGGTGGGTGGTGTTGAGAGTGTCTGGGGTCATTTTGAATACATTTCTATTTTTGGGTTAAAAACCTGCACCAGCACTGGCTCTATGTTCTTCTTCTCCACCACCGAGTGGACATCTTCACACCTCTACAGAGAAGTGAATGTTTTCTTCATCACTTCCACCCTTCAGACCTCTAATAAAACTGACAGATTTAGAAACTGTCACTCCACCTCTGATAGATAATAATGTTCCAAGGAGATCAGAACGTAAATTGTGCAATCGATTCTTCTGAAAAAGACCCCACGTTGTTTGTTCAGCAGCATATTACGGCCCATGTGTGTTTGCTGGGTGGCACCCTCTAGTGGCCACAGTAGTTATGACAGAAAGCAAGTAACTTTCGTAACCACTTCACATATGGCATTAGTTCTTTTACATCATTTAGGCTACTACAAACAGACACTTGAAAAGCAGAACTAGCAGAATAAAAACTTTTTTTCCCCCGGGTTGTCAGAACTCTCAACACCTACACAGGATAAATTAATTTAAAAAATAAAGAGCAGGATTTACATTTACATTTAGTCATTTAGCATTTTGCTTTTATCTAAAGCGACTTACAGGAAGAGGATACAAAAACTGCATTTATGCCCATTGTGCAATAAAACTGATATGTGCAATACAATTAATATGTGCAAGACACACTATCTACCTCGTCTATAACATTTGCAGTATTTTCAGTGGTCGTTTATTCATTTTTATATTTATTTATGACATCGCACGTGCTTGTTTTTGTCCATGTTTTAACTCAGTGTTCTACCATATTTTTAAAATGTTTTTAAATGTTTTACTCATAATGTTTGTTTTTGTTGTTATGATTGCTTTCACTATGCACCTTAAGCAGTGGCACTTCCAATTTCGTTCTATAGTTGACTATATACTGACAATAAAGGCTATTTGGTTTAATTTGACACATTATTTTGTACTCTTTTGTACTTGTAAAACTTTGTCTTGACAATGCAGTCAAATAGAATAGGTTTGAAAACAAAGGTAACTAACAACACTGTAACCAAGTAAAATAAGTTTGTGAGAACCAATTTAGTAAAGGGGAGCCCAAATTTCTATCTGCAAATCCAAAAGTTTTATTTAGATATCCAGAAGTTTTGCTTGCTGTTGAGCTGGATCTGGTAGGTGGAACCTGATTGAATATAAGACGACCTCTATTGGCCAGTCTTGATCGCAGTGACAGCGTGGCACCAAAGTTCCTGCTCCATCTTCTTTGTGACTTTTAAAACTAGGTCTCCAATGCCAATGTAGATGTGTATAACCTCTTTCAGCATGGTGCCGCACACAAGAATGAGCTCAACAGCAAATACAACTTTTGGATTCAAAAGCAAAATCTTTTGATTTAGGATTCATTTTTTTGCGCACACTCTGAAACAGCGAGCAGCAAATTTGTCCTCTGCATTTAACCCATCCTATACACACCAGTGAACACACCTTGCTAGGAGCAGTGTGAGGCAGATTTCTGTGCCCGTGGAGCTGTGGGGGGTTAGGTACCTTGCTCAAGGGCACTTCAGTCCTCGACCTGTCAATCTTGAGATTCGAACCAGCGACTCTCCGATTCCTTACATGTAGGTCACAGATAGCCCAAAATTTTGTTGTGAAAACTAATTATTTGGTAAACAAAAAAAAGTTTGTTGGTTTGCAATAATATATTTTAATCATGCTTTTTTTGTTTTTATCAACATTTAATTCTGTTAGATTGCATAATAACAATTAAATAAGGCCTTAATCGTGTTAACCGTGACTGACAATGTTAAGACGTTAAAACTGCAGCTGCTATGTTGTACTGTTGATCTCCTGCTGCTATTGAAAGAAATCTGAGAATAAGCCATATTGCTGAGTCCTACCTCAAATTTCACTAGAAATCTGTTTCCGAGCAGCAGCAGCAGGCATCTGAAATTTTAATTGCATGCCAAATGCCAAAGATGACACTTGTCCAGCGAAGAGAAGTCCAACATCTGAACTTAAATGGAACCCAAAAACAGAAAAAAGACAAGACTGTGTGTCTTTTGGTTACAAAGCACTTTTAAATTCCACTATGTAACATAAAAATAATGACCCTATTATATCTATTTCTGAAACCATAGCCTGCTTTCATCCCTGGCCTCAGCCAGCGGGGCAGTACCACCTTATCTGTTTAGTCAGTTTATATCAGTCGCTTTCATATCCTGTACGGAATAGAGCTGCAGTTAACGTGTGCTTCAGTGTGCACCCATGCATGCAGGGTGTGTGTCTGTGTCTCATATCCTGGGAACACGACTGCTGGATATATTTACAGCATGTGCTTACAGAACATGTGTGTGCACTTCCTTTTCATTTCATATTTTAATCTTGTGAGGTCAAGTTAAGACTTCCATGTCACACAACAACATGGAAGACCCGTATTTTGCTATCTGTCGAACGTTCTTCAGCTCCTCAGGAAAATATCTGCTTGTCTTTGATTTTAATTAAGACATTTCCCACTGCTTAACTCTTTACTTTGGCTTGCTGACAGATTATTGACAGATATTTTAGCGTAGGCCTGATCGCCCTTAGGGGAAACTGGAAACTTCTCTGCAAGTGTTTACAATATTAATTAGTTAATTAGTGTATATAAAAATCTTGACATATGTTAATTATGATTCAGTGAGCCATGACCAGATCCAATTTTAATTGGAATTTTAGTTTCAGTAGCTTAACTGGGTCATAAAAAATAGGTAATAAAAAGGTAATAAAAAAGTTTGATGTCTGTTCTCTGACTAACAGTGATTGGTGATCCTGCTGCTGCGTCTTTCTCCTGTTTGGGTTGCCTGTATTAGTTCACGATTGGGAGCTAATCATAGACTTTATATAAATATTGGATGTAGTGACGGTGACGTCACCCACTGGTTTGTGGGCTGTCCGTTGGAAGCATCGAGTTCAGTATTGCACTCGCCATCTTGCGTCGCCATCTTGTTTCCAATAGGGGGAGCAGACCATATTTGGACTGTGGAGGAGCGAGAGGGATCTGACGACACTGGCTACACGCCTCTCTACACCTCAACCTGACTGAGAGAAGTCGCTGCTAATCCATGTTAGCATTTACTGGGATGTTAATTTTAGCTAGCAAAAAACAAAAACAAAATGTACGTTACTTACCTCAAAAACTGACCAGCGACTCCTTGGAGTGTCTGTTAGTCCAACCAAACGCTGAACAATACATTTTTAATGAACAAAACATTCAAATAAACTGTCATTAAGTGAAAATACAGTGAAAGGGTCAAAGTTATGGAACCAGACCGGTAAACGTGCTTTTTTATATCTATATAACATTATATATAACTTTATTGACGCATTGCCGTGGATACCCGTTGTTCTGCTTCCCTCCTGATGACGGCTCGCCTTGTTAGTCACCTGTCAATCAAAGCCACGCCCCAAATCATATGATTCTTTATCTTCTATTTTCTTCTAAATTATTTGAACTATTGACATCAAATTGTCTTGAAGAAGATTTTTTTATTAGCGATTGAGACCATAGTGTTGTCCTAAAAAATCAAAAAATCTGAGGTAATAAATCAAGTGAGAAGTTTTCTCATTTTGCATTGAAACTAATGGATAGAAATGTTTTTGCAGCCTCACTTAGCACCCCCTGCTGGAATTTTCGGTAGAATGCAGCTTAAGGCACTTCCTGGTTTGCCTCCCTGCTCAGACCCGGAGGTTGATGCCTGGAGCTAATGAGAGGTCTGAGACTCGAGCAAATGCACATTGACATTTCTATGGCAGCACATGCACACATGCTTTGGTTTAACCCTAACCCCCTCAATTATACACAGGTTTTAAAATACTAAACAGCTTCAACGAGGTTCAAGGACCATATTCAAACACACACACGCTCGTACTCAAACACACAATGACACAAAGAGATGGGTTCATCCAGCATCTGCCTCTCAGGCCTATATCCACCCCCCCAGCCAGGTGCAGGAAGACAAAAAAAGACCTGTCAGAATCTCAAACTCAAAACAAAAAAATAGTGCCATTTTCTCAATTTCTGCTTCACCCACTCGTTGAGCCTCCCTCTCTCAATTTTCTTTATTTCCCTCCTCTGGTTACATGTCATCTTTGGTTTTATGTTCTCTTTCTCTTCTTTAGAGTCTCGATGTTCCTTTTTATACACACAGATACACATAAATTCCCCAAAAACGCACACAGACATGCACACAGGCCTTCTGAGACCTGATGGAGATTTAACCACCCGGCCCAAAAAAAGGAACAACTGGCCAATCAGATCCCAGTGCTGCAAACGGGCCATGAATAAATGATGCTGTGGAGTTGTTAAACTCGAGCTGGAGAGGAGTTGAAGGGGAACACTATAACTCAGAGAGAGAGAGAGAGAGAGAGAGTGAAAGGAAGAGTGAAAGTGGAGAATTTAGTGCAGGGAAAATGAGAGAAGTGTGCATTCACGGTCCCATTATGGCCTTTATTCAGTCCATTCATACAGAACAAGGTTTGAGATTTCTGTGATAGAAGGGTAACATAGTAGTCATCTACATCTAATGTGACCATATCCATTTTGTCTAGAGCCTTGGGGCATCATCACAACTAGAGCCTCAATTAGTTTTTTAGTCCAGACAGACAGGAAGAAGACATTTGGGGCCGTCTGAGGTCAAGGGAATTAACTGTGGGGGTCAAAGTTTAATTGATAAGGATGCCAAAGCTCTTCCTAAGTGGTGTATTTACATCTTTCTGCTCAAAAAGACAAATGTTTGAGTTTAATTTATATGTTTCATGATTTATAAGATCACCGATGGTTATTTTAGTATGTCAATATTGCTGTAGAGATGGGTCTTAGTTTAAGACTGAAATATGCCATTTCCACATGAAATATCCACATTTTGTACAAACATTCATGGTTAAAAGAAACAAAGCGTAGTGAAACAATGAATTTTCCTCTACTGCTAACATTAGGTTACAACATTTTGTATGATATTTTAAGACAACTTATGCAAAACGTTCGTATGATATCTTACCAAATATGACTTTTTATCTTTGTGAAACAGTCTTACAGTTGTTGTTTTGAACATGTGGTTAATATTGTGAAACAGATCTATTTGGTTAGGTTTAGGCACCAAGACTGCTCGCTTTAGTTTAGGAAAAAGGTCATGGTTACAGTTAAAACACCTACTCCTGCATGTAACTCTGATATTGTTACACACAGAACTTAACTGTCAACTCTTAACTTAAATACCAACATTGACTTTTGGTTTCACAGGAGACACTTTGTTTGTTTGAAACATTCAACTGCCCCGACCTCTTCCCTTTGCAGACTTTCTCGCTCTTTATACTACGTCAGCTAACTTCCTTCTTTGGTCCCATGTTATTACTTTGGCCTCAAAGGCTGTTGCTTAACAACAAACATTATTATGCATTTTAATAAGCTGTGTCCTGGACTTTATATGAGAAGAGTTAAATACCTCGTTAAAAACTGGGTGCATAGTCATGTAATTCAGAACCTACAGTTTTGTTTCAAATTAATTGCTATAACTTTGTTTATCCACTTACTTTTTTATCTCAGGCCTTCAAAATAAAAGCAAACACATATAGTTTTCAAAATAAGAGCACATATTAGATGTGAACTAGATATTAGATGTGAATTAGATGTGTTAAGAGTCCACCACATGATTTACAAGAAGACTGTCAAAATATGATGCCTTAAATAAATCATAGAAGAACCTTTATTCTCCTTTACAATAATTCATTAAAATGCGCAATGATTAAGGTGGAATTGTGGCATTAAAATGTGTGAGAGGCCAACAAATTTAGGCTTTTAGGGCAAAAAATGTATCTAGGGGAGCATGCCCCTGGACCCCCCTACTTTCTTCAAGTCTCCCCATCATAGTCTCAGTAAATCCTAGAGGAAACACTGCTATGCCACGAAACAAGATAATGAACATAGGAAACAATATACCTGCTAAACATCGATATGTTATCACTGTCATGTGAGCATGCTGAGTGTGAAATTTATCCTGACAAAGCCTTAAGTGTGGCTCTAGAATCTTGTTTTAACAGGAATCATTAGAGAATAATCTCATTTTACATCAATCATGTTGAACAGAAAGGCATCTTCTCTCATTGCATTTCTTTTTGTGTGGTGAAATAAGGTCATTTAGACTCTAAAGTTGAAAAGTTAAACTTCTGCAAGTGGTTCCTATTGTAACTGAGAAGATCAAATTTGGAAAGTCCTTCCTTGCTGGGTTTGTGGAAAGAATTTACATACATTTCATAAATTGAAAAAAAAAAATAAAAGGAGTAAGAGTCTGTAATGGAAGCACTCTTCCACTGAATTGAGTCCAGATCCAATTCTGCTGTTGCTTCCCTGCCATGGACACCATTCTGACTAATCTAATAAGTCTGTGAATTCAACCATTTCATTGGATTATACAGCAGGAAATGATTAACATATTGGAACACGGGGTCAAGTGACAGGACTGCGCAGGAAATATCTCTTTTTCTCTCACTACCGGAGCAAGTATGTGAGGTTCAGTGTGTAATGTGCAGCTACAAAAGCAGTGTGTGAGTGAGTCACATAGGCCTTGCAAGAAAAGAAACACCACAGGGTGAACTTAGATCAAATCAGTCTTGAAATGGGCTCTATCTAAACCAAAGCCAGATGACAAGGATCAGTTTACAGTGATTGAGACATGACTTGCAGCTCAGTGTGTGTATGTGCATGTGTGTGTGTGTGTATCTCTCTGTGCCCTGTGCACACAGATATTGTTGCCTTTGGATAAAAAAGTACAGTATCTGTTGATTTTTTTGCAGGAATGAAAGAGCGAAAGGTTATTTTAGGGCTGACTTTTATCTTTGATAACAAATAATAAGAGGTAATAATACTTAAAACACATGCCACACACATAACACTGAGTTTTCAAGAATTGTGCATGCTGATATATTCATGTACATTCCTCTTTTATACAGCCTGAGGTGGGGAATAAAGCCAAAATATTGGGGAACGAAATCCCCCAAGCCTCCAAGTCAGAAATATCTGCGGTGAATACCTTTCCATGAAATGCCTCGGTGAAGTAAAAATTCAGACCAATTACTGTTGCTAAGTCAACAATTCAAGGAAAACTCAGGCGGTAGAGTACATCCCCTGAGATGTTATCTGACCTCTCAGTTGAAAGGTCAAAACAGACTGAGGAATGCATCGAGAGAGCTGGGAACAGAAGCAACTGGCATTGTGTGTGTGTGTGTGTGTGTGTGTGTGTGTGTTTCTATGACACAGTGTGTGAGCGTACGTTTGTGAAACTGTATCTCACAGTAAGCATTTTGCTGGAATAACAGTTCTATTTCTGATCTTTTAGATGCGGGACCAAGCAGCTGCCTGATATACATCGTAAAACCACTGGGGCCAGACTAGCACAACACACACCCTGCCAACATAACCACACACACTTCATGTGCACATATACCCCCACCCACACACATATAAGTCCTGTACAAGTGCACACTAACAACCCTACACATGAGCCTCCACAAAAAGAAATATTTACACACTCTCAAACCAAGACACCCACATGCACTCCACACAAAGAAATCTTTAAAATACACTTTCAAGGCCATGATACACTAAAACACACACGCAGACAACACTTCCAAGTTCAAGATGCTATCAACACTGCTGAGTGCTAGATTCCTCAATACACACACACACAGACACACTCCTCAGACAAAGGAGTATTATTAAATTGCAGCAAAGGCCTGGAACGTGTGATTGCTTATCAGGATCAAGGTATAATTTGCTGTATTAAGTTAAAATTGTTGGCTCAATTATACCTTCTGTTGTAAGACCTCAAAAGGGAACCAAGCACGGTGTGTTTTCTGTTTCAACTCAGAGCAGGTTTCCCAAGAGGCAGGCTTGCATAGCCAGACCTATCTCCACACCTCGTTTTATCACTGTGCCAGTGATGGAGAAAGATCTGGCGAAACCCATCAAAATTCCACACCAAAGGGAAAAAAACACTCTGAGCTGTTTTTATTTCTCTAAACCAATCATAATTGTGTTCGGCAGCATCGAGCCCAGGACGTGACAATGCCCTTGCAAAATAGTGTTGGAATGTACTTGTTTTGATGGAACATTTGCACATTCCCTGGAGTTAAAATGGCTAAATCCCCACAAAAGAAAACACAATATAAAACATTAAAAGACGTAAGCCAACAATGGGATTTGAGGGAACAATACAATGTGTTACGTCTCTGTGATTACTGAACCAAACTTTGTTTCAGCACAAGTTTTAAATGGTATCAGCCCATTAAATGGCTGTTATCAGTTGTTGTCAGCCTCACATAAATGGGTCCGAAGGCACCAGCCCTACTATACATGCAAAAAGTTACACCAACTACAATCACACCATTAAATGACTGGTAGCAGTTTCATCAGGTTTAAAACTACAAATACTACCTTAACTACATGGATAAGTTTAGGAAAAAGATAATAGATATTTTATTAAGAGAGAAAAAAAAAGATATTACATGTTTAGATTAAGAAAAAAATTACATGGTTAAGTTTAGGAAAATATACTACATAGTTAGATTTAGAAAAAAAAGAAACTACTAAATTAGGTTTTAAAAAAAACAACTACATGGTTAGGTTTAAAAAAGATACTACATGTTTAGATTAAGAAGGAGAAAGCAAACTACTAGGTTAGGTTCAGCAAAAAAAATCCTACAGGGTTAGATTAAGAAAAAAAACCTGCTTATATTTAGGAAAAAGTTACGTCATGATAGATTAAGAAAAAAGAAACTACATGGTTAGGTTTAGGAACAAAGAAAATGCATGGTTAATTTCAGGCATAAAGAGTAAACACATGGTTTAGGTTTTATTAAAAAAAAAGATCATGGTGGTTTTGATACATTTCTGAAAGTATGGATGTAGGGATAATCACATGATGTAAAAATTACATTGACATGGTGTAAAAATTACTTATAAAGTTACTTTTCATGTCACACAGGAAGAGAACTCGGATCTCCTGTGTTTAAGAAGTTGCCACATACCCGACTTTCCTTCATGTGTGGACAACATCGCTTATTATACTATGTCACTTCCTTCTTCACTTATATGATATTTACTATGGCCACTATCGATTTTCAGGGTGTAGGTTATTGGCTCAGAGGTGGTTGTTATTGTTTCACATAGTGACAGTTTTGAAACCGTAACAGGCAGATTGCTGAAGGGGAGGAGAATTCTTTCTGAAATAGACGTTGAATAGCACAGTCTACATTCTGTGAGTTGCACTACACAAGAAGTAACCTCAAAGAAAACCACAGCATTGATACTAACTGTATTGTAGTTAAATTGTGTATCGTTTGTATTTCGCTGGTAGATTAGATTAGTTTAAGGGACAAAAATGTGTTCGTACAATCACATTTAGTAGACAGTAAAACAGGTCACCATGAGGTTAACCACTTTTTTAGGTGTATGAATGCTACTGTACATGTGTTTCATTTTGTGTGCATAAATCATAAAAGCAAACCCAAACATTTATGTGAGAGTATGTGTGTTCTCAGACTCAGTGCTGAATGTGCATATCCCTGCCTGCCTCACTGCTGTGATCTCCCTGTCTGATTAGAAAGTGGTTGGTTTATTTAAACTGAGGAAGGGAGAGCAGTTTTCATCTTTCTAAGAAGAAAATACAACTCTGCACCCCTGCACCATAGAGAGGTGCTGGATATCCCCACACATGCACTGAGGCACATCGATATATGCTTAGAAAGAAGCAGTTAATGTGTGAGAATTTCAGAATGAATTGCGTCAAAATTATTTCAGGGAATTTAAAAAAATGGCCACTATGTTGCAGCAATCATCAAGTCTGTGTGCATTTGTCTCTCCAAGGAACCAGTTTTATACACACAGCCAAATTATCCATTCTTAGAAGCAAAAAAAACAACAACAAATGTATGCATGCAGTCTTCTAAAGTAACAGACTGCATAATTACACATGTAATAATTACCTAAATATCAGATTTTATGCTTTAAACCTTGTTATTTTTAAGTTCACTCGTGGTGATCCAGGGTCTGGCATCATTCTCATTATAAATTACACCGGTGCACCAGTAATGTGACCCATTAAACCAACTGTAGGCTATATTTGCTCATATGGGCGTGCAGTGCAGTGAGGATATCCATCAGCATTACCACTACTGCAAGATATTGTGCAACACACATTAAAATGGATACAGCTGCTTGTGGGCTTGGGTAGTAAACAAGTTTTAAAATCGATATACTGTTATGGGTATGACTAAGTGAGAGCAGCAGGGATTGTACTGGATGGTAAGTTTGGAAAGTTTGGAGGGATTTCAGAACAGATGGTGAGGATTTGATTAGCCAAAAGGTTTTGTTTTTATAGAGCAAGCCAGAAGTTAGTTTAAGCACAGGGCGAACTACTGAGGGCATAAAGTGAGGAAGTAAAAAAGAAAAAGAATTTGAAGAAAATTATGGTTGACGGTCTTGAGGGAGTCACCGCTCTGTCTGCTGATTAAAAACAAGATATAGATCTTCATGAACCTACCGTCAAATGATGTGTGTATATACACACTTTGTCCATTTAATTACTGTTATTTGGTGAGTGACTGAGTGAATAACTCAACTTTTTGACAGACAGAGTGGGAGTGTCTGCTGCACATATTTTGGTTATGTGCTATGATGAAGATGAGTGTGCACAGGGAGGGTGCAGCCTTTGATCGTGTAGAAAAGAAAGCCAGACGTTGTGTAAGGAGAGAAGACAAACCGGGTGATGGATAACAAAGTAAAAGGATGGAGGGATGGATAACACAGAAAGAGACACAGAGGCCAAAGAAAGCAAGACCACTGGTGGATGTGGTGGTGGTGGTGTGTGTGTGTGTGTGTGTGTGTGTGTTCCCTGTCCCACAGTAGTGAAAAACATGTTTTGGATTTGAGTGTTATGTTCATTGTGAGCATGCTAAGATAAGCACACACACACACACACACACACACACACACACACACACACAGACTCAGTGAAATAGCTCCACAAATAAAATCCCTGCTACGAATGATCTGCATGGAATGTGCTCTGAGCTCCAAATCCTGATTCAGTGCAACATTGTGTTCTTCAAAAAATAACTTTTTTTAATATATTAGTTATAGTCTATAGCCAAGAATGCTTCTGGCTCCTCTACTATCCCAAAAGCTGCAATAATCAATATTTCTTACATAAATCTTGTTTTTAAGCAATTAAATGCACAGTATGCAATTTAAGCCTCTCAGAGTCAATTGATAAAAGTTGTGAAGTAGCATGGAATCATGGGAGTTGTTGTCTGAATGACGAAAACGATGGAAATCTATTTGATGTGACTCGGGCGGATATCTTGTTCACGGACAAGTGAATGCGTTAAAGTTTTATTCATGTTCCGTTTATGCACATTAAGTCAGGGGATTTCATTTCATTTTGATGAAATAGCGACAACATGTAAGGTTAACTTGTAGTAATTGACCCAATGTTGCAATCCAAAGAGGTTAATAAAAACAGAAAGTAGCAGAGGGAGAGGTTTATAACGGACGGAAACAGGACATCGTGTCTCACTGACAATGTTTATATGCATTTTGGATGAATAAAATAAGACCTCAAAACAGTCACTGGTTTGCCATATTGGCTGCTTCTCTTCCACTTGAACTATTTTCTATAAACCTTTGTTTTCACCACAATGTCTCTCTTTGAAGCATAAAAGTAGTTTACCATAAATGTCTGAATTGTTTATTAGACAGAGATGACAGTAATGTGAGGAAAACAACAGAGGATGTTGTGGTTGTCTCCAAGGCTGACTGTGTTTTCATTACAACATGCTGCATCTACTTCAAACATTCGAGCTTAACGTCAGTAAGATGTGGTTCTCACACACTGACATGATTTACTCCTCGCTCTGACATAATGCTGTTTGCTTGTGTACTGACTGAAGCAATGGAGAATGGCATTTCACTACACATATTAGATTTAATGCTTTATTTCAACTCAGCCGTGATGGATGTTACTGACAGTATAAGTGAAAGTTGTCTTCCTTTACATAACTTCCTTTGGCAGATACAGATGGGGTTATATGGTTTACATTACAGACTTTGAAGGCAGCACATGGAGCGTAGACATCAGAAGCACATTTTGTTTACATTCGTATCATTTACCATTAGGGATGGGAATAATTAATCAATGATCAATTAATGGTCGTTAAGAATTTGGTCGATCATGTGGAATTTTATCCATCTGTGTATTTTTAAATTTTAATTTTCTCTATGAGTACTCACTGAACTGGAACAAGGCCGAGCGTTCAGTTCTGCTGCCGAACGTCAATAAGCCAATGAGCTGAGAATTAAGTTGGATAAAGCTACAGTTTGCAAACTGAAAGTTGCAATAACTAAGCAAAACCAGCTTACTGTATCAATCCTCCCTAACATGAATTACTGAGTTTAATTTGATAAAAAAGTTAATTAAACACATTTAAATACGCAAGATTACTAAAACTAACCTCAGGCCTTTTTGGGGGCTAAAACATAAAACATTGAACTCCTTGATGTTATCTTTACAGTATAATCTCAGGTGAGTTAGTTTTAAGATTGACAGGATCAAGTCTCTTTTTGTCCTTTCAAAATAAAAGCATCCATTATCAAAACAGGCTTTTGCACAGTACTTATTGCGGCTTTCCTGTTCCTTAAAGCCGCTTGTGAGGCAGAGAATAGGTCCTGTAGATTTATATGACGCGCTGCTGCTGCTCCAAGGAAGCACACCGAGTCCAGAGAAGTTTGAAGTTGTTTTAATGATTCTCAGCGGCTTTACACGCACTTGTAGATGTTAATTGTGTATTGAAGCAGATTACAAAATGATAACAAAAGCGGTCAACAAAAATTACGGCTTCCTACACTCGCCGCTCCTTTCACCCGTGCAGGTGAAGCACACCCTGATTTAACCCACCTGAGCTGTCAACTACGGTGCTCACATGACCCGAAACCATGGCAACAGGATAAACAAATTAAACACAAAATAATTAATCAATAAAGCAAGATATGGCTCCTACACACCAGCCCCTAATTATTGAATTAATGTAAATAATTACATCACATAGGAGACATAAACATAAGGAAAAGATTCAACAATAAAGTTTCAAAAAATGAATGTCCATTAATTAATCCACACATGAATATTCTTTCTTCTTGAATCATATGTCCATAGTCCATAGTCTCGCTGGTCAAAGTCAAACAGTCAAAATCCAGTGAAGGGTATAGTAACAGTCCAAAACCCACAAAAAAACCCCACAACTGAAGCCAGAGTGACCTCAAATGGCTTCAGCTTCCTGCAACAGGCAAAGCTTTGTGATGGGCCGGTCCAAGCAGCTGCTCCGGGTTTTAATCCGCACCTGACGAACTAATCCTCTTCGGTCCGGGAAGGTCTGTATCACTCGTCCCACAGGCCAAGGATTTCGAGGTGCTGTGCTGTCCATTATGATGACCAGGTCTCCCACGACAAGATTCCTCTTCACTCCTGTCCATCTCTGACGCTCCTGCAGTTGAGGAAGATACTCTTTTATCCATCTCCTCCAAAACAGATCAGACATGTATTGCACCTGTTTCCACCTCCTATGTGCATAACCATCTGTGGGTTGGAACACTCCTGGTGGCAATGTTGGTGAGGTCTTCAACAGTAGCAGGTGGTTGGGCGTTAATGCTTCCAGATCATTCGGATCTGAGGAGGCTTTGGTGATTGGTCTGCTGTTTATTATGGCTTCGATCTCACAAAACACTGTGTGAAGGCTTTCTTCATCCAAGCTTTGAACCCTCAAAGTTGAATTGAGAACCTTTCGCACAGACCGGATCAGCCGTTCCCAAGCTCCCCCATGATGCGAGCCAGCAGGTGGGTTAAAGCTCCATTGTATTCCCTTTTGCAGCATGACATCATGGATCTGCACCTGATTCCACTGTTCCATAGCCTTCTTCAGCTCCCGCTCTGCACCTACAAAGTTCGTTCCATTGTCAGAGCGTAGCTCCCGAACTTGTCCTCTCCTGGCGATGAAACGCCTGAGTGCATTAATAAAGGAGTCGGTGTCCAATGATGATGCAACCTCAATATGTACTGCTCTGATAGCGAGGCAAGTAAATATAACACCGTACCTCTTTACCATGCTCCTTCTACTCTTAACCTCAAATGGGCCAAAGCAGTCAACTCCCACTCGGGTGAATGGTGGTTCATCTGGGATGATTCTTTCAGGAGGCAAATCTGCCATCTGCTGGTGAACTGGCAGAGCATTCAGGCGGCGACAGGTGATGCACTTGGATAACACTCTCCTAATGGCTGAGCTCACACCAGCTATCCAGTATCTCTCTTTTAGCTTAGACAGCATATGGTTACGGCCACCATGTCCCACTTCCTGATGTACATATCCAAGTAAGAGCTCTGAGATGTGGAGATCTTTTGCCAGAATTATCGGATGTTTCTCTTCCACAGGCATAGACAATCTACTGAGCCTTCCTCCAACTCTCAGGACTCCATCTTGCAGCTGTGGGCAGAGCTTATGAAGGTGACTGGACCTTTTAACCGACTGCCCTTTTGCCAGACTAGCTAGTTCTTCAGGAAATCTCTTTCCCTGACAGAACTTGATGATGGCTAGCTCAGCTTGTTCCAGATCTTTCACAGTGAGACTACAGTGCACCGCTGTCCTCTTAAAATCTTTAATTTCCTGTTCCACAGATGATGCATGTTGTTCCTTGTTGATGTCAGACTGTGCAAAGGTCAGATATAACTGTCTTCTTTTCTTTACACAGGACATGAGCCAACTTTTAATCTTCAAGAACCACGCCACTGATTTCTTTAGCCTCATCCAAGAGGAAAAGTACTCAATTAGGTGAGTCACAGGTTCTTCCCTGGCCTGCACAACATTCACTGCAACCACTCCTTTGACTTCAGGGTCACCAAGTGAAAGGTGATAGAGGTCATCAGGTGCAACAGGCCATTCACTCTCAGGATGCAAGAGAAAGTGAGGCCCTGACACCCATGTAGCATCAGCAATGAATACCTCAACTTTCACGCCTCTGGAGGCTATGTCTGCTGGATTGCTGCTGGTGTCCACATACCTCCATTGAGCAGGACAGGAAACCTGGAAGATTTGTGACACCCGGTTTGCAACAAATACTTTGAAACGTGAAGTCTCATTCCTAATGTATTTCAGCACCGATGTGCTATCTGTCCAGAATACAGAGTCCAAAAGATCCATCTGTAGCTCTTTCCTCCACAGCGTGTCGATGCGACTGGCCATAGTTGCGGCGATAAGCTCCATCCTGGGGATTGTTACACATTTCAGTGGAGCTACTCGAGCTTTTCCCATTACAAAGGCACTGTGAACTTCTGAACTCTTGGCCTTTAACAACAGGTAAGTCACTGTTCCATATCCATGTTCACTGGCATCGCAGAAGTGATGCAATTGGGCTGAAGTAACTTGTCCAAAGCCTGGTGGCTTCATACATCTGCTGACCTCAAATCTTTCCAACAGATGCAGCTGCTGCAGCCACCCCAACCATTCTTTAGACACTGAGTCAGGCACAGTATCATCCCAGCCTATCCCTCTCCTGCACAGGTCTCTCAGGATCCTTTTTGCTGTTAGAACAACAGGGCTCAGCATTCCAAGGGGATCATAGATGGAGCTGACAGTCGAGAGGATTCCTCTTCTTGTAAGTGGTCTGTCCTTAAGTACTATCTTGAATTTGAAGGAGTCTGATTTAATGCTCCATTCCACACCCAGCACTCTCTCCACTGGTAGTGAGTCCAGCTCCATGACCAATCCTTCGATTCCTTTTGCTCTGTTATTCTCTGGGATGACTTCCAGCACTCCGGTCCTGTTAGTCAACCACTTTGTGAGAGAAAATCCACCCTTAGAACACAAAGACACCAAGTTCCTGTAAAGCATCACTGCTTCCTTCTCCGTGGCCACAGACACGAGGCAATCATCCACATAAAAACAGTGCAGTAGTTTATCCACTGTCTCCTTACTGTAGTGATGCCCATGGTCCTCTGCACACTTTCTGAGGGCAAAGTTAGCACAACTGGGAGATGATGTCGCTCCAAACAAGTGCACCTTCATCCTATATTCAGCAGGTGGTAGCTGCATATCTCCCTTTGGCCACCAGAGGAACCTGAGGAGGTCTCTGTCTTCAGGAAGGACTTGGACCTGGTGGAACATAGATTCTATGTCAGCCATGATGACAACTGGTTCCTTCCTAAACCGAGTCACCACTCCAATCAGAGAGCTGGTAAGATCAGGGCCCTGTAGAAGCTGAGCATTTAGCGATGTTCCCTGATATCTTGCTCCACAATCAAACACGACTCTGATCTTCTTTTTAGTGGGATGGTAGACTCCGTGATGTGGTATGTACCATACTTTACCATCACCACGGTCCAGCTCCTCTTCGGGCACTTTCTCAGCATAGCCTTTAACCAGGAGGTCATTTATAAAGGTCTTATACTCAGTATGAAATACTGAGTCCTTCAGAAACCTCCTCTTCAAATAACAAAGGCGCTGTTCAACAACTCTCCTGTTGTTCGGCATGCTGATGTCACCGTTTCTTAAAGGCAACGCAATCTGATAATGCCCCTCCACCTGTTTCACTGAGTTGTTGACAAACTCCAAGAACCTTTGATCCTCCCTTGACATTCCTTGTTGCTCCTCAATGCTGCTTTCAGGGAAATCATTCTTAAATTGTTGCTGCCAAAGGTCGTCCAGGTTCACGACTGAAACTCTGTTGACAGTTATTTGAGGATGGTCCCAATTAACAGTCTCTCCACTGCTTCCCGTCAGTGGACCATTGACAGTCCAGCCTAGCAAGGTTCGGATAGCATATGGTCCATCATTCACACTACATACCACTTCCAGTGGTTCCAGTGCTTTGGGAACATTGGTTCCTATGAGTAGCTCAATTCCTGCATCAATCTGAGGTAGACGAATGTGTTTTAGGTGTGACCATCGTTCAATGTCCTTTTCGGTGGGAATATTTCCTCTGTTGACAGGCATGGAATCTTGTGTGTAAACTCTTGGAAGCTCGAGAAAATTGTCCCCCTCCAGTGCTGCAACCTCCAGCCCTGACACGACATTACTTCCTACTACTCTGTCTTGGCCCATGGTACGAAGGAGAATACGTCCCTTCCTCCCTGTGAGGTGTAGCTTGTGCATTAAGCTTTCAGTGCAAAACACTGCAGTACTCCCCTGGTCCAAGAAAGCATAAGTAATGACAGTTTTGGTTCCTTTGTTGGATTTAACCTGAACCGGAACTATGGGCAGTTTGCAGTCCAGATCTCCAGCCCCTGTAAGACCACTTGACACCATTGTGTTGTTAACATGCAGCTCTGGGTTCCTTTCCATCTGCTCAGAAATTTTAATGGGTTCCTTATGAAGTACAGTGGGATGTTTAAGGCTACACTTTGAGCAGGAAATCCTTTTTCTGCAATCTTTACTGATGTGCCCTGTGCACAAACAGCCAAAACAGATGCCATTTTCCTTTAAGAAGCCTATCTTCTTCTCATGAGCCAATTTTCCCAGCTGTACACATACATCTAATGTGTGTCCTCCACCACAGCAGATGCATGCTTTCCTTCCCATTTGTTTGATTTCCTTTTCTTTCCTTACAGAGTGATATTGGTTCTCCACAGGGCCTACAGTGGTAGCAAAGCTGCTCCCCTTGTGTCCAGGACGAAGCTGTGACTTGGGTTTGTTTGTTCCTTTATTAATGCTTGTTGATTGAGAGTCTTGTATATTGCCAAACACAGGATCTGTCAAAATTCTCACTTGCCTTTCAATGAAGTTAGCAATGTCTGTGAACTTAGCTCTCCGCTTATGCCGTTCCTGTAGCTCACAGGCATGGTTCCTCCATTTGTCTCTAAGTTTGTAAGGCAGCTTTTTAATGATGCTCAACATGTTAGAAGGCATATCCATGTCTGAAAGATACTGCACATCCTCCATGGCGTTACAGCAGCCTCTAAGGAACAGACTGTAATCCTGCAGAACCCTCACATCCTCTGCTTTAATCGGAGGCCATGACAGGGCCTTATCCATGTAAGCGGAGGCGACCTTTTGTTCATTACCGAACTGCTCCTTTAATAAAGCTTTGGCCTTTGAATATCCTCGGTCTGGATGGATGTGTTGACAGCTTCTCACAAGCTCCTTAGCATGTCCCCTTGTGTGTTGTTCCAAAAAATACAAACGATCACAGCTGTTATTTGTGTTCCTCTCGACTCCGTTCTCAAAGGCTCTGATGAACGTGTGATATTTTAATGGATCACCGTCATAGATAGGGATCTCTCTCTTGGGTAGAGCTGAGAGGTTTTGCTGTTGAATTAGCAACGTTGTGATTTCATTTTGTTTCCTCATGATGCCAAGAACTTCATCTTTGGTTTCCATAGCCACTGTATTACCTTCTAGTTGTCCATTGTATGGGTCATGTGTGCTGAAAAGGGGGTCCATGTGGAATTGCATTTGGTTTTGTTCATATGAAGTTATATTTGGATTTGTGTTCATTTCAGTTTGTTTTGGAATAAATTCATCTGCTTGAACATTAAGTAACTTCTGAGATTTTGCCTTCTCAAAGTATGATTTCATTCCATCTGAGACCTTTGATGTCCGTTTTCCACTTGTTGTGCTTCGTATTTTAAGAACTTCAAGTTTTGCCATTTTTTCAGCAATTTCGGTGTTTAGTTGGAGCTCTTCTCTCCTTTTACGCAGGCGTTGTTCCTCTTCTTCCAGAGCATGTTTTTCCTTTAATAATTTGTGCCTCATGGTTAAGGCTGCCAGCTCGGCTTCGGCCTTTAAACGTGCAGATGAAGAGCATTGTGACTGAGATGATTTGTCACTTCCAACATTTGAAACACTATCATTTGGATTGATTTCATCCTCAATTTGACTTGTTTCGTGCATTTGGTTTAATGGGATTTCTGCTGAATCCTGTTGCTCCAGAGAGATTTTCCTTCCAGTTTCAACAATCCATTTTTGAGTGTCCTTTTGAAATGTATCGCTGTAATTCACAATGCTTGAAAACCATTCCTTTTGTTTGATTTGTTCATCCTCAGGGAGTAGAGGCAACAGCTCATTGTGTAAAGTTGTGGCATTTTCCCACAGTGTGTTTAAATTCCCAAAACATTGTTTCACATCAGACACATTTTCTCTTTGTTTCATGAGCTCTTTCATTTTTGGTATTAAACCTTTGATTTTATCAACAACACGTTTGCGTTCATTTTGCAGGTTTTCCATTTTATTAAGCAAACCTTTTTCAGTGAGTTTCCTCTCCCTTTGTTTCACAGACTCCATGTCAGGGCCCAACGCTGCGTCATGTATTTGACTCATTTTTTAACTTTTCATTCAGTTTTCAATGAACCGTGACATTTAAATCCATCCACAATGCACAACAAATCACGGCATTTCATTTCAACAAGGCAGCATCAGCGTTCCTCCACGTAACATCAAAAAACTTCGCATATCAGCATTAAAGTGCAGACGGGCATTCAGAGCGCAGGGCAATCATAATGCACAGACATTGCATATCCGACCAGCATTCATTTATTTGACTTCTCCAAACGGAGGCACTTCAAAGTTGATGCAATCCGGATCCGTTTTCCACACACACATACATGCACAGGTGAGCTTACCTGTCCTCCATGACAGATGATGTGGCGCTTTGTCTTACTTTATTTCGGGACTGCTGCGCTGGCGTCCTGCAGATTCCTTTGCGCTGCAAGCGATCGCTTTCATTAATTGTTGCCTTTTTTGTTGACAAAATATTGCGGCTTTCCTGTTCCTTAAAGCCGCTTGTGAGGCAGAGAATAGGTCCTGTAGATTTATATGACGCGCTGCTGCTGCTCCAAGGAAGCACACCGAGTCCAGAGAAGTTTGAAGTTGTTTTAATGATTCTCAGCGGCTTTACACGCACTTGTAGATGTTAATTGTGTATTGAAGCAGATTACAAAATGATAACAAAAGCGGTCAACAAAAATTACGGCTTCCTACACTCGCCGCTCCTTTCACCCGTGCAGGTGAAGCACACCCTGATTTAACCCACCTGAGCTGTCAACTACGGTGCTCACATGACCCGAAACCATGGCAACAGGATAAACAAATTAAACACAAAATAATTAATCAATAAAGCAAGATATGGCTCCTACAGTACTGTATACATCTTTTATTTGCCCATGTATGCATGTTTTTATACATACTGGAGTATGTAAAAAAACATAGCTGTTAATTCAATTAATTGATCGTCAATATTATAGATTCTGAGTTGGCAGGTTTCTTCCAAACACCCATCTCTCTTCAGCATGGCATCTTTTTGATTGCAAAATACTCGCAGTGTGTTTCTAAAGGACAGCAATCCCCTACTGGTGGTGATATAACTTCTCTTACATTTTTCAGTTGTGACATGCTTAATGTTAACTCAATTAGGTCTCTCACACACCAGGAAGCCCCTTGACATTCTCCCATCTCTCCCAATCACGCTCTCTCATTCTCATACTGTCTTGGTCTTGCTAAATCCCTTACATTGTCTGAAACATGGTCTTCTCTCACGCTCAGTCTCAGTTCAGTTCAGTGGGTGCTTTGTCGGCCCGACACGAGAACTCAATAAGCTACTGTTAAAGTAGACGATAACAAAAATAAACTGCAGCTATAGGGGAATCACAAAAGAACCGTTATTCTTCATGCAGCACTGTTCTGCAGTTTTGCAGCTACCTTACTTTCCTGAGGACTTTCTTGCTCTCTCACGGCTTTGCCCTTCCTTTTTCATTTTAAAAAGAAAGCTCTGACCTTTCCCTCCTGTCTTGACTTACAGTATGGTGTCTATATTTTAACAACCATGCAGTAACTCATTCTAGTCGCCGGGGGAAAAAATGATGGCTTCCATAAAAAAATTACTTCTACACATAAACACGTCCAAATTTTTTGCATTCCTTGTAATTTTGCATAGAATGCAACTGTAAACTCAGCACACACTTTATACTTAGGTATTTTAGGAAACTGACTTCACAGCTCCACTGTCAGAACTTGAGTAAGATGTAACATCCGTGTTGACAGGCAGACCATAAAAGGACCAAGCTTTAGGAACCTTTAGTGTACCAAAATGACTGGCAGTGAGCCAAGACGATTTAAAAAAAATGATTCACTCATTCCTTCTGAAGCATGAAGGATTTAATCGTGTGGATTAAATGTGCATTTAATGCTACTTCACCACTCCTTCTCCTCCTTCATTATTGCAAAACTTAAAAAAATGCATGTTATCGAACCCAAATCCTGATCTTTTTGTTAACCTAAACCAAGAAGTTTTGCCTAAACATAAACATGTCGTTTTTGTTTAAATTCACAATGCTAATCATTGTGTTTAAAACTAGTTATTCTGTATGGTTTTTGTTGGGGTTTTTTTTATTTCACAAAGCTTTATTACCAGCACGGTAGGGAATAGAGGTGTCACAATTCTGCAAATCCACAATTTTCAAGATTTGAATAAATTTTAAATTCAAACACTTTAATTCAGCATTAAAGGATATGTCGTGGTCTCATAAACAACAACAGATCATTGGTTTTATGCCCAGACACTGTCATTCACAATTTCAAATTCTTCTTTAAAAAGAAAATTTTGGCAGTGGAACCAGATTTTTTTCCCACAGATTATCTGCCTCAGGTACTACTGCGTGGATATAGTGACAATTTGAGAAAATATTACTTTTTTTTTTTCATTTTTATAAATGTTACCAACAGAACCTTTCAGAAGATTTTTCTGAAATCAGGATAAATGAAGGTGTTTTAGTCCTTCAGCTTGTCACACGGGCTAATATAGGACGTACATCATCAAACTGATACAGTATCGAATTAAGATACATAGTGTGTGTCTGTGTGTGAACATGTGCGTATCCAGTTTAACCAGTGATCCCTGTTCCCACGTCTGTAGTTTTCCAGAAGTGTGGGAAAAAGACAAAGTGGCATATACGTCATCAGAAGACTGACCTACGTGTGTGTGTGAGTGTGTGTGTGTCTCAGATTGTTAAAACACCCTCCTTAATGTTTATTATTGAGCACAGAGAAGGAGAGGCTGCGTAATGACCTTCAGTTCACACACAGACACACACTCCAGCTGATGTTTATTATTGGATGCAGACAGATTGGCAGCTCAACAATAGAGGGGGGCAGAGAGCAGATTGCCAATCAATGTGTAATTTCCACCTTTCCAACTGCGGGCACACATCAACATTTTGTATGTTAGCATGGATCAAAAGAGGCAGCAGGTCTCGGTCATCAATACATCCTCTTGTGTTGGATCTTTCCTCTCAGAGAACAATGCCCTGGCCTTGCTTTATTAGAAACAAGTTGCTGGACCCGCCCCTCCCTCTGTCTCCCGCTCTGTTTTCATGGTTGTCAGGTTTATGTTCTCTGGCGTCGACACGAGGAAATTGTTTCAAAGCAGGAGAGGAGAGAGGGGTAAAGGATATTGTTTCCATTGATTTTCAATACTGATCAATAAAGAAGCCTTTTCTTTTATGGTGTCACTTAGTAATACAAATATAATCATCTAACAGCTCTCACAGTGCTCACACTATCACGTCATCAATAATGCATCACTTATAAAATGATTGGATAGACATCATATATAAGGTTGGTTTGCAGAAGCACACACACACACACAAACACACAAACACACACACACACACACAAACACACACACACACACACACACACACACACACCATGGGGCAGTTTCCTTTTAAGTGTAGATTTATGTGCTTGTATTTTGGTCGGATCCCTTAGTCCACTTGCTGCCACGGCAACAGGCTTTGGAAACAATGATTCAGAGCGGCTGTGAGGACGATCCAGCCTTTCACACAGACTACAGCCAGGACTCTCATACACCAACACATTTCATGCACATTCAGCATTGTATTTGCACACAAAAACAAAAACAAACTTTTGTTTCTACAGAAGTAAAAAGCTAATGTTATGCTATCACGAACTGCACAACAGTCACATGACTTGAACGTTTCTACCGCTATGCTTCCGATGCTCTCCGACAAGCTAACCAGCGTTTGGAGGTGCTAGCAAAACCGTAACCCAATAAATTGTTTATTAACCTAATTAACAATCTACAAGAGTTTGCAAGAGCACTGAACAAGACAACTAGAGGCTGTCTTGTCCGTGTCCCGCATGCTGATGTTTAATGTCTAACCACAACAACCACTTTAGTCTCTTTTAGCAACTTGTTAGCTAAACATAATTCACAAGATGGGGTATTTACTCATTTTACGTCGCACAACAAAACATGAAAATCTCCTCAGCTTGTGTTAACCACAGACATTATCTCAGGCATTTAAACACCAACCTATTCAAAATCCTCATTGGATTTGAGCGGCTAACCCCAGGGCGCTAACATGCTAACTTACTTCCTTAGAAGTAAGTTACTTAGAGATGCATGTCCAAAAGAAAACCCCACATACTTTTAAACATGATGAAAGTTTTGGATATCAACAGGTTTTTAGATATGCACAAATATAGTAATGCAGATCTTTTCCAGAAGGTGGTTGAAGGGATTGAAAAAGGAGGCTATGTCTGCATGAAACCTGTCTGCCATCGGGCCAAATCCTTCTTTGAGGCAAAGAAACAGAAAGGTACAAGTAGCTCCAGCTGTTCCACCTGTCCATATTGTGATGAATTGTGGAAAATACTTTTTTCTCAAGTATTGTACTTAATCATAAGTTTTAGGTTCTTGTACTTTACTTGAGTATTTCCACACATGTAACTATATACTTCTACTTCACTACATCTTTGAGGCAAATATTGTACTTTTTTACTCCACTACATTTAGCTGCCAGCTTTTGTGACTTTTCAGGTCGAGATTTAACATGAAAAACATGATCAATTTAACATGATACATGTTTATAAATTAATCATTATAACAGTATATTAAGTAGTTAGATTAGCTCTATCTGGACAACATTGATGTTGCTTACATAATTGCACCAAAAATAATAATACAATAATATATTTGGAATAGAGATAAACTGAGTGGCATAATAAGTGCTTTTGCGTTTGATACTTTAAATACATTTTGATGCTGATACTTTTGTACTTTTAAGTATGTTTTGAATGCAGGTATTTTACTTGTAGTGGAGTAATAAAAAAATCCCTTAAGTAAGGGATCTGAATACTTCTTCCACCACTGATTGTGATAAACAATATTTTACATTAATCAAGTATGCATGGCTGCACATAAACATAATATCAAAGGAATTTTTTATTAGCTTATTAACCCTCTTATGTTGCAGGTCAAATTGACCCATTTCAAAGTTTAAAAATCTAAAAAAATATGTTTAAAGTATTTTTTCAGTAAAATTAAAAATTAAAAAATCAATAAAATTATGTACAATGTCATGTAAAACCATTGTATTGTATATGTAGGTCTTTTCAATGTACATAAACAAAAGTTTTAACATGCACTTTTTATGAAAACGAGTGAATTATCCTCATTGAACCATGATCTGTGAGAGGTAAAGAACACCATTGCACTAAATGTTGATTGAGATGGTTAGTAATGGAGTTATTAATGATATATAAACCATGTTTATTGACACTTTTGGATAGTTTAACATGTCTCAGGTTACTGCTGTTCCTGAAAAAAAACTAACATAAAAGGAGGGTTAGTGTTGTCTTTTAGGGAATAAGAGCCAAAACCTTGAATATTTTGTGCAAGTACCTTTGTGATTTGTAAAGCTTTTGGAAGGCACTGCCAAACTATGCCTTCCTGCTGATATTAAACACTTGTGTTGTTTTGTTGGAAAGTTACAAACTATGTTATTTGATACACTGTCTCCTCATCTAATACTCCCAACAATTTTTATGTGCTCAGTTGTTTTCTGTCTGTGTCCTTTCTGTTATCAATATATTACGTGTGCACACTGCACTGCACACAATGTTCCCATTTTGAATAATAAAGTCTAAGTGAAACCACAGCTCAAAGGATAGCTCCAGAACCTGTGCATTATAACTCAAGCAGGTAAATATTTATACTTATTAAATAGGTAGTGAGAGTTTCTTCTCTACCTTCAGAGAGACTTAAGTCCCATGGGAAAACTGACAGGTGCATCCCAGATGTGAATGTTACTAGAAAGTTTGAAAGGAAAAGGAGAACATGAAAGACATTATAGCGTTAGAGAAGACAATGAGGCAGAGTCTGAGGGATTTAGCAAGATAACGACAGAGAGAAGGGAGGGATTATGAGCATCATGTACAGTGATGAAAGACAGAACTGAAAGTGAAGGCTGAATAGGAAAGATGAAGCACAGAGGTGAGGTTAGGGGCATGTGGTGGAATACTGATAGCAAGTAGTGAATAAAGTCAAATGTATAGATTTGCTTTTTAAAAAGCTGTTTTGTTGCAGTATGTGTACTTGAGCTGAGCTGACCATTATAGCCTAAGGAGGACACATTTTTATCTGCAGATTAAGATATTAAATCAGGAGGATTTGAGATATGTCAACAAAGAAATTATGTTGCTGCTGCAGTTTCTGCAACACAGAAAATCCCCCAAAGTTTTCCCAACGATTCTCTGAAATAATAACACATTGTTATGTTTGCTGGTGTGCACAAGGTGATCCTGGCCCACTTTTTAGACCCTGTGGCACCACCTAATGTAAGGAAACAACACTGCACATACATCATTATAAATAATAAACTCCACGCTAAAGGTAAAATCCTGAAACTAACAGAAGATGACGGACATTTGGCCCAGTGAGGCATTTGTGACTCACTTCTACTCCACATGGCCTCAGTTGTGAAGCCACGCACACACAAATAGGAACGCCAGAGGTGATTACAGCGTCAAGCGTTGAACACAGCTTGTTCTGCTTTACAGTGATGTCACTTACGTCACTCTCTTCTTCCCGCTCATTTAGGGTCAACCAAACACACATACATACACACACACACTCTTGGATTCACTGTCAGGTTTATCCGCTCCCTGCAGTGGCCCAGCCTATCCCACAACCCCCCTGGGGCTGCAACCTGTGATCCAGGAGAACTGTACTCTGGGTAACGCTGTTTTCTTAACCGCTCCCAGTCCTCGATCCACAAACACACAAAACCACGGAACATATGTAGCACATTACACACTCATTCACTCATTCATAAACACATATACTCCAAAGCAGTGGTTGAAGAAGTATTCAGATCTCTTACTGAAGTAAAAGTACTAACACCATACTGCAGAATTACTCCACTACAAGTAAAACTCCTGCATTTAAAAACTTACTTAAGTTAAAGTACAAGTGTCAGCATCAAAATGTACTTAAAGTATTCAAAGTAAACTACTTTATGCAGAAAGCCTCAGATTGCTATATATATTCCAATTATTGGATATTTATTTTTGATGCATTTATGTAAGCAACATACCCAACTGTTAATACTACTTGATATACTGTTCAATTTAAATTGATCACATTTTTCATGTGAAATCTTGACCTGAAAAGTAACTTATCAGAGTGAAATTGAAACTTTTAGTTTGTTTTGTATTTAGTCTGGTTTGCTTTCACGGTGCATAAATGTAAGCAGACCAAATAAAATAAAAAAGATTTGGGGAGGGGTGCATACGAGATATATTCGCAGTTATATTTGTTTTTGGTTGGAAAATTGGTGGTGAAAAATGAAAAAACATGGAAATAAACAAAGCAACATGGAGCTGAACGCACCCCGAGTACCTTTGATTTCACCAGCTGATGGACACAAATTTCATATTTAAGCTATGATTTGATTAGGAGTGTGTTTCCACTGTGTTTTGGTTCATTTCCTTTAATTGGGTTGGATTACGTTCACAGTGCAATTGAACCGAACTAGGGTTCGTTTGGAAGCGCACCAAGACCCCTATTCATTAGTGGTCTCGAACCGGTTGTTTTGGTCGGTACGAGAGTATGATTCAAAAGCGACCAAATAAACTGTAACAAGGATAAACTCGCACCAGAGTTCCATTGCAACGGACTAAACTTTGGGTTGTAAAAATGCCCTAAGATGTAGTGGTATAAAGTTACATAAATGGAAATACTCAAGTAAAATACAATAAGAACAGTACTTGAGTAAATTTACTTAGTGACATTGCACCACTGCAGCAAAGTGCAACTCAAATGCACACACAAACCACTTCATACATACCAATATTAATAATTGACGGTCAAAACTAGTCTAGGAAGCTTATCTGATCCCAGATGACATTGGGTGAGAGCGGGCTACACCCTGGACAGGTCTCCAGACTATCACAGGGCAGACAACCTTTCATGTTCTCATTCACTCCTACGGACAATTTAGAGTCACCAATTAAACCTGTGACGGCCCACCTGTTTGTTCACTCTGGTGACGTAATTTTTTGTTTTCTTCCGAGGTGATCAGCTGATTCCAACCTGATCTGGAGCACCTGGGCCCGGTGTTCCCGCTGGATAAAAGGCCAACTGGCTGCCTGGAGCTCTCTCTCTCACTTCCCTCGTCAGCATCCGCACCTTTTTGGTTCCTTTGGCTTTTCATTTACTTACTACGGGCAATTATGAGTTACCAATTAAACCTAAGCTGCATGATTTTGTACTGTGCTCACGCTGACATGGGGGAAACATTCAAACTCCACACAGAAGAGCTGCAAGCCAGATTCGAACGTGCAACCCTCTCAGAAGGTTGGTATTCCAAAACACCAAATATAGGTCGTTGTGTGTCTACGTAAGAAGTATCATCGTGGTACTTTTGAGTGTTTCTTCTTAGTTCAAGCCAGTTCAAGCTGATGCTGCTGATTATTTAAAGTGGCCGACTTTATGCTGTTAGTCACTGTTGTTTCACTTCCACGCAGAGAGATAGGACCCCGCGTCAGCAGCATATCTGCTTTCTCATGACATTCTCTTCGGAAACGAGACAAAAACATGAGTGAGCTGTTTCACAAACAGCCTGCAGAAAAAGGGGACTTCATCATAAAAAATAAAATAAAAAAAACACCACACTGGCAAATTGTTTCTCTCAGGGTGCCCTTGAGATTGTTTTCAGTCTGTGTTTAAAATGAAATACACACGCACACACACACACACACACACACTCAAGCTGGATTTGAGGCTATTTAAAGGACACGGAATTCATTTTATTTTTGGATCTTACAAATATCAAACAGATCTTAAGCAATCTCCGCCTCAGTGCTATAGGGCAGGAGTCATAGCTGCCAATCCTATTTCAGCTTTAACTATTTTTCTTTGTTTATTTCTACTAGTGTTGCTCTGGATGAATTCAAACACACTTATCTATATAAATAAGCACCAAAATGTGCACATTTTCATTCACTGCCTGTCGTGGGGACCAAATCTGAGCCGAACAATCTCCCAAACCACACGACTAAACCCACATCCATCCCAGCACCACTGGAAACATACGGACACAAGCATTGTTAGGTTCTTCTTATGTAACATGTCCAGTGGTCAGCAGTCTAGAGGGTCCAGCTATGTCCTGGAAATCAATGAGAGTGGGAGGAGAGCAGACGGACACCTGTTTATCAGTATGACAGCATCGCCTCAGCATTCCTCCACCGCTCCCAAAACCTCCCTTGAGCCCAGATTCATCAGTATGACTAACAAGACAACATTTCAGACTAATACTGCTGACTGCATGCATATCCCCATCAGACATCTCACTGAGAGCCATTACTATCACTCTTATCATCATGTTAAGTCTCACATTGTAAGCAATGATAAACAGTGCATTATTCATAGTTTCATTCAAGGGTAATAGTAAAACCGACTGAAAGTTTCGTCTTGTTTTGTGCCTCTTTGTAGTGACTGTGTGCTTTGTTGTGGTTGTTGTAGTCCCCTTATACTAATTTTGCATCTCTATGGTCATTTTGTGTCCCCCTGTATTGGTTTTGCATCCCTTTGTGATTGTTTATTGTCTCTTTGTGGTAGTTTTTCATCTTTTTGAGGTTGTTTTGTGTCTATATGGTCGTTTTTGTCTCATTAGTTGTGTCTCTGTGGTCATTTTATGTCCCTGTGTAGTTGTTTTCCATCTCTTTGTGGTTGTTTTGTGTCTCTTTGTAGTAATTGTATGTCTTATTGTGGTTTTATGTCTTTGGTAGTTTATCATCTTTTTGAGGTTGTTTTGTGTCTCTATATGGTCGTTTTGTGTCTCCTTAACTGTGTCTCTGTGGTCATTTGATGTCCTTTTGTGGTTGTTTTGTATATCATTAGGTGGTTTGTGTCTCTTTGTGGTCGTTTTTTTTGTCATTTTGTGGTTATTTTGTGTTTCTTTCCGTTGTTTTGAATCTTTCGTGGTTGTTTTGTAACTTCTTGTGATCTTTAAAGAGTCTTTGTTGTCGTTTCTGTCTCTTTATGGTTGACTTTTTTCTTTTTGTGGTCATTTTGTGGCTCTGAAGTCATTGTGTGTCTCTTTGTGGTTGTTTTTCTTGTCTCTTTGTGGTTGTTTTGAGTCTCTTTGTATCCTTTTGCATCTCTTTGAAGTCATATTGAGTGTAAAACGACCACAGGAAGGCAACAGTTTGCTTTAACATAGTTAAATCATAATCAACAGAAGCTCATCTTGGCTACAATGTGTGAGACAAATAAATAAGTTATCAGTTATAATAGTGTTTCTCGAAAAGAGTTAGAAATTCACTGCTGAAAGTCTTTCCACTTGATATCTTAATATGGAAATTGTGCTTAGCAACCTTATTTTTAATTATTTATTTACTTCTCGTACACTCTCACCTCCAGTTTTATGTTTTTCACTCAGCTAAAGTTCTCAAAGTAGTGTTTTTATTCCCCAAATATGAGAAGCTATCCTCATCTGGTTTGAATAATGACCCACCCCAACCCACCTCCCATCAGCTCTTCTTCATGGTCTCTCTCTCCCCACCTCCTGCTAGAGTCAACCTCCAGATGTTGGACACAACCTTTCAACATTCCAACTACTAGTCTACTAACTGCCCTTACAAATATACACACATACATTGTAGGTCGCGCACACACACAAGGAAGTTCAAAGCTGAGCCAGAGGGGAGCAGGTGGCCAGAAACAACACACTGCATTTGACCAGAGGTCCATCTGAGGCAACAGCCTCAATGTTCAAACTCCATTCATCGAGAGACTGGCCAGGAAAACACAAGATCCACAGCCATTCATTAACCATTTATTGTACATGTACACTTATTGGATTATGCTCTAAACTCTTATACACATTTATATTGAAGTGTTCTTGTTTTTTGTTTTGTATTGTTTATATTCTTTATTGGTCAGAAACTCAGATCTCCTCCCTATAAATCCAAATTTAGTCAAGCAGTTATTAATTTAAGCATCCATTTGTAATGAGTTTAAAGGGGCTCTACATAACAGTCAGAACATTATTATAGCAGTAAACAACTACTTACTATGTAAATATATACAGGAGTAATGGCCAGATAATGGTGTCAAGCTCATTGGTTTGTGGAATGCCTGACTGAAGCATCGATACCGGCATTACTGCTGACACCATCTTGCTTTACGTGCAACGTCCTGGAGAGACCAAATTTGGACTGTGGAGGAGCAAGGGGTAGATTAATGGAAAATGGACCTGCACTTATAACGCTTTTCTAGTCGCTTTGCGACCACTCATAGCACTTTACACTACAGACTGCGCTCATTCACCCATTCACACTCACATTCATACTGGTGGCAGAGGCTACCCTAAAAGGTGCCACCTGCCACCATTGGGAATTCATTCATACACAGATGAACGCAGCATCGGGAGCCATTTAGGGTTCAGTTTTTTGCCCAAGGATACTTCGAAATGTAGGCTGCCATGGTCAGGGATCGAACCACCGACCTTCCAATCAATGGACAACCAATCTACCAACTGCAGCCGCCCACAGCCAATTTATGTGTATCTAAAAATAAACTGTTAACGCTAAAACAAAATGTACGTTACTTACCGGAAAAAATAGAACAGCTGACTCCTTGGACTGTTTTTTACTACAACCGAACGCCAAACAACATATTTTTTAATTACCAAAATGTTCAAATAAACTTCCATGAACTGAAAACTCACGGTGAAAGGGTGAAAGTTCTGAGACAAAAACACAACAAATAAGTTCACAGCTATTTAGATGTGCACAGCGCCATGGATACGCATTGTTTTGCTTCTCTCATGATGGTTTTTGGCTCAGTGTGCTAGCGACCTGTCAATGAAAGGTAGCCACACCCCAAATCATAAGCTTCTTTATAATCTATTTTCTTGTAAATGGGAACATTATTTACACAATTTATTGAAGAAGACTTGAAACTAGCGATTGAGAACATAATGTTGCCACTAGAATTTTTTTCTGAGGTAATAAATCAAGTGAGAAGTTGTCTCATTTTGTATTGAGATAGATAGGACCGGAGTTCTTTTGCAACCGATGTTGGATGCAGGCTTAAGTTACCGGGTTCGCTTCGCTGCTCAGACCAGGAGGTTGCCACCTGATTGCACCTTGACGACCTTCAGCGTTACACTGTTAGCTCTGATCTCACTGTTGCTAGTTTTTAGGTCTGTTTGGGTAGGTATTAGCACTGTTAGCTGCCAGCTCAGCCATGTTGAGAGCCGTGTGCAGGCAATCGATATGCTCTGAATTGCGTACAGCCACTTTAAGTAGTCCATTTTCCATATTTCTTGCTCAATAAACACCATAAACACTTTTCCTCTATCATGCAATATCATAATATCAGATTCATTATTTTCTCTAAATCACATTAGAGTAGGAACCACTTGATGCTTTGTCACTTATTTGTGTAGCTGGTATGTGAGTTGCGTGTCACATGTAGTCCACATGGGCAAGCTTAATGTACAATTATTTGTTGTTCTACAGAAAGAGACAATCTTTTGTTCTGTCGATATCTGAAAAAGGCAACAGGAAAAAGAAAAAAAGTCTCGTTTTAATTGTCTGCCTTCTAACTCATTCACCAATTCTTCCAGGGTGAACATGAGGGCCTTCCCAGCAGTACGAGTGTACAGAAGGGTGTCAACTAAAATAGAAAGTACATGCTGTGAGCGGCATTCTCAAATGAACACATCTGTTAGCATAACTATTTCTGAAGAAAGAACACTCCCCTACCCTGCTGGTCCTAATCACATTCTTGTACAAATGTGCACATACAAAGACTCACACAGAGACAGCCATGCACAACGTCCTCACTGTTCCCAGCAAACATTTGACACAGAATATCCCTTGACCACAGCCTGCACTTATGAGTAAAACATGTAGCCCCAAAATGAAAGTTGAGATGAGGTCTCTAGTTGTCCATAGCTACTTCTGACATCATTTCCTGGCCCGAATATCTTCTGAATATGTCTAAAACAGCTTCCAAATTTGGTTTAATATGTATGCATTGCATTCATAATGATAATCGTTTGGATTACAAAATCATTCTTAAACTTACAAAGTAGGTAAGATAGTCGGCTGCCATACCATCGGCAAAGAGAAGATCTGCATCGTTCTTTTATCCCAAATGCAATAAATGTGGTCAACAAACTACGGTTAACTTAATATGAGAGTGTGGGCTGTACACCATGGGAATGCAATGACTGTTGAGAGATTTTGAGTGATGCCCCACTATAAGATTTCATCCTGATACTTGAGTCACGATACAATATTATTGCGATTTTAAGCATTTTGCGATATGGTGAGTATTGCGATACAATATATTGCGATTTAACTGTTAAACTGCATTTTGTGTCTACAAAATTTCTCCACAACAAGTGTCAAACCCACCGACTGACCAACAAAGTATTCATATAAGTATTCAGTATAAGTCAAATTGAACTTAACTGATATCAAACATGTATGGACGACAACAATGGCAGCATTTTCTCAAACTTTCCTCAACTTTAAGCTTCACTGCTCTAAAAATTATTTTTATGACACATAAAAAAAGCCTGACTTTGCACCGTTATTTCGACAACTTCCCAACACAATATCCTGGTGTCTATAGATTCCTTAGATCTTCTAGTTTCATATGATATCAGTATGTCACAAACACCTCCAATATATATATATATATATATATATATATATATATATATATATATATATATTAAATGTTTCAATTTTTGTGTATATGTTGTATTCTTTTTCCTTGATGGCGAACATTTATGTGCTATATTATTGTACAACCTGTATGTTTAACAATCTCACAAACAATAAAGGGAACTGAACCCAAGACTAAAGCCTACAGCCACATTTAGTGAAGCTATGGTGCTTTGCTTTGAACATCTAAACATCAGCATCCTAACATGCTAACAATAAAAATGCTAATGTACTGTTGTTTAGCAGGTATAATGCTATCTTGGTCATGGTAGCATGTTAACATAATAAGCATGCAAAGACGAAAAGTTGAGGCTATTGGGAATGTTAATAAGTTTTGTTTTAGGTTGCTTTACTTTAGGTTGCTTTACTTTAGGTTAGGTTAGGTTAGGTTACTTTGAACTGAATATGTAAAGTCAAAGGGACATGAAAAACTGAAATGTAAATGTAACAAATTACATGAAAATCCATCCAATAGCTGAAGATATTTCAATCAAAACTATAACCTCATGGTGACTTTCTGTACAAATTTCAAGGCCATCCATCATATAGTTATGAAGATATTTCAGTCAAGACCAAAGAGAAATATCAACTGACAAACCAAAATTGCCATCCATTGAGCCACATAAGACACAGGAATTAGTTCTTAGACAAAGAAGTAGGTTAGGATTTTAGCACCGTGGGGTCTATCCTCTCAAACTCAATGAGGATTTTGAATGGGATGGTGCTTAAATGCCTGAAATAAGGTCTGTGGTTAACACAATCGGTTAACGAGAGATGTTATTGTTTTGTTTTTAAGTTGTTTCGTTGTTGTTTTCTTCTGTCCTAAACAGGCCAGTTGCTAAAAGAGACCACAGTGGTTGTCGGGGACATTAAACGTCATTATACCGGACACGGACAGGAACTCTCTCACTAGTCTGCCTTACAGCCTCTAGCCAAGTTTTTCAGTGGTCTTGTAAACTCTTGTAGATTTTACTTTTTACTTCTGCCAGCTGCATTAACCTCTCAAACATCATAAAAGTGGCGTTCATTTGTGAATATTATCCTGCTGAACAAAAAACGTAAGCTTCAGAAATGATTGTTTGCCACAAAGCTTTTTTTTTCTGCAATGATCCAAAATCCAATGCAAAAATCAGTCATTATATGTCATTTTGTTTCCTCTGTATTGCTGCCGTAGCTAAAGAAAAAGGTGTATGTTAACTTGTGTGTATGTTAAGACATGAATACTTCTATATATCACAATCCACTTAATCGACTCACACACATGAAGAAACCTTCCCTACTGCTCCTCTCTCAGCAGGATTGAGCACATGAAAGGAGGATAAAACAGCTCCTCCTGTCCTCCACCAGTCCTCCAAATCCTGTCAGAGGCTGAGATGAAGTGCTCTTTCTCCCCAACTTTTTTTTTTTGAACTTCAACTTCTGGATTCAATAACGCCTCTGATCTTCAAAAACACTCTGAGCCTCGCTAACACAGACGCACACATGTTGGCTACATGCATAGATTCTACGCACACCATACATAAATAACCACACCATTGCATTCAAACACATTCATCCGTCACACAGACAGAATCACACAGACATGAAAGCAGGTAGTCTGGTAAGACTTGTTTTCCTGTCTCCGGCAATAATGCAGTTACATGTGGGACTGAAAGGAAGCAGTTGGAAGAAACTGAAGGTAGCTAAATATATTTCCTCTAAACTCTTTTGCACACACAGTTAATCCCGCAGAGTTTCAATAAAAGCACACAGTTCACACTTGCGCTTTGATCTCCGCTCTTTCCCCATCCCATGCTGTTTCGAGACATAGGTCCTGCAGTTATGTAATCGCACTACTTTAAACTTGGTGCTACCCCAGTGTTGATATATGAAGCCTATGTCTGTGTGTGGTGTTTTCCCTGACTTACAAGAGAAGCCGCCTACCGCGAAACTCTATCAAATCTCCAATCAAACCACTTCATGTCCTCCAAACATCGGGCAGGAATCCAGCAGCTTCACCGCCTGGAGAAACAGGTTTGAAACAGTGTGGAATAGCCAGTAAAACCTCCTTCAATCCCTGACTCAATCTCCTCACCAGGCCTTGAAAGAGTTCAGACAATCCCAGTAAAACAGTCTTGGAGGAAAGAAGCAGTCAAGGTTTCTCGGTAATGGTCATGAGGGGCCCCTAATGGGTTCGGTCTGTGGGGACCACAAGGTGTCTTGTTCACTGGGTTGTGGGGAAAAGCAGGTGAGTGTGTAACCTGCAGAGGTGAGGGTGACACGGGAGTGGATCTTTAGAAGCAATAATGCTTTTTTCTAAGGGGCACAAAAACATAAAACACTGGCCAGGGGGCCCTAAACTTTTTCTAAATACAACTGCTGTCTGTCAGTGGTAGTATTAACTTATATATAAAAAACCTTCTGTGATTATAATTCCTGTCCACCCACTCCCGTTGATTTTTTTCAAGCCCCATCCCAGTTCTGTGATAAAAAAAAAATTTGATTGATTGCGTAAAACTGACCCCCATCCCACAGGAAAATCATGTCGACCTCCAAAACGTGTTTTCCAAATCAAATACATTTCATAAAGAGGCCAGGTTGAGAGGAGGTGGCCTTGTTTGTAAAGGGGGCATTGTGATGATTGACACGGTCCTTTCTAAATAACAGAGCTGCATCTGAGTGCCCTATGGGCTACTTCATCATTGCTAAAGTGCAAACACGGCATGATTTCCATAATAATAGTAATCTTTTTAAATCTGTTGTTGCCATGTGTGGGTGCCATCATGCACAGCTAGTCAACATGGATTTAGTTCTTCAATGCTATAGCAAGTGCATGGCTTTCTAAAAAAAAAAAAATAAAAAAAAGCAAATCACTACTACTATTGTTTTGATCTGCACTTGAGCTTGTAAAAGTAGATATCCAAAACTTGAATGAATACAGACGAACCAAGAACAATTTTGGCTTAAAAGTGATGCTTCACTGCCATCTACTGCACATTTAACATCAATGCATCTTGTGACATATACAGTAGTTTCTTGCAATATTTGGCATACAGTGGTGGAAAAGCTATTCAGATCCTTTAATTATATAAAAGTATTAAAGTCACACAGTACAAATACTCCACTACAGTAAAAGTCCTGGATTCAGAACCAATGTAAGTGAAGTATGAAAGTATCATCAGAAAAGTCTAAAGTATGAGAAGTAAAAGTTTTAATTGTGCAGTAAAATGTTCCCCGTCAGTATTTTAACTTATGTTTTGGAATTAATATTCCTGCTGCAATATCGTGTATGTTGCATTTTATTGTCATAGATGTTTATGCTGTGCTGTTACTGTAGCTTCTTTAGATATTGTTGGATATTGATATTGAGATATTGGGGCTGTTTTCAGCTTTGCAATTTTTCTCAACACATACAGGAACATATTTATCTCAAAAATATATATATATATTTTTTTAAAGGACACATGGGGAGATACATGGTTTTCACTGGACAGGAGGAGGTAGTGAGTCACTAAATGTGTTAGACAAATGAAATGCAGTAAAATGTGCACTATTTCCCTCTGAGGTGCAATGGAGTAGCAGTATAAAGTAGCATGATATTGAAATACTCAGGTAACTCAAATTTTACTTAAGTACAGCACTGGAGTACTGAGAGATGCAAAGAAATATTCACTATGGGATTTTTTTTTTTTTAAAGATTATTATTGGTTTATTCTGATTGATTTCATGGAGGTCTGAATAACATGGATTGGTTGAGCCCAGCAGCCGGAAGCCAATCAGAAATCCAAAGGAAGTCGGTAGGTTAAGGTCAGTGTTGTTGTTAGGAGGAGTGAAATGAACAACTTTGGACAAATGCACGCTATTTTACACTTACTACATTTTAACACAGGTGATAACTTGACTACGCACATACCTGTTCTCCTCGGCGTGCTGTTGGGACATAACGTTATTGCTCATTTCAGAGTTGGTGTGTATTGTCTGTTCGGGTTTCCATTTTTGCAGTTTTACTGCGATGACGTTTGTAATCCTCTCAGAAAGATTATTGATATCGTGAAATCATGTTCTTGACTAGGTACCATCATAGACATATATATATACATATATAACTTTTCCATGATATTCTAATTTATTGAGATGCACCTGTATAGTGTCTATACCTTTGGGTCCATCTGTTGGTATGGATGCTCAACTATGTATTTGGATGAAATAAAACAGTTGACAAATGTAGCCAGTAGCATCTGAATTAACTTTATTTTGCCTATACAATAAAAACTGACAGTTGGGATTTTTAAGACAGTAGTCATACATTAGTTAAAACAGAGGAGCCTACGTGTCTTACCCAAAGCCCATTTCCCAGCATTCACCAGAAACATGCATAGACAGGAGAAATTCAACTACCCTTCCCTGTTTTAACTCAATACACTGTACCTGTGGTCTATATATACAAATAAACCAAAATTGAAATAGCAGTTTAAGGACAGAAAGAGGAAACATGAAGCAGATTATCTCTTTGATGAGAGGCACCAGAGAAGATGTGTGTGGGAACAATAGGAAATGTAACATTCTCTAATACCAGAGTAGCTCAGACTTGAGAGACAAATTAATCAAAGTAAAAAATGTTTGTTTTTTAATCCAATTTATTATCCCACTGTTGAACGTTAAAGTAACATATCTCCTAACACTCTGTTTGGAGCCCTGAGAAAATCTGCCCTCGGATCAGCATGTGAAGCCAACAAGGACAAAACATCTCCTTTACAGTGTAAACATTTTTTTCAAACTGAATTAGAGTGCTACATATCAGAGGCCAGGGCAGATGATTCATTGAAGGGAACTGAAGTTAAAAAGCATTCAATTTCCCTGCTCGTGACCTTTGTTATAGACACGTGTAACAGAGTACAAATATGGCTTTAAGTTCTATTAGGGCTGTGGAGGGAGAATGATTCACAAACCTCATGCTACAACTATTAAATTACACTACTGATTGGACATTATGATTTGGAGACATTTGGAAATCTAGCCATATATTTAAGGAAGCAGTATACTAGGAACTAAATCTGGTTTTCACAGGCACAATGGTAAGTTTGCAACCAAAATGAAGGACAGAACTCGCTGATCAAACAAGTTTAATTCTTGGCCAACTTTATTTACTACCTCGAGAGCTTTTACTGCAATTTGCATATAACAGGTTAGGTTTAACACACCATCTTTAGGCCCTTCATTCCCAGAGGATAAGATCAGTTTGCAGAACTGCAGGCTGAATTTGTGAGAGGAATTATTTGCATATCAATGCAAGCAAGGACTTCAAGTTGTCTTCCATGTGCCCCATATGCAATAGGATCTCAGTCATGAGACTGTGTGGCGCATGTCAATGTTTCTACTATACTGCTGCCTTTAATGTGTTAATTTGCTAGATGAATGCTTCTCCTGCTTGAAAAAAGGAATGAATACTCAATAAATGTACTAGTAGCACATACATGTGGCTTCCACCTTTGGTCTTGCATTCCAGGGTTTTGCTGTGCTGTTTTGTATCACAATTAAACATTTAGATGGCTAGAAGAAAAAGCCAGAGTTGGAAGCCACTGTTGTGCTTCCAGAGCTCCTAACATGATAGTTTTCAAGCAGAACACCACACACTGTACAAGAATGGAATGAGAAACAAAATTAATGCACAATACATCATTCAGTGGATTACTTTGGTGTCTTGACAGAAATTAAAAAAAAAAAATACTGAAGGACTGGACTGAAGTTAGAACAAAAATAACAGACCGGCTGCTGTTGTACAAAAAGGACAACTTGAAAGCTGGACAGAACCTTCCAATTATAATATTACTATCAGTGCTTACACACTTACACAGTCATCTGATTATTGTCAACTTTTGGCAGTAATCAGATGCCATAAAATGTATTGTAAACACTTTCCTTACCGACTGTAAGGGATTGAGGGATCTCAGCCAGAGAAACAATTTTTCTTGGCTATTTATACACACTTAACTGATTTTTACAAGAACAGATTCATGATCAAAATTTGAAGTAGGAAAGGTATTGCTGTGACAATGCAAAAAGTAGCAAAAATCTAAAGTCCGACTAAAACAAACAAGTCTAAGTATTTCCACAGCACATTTCTTAACACACAACCCCTCAATGCACAATTAGTGCAAATGCTCAGATCAGAAATAGAAAGAGAAGAAAAAAGCGCTTCAAATATATTGCAAATACTTTTAACTAATTTTACAGTTTTCATTTAATGATTGGAGGTAGGGGAGAAATCTGACTACCTGCATGGAAATGCAGATTCTACAGCGACCACGTTAATGCAGTGCATGTAAACGCATTCTGATTTTCTTGCAATTACCTGATGTCTCTAAATAACAATTTTATTGTGTGAATGTAAACGTAGAGAACCACCATTTAGCAAATTTGGTATTTTATTACATAAAACATATTGTGACCCACATTCCATTTTTGAGTGCAAACTCTGCACAAAATGCTTAAAAATCCCATTAAACTGCAAACAAACCTACAATTCCCAAATGTATTTCTCTATTAAGTACTTTTTCCCCCACCTGCAACTCAAAACATAGCTCCATGGTACCACTCATCTGTTTTGGGGCACCACCGTCTCCCATGACAAGATGACGTGGATAATTAAACGGAACTACCATCTAGGTTTGGCTCTGTCCTAGAGGATGTAAAATGTAAAGTTGTGTGCCAAGAACTTGTCATCTTTAGCTAATGGTGTTGCTAATAGTTAAGGTTTTCAGTGTTCTTTCAAAATCATTTTCTACACATATCTCAGCTCATAAAAGGCCTCAAGTGAAAGGAAAAGGTTTCATAGCATAGAAGAGAAAATGACCCCACCCAACCTCCCCTTCCAGGCCTGTTTGGCTTCAGCACTGCTGAGACACCAGAGTTCCCTGCTACAAACGACTGATCTTATTGAGTCGGACTAGATGCTGTAGAAATCTAGTCAAGATCTGCAGTTGAAATGTAGAGTAAATAAAATGAAGCTGGTTACAATAATTCATAGCTGCTAGAAATGTGTCAATTATGTTTGTGCGTATGCATGCATATATTTTGTCAAAGGCAGAAAGGCATATTCCAGCCATTAATTAAGTTATGCTTCTAGGTTCTGGGTCTGAGCAGAGTACCAAGTAGTGCCAGAACTTACTTGAGGTCATCCAATAGAAGATATAATCATCCTTTTAGGGGAGAATTTATGTTTGAAGCAAGGCGCAGCACCTCAGCTGCAAATAAGCCTTGAAATACACGCTTGCCGACAACTCAAGAGCTAAGAGGGATTTAAAAAGTAATAGACAAAATAAAAAAAAACAATCACCCATGATCTATAAAGAATGTTGTGAATTGCTGGAATGTTATCAGGAATTCCTGGAATAATATCAGTAGCCATTGAAAGGTAAGCTGCGATGACAACAGGACAACTTCATTGCTTGAAGAGAATGCCCTGACCCCAAGGTAAAGTAGAAGAAGCTGACCCAGTCCAGTTTCCAGATATCAGAAGACGAGAAAAACTGGTGGAGATGCGGGGTGAAGGCCAGTAGCTTTGGTGAAGCTTCAAAGCCATACTGGAGAATGGGACTGTGTGTTCTCCAGCGCTGTCCTGGACACATTAAGTCATGGTCTTAATTCCCGTAATCTGTTCTTCACCCATGGCTTGCAACACAGTGACCTGAATAGAGGGAAGAAAATTAAAATCTGGACAAAGTGTCACACCCCCCAAGCAGAGTATTGAGTTTACCTAGCAAGACTTGCTTAATCAACATGCCAAAATGTTTAAAAAAAAATAATTAAATTAATTATTAAAAGTATTTTTCTCAACTTAAAGGCTTTGAATCCCCAGTCAAAGCAAGGGATATTGTCTAGAGAAGCTGGATTGAAAAGGCACAACAAATTTTCATTATAGAGAACTTTCAGTATTGCCAATAAAATACACTTAGTATCCGAAGAATAGTATTCTGAGATTTTTGGTATCCAAAATGCAACCAGACATCTGCCTTTAGGTTTTGCAGTGCTTTCATTTAAGCACTCGTAAATATTTGCTGCGAGCGCCAAATCGCTGTTGGAATACACAGTTCTGAATATTCAGACCTTCACAGTGTAACGTTACTGTGGCCCCTCTGAGCAGCTGGAACAGCAGCCAGCTATCGTTAGCTACTAGCGTAAAATAGCAAAATATTGCGGCAGCGGGGTGTCTTTAAAAGCACAATTGTGATGGCTTTAATAAACAAGGTCAAAATAAGAGAGATTGTTGCAGTGGAAGATGAAGGACAAGCTTGTCTAACCTCTTTTCTGTTAGTATTTTTAGAACTTAGTGTTTAAAAAGTGATCGCATGGTTGCAGTCAGTTCATCTTTTCTCCCTGAAAACTACGTCATATAGGCCTTTAGAGTCACGCGAGACTAACGAGGAGCAATGAGAGATTAACGGGGTTGAAATCATGCATCTATGGGGAGGAAGGTTGGCCAAAAAAAGCTTCACACAGACACGGGAATATACAAATTTATATAAAGATCGATCTCCGAATTTAACAAATCAATATCCATTTAAAACCAAGACCTAGTAACTAATATCCATTCCTCACATTTATCAAAAAACTTATTTCATGGTTTGAAATTAAGCATGTTGCAGCAGTTTCATAGAAAAGTCTGCATTTCTAAATACACTGGATTTGTAAACTAGTAGATCATTACCATTCGTGGATGCACAGAGACGAGTCAAATCTCAAATGCAGTATCTTATCTATGGTTGCTTACACCAACTTACAGCATGATGTTAATTCCCCCCCCATTCAGTATTATAGGCCTATTATGCACATTAAGTAAATAAAAAACTGCTGACAACTTGCAAGCACTGGAAAGTGGATTTGAATGATAGTACAATGCATTTCACACAAACCAACATATTTACATATCGTTCTAGCTTTACACTGAACAGTTGTTTTTTTACTACATTCAAATGCAACAGATGATCAGCTAAGCAACGGTTTACTGTTAAGAGTTCAGCCACAAATAGAAGGAAGACTGTATTTCTACCCTCAGACCACATAAACTCACCATAAAGTTTTCTTCATTGTCAAGCTTCTTTTGGATTTCAGCACCCAAATCATTGTCTTGCAGTTTAAGGTCTTCTCTGGTTGATCCATCATCAGCCATCAGGGACAAGTAACTGTCAGCACTGACGTCCAATACCTGAATGTGCCATCAGAGAAAGAAGAAAAACAGTTCACGTTTAAAAACAATATTGGGTAGGAAGTCTTCCACTTTGAAGAAAAAAAAAAAAAAAAAAAAAAAAAACACTTTAGAGGGGACTGCCACTCTAAAGCTGAGACCGGACAGATGTATCAGTTAACAGATATCATCAGCAGATATTGGCCCTTCAAAAGGCCTACCGTTAGGTGTATGCTGTCCAATATGTGCCATTATGAAAACTTTAACACAATATATAATGCAGAAAATGTTGCTTGGCATGATTGAAAAATGGTGTTAGCTATTGATTTTTTAAAATTCTTTTTAATAGTCAGCAATTCACTGAAACTAAACAGTAATGATGCTTATTTCGCCATTTTATTCCCATTTACCCTTCATCTTTTCAGTTATCATTCATAGAATTGGCTGACAATGTAATTCATTGTGCGTATCATGTATAACAATGAAGAGTGGTGAAAAATAGGTTAAAAATCCACATAAAGTTCTTTTTTCATTCCAGCTCAAAAAAAATTACTATGCTGGCCTCCATATCAGTTATCAATTAATCTCCCCCCTCTAAAATGAGTATCACTTTAAAAAAAAAAAAAAAAACACACCAGTCGGGCTTTACTCTACTCCGCCACCCTGAGAATAAAACCTGGCCTCTGGGACTGCTTCATAGGACGAGAACATGTCATATACACGAGTCACTGTGGAATATGCCGGGTCTGAAATGTACTCTTTTTTTTCATTGCCTGCCAATGAGACAGGCATGGATTTTTTTCTTGACACTTTCTAATATTATTTACTAAATTAAGAAATAACATGTTTTCCATTCATTCATTCCCTGTAACCACTAAATAAGGCACCTGCAGGGTGGGGTGACATTGGGCTTTAGGTGGTTTTAGGTGCTTTACTGGTTGTCTCCAAGTCAACTCTGTGGTAGTCCGGAAGACAATTCATTCACATAAACCTACAGGCTATTTAGAGTCACCAATTAACCTACGCGACACAGAAACCCTCTAACAACCTCTAACGAGGGCAGAAGATTGCTTGTTGGCCAAGACAAAACCTGCTCAACCAGTTTGAAACCTCTCTATCATTTCACAACAGCTCAGCTCTGACGCATTGGGACACACCCATTTAGCCTCAAACTTTTTCAATGTGAAACAGGTTATATAAAATTTAAAATATCGCGGGAAATGGAAAAATGGAATGGAAAAATGCCAAAACACCAAATGAAAAAAACATGGAAATAATTATTTAGTTTGTGTACAGACTTGTTCCAACTGACAGTATCCAGTACACAAATACAAATGTCACATACCCCATTGATATTGACATCTCACCTGGAAGTCTTTCCTTTTAACATTTGGGACATCCATGTTATGGGTAGATGGGCAGATATCTTCATACTTCTTATTAGTAAAGAGGTCAATTCCTACAAGGTGAACCTGTGAAAAAAACAGAAGTTATTAGATCTGGTCTTGGGTCAAGTGAGCATTGAGTTACTTGTAAAACATCTTGCTAAATAACAAAAGTGCCTTAAGCTCTGCATTCCAAAGGATGCACAAGGAGGTTTTACCTTGGCATGTCCATGCTTGCCAGTTTTAGAGGTACTCATTTCAACGATCTTACAGGGACGACCTTTCAGAAGGACAAAGCCATTCTTCCTCAGTGCAGAGCACTGAATTGGGAATGATGCAGAGGCCCCAGAATCCGCAGCTCCAAAATCTTCATCTGCCATGATAAGCTGTTGAACACAAGAACAAACAAGAGATGTGACATTCGCCTTAAGGATACACGTGGTAATAAGAACAACCAGTGCAAATATAAGAAAAACAATCACATTTTGGGTGTGTGGTAGCTGGTGGGCACGGGTTTGTAACACTCGTGTGTAAACATAGAACTACGACTACAACAAAGACCAGCTGACCAGACACCCAAACAGCTGTCAGCGGCTGGGCCTTCAGAATCTATTTCCTGAAGTGAGAGATGAAGATTATAACTAAAAGTGCCTGCTCGACGTTATGTTACATCTATCCAAGCTAACGCTGATACACTCTCAAGATGTGCTCCAACTTCAATATTAATTCCCCACACCTTTGTACAAAATCATCTAGGGTGGAGCGACCACGTTTCGTTGGCAAACTATCCGAAAAGCTAATAGCTAACGCCATTTGCTAAGGTGTGCTAATGTGTGTCAGCTCAAACTTTTTACAGCGCATGGGGAAATAACTGACGAATTATTAAACGTGTTAGCTTCCTTAGTAGTCCATTTCCTTCATAAAGTTATCTAAAATGCCTCAAGTTAGCGTCAGTGTGGCTAGGTAGCTTAGGTTAGAAAGCTAAGTTAGCCATGTCACGTGGCATCTGGGCCAGCGGAGCATGTTACACGGTAAAGCTAGCTTTAGTTTTCTGTCATCGTTAGCTCAACTAGCTTGCTAACACTACCCACACCCATTGACAGGAGCTAACAAGACTGTTGCTAATGTTAGCTAAAGTACTGTGTGACTTTCAATCCCCCACCAAACACCGCCTCGCTTACACGTTATTCATTAACTACCGAGTCGACAAATGTCTCCCATTACCGTGCATTACATTATGCGTCACTACACCGCAAAACAACAGCTTATTTAACGTTAACTCCGTTGAAAAAAAAGAAAATGCTACTTAAAAGCGTCTACGTTTAACTTACCTTGTCTCTTGCTTACATCAAAGAGAGAGAGAGGTATTTAGCACGCGTACAGTTTTTGTACCGCAGGAGGAGCAGAGAGGGTAGGTACCGGCTCCGGTTACGAGGTGCGGGGGGAGGGACTCGGCGCAGTGGCTGCCGGCGTGAGCCGCGCGCACCTGTACACTGTAATAAATGATTCTGTAGTCATTTCATTTTACTAAAAATTAACACATAAATATATTTGATAAAATGTATTAAATATAAATGCGTCCTTGAGTTTGAGGCAGTTGTTTAAGTAACCTTAATATAAAAATGTTTGAGATAGAATCTGCTCATTTTGATCACATTAAATATAATCTTTATGTGTTTGTAATTCTAAATCAAGAGAATTTTGAATGAATCCAACACAATAGAATTAGTCCGTTTTTAATTGACAGGCACTTCCGGTTAAGTTGTTATTCACTCAACTTGTAACGTAGTTAGATTTAGTAAATAATATTGAGTGCAATCTGTTGCCTCAATTTTATTGAGTAGCTATTGTTTATCTTTTTTACACTCTCCAGTGTAACTGCCACCTCGAACTTTCACGACCCTACATTTACTTGATCTCTAGGCTATAATCACTTTACAAATTCTCATTTTACATACAAAACATGTGCTTGTCTAAAAGTAAAATTACACAACCCAATAAAATAGCTACAATCACCTTTACCATGACCAGCTACAACTTAAACATCGTCAAACTGCTAGAATAATCGCCTAAGTCATTTTTTGTCAAAATAGGTTTTTTTGCATAAATCATCTCCTCATGACGCCGGCCACCTATGGTAAAATCGCCTACACCCTCAGTTGATCAGATCATGTGATTTTACCCCTTTAAGATAATCACTTCTTTGACAATTTGCCACATTCATAGGCATCAGATAAGAACCCAGCAAAGAAGAGCTAGAGGGAGATTGTTTAGTTATCAGTTTAGTTTATCAGTGTTTTATTGTTGACACTAATATTGGTAACACTTTACTCTAAGGTGTTTACATAAGAGTGGCATGAGTGTGTCATAAACATGACATGGGATGTGTCATTAACATTAATGACACTTTGAAGTAACATGAATGCTCATGATACTTGTCATGTCATGTTTCTGACAGGCTGGTAACAAGTGTTACCATATCTTGCTTAAGTCACAAAGGCATGTTCAAAAAATTGCCCAAGTCATTTATTTATCTTAAGTTACATAATTTACACACAGTGTTATTACTATGCCAATAGCCATCCTTTGTTCCATCCCTTTTGAGTGAAATGATCAATAAATGTCATATGTTACACTTTTGGTGACGTTTTTTGTGTTTCCTGCAAAACTTGAAAAAATGACTTAGGTGATTATTTTAACAGGGTGACTACATGCTCCACTTGTCAAAACCCCATCAAAAAATAAATAACAAGACTTTAGCTAAGTTTTTTTTTTTTCATTCATTTGCTTATCTTATCTTTGAAACTGGATATATGATAGTTGCCTAAACTATTGTGTGTTTTTTTTAAGACAAAGAAAGCAGTCAAGTTTTTCTTTTTATATATACTACCAGAACACAAAACTGCTGTTATACCTGCAGCAGAAAGACATAGGACTGTAGCCTCTATTTGTAACAGAGATTTTTTTAAGGTACCATATTATCTCTTTAACTATTATCCAAAATACTTTTGCATATTTGACTACAATTGGCCTCCTAACCAAGTAATTGTTTGTGCATACATGCCTGAAACTCAGGTTTAGGATGACACACAAATTTTCCACCTTCATTATGTAAATGTGAATACAGATTTCTAATGCCATGCTAATAAATGCAAAGGCCAAAACCTTAAAGTAAAGTTACAATAAGCAAAACACATTTTTTTAAGTAAAGGCATGTTTATTATTATGTTGCAGCACAAATTATTGGAGTACTTCTACAGATAAGTAATATATTTATGTGGTAAACAAATATTAAAATATAATGGACACTTTCAGCAATATTGAAGGAGTACTTCGCTTTAGAGTTCTGCAAGTATAAATACTGTTACATTTCCTGTGGCACTAATTCCAAAGATCTAGCTGTTTAAGACACAATGCCCAAGATTTGTCTTTTGTCATTTGTTAGCAGTTCATTCAACATCCACTGTGCCTTCTGTGGCCAGAAACAGAGCTATTGGAGCAGTGGAAGTAAACCAAAACACCAAATCCTGAAAACCACATCAATAAAAGATGCAATAAAGCTCAACAGAGCCTTGGGGAACTGCAGTCTGGTCATGATTCTCTGTAGGTTCGACAATACAAGCAACCCCTTTCACATTCACAATAGTTCTGTAATCCAGTATTGATTATAGCCACTTTAACTATCACAATACTGCAATACATTTGGACTAAATGTAAACTCCACTCCATATAACGGACACATGACATTGTGAGCCACAGCCTGTTTTCGTGTAGCTGTCTTATTTACATTATGAAAACAATGTCATCTAGTGTAAAAAATTCAGCAAGTAGTTATTATGAGACAGCAATGCTAAATGTACATAACACTTTTGAATGCATTTGAAATACTGACAAACAGATATGCCCTCACACATGCACACACGCATAGACCACACAAATACAAAGCTGTTGTTTCAAGCATCTGTGGATGTTCTCAGTTGCTGCAGTTCAGTGGCATCTTTGGGGCTCTGTGCCGACTTTTTCCGGCCCTTTTGAAAGACAGCTGCAATCTCCTCAAAGGTTTTGCCCTTGGTCTCCGGGACCCGAAGATAAGTAAACACAGTGAAAACGAGAAGCAGCCCAGCAAAAAGGATGAACACGTAAGATCCCAACAAAGCCTGAAAATAAAAAAAATGGTCAGGAGTCACACTGTGTCTGATTTTGTGAGTTTAAATTCCATATCCATATTCCTTTCTGCCTACCTGTATGTATGGGAAGGTCATGCCGACTATGAAGTTGCTGGTCCAGTTGCAGCAGCCAGCTAGAGCGATGGCCGCAGGCCGGGGTCCTTGACTGAATATTTCAGCAACTATGAACCATGGAATCGGACCCGGACCAATTTCAAAGAAACTCACGAAAAGGAATATGGATGACATGCTGACGTAGCTCATCCATGAGTATTCATTCTGGAGGGAGGAGCACATCAGTCAGGGTAATTACTCAGATTATGTAAATATGTTGAATCACCAAAGCTGCTAAACAAGTTTGTCTCAGTGAGTTAAAAATATTGGAAGGCCACATCATTAAAATAAAAAAAAAGTGCTGCTTAAGTTGCTGCCAGACTTAACATAACTTCAAAAAAATCCTGTTTCATGCGTGGGATTACATAATTTCCTGTGTCACTTATTATGTGGGTTTTCATGGCAAAATGTAGTTTGGAGACCAGACACCATCATCTGGGATTCCTCCTGACAACTTGCAAGTTGCGTAGTGTGAACAGTCCAGCAATGTGATGACGTTAAAAGTTTGTGTGTACCGCACATTTAAGGTGAAGTATGTGATTCTGGAGAAAGATTGTTGAGTTTAATTCCTAGGTTGTCAAAAAGCTTTTGGGTCATTGTCAGGGCGGGAAAGCATCTGTATTTGACCACCTGGAAATGAGACTCAACAATGATCTATCTTTCTCCAGAATCACATACACACATACATACTAGCTCTCACACCTGCACTGTAAACCTTAGATTTCATTTTACAGTGAAATCAGAACAGTATTCTACTGTATTGATGTCAGGCAGTGTGATACTGTAAAATGCAGATTGTATTGTAATGAATGCTGTTGTTCACTTAAGCTGTACATTGCTTTGCAAATAACAAGCCCTGCATCACCAGCATCATAAAGGACCTCCTTAACTTGAAGAGAAATGTTTTTTTATGATCGGGCTGGGCTTAAGGTGGTGTAGTGAGAGCTGAAAGCCCGTCTGAAGGAGGCCAAGGAGGACTAGAAGAGGAAAGTGGAGCAGAAGCTGCAGGAAAACAGTATGACAGAAGTCTTGGATGGTATTAAGACCATCACAGGCTGCAGCACAAAGAGGGAGCGGACAGTAGAGGACAAACATGTTGAACAACTTCTTAAACAGGTTTGACTTCCCAGTCTTCTCTGCTATAAAACCTACACCTGTGGTCGCGGGAGAGCCGGAGTCCCTAACATCTGTGGCAGAGAAAAGGTCAACAGACAGACTCAGGAGGTGATTGATACCTCAGGCCATCATCTACACAACATCTATATATCTTGTAAATTTAAAATAATACAGAAATATACTGCAAATGTATATCTACACTGTTTTTAGAAATTACAGTAAAAAACTGTAAAAAGAACAAGAAAATGCAGTACTTTGCAGGCAAAGCTGCTGCCAGATAATGCCAAACTGACACGTCAAGGACTGAAGTGCCCTTGAGCAAGGCATCTGACCCCCCCACTGCTCCCCAGGTGCAGTAATGTGCTGCCCACTGCTCCTAAGCATGTTGTGTTCACTGGTGTGTAAAAAAAGGATGGGGAAATGCAGAGGTTGAATTTCTCCATTGTGGGATTAATCAAGAAATCTTAATAACTTAATAATTATTGTAAATATACACTAAAAAGTTTTACAGTGTGATTAAACAAACCTGCAATTTTAGGCCCACAGTCATGGCAACTGCACAGCAGCACATCCCTCCCAGACCAACCAGGGTCAGCGTTCGCCTGCCAGCCTTGTCCACCAGTGCAACCTGGAACACACAGTAAACTTATCAGGGTGTTTGTTTCTATGTGTGTAGAAGAAATAAAATCACAGTGCATGTTCATGGTGTTATGTCCATATGTGTGCGCATATAAACGTGGCTACTCACAGACACCATAGTGAAGAATGTGTTGATGACCCCGACTCCTATTGTGGCGTACACTGGCTGACTGACACCAGCCAGAGTGAAGATTGCCGTAGAGTAATAAAAGATCTTGAAGACAAAACAAGTGCAGATTTTACATTTGAGGTGAAGACCAGGAGGACCCCTTGGCCTGTGTCCTGTAGGCCTATTCAGTAGTCCAACCATGCATTTTATCATGTCATCCAAATCACTATAATTTAAATCTAACTTCAACAAGCTGAATGAGAGGCAGAAAAAGGCAGAGCTGTAATTAATGTGCCACTGACCGCATTGATGCCAGAGAACTGCTGGGAGAGGTGCATCATGAGGGCAACAAACAGCTGCTGTCTGTACACGGAGGAGCGGATCTGTGACAGAATACAGAACAGTCAAATATTATTTCTGCAATGCACACGACTAGAATGTGTTAAAGGAATGCATAAAATAATGTATGCACTTAATCCATTTGTGTATGTGTTCAAAAAGTTGAAAGCAGTCATGATCATTCTTGGCCTATGTTGAGCAAAGTGTGTGTGTGTGTGTGTGTGTGTGTGTGTGTGTGTGTAATCACTAAATGAAGCATCTATAGTCTAGTGGTAGTAATGGTAAGAACTGGAAGGAGTAATGGTAACTAATTGAGATAAGAACCAAGGCCATGGCACGTACGTGGCAGTTGTCCTTGAAAGCTCTGCCAAAAAAGAATGGATTGGTGATGGTTTTGATAGAGACACATGCAGGGATACGTGCAGGCCTTATCAGAAATAATGGTGGAGGAGTCGAGAGTTCAGCAAGGGGAATGGCCAATAGGTGGACGAAGAAACAAAACAAATGTTTAGGAGGCGTATGAGTTGTCCTCTTTTGGAAAGATGAGCACAAGTAGCCCACCAATGACGATTTGTGTTTGAGGAGTTTTGCATGGTATAAAAAGTGTAACTCAGCCAAAAGTTCTTCAGTCAATCCAGGTCCGAACGATTGACTTGGGTTTACAGGTGCATCTCAATACATTAGATTATCATGGAAAAGTCCATTTCCAGTAGTTCAAGTTCCCAACCAAGTATTGAGTGCATATAGTTGCATATAATTAGAAGAAATTAAATAAATTAAGACATGAAATGTTTCATTCTGTGTGTAATGGATCCATATAATGTGTTATTTCCACTTTTTGAAGCGAATTTCTGACATGAATACACTTTTCTTTCATATTCTAATTTATTGAGATGCACCTGTACCACTTGTGGAATTTTTTTTGTCCTTCTGCTTTGTTTGTATTTCTTTTTAATTCAGTATTTAAAAAATAATAATAATCTCGACTTCCAAAATCCTGCCTCAGTTGCCCTGTTTGTTCAGAACTGGTTTGAGCTTTAATGGCTTACTTAACTAATGATCTAATATTAGTTGTCACTGAGTCATTACTTGGAACATCACTGTACTATGGCTGCTGACTAAGCAGGATGGTTGAGCCATTGTCTCCGTCCACCTTGTGGAGGAATGTTATGAGGAACTACTATAGTGCAATGACAGCATGCTGGTGGCTCAGGGAGTTGATAAGCTATTTTAATTTATTCACCAACATATCTCATGTGTGCCTCTTCTTATAGAGCCTTACCAAAGAAAGGATAGAGACCCTGGGCTCCTTGTCTGCCTCCTCTTTCTCTCTCTTCATCTCTTCCAGATCAGGAGTTGGATCATACGCCCCCTTTAGACGATGTAAACCTGCAAAACAATACAGAGTGAAGGGAAACAAGAGCAATAGTGAATAAATGCCCTACTTGCAGTGGTGGAAGACATTCTTTTTAGATCCTTTTAAAAGTACAAACAAAAGTATTGCTTTCAAATATTGTACTTAAGTAAGTGGAAATATTGTACCAATCTAATATCTGCACAGTAAATGTAAAGACACAGCTAGCAGCCAGTTAGCCTAGCACAGCATAAAGACTGGAAACAAGGGGAAATAGCTAGCCTCACTCTGTCCAAAGGTAACTAATTGGCCAACCAGCACTCCATATTAACAGGTTATATCTCATAACATGATCTTGTTTTTTAATTCATAGAAAACGCAAAAGAAGAGTAAGACAGGAGGAGAATATATTGGCTGTCATGAAATAATCTGGCATATAAACGGTAAATTATCATTTTTTTACACTTCAGTTTTTTCCCATAGAATAAATACATCAGATGTCACCTTTTAATTAGTGAGTTTTAGAGTTGCTGGTCGTGTATTTTGTTACCTTTGGACAGAGTCAGGCTAGCTGTTATCCCCTGTTCCCAGTCTTTGTGCTAAGCTAAGCTACAGAAAGTCCTTGAAAGCTCTGCCAAAAAAGAATGGATTGGTGATGGTTTTGTTAGAGACACATGCAGGGATACGTGTAGGCCTTATCAGAAATAATGGTGGAGGAGTCAAGAGTTCAGTAAGGGGAATGGCCAATAGGTGGACAAAAAAATTAAACAAATGTTTAGAAGGCGTATGAGCTGTCCTCTTTTGGAAAGATGAGCACAAGTAGCCCACCAATGAGGATTTGTGTTTGAGGAGTTTTGCATCGTATAAAAAGTGTAACTCAGCCAAAAGTTCTTCAATCAATCCAGGTCTGAACGATTGACTTTATCATGGAAAAGTCCTTTTTTAGGAGTTCAAGTCCCCAACCAAGTATTGAGTGCATATAGATGGACATACTTTTCAGAGGCCAACATTTCCAGATTAAGCTAAGCTAACTGGCTGCTAGCTGTAGCATTATATTTAGCAGTTAAACACAAGAGTGATCTGTGAAAAGTTGTTAACAAGCGTTTTACCCAAATGACTAAACTACTGCTTTAAAGTATGTTGTATACTGTATGTTTCTCAAAGATAAAGTATATATTGTTTAAATAAAAGAGCAGAGGGCGAAAAAGGGAATGAAATAGAGAGGTGCTGTGTGTAATTCTTACTTTTTCGAGCCTCTTGCTCCTGTCCCAGTAAAATGTAAAGGTACCGTGGGCTCTCAGGGCACAGAGGCAGTAGAAAAGACTGTAATACTGCCGGAGCTCCAGACAGACCAAGCAACAGGGGCCACATATCGTCATTTCCTAATATAAAGTCCAGGCCTATTACCTGCAATCATACACAAAAGCACACATACAGTTCAGGTTATATATTTATCAAGCTGCTGTACAAGTGTATATGTGTGTGCGTGTGTGCACCTCACCTGGCTGATAAGGATGCCAGTGACAATAGCCAGCTGGTGTAATGTCCCCAGAGCCCCTCTGTAAGCCTTGGGTGCAATCTCTCCAATGTACATAGGCACAAGGCCTGACGTTAACCCTGAAACACACACATCATAGGAACATCAAACAAACATTCACTGTAGAATACATGACAATATAGAAAGGCAGTTTTTTGTATGTAATTATAACCTTATTAATATTTAGCTTTCAACATGATCATGAAGGGGAATATTCCTAATGATAATGAGGACAACTTTACTCTTTTTTAGTGTATAACCCATGGGTCGGCAACCTTTATTGACAAAAGAGCCACTGTTGGCCAAAAAAGAGAAAAAAAGTTTAAATGGAGACGCAAACCTTATTTTAACCCTTACAATGACGATAAAACAGCCTACTAAGTCTAAATTAGCATACCAGCATAGGTCATAATGAGCATTTATTGATATGATTTTGTCAGGAAGCAGCGAGTACCCAAGTGTAAATGAAAGTCTGGACAGAAACATACAAGAAATATCTCGCGAGATTTGGAATCGAAAGCCAGCCTCGCTAGACTTGAAAACTGAATTTGAAGTTGGCAAAAAAATTTGAGGTTAAGAAGCCAGGCCATAGACTTTTGTAAGCTATGATGCACATATAAGTTGACTAAAAAGTAAAAAAAAAAAAAAAGTTTTAATGTCATATATAAGCTGCACATTTTTTTTTTTACAATCGAAGAACACAAATTACTTTGGGTAAACAGGGCCTACACCAATGTTAAATAATAAAGAAATAAATGTTTTATTTATCGTATAAATGTTTTGGTCACAGCCACAGGGAGCCACTGTAGATGGCCTTAAGAGCCACGTGTGGCTCTGGAGCCACAGGTTGCCTAACCCTGGTATAACCCATCAACATTGGGATTTCCAAAAAAATTAAATGAGCAGTCATTGAAGGTTATAACATGCTTTACTTTACCACAGTAAAAGCCCATAACAGCACGGCCCATGATGACCATGATGTGTGGCTTCCACATCCTGCAAAGACCCATGAGCAGTCCAGCAGCTACAGCCAGAACATTGACCATTAACATGCCCTTTACCCTGCAAGACAGACAGAGATAGCAAGGTGGTAAAGAGAGACACAGAGAAAGTCAGAGTATCATTTGTTCATATTATTTCATTCTTCCTTTCTCACCTCCCTCTCAGGTCTCCCACAAATCCTACCAGGAAGGAGGATATCATGCCGCCGATAGAGAAGATTGCCACCGACAAAGACCAATATATGATTACATCAGGGTGTTCTCCGGCGTCTTTGAACTCTTCTTCTTCTGTGGTGTTTTCTGCCAGGACAGCGGACCTCTCTGTCCATACCCCCAGTGACCGTCCATAATGCCTTTCAATGATCTATGACACAGACAGGTTTTATGGATCATCAAGAGGTACAATCACGGCTGCACACATACAGAAAAATCTTATTTAACATGCACAGTAGTTATGACATTCATACTGCAACATTACAGCTTACTAGAGAACATGTTAAACAGAAGGACAACAGAAAGATCATTCATTTTGCAAATTTAGTTCAGTTACATTTATCTGATTAAATATAACTTTGTCAGTTAAAATGAAATAAATAGCAGAATCCAATTAAAATGAAGCAACTTATACATGGCAACTCTAGTGGCGCGGTTGGTGTTCATCACCTCAATTGCACTGTCACTAGTAATCCATCAACAGTGTGACTGGTGGTACGAGAGGCATTTTTTGGATTGGTTTCAGAAACCAATATGCTTGCATCTTGTTTTGAGAAAATTAGCTGCCATGTCTGCACTGTGACTTACAAGGTCCTCTACCTCAGTGGTTCCCAAACTTTTTTTCTGGGGACCCACTTTTAAAAAAACTACAAACCACCATGACTCAAAATACAATAGGCCTTATCTAGAGCAATTTGTTCATAAATTAAATTCCCTTATTATTTTCACGGCCATTTCAGCATCACAAATTATTATCTTGAGTTGGTAAACCAGCCAAAGAGATAAAAGTTTGATATTTCCCAACTTCAACCTCTGTTTGGCTTAACCAATCATCAAGTTGCCTTAGTCAACTGGAATTTACATACATTCACCGATCAGGATGAACCTTCTTTATCCCATGGGTTAGGGTTAGTCAGGTGATGTACATTAAAACAGCACATCCATTTACTATATTCATAAATTAGTTTGTACAGCAAGATACAGACAAACATTGAGGTGAGGTAGAAAGTCCAAACGATAGAACACAAAAACAATCTTGATAACATTCATTCATTCATTTTCCTTAACCGCTTATCCACACTTGGGTCACAGGGGACTGGAGCCGATCCGAGCTTACATTGGGCGAGAGGCGGGTTCACCCTGGACAGGTCGCCAGACTTTCATAGGGCAGACACGTAGAGACAGACAATCATGCTCTCATTCACTCCTACGGGCAATTTAGAGTCACCAATCTAACTTAAGTGCGTTTGGACTGTGGCAGGAAGCGATGAGAACCCAGGCTTACACAGGGAGAACATGTAAACTCCACACAGAAGAGCTGCAGGCTGGAGTCGAACCGGTGACCCTCTTGCTGTGAGGCAAGATGGGCTACACCACTATGTAGCCGATTTCGATAACAGATAGAAGATACATTCAATCTGTTGTGATTGTTGAAGAGAATCAAAGCTGAAATAAAAACAATCAAGGCATTCTACAATGGATGCCTGAGGAGGCTTTTGGGATCCTTTGGCCCAACAAGATGACAACCGTTGAAGTATAAAGATAAACAATTGCTGTCATTGCTGACAGAAGCTACTGGGATGGTTAGGCCTCATGCTTTGAATGTCACATTTGGATCAGCTGAATGCTCTCTGTCCTGAACAATGTTCATATAAAGTCTGAGCTGTAATTGGCAGATGCTTTGACAAAAATGGCGGTCAACATAGAGGAAAACATGTCTCTTTTAAAATATTTTTTAGCTTCCATTCCAAGTTCCTCCACACAAACAACTGTGGGGCCAGTAAAGACAAAAATCCTCACCAATACTGGACAGTATAGTAAGGAGCTATACTGTAGTCTGCAGGGGCAGTAAAAGAGTACAGTGCCAACTAAACAGAACTGGACCAAAGGAAGTCCTCATCAGAGTGACCCATACAAAGTCTTGTACTTACAAGTTGTTCCAGCAGAGAGACGTTCTGACAAGGTGAGTTTGGTAGAAAAAATCTGGTGGAACTCAAAGTCCCACGCAGTACAGGCCAGAGAATTTCAGATAGTTTGAGAAGTTTCAGATGAAACAATTCTCAGATGGCCAGGCAAGAAAACTTGGGAAAAGTTTGAAGAAAAGTTATTTCTCTAGACATTAAGAAGAGGTAAGTCTATTCAGTGTTATTTTTCCTACAGTGCTGCAGGCAAGGGTACACAGACAACTTACACTTGTCTTTGAGGGAGGATGGCCATCGGATGGAGCATGGATTGATTACTGAGTGGGTCTACTGGGCTCAGGCCCAGGGCCCACCCTGGCCTTCACCAATAAAATGTCAATCAAAGAGACTGGACCAACCGGAAGGGACTCAGAATAACCACTAAGAAAAACATTCAGCGACTACAAAGAGACAAAAAAGATGACAAACAGACCAACATAACCCCAAGAGAGAAACGCTTCAAAGAGAGCACAAAGACACTAACAACAACTACAAAACGGAGCAAAAAAGACCACAAAATGACTGCCGATAGTCATAAAACAATGATAAAGAGATTCAAAATGACTGCAAAGAGACACAAAACAACTACAAAGAGATTCAAAATGACTACAAAGAAACACAAAATGATTAAAAAGAGACATAAAAGAGCTACAAAGAGACACAAAATGACATAATGACAAAGAATGATCAAAGGTCACAAAGGTCACAACCACAAAAGGGTCAAACAACAGACAAAAAACTATTAAAAACCAAAAAACAAAAATGAATACTAAAAAACACAGAGAGGTGTGTAACGCCTACAAAGAGACACCAATCAACAATAAAAAGTGACTTAACAACTATGTAGGAGAGGTGGTGGGGCCTTTTGCATGTCTGTGCCCAGGGGTCTGTTGTCTCATAATCTGCATGGAGTAAGCTTTTTCAAACTTGCTGACTTGCAAATATCAGTATGCTGAGGTCATTAGATTGTCCAGTCAGGGAATGAACTACGTGTTAGAGTAGAGCCTACTGTACCTTCTGAGGAGCGTTGATGACTCCGAGACTGTAGCCATACTGCAGGGACCCCAGAGCTGCTGCAAACACAGCCAGGGCCAATGTCCCTGTCAGCTGCTGCAGGAGTGAATGGTAATCATTTAGATAAGAACACACACACATGAATGCATGAACAAACACACTCTAACATGCATACAAGCAAAGACATGATTCACTCAACTGCACTGAAATGGCCACAAACAAAAGTGCATATGGAAATGCAGAAAAATACTTAATCCACATTATTGATGGATTTATTACTACCAGTGGTGGAATGTAATGGAGTAAATCTACTCAAGTACTGTATGAATAACTTGATACATTTAAAGTGATTAGAAATTAAATTAAACCTTACAAGAGTATTACGTAGTTAAACACTGTTTACATAATGTACCAATACAAATAATCTTGTAACATATTTAGAACATAATAAACAGAGTGGGTCCATTCAGCATAATGAGTTCTATTACTTTGATAGTTTAAGTACATTTTGATGCTAATACTTTTGTACTTTTACTTCAGTGAGTTTTGAATGCAGGACTTTTACTTGTTGTGGAGTAATATCAGTACTTTTACTTAAGTAAGGCATCCGAATACATTTCCACCACTTATCACTACTGTATGCAACATTTCTGACATTCATAAGAAAGAAAATATGAAAATATGTTTGATTATGTCATTGCAGACACATATAACTCATTATAATCTCCTCTTCTCTAACCTCTTTCTTCAGGTCCGAGTGGTAAATCTAATCTTCTGACTGCATAAAGATTCATATGCCACCAATAAAGTGACCAGCCTACTACTTGCAAATATTTTATTACAATAAAGAGATATGATATAAAACATGTAAAGTGCACGTAAAGAAAGTATTCAGCAAGAATGATCTCACCTTTCCTTGCTCCATGATCAGTCCAGAGTGTCAGAGCCAGGCTGGTAATGATCAATGAAAGCTGCATGCTCGATCACGCTCTGTCCACTCACTAATCGACAAACACACACATGCACATAGATACACCCACACACCCACACACACACACACACACACACACACAGATCTACAGTGCTCTTAGAAGCAGTGGTTATTATTTATGCTCTAAACACAAACATATTACTATTGGAGGGAAGCAATAAAACGATAATCATGGTGACCAAACAGTGAGACTGTCTTGATTCTATTCTGGGAAAACACCGGTTTTAGGTTTTTATGTTTGGTGTTTTATGCTCGTACATTATGGATAATGATGACAATGAATGATATATATGCATATGTATTGCAGTCAATAATGAAATGCAGAATAGCATGTTGCAGCTTAAATTACAATTTTGGATTCTTTGATAGTAATATTGACATTTGGAGATGAATCTGTCTCTCCCTCTGTCTCTCTCTCACACATACCGCACACACTGCTGTTAATGATATACTTTGAGGGACGGACAAAGTCTGAGGGTCGAAGCAGAACAGATACAAATCTGCACACTTGCAAAAAAAGAGAGGCACTCTCACAAACACATCCACATACAAAAATCACACCCAAGTCCAAAAGCATAATGCTCTAGTTTCATTTATTTCTCTCTTACATCATCTCTTTTACAAAACAAAAAAATCCCAAAACAGGACATTAGTAATGCTCTTTCAAAATAAAGAAAACAAGAAATAAACAGAATTAAGAATACAGTGGTTTCGTCTTTGAAAGGAGAGTCCTCAGTGTAATGACTGCCAGCCTTTTCCAATGGGAAGAGTGAATTCCGTGATGGACAAACGTAGTAATAATGCCCCACTCGCACTGCTCATTAATCATACACACAGATGCATGCGTGCACACAAAGGGAAGACAGTGGTTTTGTTCAGCTCGGCTCTTTATTGCTAAAATGTAAGCCTCAGAGATCGGTGAACCTAACTTACACAGGAACAGCTACTGTGAGGATGTGTAAAAATTCCTTGAAAATATAACTGATTTTTAAAAATATTTTACCAGGAAAAAAACTGATCAAATAATCGTTACATCATTGGCAAATGAGTTTTGTGTCACCTTACATTTGTTAAGCACAGGCCAACATGGCAGGCCAAACTTGCAATATATCCACCAGAAAAAAAGGACTAATCTGCATTACAGTGCTCTCCAATGTGGATGAGTATGCATGAACTAGTCCACCCTCAATAGTGTTATAAATTTAATACAGTATGTATTAATGATTGAGCTGTAAGTATTTAAAAAGAAATAGCATGGTTTTATATTCAGTTACTCCTTTCAAAGAAAAATCAACTCTTAAAGGGATCATTCAGATTTATTGAGGTGGGGTTGTATGAGGTACTTATCCATAGTCAGCGTATTGCCTACAGTAGATGGAGGTTGGCTCGCCTCGCAGTTTGGAGAAGCAGGAAGACAGGTATTGAAGCAGCAAAATGTATTTTAACCACCAAAAACAAATAGAAAATAAATATCAGTTTCAGTGTATGCTTTATTTAGAATATTTTCACCCCTTTACCATAGCTCTGTGCAACTTATGTACAATATGCTCTTAAAGTCACCAGACTCCATTGGAAAAAACAGTAATTTTACGTTGGAGTTGCTCGTTTACTGCTGCCTCGATCATTAAGTTTGTTTGTTTTATTGTGTGACTTGCGTGTTTTAAAGGGTTAGTTTGAGTTCACCAAAATCACACAATAACACAAACAAACTAACATATCAAGGCAGTGGTAGACCAGCAACTCCTGTCTTCTGCAAGGTGAAATTACAGTTTTTGTGAATGGAGTCTGGTGACTTGACAAAAGCATAGAGAACTGTTAAAATATTCTAAATATAGCATACACTGTATTTTCATGTGGCTAAGACACATTCAGCTGCTGCCCCTGTCCACAGCAGTACATTGCTTAGCTTCTGTGTTGGTACTCCTGTATAATTCTCCAAAATGGGAAAGCCGACTGCCATCTACTGAAGGTAATACACAGACTATGGATAGGTACTTAATATGAACACACTTTAAAAAATCTGCACTATCCCTTTAAATTTGTTAACATATATCTCTGTTAGAAGAGACAAATAACTTCTGCAATGTGTTAAAGTTAGACAATAACACATAAAAACCCAGTGTAAATTGACCGTAAAGGCAATACAATTATTTATAACATGAGCAATAATCTTTTGGCCTCCATTTTTGTTTTGCTTACATCATGCTAGGCACTGTACAAACAGTTAGGAGCCAAAATTAGAAGAACCAATCAGGAAGGAGCATGATTTAAAAAGGACACCGCAGCGTTCAACAATGAGTGATTTCACATGCACACAGTTTGAGATTGCAGCTCATATCCTGTTGAGGTTGTAATCAGGATAAGCATCATCATATTCCTTACAGCAGCATGGCTGTATTTGTGAATAGCCAAAACACAATTGTGTTAAAGGAAACAGAAAAAAGGAAACCACTTATATTGCCTATCTTTAAATGCTTGTTGTTCAGACACACCAACTCATAAACTTCATAATAAGAAGATAATATCATAAATCTGCATGTAAACACACTCAATGTTGCTTCCAGGTAAAAGTTCACACACAGAAAGTGAATTTCTTGACTCTGTGTCCCACTATGATTCAAACTTGATTTGAATGGGCCTCAACATCAAGTCAAATTCACACACTTACACACACACACACTCACACACATTTACACACACTCCTGATTTCAGAAACACAGATGTGCTGTACATTTCATCACACGTCAAAGACTGACTGACTCAGCCACAGAAAAAAAGAAAAGAACAGAAATAAAAAGAATGAACAGAATGATGCTCTCATTGTTCATTTAATATTACAGTATATCTGATGCAGCACCTTCAGAGTTTAAAGAGTGGAAATAGAGAGATGAGAGTGATGATGACAGGAGGAGGGAAAGAGAGAAATGATGATGGACCAGTGATTTCATTTTAAAGGGACACAGACATCATCTTTGCATACTGTGACAACCCGCCCCGTGATGGCAGATTGTCTCACCGCATCTCTATCAGCGAAATGCGATCGAACATTAAATCACAATTCAGTTTGCTCAAGGCCCAAAAAGATGGCGACAGGAGGAAGTGGAGGAGGAGGAGGAGGAGGAGGAGGAGGGGTAGAGGCGAAAGAAAATCAATCAGGCTGTCTGCTTTCACCGCTGACATCCAGAGTAGATTTGTCATCCCTCAGCTGCCCTCACTGCACTGTCATATTCACAAGTAGATATTTGAATTTATATTAAATCTTATTCATCTTTTTCCTCCTGACTTCTGAGGTGTAAGGATGAGCCCACACATGGCAGATAGGAGGTGGGGAAAATGGAGGACATGGGTGTCAAAGGATTGAAAAAAGGTGACTAGATCTACCAGGAAGGAGGATTAAGACCGGGGGTAAAAAGGGAAGACAAAGGTGGGTGTTGAGTGTATTTCTACAGCTGTTGAACATTTGAATGCACTGGTCCGTTTGGCGAGAAGAGACAGACAAAAAGGGAGAACAGTTAAGGACAGACAGAGGAAGAGAATATTTGGAAAGTCAGTGGCACCAGTTTGCCAGTCAGTCGAGTAACGATGGCTTCTGCATGACCCCACATAATCTTGGGTAACATGTCTCTTCATTTAGAACAGGTCTTTGTTGTTTTTCTCTACAATAACTTTTTTCTACGTGGTATTTTAGTCTCTTCAGTGTTAAAAGAGTTCACTTGTGGCCTCTCGGTCAATCTGGTTCATTTGTGAGATGTGCCGTGGGCCAAGGTGGGTCACCAAAGGTGGGCAGGCCAATGGGAGAGTGAGGCAGAGTGGACAGTGGGAAGAGCCATCACCAGTTCATCATAGAGTTTCTGTTGAGGGTCATGAAGAAAACTTGGCTGCTACCTCCCGAACGCACCGATGCAAAGAATACCTACACAAAGAGAATATCACAAACATTTTCAGTCCTCAGATCACAGATAGTTTTGCTATTTTGAAAGTAAATTTATTGTTGTTTATAAAGCAATTATGTCCATGTATCTCAAGTAAAGTGAGTGAATAAAGTGTATTTTAATATAAAATTTGTGCATTTAAAGCATTAATTCTTGCCTAAATGCACATATCTGCGCACACACCTGCTTACATTTGGATAGACAAAGTTGTATCTAGGCTGAACTGCCCATAAAAACAAATTAACGCCACTCGATCATGTCTGTCCAAACTCATTCATAGCCAAGAGTAGTCAATACTTCAAACATACAGTCATGGAAAAAATTATGAGACCATTGTTTTCTTTAGTTTCTTGTTCATTTTATTGCCTGATACAACCAAAGGTAGATTTTTTTGGACAAATATAATGATAACAACAAAAATAGCTCATAAGAGTTTAATTTAAGAGCCATTTTGCATGGTTTTCTTAATAATAACCAATATCGTTATTAAGAAAACCATGGAAAATGGCTAGATATCAACTCTTAAATTAAACTCTTATTAGATATTTTTGTTGTTATCATTATATTTGTACAAACAAGTGTACCTTTAGTTGTACCAGGCATTAAAATGAACAAGAAACTGAAGAAAACAAAGGTGGTCTAATAATTTTCCATGACTGTAGATGTTGCTGCAAAGAAGCTACATATTCTTAAAAAGTGGTCGGCAGCACAGAATATCCAAATATATCTATAGTATCCAAATATCTAAATGACCCCTTATGGGGCTGAATTATGGCAGGAAAAGTGTATTTTCAGAACATTATGATGTCAAAGTTGAAGTTGACCTTTTGGATATAAAATGCCATCACTTTATTATTTTATCCTATTAAACATTTGTGTAAAATTTTGTCATAATAAGCAGAGGAATTCCTCTTAACATATTTTGACCTTTAAGCTAAAATCGAATCACTTCATCCTTGAATCTGAGTGGATGTTTGAATAATATATGAAGAAATTCCCTCCAGGTATTTCTGAGATATCGTGTTCATATGAATGGGACGGACGGACAACCAGACAGAGCATAATGCCTCCGGCCATGGCTGTCGGTGTGATAAATAAAGAGTGCGTTATTGTATACCTTGTCATTCCGCTCACAAAGGAATTTGAGTCTCTGGGCTCTCTTGTGCATAAAGACTCCGTCCAGATGTCCTGTCTCCACAGAGCGGATCTCTATGGCTTTCTCACCCCAGCCCATAATCTGATTAGAGTGGATATAGGCTGGAAAAGAGAAGCATAAATGACAATAGAAAAAAATATTAATAAATATATATTTCTCAATGTATTTAATTCTGGTTACATTTTAATGAGAAATAAATATACCATGAGGACATCCAATAACTAGGGCTGGGCGATATATCTGATTATGGAATTGGACCATATCACATATATCGATTTAGTTCAAATTGTGCACTGTGATCCTTGCTCCTGGCAAGCTGCAGCCTTTATTTAAGATATATTTTATTCAAATGTGCACTTTATGGAGCTTTGATTTAAAAAAAAATTTTTTACTCCTGTTGTTATACAGTATTTATGTTCACTTAAATAAACGGTTCCAATAAAACTGAACATTTGCTCTCACTTTGCGATAAAAATATCGGGATGTACATCGTATATCGATATACAGCCTAAATATATTGGGATATGACTTTTAGTCCATATTGCCCAGCCCTACCCATAACCCAGAGCATCAAAATGCAAATCTGAATTAATAGGCAACAGTGAAAAGTGATGCTTAAACCACTGTCTGCCACATGGGGGCAACAAAGTACAAGAAATTGTATTTTCTATTGCCACAGTATTCATACATGCATGTACACATTTCTGTATTGGACTTTCTATCTCTTTGTTTCCGTCTCTTTCTTTCTCTTCCTGTGTCTCACGTGCTCACTTCTACATTTCCTATTGATTGTTCATATCCATTTTCCATCTTCCTAAAAACTTTTCCCCACAATCCCCTTCTCTCTCCCCGCCCTTGTTCCCTCTAAGCAGCTCTGGAAGCCTTAGCTGATGTTATAAACTAATTTTTGAATGCAATTAAACCTTAAATGAACCCCCATAAGCTCAGTTCTCAGAGAATTAATTACACTTTTGATCTGTGTTGCAACACACATACACATTCAGGCACTGAAATAGGTCCTGGCACTTATCACTGTAGTTATCTAAACCTATTAACTTTAATGATTTTTTCCTTACATCTCTCAACTGGGTTGAGCGCTATGTTGCTTTAATGACTTCAGCGCTGGCAAAAAATCCATTTAAATCAACTAAACACATAAAAATTCTTGTGTGTGTGTTGGTCGTACCAACAGAGGTAGGCATCTCTCCCCACTGTAGCACCACGTCCTTGGTGATTCGCCCGTAGGTGTTGACGTAGACGCCCTCGTCCTCGTAACACAGCAGCATCTCCATTCCATCAGTCTTAGGGAGCACCACGATGGCATGAGGCGTCACCTGGCTCTGGATCTATCGCAGATACACACACGCACAACATTTCAGAGGCTTTAATTAAATCCGTCAAAATTAATCATAATCTACACTAGATTAAAATATTACAGAGGCATCGTCATGGGCATTTAATGCAACAGAATTTGGCTGGATTTTTGGCATTTTTTTGGACCGGTCTGCATACTGTAATCCTCTAAAGAGCAAGTTTGCGGACATTGACAAGGCTGCCAAATATCAGGGACATCAGTGCATCAAAAGGTTCAGACTTTGGCTGGTCGTCTGAAAAGCCTTGTTCTGAATAATAAGTGAACGGACAAACTATAGTACTTTTCTTCGACCTTAATTAACAGAAACAACATCAGAAAAGTTGGAAGCAGTAGCACACAGAGAGATAACTTGAATCTGTGTAGATTACCCAAAGTGAACCCCATTACTTAGAATCTCCTGAGGTGTGGCTCAAAACTACACGTCAGGAGCACAACAACACATCATATACAGTAAGTAGAATGAGTGATGAGGCGATGAATTAACTAATCTTGACCCACATGAAACTGCACTACACAAGAACTCTGCAGAAAGGGAACACACTAATTGCCACACTTCTGCTTTTCTCGATTTAAATTTAGAAAGCATTGCATCATGTATGAAAACGGCAGCACTGTGACTAGGCCTGTCACAATAACCACATGTTGTTGGACGAGATATTGTCCCAGAAATAATAAAACAATATTATTGTCATTTTAAGGCCATTTAATGCCACTGACATAATATGATTCAAATAATGACATAATAAAGCAACCCCCCGCCTCAAAGAGCAATTAACTTTTAATTGTGTTTGTATGAGGAGCTGCCTGAGCCCCGCCCACACAGAAACTTGAATACAGAGCGTAGAGGAGAGGACAGAGGCAACCAGAAATTACAGAAAATGTTTATCAGAAAAAATGCTTAGAGGCTGCAACCAATTCTTATAATAGTCAGGAAAACCCCAAAAATGTAGGTGATATTCTTATGTAAATAAACAAGCAGTATTGCATGAATATTGGAGCTTTTGTTGAGCTTGATAATTCGATATTGTAATTATTGTGACAGGCCAAACTGTAACATAACAAAACCACTACATCATACTGTGGAGTTGTTGGTTGGTGAGTGAGAAGTGCTTTTTAAAAATATTGTTCGGTGTGTGATAAACATTTGACAGCAGTTTATTGTATGAAATAAACTGCTGTCAGTTCAGAACCTTGTGATGTCTCCTGTGGGTAAGATGAATTTATTCATGTGACCTGTTTCTAGCTAAATTGTCCATTAATCTCTACTCTAATGAAGTGTACTGCACATAGACACATGTAGTACTTCTGTGCATCAACTATGGGGTTTTACTAAAGATCTATTGATCTAGTCTAAAGGGTGGATGGCAGGATGTCACCTTCATCTGTTTGGCACACTGGAAGAGAAGTTGGCAGGGAAGGAGAGAGAGAGGAAGCATGGATTAAAGGCAAAAATCACCTCAAGAGGAACAATCTATGATCAGGCTTGTGGGGCACTCGCTGTCAAGCATGGACTCAATTGAACAGAGGCTACAATTGCGTGTCCTCACATCTGTATTCAGCGGTTTATATTTATTGAAATATTGCCACTAAATCAAGACTTTGGCTGAACTGTGTTTGAACTTGATTTGGGTAAGAGGATGTGATTAGTGAAGCCACCATGGAACAAACTAATCTGCATGCAAGTACCAAAACTGATTTGCATTCAAACACGCACTTGGACAACTACTGATGGTGCACGTAGCATCCATGAGTGACTGAGTGACTTGAATTTACAACTGACTGCATGCTGCCATGGGAAAAAGAGGTGTGCTACAAGAATACGCTGACTTGTTGACAGCAACTAAACGTGTTGCAACAGGAGTTTAAAGGAGTTGTTACTATACAATGCAACATATTTAGGAAAACAAAGAAGTCTGATATCATCAATCTTTTTTTCTTCTCACAACAGTAAATCAATCAAAGAGGTAATTTGTCAGAACAGACAGTGCAGAGTCACTGTTCATCTTGGCACAGGACAGTAGTTGCAGGAAATATAAGGAAGTACTGAAAAATACAGTTTCCCCTCCAATGCCTTACATCATGTGTGCCGTTCAAATGCATGAGAAGTGAGAGAGCCTTATTCAGAAAGCATGTTTGTTGAAGACACACACACACACACAACACTTACATGGGAGGGGATGTAGATGTCGTAAGGGTTGCCCGAGTCCACGTCAATTACATGGAAGCCCACACTGGAGCCATAGATGACCTTTAACCTCTGACCTTCCTCCACCGTCAGGTCAACCAGCTGGGGACGGTGCTGCAGCTCAGTAAATGACTGAAGGAGAGGAAAAAGTAGGAAATAGTGAGATCCAGTCAATGAATAAGTCAATGCCTGGCCTGGAGTCATACAATCTATTCATTCTACATCTATACATGTGCAAAGTGTTTATTTTTGTTAGTGTTAATTTGTGCAAAGTGTGAGCATGCATGTGATTCCGTACCTTAAAGGCCATGAACTTGTGGTAGGGTTTGGGAGCCCAGGCATAGATTTCCACAGAGTTCTTCAGAGCAATCACCAGGAACTTAATCCTCTCATATTTTACTGGAAACAGGACATTGACACTCACACATTAGGAAAAAATCAACAGCCGTACTCACTTCTATTATAAAGTGATTGATGTTTCTCAAAATTAGGGCTGCATTAATTATAAAAAGCAGTCACGCATGTAATATGAAAAAAAAAAAAACAGCCAGAAAAGGTCCTTGGGTTATTATAACCAGATTACAATTCTATTTTAATAAAAACAGAAGATAAAAGCCCATATTTAAGGCTGTAAAGCAACTTCCTTAAAAGCATTAAGTGATCTTACTGGCACAAAATCTAAGTAACTGGTAAAAAAAGAAGGTAAATCCATTTAAAAATTGTAAAAAAGAAATGGCAGCATTTTAAAGCTTTAACACAGACTAAATAATATTAGTCAACATTTCTAAGAAGACCACATCTGTAGTGCATTATGAGGGGATTCATGGTGAATTATGATGCATTTATGATGCTTCAAGACTATACTCATAAACACACATAGTGCTGTCTGATGGACTATATTAGCCGTCATAAAACATTATAGTCGTACTTGTAGTAGTAGTAGTATACCAGTATGTTCATGTGCTCTTGACTAGTTATAAAAAAGAGGGATAGGGCCTAACATACAGAATACAGCATAAATATTAGCCTTTGCAATTAATATTTTTTCCATTCATGAGTTACACACAAACACAGCGATCCTTACCAACTTTATAATGCACGCAGCCCTCCAGCTCTCCAACTGTAATCCAACCCTGCTTCTTCTCTACTTCTGGGTCGTTGTGTAATATTCTGTTCCTCAACCAGGACAAGTAGTAGACACGTAACTTATTCTTTTTCCCTGAGAGGGGAGGGACAAAGGGATCAAATTTACATCAGTGTCTTAAAACACAACATGCATTGAGGATATCAAATCAAACTATCCAGATGTAAGGATGAGATAGCAACATACTCATGTCATGATATAATCTGAGCTACAAGCTCTGTTCACATACTGTGCTGTGTACAGGTGCATCTCAATAAATTGAATATCATAGAAAAGTTTATTTATGTCAGTAATTAAATTCAAAGTGGAAATAATACATTATATAGATCCACTACACACAGAATGAAACATTTCATGTCTTAATTCATTTAATTTCTTCTAATTATAATGATTATGACTTAAATTTAATGAAGACCTAAAATTCAGTGTCTCAAAAATATGGAAATGTTGGCCTCTGAAAAGTATGTCCATCTATATGCACTCAATACTTGGTTGGGGCTATTTGACTTGAACTACTGGAAATGGATTCTTCTAATGTATTAAGATTCACCTGTATATAATGCACTTGCATATGTGCAAGTGTGTCTGCGATAGACTTACCAGAAATGGTGACCAGCACATTGAGCCCCTCCAACACATCCATCTGTAGGAAGCGGCGCCTGGTGATCAGGTTATAGACTTTTCCCTGCCCGCTTCGGTCAAGCAGCATCAGACCATTCTCTGTCCCCACCAGCAGGTTCACACCTGAACACACACACACACATGCATCCAGAAGTCAGAGACACAGAAAGATATCTGGGGCAGTTCAGATGTTCTTGTGTTATGAGAAAGGATGAACGATGTTCCTTCTTACCCCAGAGAGCAGCACACAGGATCTCAGAGTTGAAGCGTTTCTTGTATTTGCGGATCTCTGGTGTGTCACTGTGGGGTCTGATGTTGGTCGGGTTGACGTTGACCACAGAGATCTTTCTGGCTTCGCTCAGTCTGGCCTGCTCCTGCCTCAGCAGCTCGTTAGCAAACATTGCTGGGATACCATTGGAAAGACATAACTGATTAAATATCTGTTGGTGACAATAAAAAAGGTTGTAGCCAAAGCTCTCCTATGCTTTGCTTACCTTCTGCTGAGGTGTCATCGTCGTTTTCACTCGGGGAGGTTTGATAGACACGTGGATCAACAAATGGGGTGAAGGATGCTTTGGACCCACCCAGACCAAACTGTTAGACAGACAACAGTAAATAGTTAATGAGCAGCGACCTACTTAAAGTGATAGTTCAGATTTATGAAAGTGGGTTTGTATGAAGTATTTATCTACTAAAGCTAATTGGTAAATGGAGTGCACTTATATATAGCGCTTATATCCAAAGTGCTTTACAGTACACACTGCACTCATTCACCCATTCACATACACATTCATACTGGTGGCCGAGACTACCAGGGCACACTGGTGCCACCTGCCACCATTGGGAATTCATTCACACACAGATGAATGCAGCATCGAGAGCAATTTGGAGTTCAGTGTCTTGCTCAAGGATACTTCGAAATGTAGGATGCCATGCTCAGGGATCGAACCATCAACCCTCCAATCATTTGGTGACCACTCTACCAACTGATCCACAGCCGCCCCTGTTATCTATGTTCTTGTTAAAGCCAACCGACTCCATTGACAAAAACAGTTTGAAATTTGTAATTTGTAATCAGTTGCTGTTTTGTGTCATTATGTGACTTTGGTGTTTTAAAGGGTTAGTTCATCACACAATAACACAAACAAACTTCATGGCGGCGGTAGACCAGCAACTAAATAAAAATAATATATTATGTAATTATGTTAAAAAAGGTTATTTTATTTGGTAAATGCAGCACCTGTTCATGTCATGAAACTTCAAATATGATGTAATTTATAGCTACTCTAATAATGCATTTTTAGATTTTAAATAGCATTTTAAGTCGTATTGCATCCATGAATTTGTGTGTGTGTGTGTGTGTGTGTGTGTGTGTGTGCGTGTGTGTGTGTGTGTGTGTGTGTATGCGTGTGTGTGTGTGTGTGTGTGTGTGTGTGTGTGTGTGTGTGTCTGACCTCAGCCATGTCGCCCAGTTCCTGCAGGGCTGAGGTGGGCGTGGCTGATGGAGAGTTGCTCTGCTGCACCAGGTCAGGGAGGTTCCCATGGTTACTGTGATTCCCGAACCCATTACTCTCAGTGTGGCCACCTCTCCTCCTCTCCTCTGCCTGAAAGACAGAAAAAAAGAGAGATAACAGTTTAGAAAGAGCAGATATAATGAGAGGAGGGGTTACAAGTAAAGACAGAAAAAAGAAGTGAAAGTGGGGATGCGATTAATTCAGTTTAATAGGAAAATATAAGCAATAAACAGAATTTTCTCCATTTGTTCTCGTTCCCCTCCCTCTAAATCCATGTGTCTTGTGTGTGTGTGCACATTCATCACCTCTCTCATCACCAGAGTCCCGTCCTTGGAGCTATTATAGGCATCTCCCAGAGAGTCCTCTGTCAGCCCTCCATACGACTCACTGCTGCTCTGCACTGCTGGCCTGCAACACACACACAAAACACACACACAGACCCCATTATTTACAAAGCAATTCTTCCAAAACTATAGTGACAAGCTGCTGGCATGGCACATATTCCAAAGACATGAATATCTTAACACAAATGAATACTGACAAGTCCAGCTTGAAAAAAAAATAACACAGAGAGGGAAAAACAAAAACAGAGGGGACAACTTACATGATGCGAGGAATGTCGCTAACAGCAACAGTCCCATCATGCCCCACTGTCTCCCCATCCTCATCGCTGCTCTCTGAATCTTCACTAGAGGACGAGTAGTCGGTCACCTTTATTAAAATGCAGAAAGAGGCAAAAGAGGGAGAATTGGTCAGAAACCCTTGGGGAAACACCACTGTGATAAGACCAGCTATTAGAGTTGCATGTAAATTACACTCTACATTTTGACATTTTTAAAATCCTTATAGTCGATTTTTTTAAATTAAAGCTACCATATGAAGTTTTTGACAATTACAGCATTTACCAGTGGGTCCTTGTTTTGTTTGTACATGCATGTACACAAGCATGCAGGAAATGTTTTGCATAGTTCTGCTGCTGATATCTTGACAATTTCTCAACCTATCACTCTGACAAGGATTTATCCTCTGGGGAAACTGGCCAGTATTTTAGGGACTCTGGTCTTGCCAGTGGTTTTGCAAACCCAACCTCAAGCAAATGACTGTCTGCTGTAAAGTGTGGTGAAAATCTGTGGCAACTAAAAGCAGCAGCATGACAAGCATCTCAAACAGAGTCATGCATCCAAGTAGGCAAGTGTGTGGCCCTGCATAAAGCCATAATGGACGGCTGTATTTTAGACTAAGACTACAATAAATATACATTTTGTCATCATCATCTCTATTAAAAATGTCTTTGTACCTTGACTGGAGGTCTGCTGCCCTCCTCCACCCTCAGCTCTCTGAGCTCCTTAGCCAATGCACTTAGGTCCTAAAGAGAGGAACAGAAGGAGAGAAGAAAGAGACCAAGTCAGTCAGTTTCTCAGTTACCTGAGGACCTGAGAAGTGAGAGACCAAATCACATACAGGGAGCAGAGTGGGGCAAAGATTAGGACAAACCATCAGCATCATGACATGAGGACAACTGACTTGTTGTCACACAAACACCTGGGCCCTGTAGGTGAACAGGAACAAAAGTGCCAATCTGAGATCATTTTTCTGGTGAGCCAGACTAAAATGCTTATTTTGTGATATCAGAAATGATCACAGATCAGCACTTTTACTCGCCCACGAGCAATAAATCAACTATGTGAGGAGGAAAGACAGATAATCAGGCTTGATGTACTACTGGAGTGCAGCGTCAGTCTGCACCCCCTCTACCAGTAACCCCCATGCCAACTGGCCCGTGGTTCCTACCCTTCCCTTCCCTCCCCATTCAACCCAGCCAATGGATCAGACCAAATCATGCAGACGGGAGGGGGAGGACCGTCATACACGGTGGGCTTACCAGCTCCTCCTGATCAGTAACCGTGACAATAGAGAAACAGGAAAAAAAATTCAGAGACCGTTCAGGTGCTTGGCAGTTCAGGTTACATACACTCGCACACACACAAACACACACACACACACACACACACACACACACACACACACACACACACGCATACACGCAAACTCGCACAAGCACGCGTCCACATACGATCCCTCAGGTATGTGTGTAGAAGCACACATGCACTGCAAGCGCCGTTGCACTCTGAGATTTTAAAGGAATAATTCTCCTTTAAAATTACCATTTGTATTTCAGTAACCCACCATTGCTTAGCTTAAATTCTTGAAAAAACTTTGAAAAATTAAGTTATCTTAAGGTAAAGGAATTCAAGGTAACACGTTGTGAGTATTTGATATGCAAATGGTCATTTTAAGATGGAAGTATTCCTTTAAAAGAAACAACATCATCTCCTTGTGAAACAAACTAACTTCACCATGCCAGGGGGAAAAAAGATGGGCTCTGAAGATCGAGGCAAAGGAAAACCGGGTTAAAGAAAGGGGGACTCGAGTGTCACTAACCTCATCTATGGCTTTCTTATAGCTCTGAAGAATGAAAGGACAAAGAGAGGGAGGCAGAGAAAGAAAGAACCAGATGAATGGCAGAGAAAAGGAGAAGAGGCCCTAGAAGATTCCCAGAGAGGAGACTGCTGTGACAGAAAGTGAATGCGTGTGTGTGTGTGTGTGTGTGTGTGTGTTTGTGTGTGTGTTGTGTGACTCACTGCAGGTCTGCTGGGTCTGGCTGATTCACGGCCCTCCTCCTGTTTGGGCTTTGCCTCCTGATTGGCTCCTGGAGGGGATCCTTCCTGCTTGGCTTGACCTATCAGAACAAAGAAGTAATTAAGACACATAAACATCTAGTTGTCTGAAACTAAAACATCACAGATTGCAATAACTGACTAATTCTTTGTGCCATGCAGTAGATTCAATTAGAAATTGTACAAAGACAATACAGTCATGGAAAATAATATTAGACCAAGAGCTGACATTTTCCATGGTTTTCTTGATAGTTCATCATTATCAAGAGAACCATGGGAAATGGCTAGATATCAGCTCTTAAATTAAACTCTGTAAGTTTAGTTGTACCAGGCATTACAATCAACAAGAAATTGAAGAAAACAAGGGTGGTCTAATAATTTTTTAATGACTGTATACCTGTTCAAACTGATTAATAGAAACTAAACTCAAATATACACCCTGACATCTGAATTTGACAATTATCACATTAAAATCATCACACTGTGAAAAACTGTGCCTGTCAGGGTGAAAGCACATTGCCATTCATCAAATAAATTTTAAGCTATATTTTTCTTACCCTACATTGATGCTATCTGTCTCATTTTTTATATTTCTCTCAAAATAACTCCCAACAAACATAAAGGAAAACTGATCCTACCATACTCGAACCTCTCCCTCTGCCATGTGTTTGTCAAGGGGAGATCCATGCATATCTTAGATATCCCTCTGGCCTGTAGTTTGACACATCCCTGTACGCCTCTCTCTATCTCCCTCTCTCATTTCCTCTCTTCTATCTCTCTGGAGGCGGAGAGTAACGGGGCACATCAGACAGGTTGATCAGAGCAGAACTGCGACTGACATTGTCCCGCTGATAGCCTCTGAAACTCGCTGAAGCCCTGTGAGTGTGTGTGGATGTTTGCGCGTTTCTCTGTCTGCATTTGCATGTACTATACAAGTACATGCACCGGTTTTTAATTACTCGCATGCAAGTGTGTCGGTGTATGTGTGTGCATGTCCGTTTTTATTTCAGCGTGTGTCCATTTGCATATGAGTGAGTTTTTGTACCTCTCCTCTCAGCTGAGCCTCCCTGAGATGAAGGGGAGGAGGAGGATGATGAGTTGGAGGAAGTTCTCTGCAGCATGGCGTCCAGAGAGAGCTCTGAGCGCCGCAGGTCAGGGTTACTGAAACAGGTGGAAAAACATTTTTTACTCATTTCACTTGCACCTCACTTTAAAGTTGCTCTGATGCCATAAAAGCCATAAAATAATATTATTAATACTATCTTCCACTTTCACTGAGTCAAATTTTCAAGCAAAATCAATCCTGATAACTAGCAAATGTTAATTGAGTTTTGGAATTTTAACCTTTTAAATGCCAGTGTAATTACATAACGCCAATTTTTTTATATGGAAATTGCAAATGCTAGTGGGATATTTTTTTCACCATGTTTTCACTGATGCACTGCATTAAATACTGTAGTGCTCCATAAAAAACAGCAGAAATAACCATAATGGAAATCAGGAAAGAGGATTTAGTTGCTCCATAGGGGAAACATTAGAAAATAGGTCAATCTGGTGGAAAATAGTAAAAGCAACAATTTTGAAGCAAAGGCTTTTTATTAAAATACAGGATTGTATGCTTAAAAGGCTGTGGGATTTGAAGCTTGTGGTTTTAATGGGTTTCTATTGCAACATGTTTGTCCTGAGTGTCTTTTGGATACTCAGCTAAGGTGGAACTTTTTGCCAAAATGTGCCATATGCATTAACACAGCCAAATTAAAAGCCAAAAAGTCCCTTGTATGGCACACAGGATAAAATTAAACAGCACATCTACATAACACAAATGCATGCATTAGCTCCTGCAGTGTATAAACAGCATTGATGCAGCATGCTGTGATTTCTGCAATCAATAGCTTCTGCTTAACAATGTTGAATCTTAATTCTAATTTAACAGCTACATCAGTTTTAAAAAAAGTATATACAGCAACACTTAATATGGTGTTTTAAGACATAAATATAAATCCAGGGGGTTCATTCATAATCACAAAAGAATAACACAAGAAAATGATTAGAGGTTTAAATAAAGCTTCCATGAAACCAGTCTTCGTAAATGTGTTCAGAGGTGGCTAAAAATATTATCTAGACATAAAGATGACTACAGATGTTTAGTTTAGACTTCAGGAGATGGACAGTGTGCTAATGTGAGCTTTACCTGGCCCGAGATCCTGTGCGAGGGCCCAGACCCACTCCTCCATTAGGGGAGTTCTTCCTGACCAAGGCTGGGGAGATGGAAGTGGTCCTCTGGGGGACCTGGACACACAGAAATACACACAGACAAAAGGTCACCGTCGTTGCTACAGCATGGGTTTGCATTTTTCATTTACAGTTTTTATTTAAAGAGACAGTGTAATAAAAATTAAAGAGTTTTTTTCTAAGAGAGACTTCAAAACATTCAGAAAAACACATTCATTATAACATCTACAGTCAATAATTATACAGATGTAGAATGGTGGCAGTTAACTGGCTTGAGGAACTACCTGTCACTAAGCAATGTTGATCTGCTTGTTTTCTAGCAAGCTTAACAATGCCAAGAGAGTGCAAATGACGCACTTCAAAACTTGTTTGTATTCCTTGGGAATAAAAGTCAGCAGTATAATAAACTCCAGTGAACCGTTTAAAAACTGGTAAAAGCGGATTAAACATTGCAGGCTGAGTCATTTGTTGTTGTTTCAGCATCAGTTAAGTCACCTCACTTGACTTGAGAGGGCAAAATTGTGTGCAAGTCACACATCAACCACATAATAACCAAATAGATTAGCAATCATCAGTATGATTTCCATGATGAGGTTTGGGTTTATCTTGAGGTTTTTGATGGACGATTTCATGATGAAACTAAATTCATAAAAATGTTTTATTGCATACTATATTTAACATTTTGAAAGTGTAGAAATAAACCGAATAATTATAATAATTGAACCAAAATTCACTACAACAGTAAAGGACTGTTGTAGTTATGCCTAATAATACAATTACTTTCATCCAATAAGGAGAACAAATCAAAGTAATGAGTAAACTATATATTTAAGTGTCTTTTCCTGAAGGTAAATCTCAGACCTTGGGTGGGATGTCCTCCTCTCTCAGCCACGCAGTTCTGTCCCGATCCCGGTCTCTGTCCCGTTCCCGTTCCTCCCTGCCTGTGATGCGCAGCGGGGCTCCCGGGGTGTCAGAAGTGGGGTCCGAGTTCTGGCGGGGCATCTCGGGTCTGGGGGAGCCCACGCTGACACCCTCACTCAGAGCTGAGCCCGTCTGGTCCTGCAGAGACTGAGAGCCGGACATGGAGCCAGAGTGGGTCTTCACTGGAACCAGGTGTGCCATCTGCAGGAGGGAGAGAGAGAGAAAGACAGACAAGTTGAGAGTGGCGGGTGTAGCAATATGAGGTGAATACAATGGCAGATAATGGATCTAGATGAAGAAAAACAGAGATGGTAAAGGGTTTTTACAAGGAGTGAAGAGGTTTGTGATTATTTGTTTGGTTTTATACTGTTCCCTAGGAAACACACCAAACATTCACTTCCTCCTTTTGCACACACACACACCTGTGGTTCAATGGAGCGGTGGATGGGTGGGGTGCGGGCGGGCTGCATGCCCCCGCTGCTGAAGGACTCGGAGCGGGGAGGGAGGGAGGGGTCGGAGATGCGGTTGGACACTTTGTGCTGCAGCGCTGGGGAGCTCTGTCTGTTCAGCTTAGATCGCTCCTCCACCTGGGACAGGTCACACACACCACTGTCACTCACAGCCAAGCTCACAGCACAACCAATCACCACGATTGACCCACTGTGGGTACCGCTCCCCATCATGCACTACAAGCCACCAGACAATCTTAACATCATGCTGTGGGACTGATGTGTTTTTTCTACATTTATCTGTAAAACTGTTTTTATGAGCAACAGGACAAAACTGTTCCTGGTGTTGTTTCACATTCTCTCTGGATAATTATAGAAGCAATGACAGACTTCCAGAGAAATGTGGCAGGTTGCAGGTGCCAATGTAGCACACAACAACTCATTGTTTACACATCTAATTATTGTATAAGTGTCCCACATACAGCTGAGGCGGAAGACTGTCTGATGGCTATGGGAAAGGTCAGGAATTATCTCTAATACTCTTCACCAGACACCACATTCAACCCCAAAATCAGATTTCATTACGTGCAAATGCAATGTGTGCCCCCATTCGAAACTTTGTTATATTTTTAAAGAACACAAGAGCTCAAATTTCCACCGACTTGTGGAAGTGAGCGTGAGCGTCAATGCCAACAGGCACCAAATATCAGTGAGTTAGGAAGACAGAAAGCTCCTCTTGCCAGTGTAATCAGATTATCAGATTATCTGCTGTGCAGTGAGGGAAGGCTCCGAGGAATGCTCCCAGCTGCCCAAATCACACTTTTTCCAGTCTAAACAATCTACTCAACGGCTGGTGGACGGTTGAGTGGTGGCTCAGCAGGGCATAGTGTCAATAGCCCCCAGGTAAATGCGTGTGCAATGAGAACTATCCCCTTCGAAGGCTTTCTCTAATTCCACATGAGCTCATAATCTAGTTGGATTATTCAAGATTATGACCTGGGTCAGAACAACTATGCGATACTGTGTCATTTCTCAAATCTTTGTTAGTTGCCTGCTAGGAAGTCAACTACAGTGGGGCAACTATGACAAATATGGTGGCAGAAAACGTCTAAAAATACGTTGTTAGTTGTTCAGTTGGCATGAAAGGCAACTACTGATGAAGGAAAGAATTGTAGATAAACAGCAGCTAAGTACAAAGAAACAATAGAAAAGAAGTAATCAGTGATTCAGGAGAAGTTGTGATCCAAGTCGAGTTTAATCTGTGGAGGCAGTACGTGATCAAGGTTAGCATAAACATCAGCTGACCTTCGAAAGATAGAGAGATTACTATCAGAAGATCCCCTTGCGGAAGAAAAACCTTTTGGGTAGTGCTGCTTAAATATCTATTCTGAGTGTATCAAGTGTTCTCCAGATGAACCCAAAAGCTCTTTCTACCGTGCCAGAGATTCTTAGAGATTAAAACAGATCATTAGAGGATGTTAATTGTGGTCAGTACACTAAGAAAGGACACAGAAAAAGATTAGGAAGGAGAACGACTGGAGGACAGAAAGCATTCTCTGAGGATCCAGGTTTGTTAGAAGGATCCCACCACCACTTGGCCAGCACCCATCACCAAACTGGGATTTGATTGACTGGTTGACTGACCTAAAAAGTCGGGATGGGAAGGTTTCCCGGATGACATCAACACCAATACGGCTCAGAGCGGGTTTACTATGATGCTTTGTTTGTGGGGCGCTGGGTGATAAGGGCGAGGAGGTGGCTTGCAGAGTGGGTGTGTTGGGGCGGGGGTGTGTTTGACTAAGTTATCTAGAGATCAGGAAGAAATTAGTAACTGTCCCTGAAAATCAGCATCTCTCCTCTGGATCTCAGTCCCAGTAGAAAAACATTTTTAAGTTAAAAAAAATATGAACAAACATATATTATAAGTATATATAATATTAAAAGTTAAAAAATACAAGATTTTGCAGAGATAAATGTAGATATATTTACAGATCTTTAATGTGTATTTACATTATAATTGTGCTCTCTTGTACTTATATCTTTGGTCTAATTAGACTCTTAGACATTTTCTGAAAAGTGAGGATATATTTGACAGAGGGCTGTTCGAGTTTATGGGTTGAATTTTAGATTAGTTTAGTTAAGTTAGTTTTGGTTAAGAGCCTGTAGATGTTTTGATTTGTTGCCCTTTTTTGGACTACAGTTGAATGTTGAAAGATTTGACTGGAAATATTGCAATTGTAATTTTAAATGTCAGTCTACTATGACTACTTCATACAACCCAATTTAATAAAATCAGGACAATCCCTTTAATTTGAGTATATTTTGAGTTCACCATATACCAAGTGGTCCTGACGAAATATGTGTACCAACCCCTTAATTTGGTATCAATCAGTACTAAAGACAACACAAGATATAATAAGATAAGAGTTTGGGTTCATCATGTACCTCATTATAGTTAAGTTTAGGATTTGGGGCTAGGAAATGCATTATTTATTCAAATATAAAAGTATGAAAATGTGGGTATATATGTGTGTTCCTATACATGGGTCTAGCACACAGCAGATCTGACACAGAGCTGGGTCTGAGATCCGAAGGGAGAGCTTTTTGGGGAGCAGTGGGGGGATGATGCAGGTGAGAGGAAGAGGGGAGAGGAGGACTGGTTGGGCAGGAGGAAGTGGCTGTGGGAAGGTGGAGACCATCTAAGGTTGTTGTTGAACACCATGGTGTCTGCAGAGAATTGAGGGGAAAAGGGATTGGGGGACCACGAGCCTGAGGACGTGGGGGAGACTTGTGGAGAGCCGAAAGGAGAAAGGCCCAAACAAGAGGCTGGATTGGTGGATTGAACGTCTTCAAAGGAGGAACTACCACGTCTGCTGTCAGCCAGATGCTGTCTAAGTGAGGCTGCTGGGGCAGAATTGCTAAGGTCATTCATAGAGGATGCTCTATGACAAGGAGGGGGATGCGAGTGAATTCTACCAGGGACTTGAAGGAAACCACCAGAGGCAGAGGCAGGTGAGTAGGAATTCCTGTATCTAGGTTGGTCAAATCTGAGGGCATTGTCAGGGAAGGATTGAGAGAGGGGGTCAGTTGGGCCTGTCTCCCAGTCAGGTGGCACCATAAGGCTCTCTTGACTGAAAGCTGCCAACTTCCCCTTCGCCCATTCATCCTGATACTCCGGCTCTACATCTACATCTATTCTACAGCAAGGTGAGTGTGACCTTGTGCGATGACGGTGACTAACCAGTTTGATCAAAGGGATGGAAAGAGGGTTAGATCCAGCCTGGGGTCTCCCCTGTCCTGGGGACTGAGGATGAGGTTGAAGGGCTTTAAGCTGTAGGTCAGGAGACATTAGCCCCTGGATGGCTGCCTGGTTGGGGGCAGAGAGTGGCCTATCTCTTGGCTTCTCTTTGTGATTACTAGGCCCCAGAGGATACGGGTTGGATACTGGGTTAGCTTGGCTGACTGGCCCTTGTTGACTCTTACTTTGTCCCTTACAGGGCCCTTGGCCAGGAGCCTGGATGTGTTCCTGGATGCCCCCCGGGCTGCGGCCCCTCTGACTGAGTTTCTGAGCCCTAAACTCTCTGACCTGCTGACTTATCTCCTGCTTAAGCCCTGGATCTAGGGGTTCTCCAGGATCTAGTGAAATATGGATATGCGGGAGTTGGGTGGGGCGGAGCTGGGCACTGTGGGAAGGGGTTCGCTTAGGGGACCGAGCTCTGTGCTGGCCGTGAGAGCCAGGGGATGAAGCTGGTTGGTTGAATGACTGGTGATGTCGTAGTTGGGAGCGGGGCGGGTTACCCTGAACATGCTGCTGCTTCAGGACCTAGGAGTCAGAGTCAGAGGACGGTAAGCAACAAGACAAACACAGACAACAACAAACACAAAGCAGACATCACACTGCGATTATCGAAGCGCTAATTCTCAAATATCTTCAGATTGAATTGACAGTCTCCCACAGGAACGCTGCTTCTTGTAAGACCTGCTGAATAAGATATTAACAACACAAGAAGGCCACTGGGTGTTTAACATACATTAGGGGTTGATTTCCAAAACATTACCAGGATCATCAACAATACATGCGTACATTTTGTGCACTACTGCCCTCAGAGCTGGTACTTTTTCTCACTTGCATGCATGTCTTTGAATACCATGCATGTTGCGCCTTACCTCTTTGGCCCAGGCAGGCTTGTCATTAGGATTGATGATATCTTTGTAGTGGTAAAGCGGTTTCTTCTCTGCTTGTCTTCCCTCCTGCTGCTGCTGCTGCTGCTGTTGTTGCTGCTGCTGCTGTAGAGACACCAGGTAGGCTCTCTCCTGCTGGAGCTGCCTCTGTAGCCGCTCTGCCTGCCGCTGCTCCTCTATCTGCTTACGTTTGTACTCCTGGAGGGAGAGAGGGAGCAGTTGAGGTATGGGAGAGAGAACAGAGATGAGAGACAGGAAAAAAAATTGAAAGAAACAGGGGGAAAAAAAAAAGGCGGACAGAGGTTGAGGAAGATGTGGTGAAAGACACACAGATCAACACCAGACAACAAACAAGTTGTGGGGGTATTAATATTAAGCCTGGACCACCTTCTGGTCCCCCTAGATCTTACATACCAACATAACCGTCTTATGAGGCTGTGGCCGGCTCGGTTTTCAAGCTAGATCTTGATATGAAACTAGAAGACTTACGTGTCCATTGGTACCTTTCATGTCATAACTTGTTAGGAAGCAGGCTAAATAAATACAATTTTGCCATGGGAAAAACTGACACCGCCATATTCACAGGGTCCCTTGACCTCTGACCTCAAGCTGTCTGAGTGAAAATGGACTCTATGGTTACCCACAAGTCCCATTTACAGACATGCCCAGTTTATGCGAATCCCATGCAGTTTTGGCCAAAAACACATGAAGTCTTTCTCCTGCAGTATAAACATGTTTTTTTCTTTCCGATTCCAAAAATGGTGTATATTAATATTTCTTCATACTAGGGTCCTTAAACAATGCTGGAATTGCATGAAATGGGTACGATTGGAAAGTAAATTGGGTATCGGCTATATTGGATATGACTGGTTCTAGAACAGAAACTGTTTTTATAAATATGCATTTGTAACAACTGAACAACTGGAAAAACATTAATGGAACATGAACACACACTTATAATCACAGTTTTAAGGCTGATGATGGATAAAGGGGACTAGGAAATTACTGGACATAAGGTTTTAGCAAATCTGATGAGACAGGGGAGAGGAGGGTAGGTACTGAGAGGAATGGAGGGAGGATGGATGACAGTAAGGAGGGGAAGATGCCGTTTTTTGGGCCACAACACTCCGGAGTTCACGAGTTGGATCTCAAAAGTTTTCCTTTCATGCTCTTCTTTACTATTTTTTTATCTTCAAATAGCATCCAAGGAGCAGTGGACAAATACTACAAGACATACTGTGGATTCCTCACAGTAATAAAACATAAAACTGTTGCCCTAGATAAGACTGGGGCACTGAGAGAAACCCTCTGTGGAAAATAACAACGTCCTATTTTCTTTTGGATGTTCACACTTTGTGTGGGCCAACATGATTGGGGCTGACAAAACTGTTTTTCTGCACCCTCTGGGGAATCCTTTGAGATCCAGCCAACAAAATGGTACATTTCATGCAATCAGTGTGACGAATAAATTCAACACAAGCATTAGAGATAAGCAATTCATTATTCCAGCTTTTTGTTTTTTCTTCAGATGTGTAGCTAACAGGTTGAGTGACTCAGACTGTGGATTCCCGCACAGTCAGTTCCTGTGTACGACTGCCACTGGGGTGCATGCAGTGGGGATAGGGGGCCACACAGCACAGATGGGGAGCAGTAGTAGCACGTGGGAGGGCTATGGTTACCATCAATAATGCCTGTTCCTGTAGTAGCTGCTGCTGGAGAATCTCTAACTGCCTCTGTTCCTCTTCCAGCTGTCTACGGATATACTCCTGAGCAGCGTGTCGGCACAAGGAGATAGAAATAGACCGAGAGAAAAATCAGGAAATCTGAACATCCGAACACAGACAGAGAGAGAAAGACAGATATACAAAGAGATATAGAGAAGATAATCTCCCGAGGTGGCTGTGAATGAGGAGAGAAGATGAGAGTCAGAAACCAGATGAAGCTAAAGGAGAACGTGTTCTCGAACAATTGTAATGTGTTACAAAGGAAATATGACAAAGAGACGGAGGGGAAAAAAAGGGGTTTGAATATATCTTTCCAAACGATTGAAAAGCGTGGGAGGAAAGCAACAGAGCGATAAAGAAGGACCAGGACAGATGAAAAATAACCATCAGAACAGCCGCAAGTTCAGTGAGAGGACGGAGGAAGGAATTGTTGAAGAAAGCAGGAAAGACAGAAGAGAACAATCAAAGTACTCAGAAGAGCGACATCAAAAGCAGAATAAATATTCCAGAATTAGCAAAGGCTACCAGCTTTCATTATTGTCATATCTTTTGACAGATTCTCTTAGTTTTACTATTTTTATTGGTCTTTTTACTTACATATTGTATGATATTTTTTCTTTTTATTGTCTAATTTTATTGTCATATTGCCCATTTTTTTTATGTTGTTTTTTTTTTTTATCTATTTGTTTATTTGTTTGAGCTACATCTCTTGTGTTAAAAGTGCTCTATAAATAAAGTTATTATTACTAATATTGACTTTGTTTATTACAAAAGGTCTCACCTCTGATACTATATCAGAAATACTGAAAAAAATCAAGTCTCTCAATATTTCAAAAAGTTTTTTATGCATTTTTGAAAACATTGAGCTTTTCCTATATGCAATACATGCTTAAGAGGAATATGCTGTAATTAAGATAATTCATTCAACTTGTACTTGCACCCACTGGACTTTCTATATTGTGCAGACCAGCCACCAGTGCTTTAAAATATTACCAGGTAATATTGCCAAGGGCATGACTTTATTTTTATTAAAGAATAACAACTTTCTAACTTTGCTTTACTCTGGATCCCATTTAAATTCACTGAGTCTTTATTTTTTGCTTTAAGCCAACTCTTAGGAAAAAATCCATCTGTTTATGCTTTGTTTTTGCAATATTCAAGATGCTGCAATGCAGTTTAATTTGATTTATACTGACTAATAGCTGCATTAAAGATCCAAGAGCTGAGAAGAAGAAAGTTACCAAAAAAACAAATATGGGACCATGAGCACAGAAAAACAAAGCAAAGCGCAACTGTATCATCACATTAATAATGTCCAAGTTCTTTGTGTCTAAAACTGAACTCCTACAAAAAACATATAGCACTGAGGTAATTTAAAGAGACAAGTAAAAATCAGAGTGACTCAGGAAGACAGAGGAAGACGTTGCCATAAAAAGAAATAGAAAGTTTAAGGGCAAATGAGGGATTCTGAAGTTGAGTTGTCAACATGTGACACATTTCTGTGGCACCACACTGTCTGCCTTCATGCATACAGTTGTGTGTTTTCATGCAACATTACAATAAGTGTATAAACCTGTTCTCTTTCTGCATGCCTCCTCTCCTCCTCTCTGCGGAGCTGCTCCATTTCCTCGTAGCGCCTCCTCTGTTCCCTCTCATGCTGTTTCCTCAGCTCACGCTCTCGCTGCTGCTGCTGTCAGGAGAACACGAGCACAAGAAGATTCAGGATCACAACACAATGTTTTCACGCAAATTACGGAATCATGTCTCCGCAGAGATTCTCACACACATGCTGAATCTTTGATATGTGGACTCATTTGATCATCTTTTTATTTTTTTCCCCCACCAAATTTCATGTCTTGGCTTCGATTCTTTTATCAATAATGGAGGGAACTGTAACAGTATATTCACACAGGGCACAGCATTCACACATGTATTTGCTCACAAGCAGAGTCACAGACACACACTTGGCCCTGAGTGGAAGGGTCATGTTAGTTGAGTCGAGTCATGGTGCTTAGCCGTGCGTTGGGAGGCAAACCCTGGTGGGAACCCAGAGAGAGCGCACAGATTATGTGCTAAGGATTTTCTTCTATAAGCCTGCTCTCTGGAACTAAGAGAAGGACACTGGGGAAACGCTGTGTGTGTGTGTCTGTCTGTCTCTATACCACTGCAGTCTCTACCACATGGTGAAGTTTGTAAGTTTGAACTGCCAGAATGGGACAAATTATGTCTGCAAATAGGCTTTAAAGTGTTAAACCTCTTCAGCTCCACGAGGATGCCAACATCCTCAGCCCACATTACTGTCTTTCAGAGACTAAAGTAGGTTCAGTGAAGATATTAGCATCATATAAAATAATAAGATAAACTAACTAATCTATTGGTACCAGACACGTCATTATATCTTTTGTCGAGAAGGGGACTAAATACTTGAAAGTTCGGTTAAGTTTTGGCAAGGGAAAAACGAACAACTATTTCCAAAGGGCTCCCTTGACCTCTGGCCTCAAGATATCTGAATAACATCAGGTTGGATGGGTACTCATGAGTCTCCCCTTTACAGTCCAGTGCAGTATTTTGCATGCATTATAAATGTGGGGTTTTTATATACATTAGATTGTGTTGAGACCTATTGAAACTCTGGGATAATCACAGCCTCGTAAAATTTTACAACTACAAACTAAAAAAAAAAAAAACAGGATGGATGGCTTTTCTAAGTTTATTGAAAATAAGTGGGTTTCTTAGCAGTTTCCAGAACAGAATGGCCTAGCCATTTAAAACCAAATCACAGCATGTTTTTTTATATGATCCTTAAGATTTGGGGTCCTAATGTGGGATTTTTGAGAGATTCTTTACCATTTTCGGTTTCGATTGACTTTTGGTGTGTGAGTGTAAATTTGGATTATCCATGTTAAAAAGATATAAAGTCATGTATTTTTTTCTTTTATGAGCTGCTGGAGGTAAATGTTTTCAACAAGGTCAAAGGTCAAGGTTAATGCTTCCTCCAGCTTACCTCCTCCAGCCGCCTCCTCTGCTCCTTCTGCTCCTCGATGCGTTTCTGTCTCTCAGCCAACAGTAAGCGCTTGTGCTCCTCATTCTGCTGTTGCTCCAGCTGCTGCCGCCGCTGTGCTTCGGATCGCTCCTTATTGGCCAGCTGGAGGCGCAGGAAGTCCCGCCTCAGGGTCGACTCCCCGGGCACGTTGATTATGGAGCTGCGAATGCACCGGTGAGGATGATTTTGAGTTATTGAAGACATAGTTTTTGAGAAAAGTTTATATTTAAGTTTATATTAGTACATTCATGAGGACACTGACCTCGGTTCACCCATGTCTCTTTCTTCGTCCTCCTCTTCACTACCACTGTACTCATATTCTGTCTCATCTGATGGAGAGAGAAAGAAAAATGTAAAAGAATTAAAGCATAGAAAAGAGAAAAAAAGCTAAAGTTTGTAAGGTAATAACCAGCAGAGAGCGAAGCCATTCCACTTCACGTTTTTCCATTTTTCACTTGAACTACCTTTGTTCATTTTTAAACTGCTCACGATTCTGGCATTCCCAGATCCTCACCCCTCCAAGGCACTTTCTCTTAGCCGCTTTGAATAAGAGTATAAATTGTAATTTTACTGTGTGTAGTGAGGTGGAGAACATTAGCTCGAAGCTCTTTCAGTCAAACGGGCTTAAAGCATAACAGTTGTAGAGGCGGCCCGGCTCTTCCTGAGACACATCCACACAGACCTGTCCTCCGAATGTGACAAAGTGACAGCTGGAGAAAGCCACAGTCTCCACAATGACAAGACATTTCTATACATCATCACGACGTCCGCCCTGCAGTATGTTGTTTCTTGAAGCGGTTAATGTGGTTCTTTCTGGCGCAGTCCCGCGTGCTACTGTCAGTCTATCACTCAAACTGTGTGTGTTTGTGTGTCGTGTTGGAGTGGAAGTCTGTCACTTTTATTTCCTGCCTCACTGTGACGGCACATGTGTGAGAATTTGCGTCTGTGGTTGCATCTGACATGTATTCCCCCTGCACCCTTGCAGTAATTCTTCTTTTGTGTGCAACAATCATGTGTTGATCTGTGTATTTTTGTGTGTGTGAGATAGATCTTCAGCAACACACTGAATGTAATGGGTGGGCCAGCGGCACTTTAAAGTTACAATCCTTAATTTGTATGATTTTACAAATTAAGCAGGAGGGGGAATATTTGTTAAAGGCAAAATACAGTCATGGAAAACATTATTAGACTACCCTTGTTTTCTCTAATATCTTGTTCATTTTAATGCCTAGTACAACTAAATGTACATTTGTTTGGACAAATATAATGATAACAACAAAAATAGCTCATAAGAGTTTAATGTGAGAGCTCATATCTAGACAATTTCCATTGTTTTCTTGATAATGATTTTGGTTATTATCAAGAAAACCATGGAAAATGTCTAGAAATTAGATATTGAAGAAAACAATGATTTGATATATTTTCCATTACTGTGTGTGGTGTCAAAATACCATTCTGAATTAAGTATTGTGTTGCTGCAGAGATGTCCTACAAACAGATTAAAGAAAAAAAACACTGAAGAAAAAACCTTTGTTTGGTACATATTATTCTGGGATGTCTTTTTAACACTCCATACAATAGAAACACCCATAACAATTTCAATATTTTATAAATCAGGCTGTAAAAACCTTAAAAATCTAGATATCAATTGTAAAATGAATCTCAAATCTAGATATCAATTGTAAAATGAATCTCAAAATGTACCCGTGCATGAAAAAACAATGTTCCTGCCTTTCGTGTCTCGCCCGTCGGCTAACTCAACAAGCTGCCATCTATCAAGTGGAACTACTTAATGAATCAATCGCTCCACCTCCTCCGCCACGTGTGTGTTAATCTACATGTAAATCCATACGTGCATTTCTATAGCACATGTTCTTCCTCACCCCTCTCTCCTCTCTTCTTCTTGGTGCGGTCGATGTGGTCCTTCAGCTGGATGCGGATCTGCCTCTCGTTGGGCAGGTCTCTGATGAACGGGTGTTTGAGGAGCTGCTCTGTGCTGGGTCTCTGGCCATGGCTCTTCACCAGACAGCTCTCTATGAACGACTGGAACTTCTTCGACCTGAAACCACACACGCATACACCAAAGAAGTGAATAAAAAATCCCTGCTGTGATCAAGTGTATGTCTGAACTGATGATCCTGCTTTTCATGGTGTTGCGAGATTCACACTCACCACTTCTTTGACTTGAGTCTGGGGGCGGGGTTGCGTGGGATGAGGAAGAGGGCTCTCATTGGGTGCATGTCACACAGCGCTAAAGAATCAGATATCAGGCACCAAACATGGTTGAGTTAGGATGAACGTGTCCAGTTAATTGTGCTGAACATTATCATGGCATATAGTCAAAGCCAGCTGGAGTTAGCCCTCATCTGATCAATATATGCTGTCGATACTGATAACAATCTATTAGATTTTTACACACACAAACGCACACAATTAGGTCTTGTCTTCTTGAAGAACACCTAAGTTGATTATCCATCTTACAAACAGGCATTGATGCACTTACAGCTGTAATTTTTCTTATTAAGGATCTTTAATATTTAAACATAGCCAATGTTCAAACAATGACCAGAATAACAGATCTTGTAAATGTTTCTGATCATATTTTTCACTGCTTTTAGTTTGTCCTGTGCTCCATGTAACTGACAATTTTCCTAATTAATGTGATTACTTTGTGTTTAATCAGTTTTAATCCAAAAGTGTTCAATTTGTGAAGCACATATTGAAATATTCTGGTCCAGTCAGAGATTCCAAAACTAAATGATATCCTTCATAATAACTGTGAATTATACTTGGGCAGGCTTTAACCAGAAACTGCTTTTTAACCGAGCCAAAATGATAATCATCATAATGACTGTGTGTACACATCTCTGGGATTAAGGTCATGAATGTTAAACTAAGAGGAAGAAGAAGAAGCAATTCGACAACTAATTTCATATCCGCTCCTTGGCCTTCATTAAAATCATGAGTTATGATGAGTTGTACTGGCCTGGACTGAAAAAATTGACCCTTGATTATAGTGATCTAGTGTAGCAGCACTAAAAAATGATGTGTAGCAGCAGAGGTGTGTGTTATTGACTGGGGTACGTACGTGGTGCTCCTTCAGCCATCTCTATCGCTGTAATTCCCAGTGACCATAAATCACTCTGTAATGGCAGAGACACAGTGCATAAATACTCAGGGTTGATCACAGAAAGCACAGCAGACAGACATCTTCAGTGGACAGGAGGCTGTTGAAGCACCTTGAAGTCGTATGTGGCGTCAGGGTTCTCGTCACAGGCGATAACCTCTGGTGCCATCCAATATGGCGTCCCGATAAATGTGTTCCTCCTTCCTACGGTTCTGTCCAACTGTGCTGACACTCCGAAGTCCACTAAAGGACAAATACAGACACAAACACAATACTTCAGCAAATAGTCTGCAGTTTACTTTAACTTACTTAAACTTTACTCAAGTTTGGATATTTTGAAACACAGTTGTATGAGGTACACTGCATATTATTAGTTTCTTACCAAGATAAAAAAAACCTTGGATTTCGAAGTGTTGGATAATTTATCTTGTTTAAGAGTTTAATTTCTTATTTTAAATGTTCAACATGCAATCTTAATTCAAGAAATCTTGTCAAGTGAAATTATCTGTCAATAAAACAGCAAGATCATTTCCCTCAGATTTACTGTTTTTATCTTATTTTTAGACACCCCTTTTTTGCAGTGTACTTAATCATAGTCAGTGTATTACCTATAGTAGATGGCAGTTTGCCGCCCCAAGTTTGGAGAATCAGTTTACGTGTGCATGTTTTCACTGTGATACCTTGCTTTGAAACAGCCCTGTTTATGTTTATCTGGGGGATCTAAAGCCGTTATTTATGCTCTCTTCAAAGCCAGCAGACTCCATTGACAAAACTTAATTTTACCTTGCAGAACACAGGAGCTGCTGGTCTACTGCTTCCTTTGTCTTTTGTTGTTTGTTTGTTTGTGTTATTGTGTGTGAAGTCACACAATCGATCGAGGCAACTACTCTGTTCTGCAAGGTAAAATTACTGTTTTTGTCAAAGGAGTCTGGTGAATCTGAAGACTGCATAAATAATGTTCCCCCAACATGAACTTAAACAAGGCTGTCTAACAGCAAGGGAAATTTGTTATAAATATATATACTTTGCTGCTGCCGCTCTCCTGTATATTGCCGTATATTGCTGAGGTTCCCTGCTGGTATTCCTTCCTGCTTCTCCAAACTCGGGGCTGTGCCAACTGCCATTTACTGTAGGTAATACACTGACTATGGATAAGTACCTCATACAACCCCACTAAAAAACCAAACAATCCCTTTAAATCTTTGCTTTTTACTTTGTGTTTCTTTGGGTGTGTGTGTGTTTATGTGTGGGCTGATACCGGTGGGCTTTACTAAATTCCATAATGGACTCTAAACAGGAACGAATTGCCCAACCTGCAATAGCTTGCCCAATTTACAAACAAACAAACACACACACACTTTATAATCCCCTATCCACTGGGCTTTAGTGGGAGAGCGAGACAGAGAGCGAGAGTGAGAGAGAGAGAGCGTGAGAGAGAGAGAGAGCGAGAGAGAGAGCGAGAGAGAGCGAGAGAGAGAGCGAGAGAGAGCGAGAGAGAGAGAGAGAGTCCCTTCTTCAGCAGTCTGCACCATGAACAGTGGCAGAGCTACAGAGAGATGAGTAGGCTGGTATTCAGCATAAAAGAAGAAAGAAATGCCTCACATACACACAAACACACACACCTCTGAGCCATCTGAAACTTTATACCTCCTCCTGCCCTCCCAATCCTAAAGCCGTTTTGTCAAGTGGGGTTAGATGACAGACTGACCTAGTTTGACCTCTGCATTCTCAGTCAGCAGGACGTTCTGTCCCTTGATGTCTCTGTGGATGACCTTGTGCTGATGGAGATGAGTCAGACCCTGCAGACAGCGACAGAGACACACAGTGAAGGAACGCCACTGCAGCAATAAGCCAAGTCATGATTGTTATTAGAATTATGTAAGGAGATTATTTTCAAAAGGAAGTGCCCTTGAGCAAGACCATTTGACCTCTGACCCTCATTACTAGTTTCAGTTGTCTTAGAAGTAGATACAGTAGCACCAGTATTTGTACATCAATTTTAAAACAAACACATCTCCTGAAGGTTATTATTAAAAGCAAAACCTGTCGGTAAATGTTATTGTTTTTTCCATCATAAAATGGTTAAATTAGGCATGTCGTTTTTTTCCATTTACTATGACTTAAATAAGTTTACTTACAAAGTGGATTAGGGATATCTGTTAAATATGGCTAATGTGTATGTGGGGGATTGTGCATATAAAGGGAAGAGCATAGAAAATAATCATAGTTGTACACAAAAAAAGCATATAATAATAAAAAACATACAAATAATTATTAGTTTATTATTATTATCATTATTATTATTATTATTACAATTATATCACTAATAATATATAATCATATTATTTATTAAATAGTAGATATATAGAAAAAGTAATAAATAGTTATAAGGGAGGAGTGAAATATGAATACATACATAAATAGATAAATAGATATATAGTATTATTTTGATTTATGTCTCTATTCTATCCAATAAAATTTGGAAATTGATTGCATGTCCTTGTCCATGTCCGTCATAAAATAAATTGACCCATATATAGGAGTTTTGGCATATTAAAATCCAGGGCAAAATACATAAATGTGCCAGGTAAATTCTTAATTTCCTGCAATTTCCTTTCCCTTTGTATTGACTGTAAGATGTCGGAAAGATCAAGTAAAAGACAAAGAAATGAGACACACTTGGGAGGGTAAAAATGTTCAAAAGGACAAAGGGAAGAACGACAGACAGACAGAATACAGAAAGACAAGATAAAAACCACTGTAAAAGAAAGACAAAAGGGGAAGAAGACAGACAGACATAATGTGAGGGGACAGAGGCATGCAAAGAAACAGAGCAAATCACAGCAGGAAGAGAGGAAGCAGAGAGCACGAAATAAGATGAGAGATGAGGGGTGAAAAAAGAAATAAAAGTAGATGAAAGGAATCATTGTTGCCTGAGTTCAGAGCAGCGATGTGTATAACTGACTCTGTTTGAGGCTATAGCCCTCAGCACAGAAAACACACAACAACAGATAGCAGAGATAAGATGTGGGGGAAAGACTGTGATTTCCCCGAGAAGATTCACTTCAAAGCTTTACATCACTCCAAAACACAGATAGCATGGTACACAAACAGCTGGTGACTGCTATCAAAGGACAAATAAAATGCTGATGAACTGAGAATAATGTGAAGAGAAAATTACATCAAATGAGAATTAAATGAAGGCCAATTCCAAAGACCTTCAATCAATATTTGAAAAAGAATATAAGTGATCTATTAAAAAGGATGTGTAAAAGTTTGAAAATTCAATAATTAAGGATATTAATATCTTTAAGGAACTGCTTAATACTAAAAAAGTAATTTCCCCTATTTTATATAGGAAAAAATGCTTTAAAGTACATTTCTTTGATGCAGTAAGCTCTAATTTAATTAGGACGACTGGGAAAACACACTTTATCCTCCTTTCTATAACACTACTATAGTAGCTTATAGTTTACATTACACGGGGGGAATTTTAAATGCTAAAGAAAATAACAAAGAGAAGAGCAAATAAGGACTTCCCAGATGCCAGACACTCAGTATTCTAGTGCCTGAAACGTGTCCTGAGCTGAACCTGAGATCTTTTTAAAGTTGGTTTTCCTGAGGACACTGAACATCAACTACATTTGGGGCTTCTGTTCCTTGTTTGTTGTTGATGCAGTAATCATAATAAGTGCATTTTGCACGATAATAAAAACAATAGGGATGTGGCTTTTGAAGTTCTGCTTAGTCAGTTGGTTGAGGCAGACAGTACCAGCACGAGGACAGGGAAGTAGTTTAGGGAACCAAAACATAAAACAGTAGAGAATGACATTTACTGTGGAACAAAGACAAAATTGTTTGCATTAATTTGGCTGTGTTGATTAATGAAGATTCTCTGATTCAGACGTGTCTCATTCTCTTGGTTTGGAAGAACATGAACATCAACCAGTTACTGATTTAAATGTCATACAAACTAAAATGAAAACATTATATTTGCAATAATCCTTTGCTAGAGGTAATTCTGACAGACGATTATGTCTGTTTTGTGTGACCTGCACAGCCATATTTGGCAATAATGTTCTGAATTTGAGACATTTAAATCCATAAATAATGTCTGATCATTATTTTGGAGCATCTACTTGGACAAAAATAATTGAATGCTTTCTTGTGAACAGTAATTATAAATCACCAGAACAGCTGATTTTCTTCACAAAGCTCCCACAGTCTTATTCGTGCATTCAGGAGGAAACGTGAGCATGCACATACAGTAACTGCTAACTCATGAAGGTGTGTGGTTGAAACAATGACTCGCCAACATGGCCACTTACCCTGAGAATCTCTCGGCAGATGTAGGCGGTCCACTCCTCTTTCAGAGAGTTGCCCTTGGTGTTCTTGATCAAGTCTGTCACTGAGCCGGCTCCACAGAACTCCATGACCAGCTAAACACATACAAACTTTTATTACTGACTGTTCTGCAAAAGAAAGCAATCTGGTCTAAGATCTGTTCCAAACAAACCAGCAACTCCTATAAAGAAACTTAATAACCAGGGAGCTAGTAAATTATCTTACTTGTTTAATTATGTATGTGCAGTACTTTGAGGGAGTTTTTTTCCTACATTTTATTATAGAAATAAACAACAGAGACACATTTCTCTCACACATTATTAAAGTACGACAGCCTGACTGATACTATGTGCCAACATCTTAACACTTAGAAATAAAGATGAAAGATTAATCAGCATTAATAAATGGTAAATTACCTAGTACTTTATAAACTGCCTATGATTTATTAACTAATTATTATAGTTTTATATAATATTGTAATATTGTTTATAGATGTTTACAAAACAATGTTCAACCAAGTATTAACTATATAAACACTATCTATACATTACAAAGTAATTATTAATTATCCATCAACTTAATAGCCATCCAAGTAATATTTATAGATGTTTTAGACAATATTTCTTTCAGGTTTACAGATCATTAACAAATTTAATACAGCATATATAAAATATTTTCATGTATGCAACAATACACACACCTTATTAGTTATCATGTCATTGATTATTAACAGTAAAATAACTATTAGCTGAAGTTTGATTAACCATCATTTTACCATTATTAATAATGGTTATTATAAAGTGTTTCCTTTTCATTTTAATTTAATGTAACACAAGAAGAAGCAGCCAATTCAAACTGTCAAATGTTTGACCTTTTTGCTTGAAATATGACTTACACCATTAAACGATTGTTAAATTAGTTACAGATTAATTGTCTGAAAATCTTCTAATTGACAAATTGTTACAGCTCTATTTGAAAATAAACTACATTCATTATCTGTGAAATATCTTACCTTAGCTCCGGGATATCTTTATACAAAGAAAAGTCTGATATATTGTTATTGGATTCATATTATTCACAATTATTGCCATTGTTATCAGGCTCAAAAAGCCAGTATCTGTCTGGCTTGTGTAGTGACGATGTATTCAGTTTTATAGACGGCTGCTGACGCATGTACACAGAATAAAAAGCGCTTTCTTCAACATGATGCATATGATGAAGAAAATACACAGTACCCATAATCACATTACTGTAATAGCATTACTAATACAGAGAGCAATTCACATAAACAACACACATGAACAGACAGCCATGTTACAGACCCTCTTTCTCTTTCACTCCACAGAAACTGGTGCATAAACTGACTCAACAGGGTCACGAGATCACATGAATGAATCGAGTCCATCTCTTGACCCAAACACAAAGTGTCCATTCTGTCTTCTCTCTGCTGCCTCGTGCCTTCATCTCTCCTCTCCCTCCAACATTACATTCTGAGGAGCTTTTCAGGCAAAACTTCAGCTGGTCAGTTCCAAGGTATAATAGTTTTGGATTTTTCATTAGTTTTAGTTTTCATTTCGTTGTGAATTTTAGTTTTCAAATTCAGTTAGTTTTAATTCGTTTTTAGAGTGAGTTTGCTACTTTTAGTTTAGTTTTTTATTTGTTGAAAATGCTTAGTTTTTATTAGTTTTAGTGTTAGTTTTAGTTTTTTTGTAATGTGCTATGTGTTGGGTGCGAGATTCAAAGAGGTCATAATAAATTTTGCCTTTATTTCCTTTGGTTTATCCATCTTAGCCCCAATAAGGTTATTAACTCTTACAGTTCCGGGTGTTTTAAATTTTGGAGTGTATACATCCCAGTCTCAGTAAACATATTTACCATGTGTTCCTGCATGTTCACTAACCAGCAGCTATTTGGTTGGAACTAAATAAATATGTTTCATATCAACCAAAAAGGATTATGCAGTGTTTCCCCTACATGTATTCTGTGGCGGTGCGCTGCCGCTGCTGGATTTTCAGCGCTGCCACAAAAAAAAAAGTGATTTGTAATATCATGGATTGAATTGAAGACTTTTCACTTGCACACAGTGAAAACACAGCATCTAAAGTTTACAGAGTGTTGCGCCGGCGACTTTTACCATAATAACTAAGCGGTTTGTGCTATCGGGAAAATTCCAATGTTTTCTGAAAGCTGAGAAGTTGCTCTTTACAGCCAATATGGTGTCGTTATGGTAATTGTACTCACTCTTCTCCCGGAAGGAATACACACACTTAGCAGTGGAGAAATAGAAAAACTGGATTGTGTATGAAAAATGTTGACGAAGACGAAAACGAAGGACATTTCCAATATAATTTTAGTAAGTTTTAGTTAGTTTTGTAACCACACAATACAGTTTCAGTTAGTTATCGTTTTTTTTTTTTTTTAAACTCTCGTTTTTAAACAAAAATGTTTTTTCAATTCTAGTTTCTGTTATTTCGTTAGTTCTCGTTAACTACAACAACCTTGGTCAGTTCTGTCCCTGCTTCAAGCCTCTCTCATCATCATCACTCTGGATTAAAGGGACGAGAGGAAGTTGGCGAGTAATGGCCGAGCCCTCTCATCCAGGCTGTGCACTCGGACACGCAAAGACAAAAGAACACACTCATATGCATAAACATGAGGGGACACATGTCAAAGCTTCACACATACACTTAGTGACACACATCTTTACACGCACACACATGCAGGGAAACAGGCAGCTGTTGAGTCAGGAGGAATTATGCAGGCAGTAGATCTAGCTGCCGTGCGTGTATGCATATGTTTGCGAGTGTGTGTCCCATTGTTGTGTGATGAATGCTACAGGATCAGAGAAGAGAGAGCTCCCTTAGATCGCGTTAACACATGATTTATTGCAGTGGCCAGCCAGCCACACAGTAATTCATATCCTTTATATCTTTCACACACACACATTAAGTATATATACATATCCCAGTGCACACAAACTTGCAGCAACTGCGCGCATGAACAAGCTACACACTTTCACATAAATGTAACAGAGACAAATGGAAAGTCCCTTCTTTCTGTTCTGCTGTGGCCCTCTACCATTTTTTTCTTCCTGTTACACTCCATTTCATGCACACAAGAGCTGCAAAAATGCACACACAAATAACGGCATACCCATAGCTGGTCGTCTATGCCAGGGGGGTTTTTCTTGACGAAAGCTCCGTAGTAGGTGGCGATGTTTCGATGGTGGCTGTACTTCTTCAGCATGTTAATTTCCGCCTTAATCTCCTCTTCCTCATCCTGGCACACAGGGGAAGAAAAAAAAATCAACAGGCATTAAACCGCGACCTCTATTTGTGACCCCTTAAACATATTAGCAGCATGGTGATACGGCAAAAGTAATGAAGTTGTTGATGGATTTGCATTTTGAGGCCATTTACATTCTGAAAATTGTTGCAAAGCCCACAGCTGGGCACTAAATTATCCACAATGGCATTACTTTTTAATTACTTTCGTTTTGGGGGGTTACTGCCACAAAGCCAAAAAAATGCTGTAATGGCAGTTGGTTACTTAAAAATGTAGTTCCTTATTCATTATGCACCATGTCAGAAAATTATTCCTTGATTACTTCAATTTAGTGTTCATCACCCATGAACACAAAAACACTTGTTTCAGTAAACTGATTTTGTACAGTAGCGGCTCATTTGGTTAGCAATTTTGCCCTTCATTTAATTTTTAATCATCAATTAATACAGTAATTTATTTTTATTGTATTTAAGCAGATTTATTCACACACAGCCATTCATACACAGCTTTATTTATTTGTTTATTCATTGTTTATGCTTCTGTTGCCTTGGTAATTTGCTCATTCATTCATCCCATCAAACACCTGCATATATTAATTTCCTTATTCAGTCATTCATGCTCCTCTTCATTCATCAGTTCTGTTGTTGTTTCATTACTGCAGTCTTCATTGTTTCGCTGGCAGCAAGGCGTGAGAGGATCTCTAAATATAACTGAGATTCCCTCCTGCTTTACAGACACGCCTGAGACCACACTGCTGTCCTAATACCTCCAGCTAATATTACCATGGCAATAGGCCTGTCCTCATTTCCTCTCTGCCACATCACACGCACATGTGCACACACACACACACACACAAGCTCTGACTCATCGCTCATAATTAGATGTCATGGTCGACGGTGGTATAATCACTTGAGATGATTTGCTGTGCGCGTGCAGTGAGTGCATGTGTTTAGGTGTTCATCTTACCCCGGTGACATCCATGACCTTGATGGCTGCAAGCTGCCCCGTCTTAACATGGCGACCCTGGTGAGAGGAGGACAGAAGAGGAGCAGTCAGAGACACAGCAGGACAAAACAAGACAAGCAAAGAGGAAGGCAAGGAAGAAGAAAGAAGAGAGGAAAATGTCCCAGAGGTGACTTCCCGGTCTAATGTTCCACAAATACATTATGTGACCTTGACTTTTTTTTTTTTTACTTAAACCTCATTTTTGCCTTATTAATACATTTCAGAATGTAAACAAAAGTGTCACCCTGCCACCAAACTACTGGAAGGTGAGCAGTTATTATTCCAAAACTGATTCACAGGTCTTTAAATACAAATAAGTGATTACTAATGTTTTCTGATGATCACTAATCATAATTGCTGATTGAAAGCAGTAATTCACTTAGGTAAACCTTATTCTTTAGCACAGCATCAGAAAAAAAACCTTAATTCAAATACTACTGGATCCTGATTGGTGAATACAACTTTGTGACATCACCTTTTTCCTACTTTAAAAGGTTTATTTGCATGAGCATTGTTTATTAGCAGGACAAATATTTTAAGCCAGTTGACAGCCTCCAATGTGATGTCCTGTTTTATCACAAGTCAATTTTTTTATTTGAATATAACTTTATGTGGTCAAAAAAGATGGATTGAGCAGAGAGTAACAGAGTTGGGTAGATTTCTGGTTCTGCCAGTGTAGTCAGGTGTGCAACTTAAAATGTTTTTTTCATTGCTAAACTGAGACCAGCATAATGAAGGAGATTAACTTTCATTGGAGATGAGAGGGGGAAACTTTGTTTACCATAAAGTTAATGTGTTTTTTGGGGTGATTAGACATGGCACAGTTCATGCCATGAAAACTAAAACTAAAACTAAAGCTGCCAACATTTAGGGTTTTTAGCATATGAAAGAGTTGAGCTTTAAAAACATGGAAGAGGTCACGTGTTAACACTGCAGAAAAAATGTCATGGCAAAAATCAAGGCATAGAGGCATATAACTGCCCCTGGGCTGGAGGCCCTACACTCTCATTTATGGGCTCTCTCAGCCTCATTATGTTCCATTTGGGAGTGTCTGCTCAGTCAAGAGACGTAGTTGTAAAATTATACTGGTCTTACTGGCCCGACCCTTAAGAGCAACAGAAAATACGGTGCCCCTGACCTGATTCAAGAACATAACAGCTCTCACATTAGACTGCCAGTCCAATCCAGTGCAACAGTAAAAATGGGAGATCAAAAACACAGTTGACAGTGTCTAAAATATACAAGATGGAGAAAGGATCAACGACAGACACCAATCCTCAGACTTGGCTGTGTTGTGTAATATCGAGGCTAGGCAGATGCCTGGGGGAGCTAGGAGGCGAGAAACCGGGAGATTGGAAGCTGAGGGGCGAATGGAAGACCCAAGTGGTTCGTTTGCAACAGAGCATCTGTGCCTGTGATTAGCTAATGAAGCTAACCGGGCTAGAGACTTTAAAACCACTGACGGCTATTACTTCCACCTGTCTGGAATCAACTGATTAGCATGTTACAGTCTGAGCAGAAGAGCTTAGCAGCAGTGGCACGAACAAACAAACACATACACACATAGTCAAGCATCCACACACACACACACACACACACACACACACACACACAAAACAAGGGTAAGACTGTTTTCTTGGTGGAAATGTTACAGCATAAACCAGATGGCATTAAGGGTCTGGCTCTAAAACACCTCCTGAGGGCTTTAATCCAAGGGTCATTTTATTAATGAGCGCTACAGCCAAAACAGAGGCTAGTGCTACAATAAGAACAGAAGTTTATTGTGGCAAAAGTTTGTGGTTTCAATGCAATTTATTTGTGTTTTTATAGTTTTTACAGTAGCAGGACATCCTCTGCACCCTGCCCCTGGTCATTATTCATTCTCACAGCTCCACATTCTATTTTTATGTCATTTTAACAGATCAATTGCACCCACAGGCTCACAAAAACTCACTTTACTTGATGAATAGCTTGTGAGTCTGAGGTTATTCAATATATACAGTTATTAACTGTAACATAATGTCGGCAGCTCAATGGCATACTTTTTCCTTTACACTCTAGTTTTACAAAGGAGCAAAACTGCTCGATGGTCACCTTAATGATAAGATCACACCTCTATTAGGGACATTTGCTCTTTGGGTCTCCTGGTGTTTAGAGTGGGGGTTGAATTTGAAATTAAGGACAAGAAATGTGTATTTATTTGACGAAGCAATCATGTTGTCAGAGCTCCAAGTAGGAACAAAGCTTTTGTACTTTTGGGTGGGTGTCCACCATAGACTGTATAAAAGAAGTGGACATTATCACTTTTAGATCAATCACTGGTATGTGGACAATGGTTTTGAAGCCTCTATTTTGGTATTTTGGCTGTCACTATTTTGTTATTTTGAAACCAGAATAATCATATACTGGGCTAGCGCCAAGTTGCTAGCTTGGTTAGCAAAATGCAGTTGTAATTCAGAATGAACAGCCTAATCTGTATTTTTGTACAACTGAATGCTGAACTAGCCACCTAAATGTTACAATTAACGCAATTTATCCGAAACACAATGTGAAATAGTTATTGTTCTCAGACGAAAAACACACAGTGTACCATCGTCTATTTTACTTTAAATGGAACCGTACTTTACAAAATAATCATCATGCTGTATAAAGAAGACTTGAAACTAGTGATTGAGAACAAACTCCTTAAAAACATTTACCTGAGGTAATAAATCATGTGAAAAGTTGGGAAATTTTCTCATTGACTTTGGTACAATCAAACTTCTTTTAGCAACCAGTGTAGTGGCCCCCTGCTGGCCATGAGACAGAATGCAGGTTTAAGGCACTCCCACATTGGCTTCACTTTTAAGACCCACATAAGTTCCCACAAAATGACTGGCAATATGTTAACATCAGCTGAGGTCCCTGAATGAGGGGCATTCAAATGAGTTACATTTCTCATTAAACCGCTCCTCTTGAATTAAAAAAAAACTTTAAAACTTGCTGATTTATTGCTAAATGAAAGTAAGGGACTTAATATGATAATTCATTGTGTCACAATCCGGCACTGCACAATGCAAACTAAGCACCACTGGATGGTTGAACACTGTGATCAGTCTCTCTTTTTTTCTCACACACACACTCGCACAGAGAGTCCAGCTTCTGTGAGAGTAAAAGAGCTGGAAAGATTGAACAGGGATTTCTCATTAGGATCAGACTGCCCCAATTCCAGAAGCACAAGGACTGGCTTTGTTGGAGACCAACAAAGGAATTACAGCCACTTACAAATCAGAAACTCTCACACACACACACACACACACACACACACAAAACACAAAAAGATCTTCCTTTTTCTCCGCTGCTTGCACAGACAGAAGAACTCATGCAAACACCCACACATGTGCACACAGAGACATGAGGAAGGAGGGCGAGAGAATGATTGAGGGAATAAGAGAGCAAGAGAGAGAATGTGTCAAATAGATATTGGACATGGACATCATCAGAGCTGGATAAAGATTCATTACTCTAAGCCACCTGACAACCTCCCTCCCTCCATCTCTCCATCCGTCCTATAGCACTAATGTCATCCAGCCTCCTTATTAAATGACCAAGTGTGAAAGGAGCAACAGAAAGGATTAAGCACTGTCTGTTCATCTTCATCCCTCGCTCTTTCTTTGTCCTCGCCCTTTTCATTTATTTGCAAATTCAGAGAAAGGGATGGGGGTGGGTCTTTGCTTCTATGAATGTGAAGTTGAATAATATTTCCAAAGCAGTTAACAATTAATGTGTGACAATGATATTAAAACAAGTCGGGGGAGAGAAATGATAAAATGATTAGTGCTGAAACCAATCGGTCAATTAATTGTCTCAACAGTTATTTGTCAAGCTAAAATGCCAAATATTTACTAATTCCAACTTCTCTAATGTGATGATTTGCTTTATTTCTCTGTTTCATATCATTGCAAATTGAATTCATTTGGGTTTTGGACAGCTGGATGCACAAAACAAGACATTATCTAAAGCTCTGTAAAAACTTGTGAGGGGCATGTTATTACACTCCTGATGTCTAAGCAAATTATAGTAGTATAGTATAGTATAGTATAGTATATTCTGGACGTCCTTTTCCCCCGTATTATTTACAGCTCTTCCTGGGGAACCCTGAACTCCTGATCAGATGCCCAAACCACCTCAACTGGCCACCTTTGACTGAAAAGAGCAGCACCTCTTCCTCAAGCTCCACACGGAAGTCTGAGCAGCTCACCCTATCTTTAAGGCTGAGCCCAGCCGCCCTACAGAGGAGACTCACTTCAGCCACTTGAACCTGTGTGAGGTGAGAGTCGGTACATTGATGAACTGGTCAATCGGGAGCTTTTTCCTTTCGGCGCAGCTCCTTCTTCACCACAATGGTCCGGTACAACACCCCCATCACTGCTGATGCCACTGCAAACTGCCTATCCATCTCACACTCCATTTTCCCCTCACTCCTGAGCAAGTCTAAGAGATACTAACTCACTCATAACCCAGTAGGGGCGTTTTAAAGTTTTCAAGCAGGGAACCATTGTCTCAGACTTCTTCCTGCTTTACACTCAGCCCAACACTTGCATTCAGTGCATTAAGTGGTTGTTTTAAAACCTCATGGTAACAACAAGACTCAAAGACGCTAGAAGTCGCCATTGTTGGCTTTCATTCATTGAGAAATGCATGTCATTCGAGGTAAAATGACTGTTTTTATCTACCTTTTATTTTGTATACAGATTAAAAAGGACATGAATTAGTAACTTTACAGACCCATCCTTGCTAGCTAGCAGTTTTCCCATGCCTTCATTTTTTTATGCTATGCTATGCTATGCTAAACTTAGCTAATCTCCTCGGCCTTCTGACTCCGACTTTGGCTCTGACTCTCACTTAATGAACAGACATGACGGTGATATTATTATTCTCATCAAATTCTTAGCAAAAAACTATATTTCCTAAAATGCTTTTAACCAAAATGAGAAGAAATGTTTGCCACAGCTGTGTGAAGGACAAAAAAGAGAAAAGACAAGATGTCACGCAGTATGAAAATTATTTTGTCATCTTCCTCCTTTCTCCTGAGGATGGCCCACTCTCTTGCTGATCCGTCCCATTCACATTGAGGAGCTTTGAGCCTCACAGGCCTGTTCATCCCTTCCTCCACTCGTTTGTTGACTGCTTTGCCTCTCTGACCTAGATCTGCATTTCCTCCCTCTCTCTGCCTCACTCTCTTATCCCTCTGATTCTCTCTCTCATTATCTAACCCTCTTAACTTCTCACAATCTCCTCTTTATGCCTCTCATTATTTCTGCCCTCCCTCTAGATGTCTCGCTTACTTTTCCCCGTCCCCTTGTATTCTATGTCTCCTTTCCTCTCATGCCTCACAGCTCAGACCAGCAGCCTGTGAATAGTGGGTCCTGCGTGAACATGACTGAGCTGAACGCTAATGCCAACGAAAAACAGCGCTCAGCTTTGAGCCTGACAAGCAAATATGACACGAACCGAGGACTCCCTAGCAACCCTTTCACTTTGCTTCTGCTAATGCATCCAGCGCCTTCTGCAAACCGCAATGCACTGACATGGGCATGAGTGTCTCTGCAGATCAAAACAAACACACACCAAATACACACAAATGCTTTCATCTAATACTTCCTATCTGCTGCAAGCTGTGAATTAACTTCAATCATCACAGAGACATTTCAAATGAGGTCGAGGAAATTATCTTCATGTGTCCAATCCACGTTTCTCTATTTCTTTAATCCTGTAGGAGTATTTTGACCAAATATGATAGTAAAACATCTGTCACTCACACATACACACCCACAAGGAGCTGTGATGCTGCCAGACCAGGTGTGTTTGGGCGATAACAGACCAAATTGACTATGTTTGTTCCGCTCGGATGCCCATGCTGTGATGGAGACAGCCAACTGATACTGAACTGATCTCCAATCAGCCTTCAGGCGGTCGCATCATGGAGGAGTCATTACTTTGCGTCTTTGCTGCAGGTCAGTGTTTCCAAACTACTGTATGAAAATAGAGTGGAGCAGTTTTTTTTCCAATGATTCCCGCCAACAAAATAGGAATGTGCTTTCATAAACCAGGATAACTTGCACTCATTTAGTTTAAACTGCTGCACATGTGCACTGGTTATTGTTTCACTCACATTAAACTAAAGCTAAAAGAATCCGCTTTCTCCATTTATTGTGTGTGATGTTTCAAAGTTCACTGATTGGATTTTAATGCTCCTGTTTACTCTCTCAGCATCAGTGATGATCAGTTCAAAGGAGACATAATGATAACGATGATTACAGGCCAAAACAAAGAAGATGGACACAATTCTTTTAACGCTTGCAATTAAACTAATATATATATATATATATATATATATATATATATATATACACATACACACACACACACACACACACACATAAAGCTTTGAAATTCACAAAGATTTTAAGACAGAGAACACAGCTAGCAAATCTTGTTATCAGGCACCTTTTTTGAAATGCAAAAAAGCTAACTCATTTCCAGGTTTTAGCACTAAATCCTGCTGCACTGTATTCTGATTCTGTCTCTGAAAATGATTAATCATTTACTCTTTAAATATCCAAAAACACTGTAGTGTGCTTTGCAGACATCTAAAAGTTGCTTGTTTTGTCAAGCCACATTCCAAACCACATTAATCACAAATCCCTTATCATTTCAGGACTTGTGTAAACACTTACACGTTCTGTGTGCATAGAATATTATAATTCTTACAGATTTTCACTGCAGCACGGACTAATAACGTTCAATCAAAACCTTAAACAGCAGCATGTTAATAGAGTAATCCACCTGTAATCCAGATAACCACTCAGATCATCATGTTGTCTATATAAGTTCACAAATGTCGACATTTAAAACAGATTTTACATCCAATATTCGGATGCTATCTCATCCCATCATTCCCCTTCCAAGTGCACCATGAGGGAGGCGTCAGGCTGACACAAAGTACACCTTTTCCAGTAATTATCATCAACACATAATTATGATTAATTGCACCTGTCAAGCAACTGTAAAACACCAGTAAGGCACTTGCAGGTATTCAGAGGACTGTGTGTGTGTGTGTGTGTGTGTGTGTGTGTGTGTGTGTGTGTGTGCGTGTGTGTGTGTCTGTGTGTGTGTCTTAGGATAAAGAAGAGGGGGTTGTGTGCGTAATGATTCTCTTTTACGATTTTTCTGCTGCTATATGGAGCTGAGCTGAGGGGAATAAACACACACTCGCACACACACACACACACACACACACACACACAGGCGCCACAGGCTGCAGAGGGAAGCATCTCTTCATCATTCTCAGCTTGCAGCCTCAGTTAGGCGAGACCAACCTGCACGCCACTGCCTTAATACAACCTGCTGCTGGATATCATGACACCCAGCTTCTGTGTATGTGTGTGTATTTTGTTTGTGTGCGCATCCATGCCCTTGCCAAGTCAATTACACAGACCCCCCCTCGGACACATTTACTATGCAGGACACTTGCTGTCGTAGCCTAGCAACAGTCTTGGCTGGCCAGAGTACAGTGGGCACGACACTTAAACATACGCACAGAAAAGTACATGGTCACACACACATACAAAGGAAGGAAGAAGACGGGGAATAAGAGACTATTATCCTGATGTGGGAGAGTTGTTAGAAGAACAGATTGGCTGAGGAAAGGAGGGAGAAGTGATTGAGAAATGAGGGAGGAGACGAGCAGAGGAGCAGAGCTGGATTTCACAGTGCATCTGTCCTCAGTGTGTTCTTGCTGTGCGGCCAAGCTGCAAGGTCAGAGGAAACCATCCAAATTTTACTCCAAAATGGCTGAGTGAATGAGCTTTGTGATTTAAAAATAGATCTTTATTTGATTTCAAGCCTAACCTTTACATTAAGCAAAATTTAAACACCTACACCGGCGCTCCTGCATGTTTTAGCCCATTAACTACAAATCTCATTACTGGGGATGATTTTTAAAAGCCCAGGATATTAAGATTGATTTTTCTGACTTTCCAGAGAGCCATTGGGTTTTATTCATTTCACTTAGATTAAAAAGCAGCTTGCAGAAACTTGAAACTTAATTAAGAGGTACATTATGTTCGATGGTTAAAGTTTTATGTTCAACTTTTTATGTTCATTTGTCATCATCATGGTGATGCAGTTGCAAGTAGAACCACCCGACACTTTTGAGTTACATTTCACACAAAAAAGGAGATCAAGAAAGCTGTGACATCTGACATTTTAGAGTTGACTGGCAAAACAGGATCCTTTTAATACAAACAACAACCAAACTCAGCGCCATTTTGTGTTGTTATTTGTAATCTAAACTTTATTCTCAACTTAACTCATGTAATGCAATTCTTTTCAGCCAGTTATTTTAAAATAAATTATATGTTCTCGTAGCCTGGAAACCAGACAATTCTGCTGAGCTCATATTTTATTTGCTCTGGCAAATGCATCTCATTATTCTTTCAATCAGACAGATTTTCACTCGTCCACAACAATGATACAATGACTGGCATCCAGCACAACTCACGAAACTCAGTTCAAACAGTTAAATTAAGCAGCCCTGATCAAATATTAATCAAAATTTGGTTACTGTGTTACCAGTTTCTCACCTCAGATGTTTTCAGAAACGCATTTTAGTTACTGTCTAGCTGTAATTTGAGAAAGTGAGAAAGAGAGCAGGCCGCCGTGTTTTTCCTGCTTGAAAACGGACCATGAGACGCCCCAACTTTCATGTGTCACTCAGCGCAACATCACACGCTTCACTGCTTTGTCTGGTTAGGGGGTCACGTTTCATTGCTTTAATTGGTTTGGGGTCATGTTTTGTTACTCTAATCTGTTAGGGGTCAAATTAAGTTGCTTTGATTGGTTGTAGTTGTGTTGTTGTGACTCCTTGATAATGTAAAATGAACAGAGAAGTTCCAGACTTACAGGCATTTGCATATTAATCAGAAGATGCCAGGCTTATATTCTCCAACAATGTAAAGGAAAGCATATTATTTGACCTAGCATTAGCATGGGATTTTCACTTTACATCTGATGTTTTTTGCTAGATAGTGGCCAGAAAAGTAGAAGTAAGGGAAAAATGTAATTAGTCTTTGATTAGTTTTCAACCACCCTGTTCTGTCATCTGCATCAGTCTTAAAATGTCACACACCCACAAACACACAAACACACACACACACACAAACACACACACACACACACACACAAACACACACACTTACCCTCCAAACTAGGAACAGATTGGCGGATTGTGTTGGCAACTCTTTGTAAAGAGGAAATGGGTCACACTATAATCCTAATCTGGGCTGTCATGGTAATCCACACACACAAATATACACAAACATCAAGCAAGAACGGAGTGAATGGCGTCTAAGCATGCTCCGCTGGCATAGGGCCTGTCGGCATGGTAACAGTATCATGGGGGAAAGTGGGCTACGGGATGTGCCCTCGGGCTTTCGATCTATACATTTTTTCTTTCTGTCTGTCTGTCTCTCTGTGACAGGCAGGTCCTAAAGGGATATTGCCCAGTGCTGTCTCAACACACACACACACACACACACACACACACACACACACACACACACTAGTTCAGTTGTGTTCGGGTTGAGGGATTTCAGACAACCAGTGTTTCAGTCTGTACCCTCGTATCAACACCCACTGGTTTTAGTTTGTAGGCTTAAAATCCCAGAATGCTCAGTGGGTGCCGATGCAGAATTAAAGCTACTTTTGACTAACAAACGACACAAACACAGTTCTGCTTGAAGGGGCCCAGAGAAATAAGGGGGAAATACAACCAGACACACCTCATTGCAGTTCAAACACCTGCAATCATTCCGCATTCACACGTGCTAATACACACACATGCACCAACACACACAGACAAGTGTGAGCGCACACGCTGTTGTGGAATCAGTGAGGCAGTAAATAAAAGTGACAAAGGCCTCCATTCCAATCTACTACTGCACTGCCCAGGAAATATAGAAGCACCCCGAGGCTGCTCTCACACTCACACATGAGAAAGCAAGAGAGGAGAGGAGACGGATTGAGACAGGAAGAGATTTAAAAGGAGAGAGGATATAACAGCAGCCGGTGAGGGTGAGAGACATATACAAGCAAGAGAGTTTGTGGGGAAAAGGAGGTAGTAAAGAAAGAGAGGCGGAGGTGATGAAAGAAAGAAAGAGGAAAGATGAGAGGAAGAAAGATGAGAGCAATGATCTGTAGAATAGTCCAGAGGGCTTTTATTGACGGGCGAGGGGGGGACCTGCAGGAAGGAGATGCTGAATTTTGCGACAGGCAGCCAGCGAGTGTTGATTCCACTCTGAATGAACCGGTGTTATCTGCTAAAGCCTATTGAAACAATAATCTATCGGCAGTGTGAAATATAGCTGTTCATTAACCTGCTCGCTCACAGTACAACAAGCTAATTATCAAGCCGGTGGACCCACAAATGTATGAGAAATAGACTAATCTGGGGGGTCAGGGAGAGGATTTGTCGCAGTGCTAAATAATCACAACTGCAGGCAGACAAAACAGTTTAAAGAAGAGAAACACAAGTCTGCATACACACATTTTATCACTGGCAACAAAAGCACATCTGTCACTCCCTATGGTGGTGTAAAATGAAGATGAAGAGACAGGGCGCATACACAAAGCTGGGTAAGTCCATTATCATGTGACAAGAAATATGATTTAGTTTAATGTTATATATGTAAAGAGGATCTGTGGGCCTGGGTATGCATGTGTTTGTGCCTGTGTGCACGTCTTAGGTCAGTAAAACAGTAAAAGCTTGTCCTCATCATTATGCATCCTTTGATGTGATGGAAATAAATCAACCCTAACAGGATAACTCGCTGGTTAGACGTGTGTGTGTGTGTGTGTGTGTGTGTGTGTGTGTGTGTGTGTGTGTCCAAAGATTATTTATGGTAGGCATTTGAGGCTGACCCAGATTAACTGAAACACAAACTCACATATAAACAGATGTACTGTGAACTTTTTGTTGTTGTTGGAATCCATCTGAACAGCTGTGACGGTTAACTCTTTCCCATCACAACAGATTTTCCACAAACTAACGTATTACCTCATTGATTCACTAGCTCATTTACTCAGGTTAACTCACTAATGCATTTACGGACTAATTCACTCTTGTTAGCCACTGACCTGCCCACTCACTCACTTATCTCTCATTTAAAATCAAACGGAGTCACAACAGACAAAAAGAAGCCTGACATTACACCGTCTGCAGAACGAGCAGACACACAACTGGAAAAAAAGTAAGAGCAAGAGAGTCAGAGAGTGTGCATGAGTGAGGAACGCGGCGGAGGAGGAGGAGGAGGAGGAGGAGGGTTGAGGCGCCGGAGAGGCAAAGCGGCAGGTTCAGCACATCGGCATCACACTCCAGCGGCTCTGGAGGTCAAACGAACAGCCGAGCTGATTTACTGTACAGACTGGAGGAGAGAGAGAGAACGAAACAGCTGAGCAAGGGCGAGGAGGAGATGAACAGAAAACATGAATAAAAGAAGCAGATGGATAGCTAAAATGTGCATCTAAAGGCTGTGAAATAACACATTAATGGACGAAAGATGAGGATAATGGGAATAATAGAGAGACTCAGAGCTGGTATAGGTTATTGACTTAACTATTGATGAGCAGTAATTCACACTGTGGGCGGAAAAAACTAAATAGCTCTTTACAGTGCACACTATCAATTAAAGAGAAGTGGACCTGACTGGAAAACAGAGAGGGAGAGGGAGAGAGAGGACAGAGAGAGAGAGAGAGAGAGAGAGAGAGAGAGAGAGAGAGAGAGAGAGAGAGAGAGAGAGAGAGAGAGAGAGAGAGAGAGAGAGAGAGAGAGAGAGAGAGACAGAGAGAGAGAGAGGATGAGTAAGAAAGACAGACGAAGAGAGAATGAGAGATCGCTATTGACATCAGGCACGGCTAATTGACCCTAGTCTGGGTGGCAGGAGTGCATTGTGGGTAAGTGGGGCGTGTGGCCTTGGGGAAGACAGAGAGAGAGAGGATGTAGGCTAATGAACACACTGCCAGGTGTGGATGTGTGCGTGTGTGTGTGTGTGTCGCTGCACGAGGGTGGAACGAGCACATCTGCTGTTCCCACGGTAACAAGCAACATCCACCTCGGTCACGGTTCACAGTTCATTCATAAGGACTTGAGAGATTGAAGTGTGTTCAAGTCAGTGTGTGATAGACAAACAACAAAAATACAGCAACAGAGCGGGGCAATGACACAGTGTCAAACTGTAAACAACTCCACCAGGGACATGTACTGTATATGGCGACACATATATCCACTTATTGTACACACAGATCAACACAAACCAAACTGGCGCCCTATAGCCTGCAGGCATTCCCAGCTGAGATGTTCTGGCAGCGTCCCTATTAGCCCTAATGCTACCACATAGTACTACATTCTTTATTCATTTACATTATCGCGCTAACTGCAATTTACTGATGCAGCAGGCATAACGAGCCTGTGTGTTTTCTGGAGGCTAGAGAGGCTGCGAATGAGTAATGTACTCCCCTTGTGCACAACATACCACAGAGGTGTTGTTGCCAACGGTGAGACGAAATTGCATTCTGCTGAATGTTTTTATATAAAGCAACAGTGACTGTATCTGGGCTCAGTCAGGCAGAAACAAGCTGCTGTGATCTACTGTGCTGTTTGCAAATAATTATGATCATCATTCAGATGCATGACCCCGTTTACAAGAATATCTTAGTCGAATAAAATACACTGTTGACATTAATGTAAGTTTTAGGTCTGTAATCGTTTCTTAAAAAGGTATAAAATGGGTGTGTAAAAATTATTTGACCTATGTAAGATATTTTTGAGTTGTGCATTTAAGTTATTCCAAATGTTTTTTTAATCAGACAGTAATATGTAATTTATCAAGGTAACAGTCACCTGTCAATGGCGACAAATCCCCTTCACACATGAGTCAACGCTGTGGTTGTCTGCCAGAAGCTGTCATACATTTTTAAGCCACATTTTTATGATACATTTTTTGGATCTTGGTCTTAAAAATGATATATTTTAACCAGATGAAGGATTTCAGACGTTTGGCTATTAAGTGACCACATAAACAAGCTGACTAAAAGTGAATGCCGAAACGCTTTGGAGAAACACTGACTTTTTTTGTGAAACTGCTTTATTCAGTGTTAATACTGGGTTCAATTATCCGATCCCTTTGTTTTGGAGAGGAGGAGACCTCTGCCAATAATTCGGCTCCTTGGATAAACATCCTAAATCTACTTCTGGACACTTAACTTGATCTTTTGTCAATGTTTTCCTTGAGAGACACTCAGCAGATATTGTGTGTTTAAAGTAAATAGAAATTTAAAAACCTGACATTATAACATGTGTTGTCCATTACTTGTGAGCCTGTTACACCTAAACCAAAGTTCATCGTTACTTTACCACCTTTATTACTTTATTACCTGCTTTACAGGGCAGTAGTCTGACTCGCTGAATGTAGACTGTTGATATAAGACATTGTGCAGCTTTTCCAGGAGGCATTCTTCTATTTATTTTACTAGGGCACCATCGCTGCATCCTGGGCTTAGCACTGCCCACAAAGATTGTGATTGGTTTAAATAATAAAAATTCCCTTATCCCAGAATCATAGTGGGTGCAGCCAGACTTTTTCTCCCATGCTGAAAGGCCTGGCTATAGTCTAGAGAGGTTTTGATTCACCTGTATGACCATTTTGAAGGATGCAGTTTCTAGTGATGTTGAACTTGATTGCATTATCCTGACAGGTGTTGCTTTTATTTTGTACACCCTATTTATATCAATGAGGGTAGGCTATATAACAGAAATACTCCTCTGTATAATGCAATACAGTGTAACAACACCGCAAATTACATCCTGTAAATGATTATAGAGTATCAGACTAGCTTGGTGGGTGTACCTAATAAAATGGCAACTAGAGTGTATTTTAACAATTGAAATGCCAACTGTGCTAGTGCAGCTATGCAAAGGAGAGAGAGAGAGAGAGAGAGAGAGACAGGTGTGACTGGTTAACAAGATGAAGCATTTCAATGAGGCGTAATCCTAATCTACATCCCGTCCGTTTGTTTATATCCTCAGACCTGACTGCCATGGTAACAAGATTATCGTGACATCAGCAAATGTGTGAGGTCATATCTGCACACGCCTCCGCTTTGTGTTATTTGATTCCATCTGTTCATTAATTTTAAAGACACCTATGAGAAGACTTTTTCAGGAGCTATACTTCCCTCACTCGTTAGGAAGCTAGTTACATGGAATTACATGTAATTAAATTACAAAATAAATGTAATCAGTGTGTATGAAATTTAATTATTTTATGTAAATAGCTATATATAGAATATAACATTAATTCTACTTTGCTTTTTTCCCCCCGCAGTGTACAAATGTCTTCTTTTGGCATATTTCCAAAAAAATGCAGGTCAGCAAACGCCTTTTACCTGGCAGATAAAAGGCGGTACATATTCAAACAAGAGATCCAATCAAATCAATGAGCAATCCTTAAAGCAACCCTAAAAAAGTTGAGAAGTACATGGTCAAATGGCGCCATATTATTGGGGTACAGCACATGCACAGTTAAACTGGAGCCATGATGTTTGAGGGTTACAGCAGACGGAGCTAAAAATAAAGGGATGGTTTCCACTCAGGTGCTCTTTGGGTTCGCTCGGCCTGACAGAACAGCGGTTTTTCATGATCCTGTGCCACTTATTAAGCTTTATTGCAAGTGCAGGCCTCATTTTACTGCCCATGTGTATCACCCCAATGATATGATGCCATGTGACTAAGTGACTTTTGCTTATTTTACCCTTCTTGGTCTGCCATTCCTGCGACTAGCTCACCAAGGCAAGTGGCCATGTTGTCGGGCAAGAGTGCCGGAAATTCAACCATATTTTCCTTTCTGAAATCAGAAAAAGGCCTCCAACATTCCTGTACAATGTAAAGTTTGTTTACCACCAGCGACAATGCTTTAGCTGTTTTAGAAAAGTTGCATTTGTAACCTATTACATCCAAAAGTAACCTTCCCAGCCCTGCTCATGACTACATGAAACAAACACAAACAGCGACATCAGGAATGTCACCACATACATGCGCCTTCAGACCCTTGTTCACACACACATTGGTTCATACACAGACACAAAAATGCAGTAAATGGGAAGCACACAGCTGCTCTTTGTACAGAGTGGTTGTCACAGTGGGTGAGCATATAAAAGCCCATACGGCCCAGGTCCCCAACCGTCACTTTGCGTGTGTGTATGTGTGTCTCAGAGCGACTGGTGAATATTTAAAGAGTGTGTGGAGCACTTTGCCTGAGGAGGAGCAGAGTGGATGTGTTCTGTCATCAGAAAGAAAAAGATTGGCTGCCTCCTTTTTCGTCTTCTCTCTCCTGCTCCCTCGCTGCATGGCGACAGCAGAGTCATGGCGAGAAAGTATGTGAATGTTCAGCACACACGTACACACACACACACACACACACACACACACACACACACACACAAACCCACACACAAACACAGGAAATGTTTTGTTGCTGCAAAAGCCTAGGAGACAGTCGATGAAACGATGGGCTGAATGTGTCATGGTTCCTGTGCTCGTGCTTGTGTGTGTTGTTTGTGTTCTCATGACTGAGATATGATTAGTTGCCCTCTCAACTCGTCCTTGCATCCATCACGGAGAAAAATGACTTCTCCCGAGGGAATGTCGAGGAGCTGTGATTAATCAATTAGCCGATCAATAAGCCTGTCAGTCAATAAGTCGTCCTGTCAGTCAGTCAGTCAGGGAGCGTTTAGGCCAATGGCTGGCGAGGAGAGGTCCCCATTCCCGCCCCTTTGCTGTGGCACTGTGAGGCTTCCTCAATTCGGAGAACTGCAATTCCCATAAGCCCCATCAAATATTCACAAGCATCAGAAAGAAAGATAGAGGGGGGAGACAGTACAGAACCAAATGCATGATAAAATAAAAAGAAAAAAAAGAGTAAGAGTAGGGGGAGGAGGGAGGGCTGGAGAGATAAGAGTGGAGGAGAGCAACGTGGCAAAATAAAGGAAGGAAATACCAATGAGGGAGATGGAGAGAGAGATGATGAGAGAGAGAGTGACAACAGCTGGAGAGAGAGAGGGCGAGCTGAAGGAGGAAACGGAGAGAGAGGATGACAGAGAGGGAGAGAAGTGGAGAGAGAATGTGTTTAATTATTCAGCATTACCCGTGTTCTCTATTTATGGCCCTTTTAGAGCAGCCAGTAGAAGCTATATATACGCATACTGTAGGCACGGGCCGCTCCCTTAAGTACAGCTCACCAGGGAAGTTTCAACCCAAAAAAACAGAGGAAACAAGAAGAAAAACGTGATTACATATTGATAAGAGGGCCGCGCAGAAGCGAGGGATGAAGAAGCGATGGGGATGATTAGACAGAGGAGGAGAAACAAGGAAACAGAACAGCCATGGAGACGTTAGATGAGAAAGGAAGACAGAGGGAGAAGTTAAAATTATCTTTTCGCTGCAGCTACTCGTCGATCACTGTTCTGGGCCAAACTATTTTTGCTGACAGGGAAACAGCAACAAAAACAACAACCAGGAACAACTTTTCAAGACATTTTTTTTAAATTGAGATGAGAGGTGAAAAAAGAGAGAGATGGAGGGAGAGGAAAGAGCACTGTGGAGCAGATCTGTATCATTTAACTAGATGGGGTAATGGAATTGTTGATAAACCTGTTATCTCCTACTCGCAGACACACTGAACTGCAGCTACGCGGCACATTACTGGCCCTCTAACACCAATAACATAAAACACTGGGCTGGCCATTACTTTCACACACACAAAAGGATGCATGCATGGCCACACATAAACCTACATATCTCTAGCTTCATTACACATCGTACAGCGAGTAAAAACTACTGCAGCAGAATGCAGTGGAGAGTTTTGGAGTCATGTTCTCGCTGCAAGAAAAATGACCTGTCATTACTAGTTCCCTGTTTTGAAATGATTTACATCATATGTCTGTTTAACTAAGTTTTAAATCTAAAAGAGACAGCTGCTTGCAACATTTAGCTGTTTTTTAGCTTTTACCTGATGCATTTTTCACTTCGTCCAACAGACTTATTAAAGTTTTATCAGGCCCAAAGGTAGCCTAAATATGTCTATCCACAGAAATTAATAATTCAGATTCAGTGAAATGAAAAACAGTAATGTTGCAGTGAGGATGATTTTATCTAAATCACATTAATAGGTGCTATTAATCTGCAAAAATTAAACAAGGAGCAACTTGAAAGATTGTTTGGGCAGAAGAGCTGTGTAGATATTCTCATTTCTTTAATTGCTGCAGCAAACCCGAGTTGTTAACTTTCAGTCTGTGATTACAGATACATCAGAGCAAAACTGGCCCCTGGCCACTGAGCAAATTGAATTTATTTTTGGAATCAAAACGAGGAGTAAAATCATGTTTACAGCCTGCCTGATTCTTATCTTTACAACAGAGCAGAAATTCAGAGTCTACCTGTGTTCACTCCACAGCACACATACAAACATTCATTGATCCAGATGGGAAACTAAAGTCCAATGCTATATACAGTACAGGGTTCCTGTGTGTTACTTTTTTATATAACAAGTGTCTAAAAATGGTTCGCAGGGAGCCAGAGCAATTCCAGTTCACTAATACCCACCAGACTGAAGGTCAATTTATCATCTCAGTGACTCACAGATTCACCTGCTCACAAGAAGTTGATCCTCTTCAGGCGGCTTGCCTCGACCGCATGAGGAATTTAAAATAGATGGCATTCTTACTAAAGCGACTCTGCCCCTCATCTGTATGGATGAATCCAATCTTTCCCAGTTTACATCTGTATCCACTTCTACAGCATGGAAAGAAACTAAGCACCACAAAGCATTTCAAGCACGTTTTTGGCCCCAAACAGAATTATGTTGTATTGACGATTTTATATTTCTGTTAGAGCTGCAGCTGTTCTTTGTTATTATTGATTGATCAATAAGGTTTGGTCTTGAAAATGTCAGAAAGAAGTTTCAAAATGTCAAAAAATATGTTTAAAAAAAAGCTCAAGGTGATGCGTTGGTGAAAAAAGCAGCAAATCCTTACAACTAAAAGGCTAAGACTTGGGAACGTTTTACAGTTTTCCTTAATTGCTGCTTTTTCTTCATCTTTATTGTTTAGTTTCTAGATAGGAAGTTTAGAATGTGCACAATAGATCTTTAATGAGCTTTGTAGGTATATAGTTTGTAACATTTAGCACCCAAAGGAAATTTTAAGAATAAATAGTCACAAACTTGCGGTGTAAGGAAATATTAATACACTTGAGTATTGCAGTATTATATTTAGATACTGCAGCGATTCTGAAAAACACTTTTTAGTGAATAGTTTACATGCAAAGATTCATAGCAGATTGCACAAAAAGTGCTGTGCAGTGATGTTGGATATTACAGGGACTGTGATAAATAGATCCTACTGTTCTGATTGCATAAAAAAGTACATTTTTAATTCAGGTTTTATGCATATGATGGTGCAATCTTCACGTCATGGCATTTTTTTTAAATCAAAGTTAAAAATCGTAACATTTCGCTGTTTCAGTGTATAGTGCCATTTCATGGGAGTCATTAAAAGTTGTTTAGATCATTGTCAGGATGCATGAGATGCACACAGATATTTATATATGATACAAGGCTCATGTTTGTGCAAGGCTTGCACTTAAACTTAGCCAATTATAATGGCCATGCATGTGAGCTGAATGGGGAATGCATGCTTTCAGCAGAGCAGCGGTTAATATCAGTCTAATGCATTAATAATGCCATACTATAACCCACACCCTTATCATGCTCGTAATTGACTAATAAAGCTGTCCTATATAAACTTTCAGTTCAATATAAATGATCTCATGTACATGTTACTTTGACTTTGTGTACGGAGCCTCTATGCAGAGCGGGGATGAACATCCCTGCAGGGCTTGTGGAGATTGCACAGCCATCGGTCGCAATCAGAGCTCAGCTCGACCAACAGCAGACACAGAATCAACTCCAGTATCGACTCCATTGAGTATTATACACTGTGCAAGGCCCAATCACAAACCAGTGTGGATCAGCTGTGTAGGACCCAACAGGCCTGTGCTGTTGCCATAGGCACTCTGTGGCTCGGTAATGTATAGGAACAGAGGAGCTGAATGTCAGCCAGTAAATGAGCCGTGACTTTCACCAAGACAGCAGAGTCAGCAATAGATGGATACACATAACTCTCCTCTTCTCCATTCCTTTTGTGTTTTTTCCTCCCTCCTGTCCCTTACACACACACAGACACACACGTGAGGATGTCAGATTATTTCTAGAAGCGTGGAGAAGTATGCCCGACCTCGGTCTGACCTTACATCTGCTCCGATCAACCGTAAGACCAGCTCCTCTCCATCACCACCTGACCTTGACTCTTTGCTCCACCACGCACACGCACGCACGCACTCTACGTGTAGATGAATCTATATAATGTATGAGTTTCACTTTCTGAAATTATTGACAAAAAATATGGAACTTTGTCATGATATTCTATTTTTTTGAGATGTACCTGTACATGCACCCCCACAGGGGCCTTCACATGTCCGTACCTTAGAACAAACGCATGTTTATTCCAACTAGGTGTGATTACACAAAGTGTCACAGGCTGGTGCCACATCCTGCAGAGCGGCAGGATGAAGCAGCAGAATCAGGAAAAGGAAGCGAGGAGTAGAGAACGGTGGGCCATCATAGTGGGAAGAGGAAGTTCAGACAGTGACATGGACCGAGAGATAGTGTTTAAATGACGGCGGGAAACAGCTGAGTCCAGCTGACTGCAAAGACCTCAAACCACAGTGATGTCACAACGTCACACTGACTGAGCAAAAGCATTTCCTCTGTCCCAAAGAGACACTTCCCCCTGAAATACCTCATCTAGAAGGGAAGAATTATAAACCCGTTGCACAAGTAAAGGAAGTAATGCAAATACAGCAGGGAAGGAGAGAGAAAGTGAAGGAAAAGGAGTAAAGGAAATTCTCCTAAAAGCACTTTAATGTGCCCCAGTTTCTGCTTCTCCTCTCCGCATTTAAGTCTCTTTTACATTCGCTCCATTTCTCTCAAGCTTGTGCGCCGCTTTTATCTCCTGTCTTCTCTGTTTCCTTCAGTCACAGCGCACATTTCTGTTCTTTATTCCATATGGGCTACTCAGAAACAATGAACAAAAGCTGATAAGGAGGGGGACCGTGTGCTATCACAGAGACAGACGAGTGTGTATCAAAGTCTGTTTATGCATGTATCTTACCTTGTACACCTGCCCATAGGTGCCATTTCCCACCAGCTCAACCAGCTCAAAGATGCCAGCAGGATCCTGGAATGACAAAGAAAACAGTGAGGTTAACAGGATGAAGAGAACTAATAGGAGTATCACAGAAACAGCGTATCTTCAATCAGATTAAGACAGTAAAATGTATGACAAAGCATGACGTGTATTTTTATTGTGATGCAATTGACAGGGATGGCAAACTCTGTATGTGGTTCAATCGAGCCAATACCCTAGTCCAGACCCAAATGAACAACTATTGGAAGAATCTCTGATTGATGAGACATTCACGATCCCCAGAGGATGGATCCTAATGACTTTGGTGATCCCCTAGCTTTCCAACCACTACAAGGTTGACATTTTTGGTTCTGAATGAAATGTCTCAACAACTACTGGAAGGCTTATCATCAAAGTTTGTGATGGATTGTTGGAGGGCTGGGCGATACGGACCAAAAGTCATATCCCGATATTTTTAGGCTAAATATCGATATATGATATATCCCGATATGTTTATCGCAAAGTGAGAGCAAATGTTCAGTCAAAGTCAAAGCCAAATATGACATGTCACAAGTAATATTATTGAAACTTTTTATTTAAGTGATATATATATATATATATATATATATATATACACACACAATAATATATTTGTCCAAACAAATGTACCTTTAGTTGCACCAGGCATTAAAATGAACAAGAAATTCAAGAAAACAATGGTCTAATAATTTTTTCCATGACTGTATTGCTATGTTGTTATCAACTGGTATTGCTGACAATGGCTACTCTGGCAACAGCTAACCCATCTTTGTTTATTGGCTTGTTATACCAGTATACCAACTAGCATCCATACTGTAATACAACACTGGATAAGTGTGAGTTAGACCTCTAACACGAGCTGTGCTGATGTCTTGCTCTAGCAGCGGAGCTCTCTGGGTGTTGATACATTGGTCTGAAATGCAGTGCTGGATTGTATTAGGCTTGTGTCCAGACCAACTAATAATTTAAGCCCACAGTCGCTAGGTTGCCAACACAGAACCCGGCGCATCTCGGACAAGGAGCAACTTGAACAGAGCATAAAACCCACTGACCCCCCCCACACACACACACATACACACACACACACACACACACACTTCCCCCTTCCTCTCTGCCGCGTGTTGCTACGGCATTCCAACAATAGCTGGTATTCACCCTCTCCTTCCTTCTCTCTCTCTTTCACACTCCCTCTGCTCCTCTAGCTTCTGTTCTCCAACCAGCCAGCCCAAGTCCATCTATGTCTCTCTCACTCTTTTATCTACACATGCTTTCTTTCCTTCCTTCATTCCTGACGGTGTCCAGGACAAGTACTTCTTTTAAACGCTTCTCTCGTTCCAACAGAGTCCCGGAAAAACACTGAGGCCCTTTCACCAGATTCTGTTACAGTACATGTCTTTTCTCCCTTTGCATCCTTAAAAAGTTGTGTAAATGTTGCATACATCATTCATTTTGTGTCAGACTTAACTTTGTACCTTATTCATTCTGCCAGAAGTGGCAGATCTAGTCCTTCGGTTATCATTTACTCAAGAATTAAAGATTCAAAATGTCTATTATAAGCAATGTTACACTGTAAATGTAAATCTAATAAGAAGTGTGAGGTTTTGTGGGATTGTAGGACTCTATAAACTCACTATAAACTGCGTGTAATGTGGGTTACTGTGAACTGTGAGCCAATTCCATTGGGTCAGCTAAAAATATACCAATATCCAGTAATTTCTGACATCATCATCATCCAGTTTTTTCTTTTTGAAAATGGCTCTTCAATATCATCTAGGGATGAGTCAAAGATGTATAAAAATGAGAGTTTCCACAGGGGGCAAAGCTAAAGGCTTATTCTCTGCTGATTCACAGAAATAAACAGCGGTATAGTGTAGATCCGCAGTGGGACTCATGCAAAGCTTGAGAACAGACAATATTACACACTTTTCACAGACGATTCCCCTCTCAATAAAGCACCTATTTTATTTCCGTTCTGTAAAAAGCCACACATGCGCTCTATTTCCATCCTCGTCTCTCTTTTGTCTCTAACCTCATCACTTTTCTCTCTCATGTATCTTCTGTTCGCCGTCTGTCCTATTGTTTGTTGCTTTCTCTTTCTCACTTTCTGCATTTCCCTTTCATGCTGCGTCTGTGAATTTGCAGCTGAACTTTCAGTTAACTCGCATAAGCACACAGATCTACGCATGTTGCCTCATACAGAGAAAAGGAAATGAACCAGGACAAAAAGAAAGAAAACTTTACAAGTGTCTTTTGGGGCACTACAGTATGATATTGAATACATGCTCAAGGTATTTGCATGCGTATCGCTTCTGTAATTGTGTATGTTCTCTCTTCTTTCCCTTTCCTTTCATCCCCAGTTTCTCTCCATCTCTTTGTCTTCATGTTTGTTTCTGCGGGTCTCAGCAGACCTGTCAACCTGTCAGTGCTTTCTGAAGACAGGCCCTTTTCTTGCTCTCTCCTTCCTTTTTCCTGTTTTTTTTTTCACGCTTATTTCTCTGTTGTGTTCAGCAGACACTCACAAACGCACTTTCCCCTTCACATACAAACACACACAAACTCTCACACTCTGTCTCAAGTACATCCTCCCGCTGTCTCGCTCTCTCGCACCCTCATAACCACACGCACACACACACACACACACACACACACACACTGTGCCAAAAGCACACTCCTACACAAGGGCTAGTGTTCAAATGTTCTAACGAGTATGAGTGGGCTCAAAATGAAGAGTGTGTGTCTAACTAAACACGTGTGTATGTGTGAGGGAAAAAAAGGGAGTCAGAGAGAGACTGCGAGTCTCTTTCAACAGTGCAGACAGCCGCATTCTGCAAGCTCTGCAACTGTTTGCTTTTGCTATTAGGCCTTCAGCTTATTCAGGTCGATTTTTCCTCCCATCACTTCCATTTTCTGTCTCCAAGTGTGTGTGTTTGTTTGGCAGCTGTGTGAATTAACTCTCAGAGCTGCATACCAAATTCTGACAGCAACTCCCAAGACACATCCAAGGATGCACTGTCTTTCTGATTTTTACCAAACAGCAACAGTCATGAAATGAAAAAAACACAAACTGCTGTAATTTGCATACAAGCATGACAAGCGCTGGAAGACACATGATATACAGACATGTATGTGAGGTCTCACCTCCATGCACAACATACAAAATTAGTTCTGTGGCTGCTGGAGAAACCGAGCGTTTTTGCTGCTCCAGTTCATACATATCCTTCGGCCTGCGGATAAAAATATAGCACGATATCATTCATATTTTATAGGCCACTTGCAGAATGAGCTCTCAGCATGCACACGTGCATCTGCATGCGTGTGTATGCATGTGCACGTGTGTATGTCAGGGGTTTAGAGTTCCCTATGACTGAGCGATTTTACCCCCCTTCCCCTTTTATGATTTCTTCTTCCTTGTTGAGCGTTTGCCAGCATCACATGACTGCCACATGACCTCAGTGGTGGCCAATGAATCATGCATCTTTGTGTCTGTATGAGGCTGCAGAATAAACATTACAACTTCCCAAAAAATCTGAGATGCAAAAGTACGACAGGCACGCTAGATAAGTTACGTGATAACTTCAAAAGCCAAACAAAAGCTGGGAAAGAACCCTTAAACCTCCATCACAGGGTGGACTTGTCAAACCAGAGCAAACCACACATCAGCAGAAATTATTGACTCAAGATATCCTTATCCATGAGTAATAATCAGTTCCCATGAAACTGCTCACAAGTTGTGATATGTCTGTGGATTATCTTGAGTAACCCGGTCCTGATTTCTGGAAAAACACATAGCTGTTGAGTTTTGAGATGTATTTTTGGCACCTTAAACACTGCAGGTGAAGCACCATATAGTCCTATTATATTCAAAAGAAGGCAACTGATATCACAAACACTGGAAAACCAACAGTGAAACTATCTAGGTTGATAAATTGCAACAGATAACAATAATAATGTGTTTTTTGAGTTTGGAGTGCACTGTCCCTTTAAAAAAAAAAATCATAACACAGTATTTTTAAAACATGCACGGAGGGGGACTTTAAGTAACACAAAAGTGCTGGGAGAAGCAAGAATGAGGTTCAACTATTTACCATGTGATGTTATAACACACACACACACACACACACACACACACACAAGTTTTCCAAAACATCAAGTTTTGAGAAGAGGTTTACTTTAACTCTGATTACAGTGCACTTTTTTTAACCTTTAACCACCACTTTTTTAAATTAGTTCATTGTAGACCAGACATCTAGAAAATTTCCAAACCCACAAAGGATTGTGACTTCCTTGAATTTCGATAAAAACATTTTTCAAGGAACATTTGACCTGCAATGCTCTGACACAACAACAGCGATGATATGTTTATCAAAAGTGTCTTTAAGCAAAGTCACCGTTTCCCTGATCTCAATCACAAAGCTACACAAGAAAAAGTTATCTTGCTAGCATTCAGTAAAACATTAAAAGCAAGACATTCATTAATCTCCATTTAAATTCTTTACACTCGAAGAAAGCTTGTACACTGACATCCCTCACTAATACTAAAATTATTTTTTTGCCTCCAACTCCTTTTCTTTATTCCATTGCCATTTCTTCTTGACATTGAATGGTTTTGTGCAAAAGTAGGATTAACTTTGGGCACGAGTACACCGAGATGGATGCAGCACTGGATCCACTCTTTTCTTTGAACAGGAGGATATTGGTCCATGAGCAGCACAGGCCATTAGAAATAATGGGTTTTAGAGTGCAGGGCTGCAGTTCTTGTGAAAGCCACTTTACAACATGTGTGAGGATTTTTACTGGCTGCGTACATTCTTTCATTCCTCAACCTAACCTTAATCCTCTCCACTGCATTCTTAACCTTACCTAACTTCGAGGTTATAGGACTAACCTTGACACTAAAACCAGAACAAACACCTTACATTTAAACACAACTGATCCATAATGCATTTCCTAACACTGGACCACAACAGCTGAGAAGTTATGAGTAAACATTTGTGTCATAATCGGAAGTGTGACTCATCTGATGATCAACACAACAAAAGCTATATTGGTTTTCCATGAATAGCTCTTTATCTAATCCTGCTATTATGTTGCGGGTCATTTTGACCCATTTAAGCTTCAAGTTGTTGTTTTTCATTAAATTAAATGATGCTTTCTCATTATGGCGCATGATCGTGTATGTATATACTGATGAAGGCTCCCGAGTATGTCCTTTATGCGTTAATAAAACTATAGAAATTACTTGTTGATTGAGGAAGCTGAGTGAATAATGTTAAATATTAATCTGCTGTAATTTGCCAAATTCTGAAGAACACTTGAGATTATTCTCTTCCTTAGAAGAGCCAGAGCAGCACTCCCCACCTTTGTTTTTTCTGCCTTTGGCTGACAGTCAACACTTCCAGGTAACTCTGAAACCTGAATAAACAAAATCACACCTGTAAACCAATGAAGGGATTCTCATCGAACCTTGCAACTGAATTTTAAGAGAGTCAAACAAGACTTGAGAGCAATAAGTCAAAGTTCAAAGTTTTATAACCAGGAACATTAAATTTGTTTGCCACAGAAACCTTACCATGACATCTGATTTGGTTTCTCTTATCAGTTTAAGACCAAAGAATTCTGTCTCCATCCGTGACACTCCCACACACAAACATGCAGAGCCATGTCACATGGATTCTGAAGAAATAAGATGTCAGACGGATAAAGTATTCACGTGAGCACGTTTTATGAGGTAAAAACAGAGCAATAGATAAAGATAAGTCTTTCCCCAGAAATAAATCAGTTCAGATGCAGTAAATCTAATCTGTGATGTTGTATTTATACAGTGGCACAAATTAAAGAGATAAAAAGAGATAAACTACAATATCAAAACATGCTGCACTCATTAGAGACAGAAGAGTGTGTTCAATGTGTTCTTTGTGTTCATGTAAAGACATAAAAGGAACCGATGTACTTAACATTAAGTTCTACCAAATGTTTCCTTGTGTATAGTAGAGCAGCTAATGATTATTATCGTTATCAGTTAAATCAGTTGATTCTGTTTATGCATTCATGCAAGAGCACGCCTGAACTGAATTCAGTTCATTATTATGATTCGCAGCAATGCTTTTATATTTTCCCTCACTTAGATGCCAGATACTCAAATTTTCAGTTTTTTTAACATCTGTATCCCTTTATTCAATTGTAATTTGAACTGCTATGATAGCCTTTGCCATTTTTTTTTATTTTTAGAAAACCCACTGTACGCTACCAAACAGACACGGTTAGTGACCATCTAGGAGCATTAAGCAGCTACAAAGCCAGATATCTTCTTCAGACATTACTGGACAGCAGAACAAACCTCAGAGAGAGTGAATATTGGACTTCCTGATAGGCAAAAAGCAAGACTCCCAATGAATGCTGATGTTGCTGTGTGTCTGGTGGATATGTAAATAGGCAAGTGTTTGCTAACTAATGTCTTGATGCAGTAAAATGCAGAACTATGGTGCGAGAACAAACAGAATATTTGGAAAACGAACAGACTTTTAAACTGATCCTTCTAGGTCATACAGGCCTAGTGTATATAAAGTATATGCTTCTATACACTCAGCAGCAGCCAGGTGAGTGCAGTTAGTGTCTATCGAAAGTGAATTACAGAGAAGTGAGGTGGATTGAATTAGAGACCCTAAGAGGATGATAGGAGTCATGCTGGGGCCGGGTCTGCCTCTTATAAAAACCACTTACACTTAACAACATGGCTCACCACTGCTTGCTTTTACAAGGAGTTGCTGTGGTAGCCTAATTCCCAGATCGTCTCACCCAGACATGTACAGTACATTAACAAGAGTCAACTCTTAATCACAGATTTACAACCCGCCAAAGACGATACACGCCGCGGAGTTTGTTCTGCGATGCTAATGAACCCATCCGCTTCTCGCCTCTCGCCTTCCATCCATCTCTGCCAGCTTGTCATCTCACACCTTTTCCTGTCATCCCTCCGTCCATCCCTCCGTCCCCCTGATCATTCATCTTTTCTTCTCAGTTTTCGCCCGCCTGCTCTCTCCCTCTGTCATATCAATCCATCTTTCTTGCCTTTCTGCCCTACACCATGTAAGTCAGACACAAGAGATTTAGCTCCTACTATGGAATTGTTTACATGCATGTGATTCCTTTAAGCACTTCAGATCTAGTGTGTGCGTTATAATGTGTGAGGGAAGAAAAGAAAAAGCAGTCTGAGTTAGGGAGAGTGGTCTTATGCTTTGATGGAGCTGAAAATGTCTTTAAAAGCAAGCTGAAACATTTGAATATAAAGTTATACTCAGGAAGATCACAGCTTTTGTGTCGTCTTATGTTTTCTTTTTGCTCTGGACTTACAAGAAACCCTTTGGAAATGCATGGATGATGTGTTGGAACAGGATGGCTGCTACTCTAAAGTCTTTTTCCTAGCATTTCATCAACCTAATCTGCTCAAAAACTGTGCTTACACTACAAACTACTGGTGTTTTTGCTGGAAAAATAAATACATCACCTCCTGTGTAAGAGAGAATATTCCCAGAAAAACCTGTCCTCAACCGGAATGTTTAAAGGGACAGTTCACCCCAAAATAAAAACAATACTGTGCTATTTATTCATATAGACTGTTTTGGTGTGAGTTGTCGAATATAACTAGTGAATGGGTTCATATGACATGAACCGATATCTCAGATACTTCTCACACCAAAACAATCTACAAAGCAGATTAGAGCAAACAATTCATTTTGGGGGTGAACTGTCCCTTTAAGACTTCAAATCTTCCCTGAATCACTGATATCCTAAATCAGTTGTTAATAGCAAGTACACTTAAATGAAATGTTATTGATTACTGATTTAATTTGTCAGATTATTTGATCAGATTTTTTAAGCATACAGAGCCAATTTACATCTTAGTGCTTGTTTGAGTCATGTAGCAGAGAATTAAAGACTCGATGTGGCTCTATCAGTGACTTGGGGGAGAAATAGGTCAACTAGAAGCAGGCTGGCAGAGTGGAAAGGAGGGTGGGAGGGAGAGGGGCATTTCTCAGCGACAGACTGCATTACAGTATATAGACTATTCATGAATAAGCTCTGTGTAAGCCTTGGGCACTGCTGTGGCCCCGTTACTATGGAGTCCATGGTGAGGGGCTGAGGAATGTGGCCTTACTGGGCAACGGGGACGGAGAGGGAGGGAGGGAGGAGATCTGGAGACCGGTCTATGCTTTGGACTACTTTAGTCACTGGTCACATCGCCACCTTTTAGCCCAAGCTGTCGCTTTCTTCTTCTCTCTCTGCTCGCTCTGTCCCTCATTGTCTCTCTAAGTCTCTCTGAGCTCGTTTCATCTTCACACGTCCTGTTTCTCTCTCTGAACCCAATCGCAGCGGCTCTCTACCTCTGCGTCTTTTCCTCTGTCTTTCTCTGACCCTGTCACTATCCCTTCATCCTCACCTGCTCACTCTTTCATCTCAGATCTCACACCTGAGTCCCCTGCACAGCACATTCATGCATTGCCAGTGTGTGTGTGTGTGTGTGTGTGTGCTAGTGTGAGTATCTACACTTCCTGCTGGTTTACCATCTGTTGCTCTCGTCAGCTGACTGGATGAACCCGTGCTTCTGACGCCTCTGACCTGCGTGTGTGCGCACGTGTGTGTATCGCTTTACATAAAAACCACTGTCTGTATAAAAACCACAGTGTTTCGACCTCTTCTGCTCTTTTGGTTGTCATTGTGAGTCACACACACACACACACAGGAGCGGGGACGGCTGTGCCTGTCTTGACTATAATTCTGGCCTTTCCCACTCGAGCGAAACATGCGGCATCTATGCAGGTGCTGGGGTTGATGTGCGACACCGGTAAATGTCGCAGTGAGCCGATGAGGCACAAGAGAAGAGAGTGAGAGAGAAAGACAAAGAGAAAAAGGGAAAAGTGCAGAGACAGCAAACATAAAAAGCTACTTCTCTCTCCACTCTACTTCCCACTCAATTCTGTCTGTCTCTTTGTATCAGTGCATATATGTGTGTGTGTGTGTGTGCGTGCGTGCGTGCGTGTGCAATGCTTGGTGTGCCAAAGAGCAGCCAAGAGCAAGAGCAAGCTCTGGCCCCTGACCCCCCCACCCCCATAAACACACACACAAAAACACAATCCCCATCACCACCACCACCACCAATGCCAGTATTATAATCTCCCTCCCCCCTCCCCACCTCGTCAGAGCCAGCTGACCTACTTCCTGTCTAGCCAGTCCAGTGGTTGACTGTACTCATCTGAGACAGTGTGTGTGTGTGTGTGTGTTGGGAATGGGGTGGTGGGGGGGTATCATGATAAGTCAAAATACATGATGAACAAATGGAAAAATGTGAAGGATGAGAAAAGAAGCGGAACATACACATGAAGAGATGAAAAAATCACAAGAAAACATAAAGACAAAGAGTGAGTGCGATAACTGCGTCCTGCCCAGACATGTTCAAGGATTAATCTTGCTTTCCTCAAAACTTCAGTGGTAATCTGTCTACTTGGGATCTTTTGTTAAAACATTTAGCTAGAATTTTAAATGTTTCCAGAGGAGAGGACAAAGTGACCCTCCTTTGGAACAGCTGCATTGTTACAGAGCCAAAATATGTGTTGCCTTTAATTAATAAGAAAACGTATTAATGTTTTTCTTGCATTCATCAACGGTGAACAAAGAATCCATAAACAGAGTAAATCCTTTATTATGATGGAAGGTGAATTTAACTACAGTATCTGTTTCAAACTCTCACTTCCTCCCAAACACATGCATTTTAACCACAATGATATTATTGAAAAATACTTCTGTCACATCTGTCTCATGCTTGCGCACGATCATTTGAGTCCATGCCAGACCAGAAATAGCGTGCCTGTGCAATCATGCAAATATGGCAAAAGTTTTTTAATCAGTAAGTAAAAATGTTTTTTGGCAAAAATGGATAAACTGTGCAAGTTGTGTGAGAGTTTGAAATGGTTGGTTCTGTTAAATGCTGCCTCCATCTGCTTAAATTCATCAAGGATTTACTCTGTTTTTTGATTCATGTGGAGGCATGCAAGGAAAACAAAGTTTTCGAGGTAACATGAGGTGAGGAATGTATAAATAAATGGTCATTTTTCAGGGTGAAGTATTCCTTTAACATCGAGTTTTACTTCCTTTAACTTGGCTGGAAAAATTATCTGTTCTGTTCTGTTTTAGTCCGTTCCAACTCTTGATTGAACAAATGTGATTTTTACACTGGGGGGAAATTCAAACTGCATGTTTTTGGCTGCACAGTTAAATCAAATGGAAATATCTTTGGGTTCACACAAAGCTTGGCTGCACAGCAAAAGTGTGAAACAAGTGACCCATTAGCAGGTCAGAGGCATTAAAAATTCTTCTTCTGAAAAATCATATTCTCACAATCCTTAGCCAAAGAAACTTTAAATATCTTTATGGTAATAAGCAATGAGTGTAGGCATACAAATATGCAAAACCATGTACATAAAAGAGGTGTCAAATGATCACTGTTGGTGAGACTGCTCACATAAATTCACACACCTTTTAAATACATGACCATGCCATGTAAAAATAAATGTGAGCATTTATACATGTGTCCTTGGAGCTTCCTGAGTCACAGTATGAGACATCACGCCTCTGAAAGAACAGGACATGCATGGGCTGACTCCCAATGCACAGACACTTCCCTCCTCTTCCTCATTCCTCTTCGTCTCTCCTCTGTCTATCTTATCCTCCCTCTCTCCTCTCCTCTTTCATGTTTTCCTTTCAACTCTACCTCCAATTCTGCTTAACCGAAGACACGCTGCATGTGCAAACCTCAAACTAGCATTTGTTTTGGACGTTTCATTCACCTTCCCTGTGAATGTTACTCTTCATGCAGGCAGGGCAGGGAGGTGGGCAGAGAGAGAGATAATGCTAAGAGACAGGGCGGCTGGCAGATAGACGGGGAGGTGCATTCAGCCAGTCACACGGACAAGATGCTAGAAAAACGGGCGATAGAACTGATAGAAAAAGGAGGAACAACATGGGGGTAGATGGATGAGCAGTTGTGACTCAAGCAGAAGCAAAAAGACATGAAAAGACAGCAAGAGACACACTGAATAAAGGGTATAAAAATGGACATGCCGGGCATGAACAACAGGTTAATACAGGCAGCAACTGCATTGTGTGTGATGTGGTTTCCAGAGCATCAAACAGGTCTTCAGCTGGAGCCTTTTTTCCTCATGTGCAGCATCCCTCACTTTGTGTGCAGCTGACTATGAGCCCCAGCAGACACCCACACATTAAAAACACACAAACAGAATAACACACACCATGCACAGCGAAGCGAAAACATGTGTATCCACGCATAAACACGAGCGCAGGAGTGCTGTTTGTGTGCATGTCTGTCTATGAGTGTGTGTTGTGGTTTTGCAGCACACACCGGATGAACAAAAGAACTGGCTTATTGCAGGATGCAAAGCTTCAGCTTTGATAGGGAGCAAGCTGCACTGACTACAGGTAGGTCGGCACTCTGACACACAGACTGAGCTCCAAAAACAGCAAGTAGGGGGAACTAGTTTACCATAAAAAAGGAGGAGGGGATTCTGGATAAATAACAATTTGGGGGCTGAAAACAAGGAACCATTTATGTCTACACACAAGCCAAGAGCATCAGCAGTGTGTGGGAGAAATAGGTTAAATTCCACTGCTGTCTGATTTAAGGCCTATAATAGCCTGGCCCAGAGAGAGAAAAAAACATACACAAACCCCCTCTCTATCCAGGTCAGCAGAATCCCAGCTACAACCTCCACTCAGCATCACACACACACACCATCAGCCCTCCTGTTACACTGACTTGAAGGAAGACAATGCTTCAGCTGTCAAGTTAGTTAATGTCTTTATATATAATTTGATCTATAATTTGACACATTGTGGCTGCCCGTCTCCCACACATCCGCCTCTCGCAGCCTCCTCCTGCCGGTTGCTATTCAGGGAACGCTGTCAGGTGCAAAAGAAGGAGAAGCGCGTGCGCGTGCACAACACACACACTCTCACTCACACCTCTTAAATGAAGCTATATTTATTTTATTTATTTTATTCAAAAGATGTAAAATGTAATATCCTCTTACCCTCAAAGCGGACAGGTCGATTTCGTCCAGACTCCGAGCTGGAGAGTCACTCGCCATGATGGAGGACACACAAAAAAAGCCGCTCTCAGTTGCCCGATATCCTGAAACGGCCTTTGCTGTTACGACTGTGTGGTCGCCTCAGTCTCCCGCTGTCCCCTCTCTCTGCTACACAGTGCTGTCTCAAAATAAAAATTGTAAAAAAAAATCACAAAAAACAGTCTCTTTCTGGTAAGTAGCGGGACGTGCCACGAGCCGGCAGCGCACAGCTAGAGCGCGAGGATGGGAAGCACGAGCGCCGTGGACGTGAGCACCTCCGGGTCCATGTCTGCGGGATGTATGACGGAACAGAGAGAAGGTGAAGCGCCGTGGAAAGTGGATTACTGCTAGTGCTCGTCCTGGAACCGCTGCTGCTGTGACAGCCAGTGAATCTAGAGAGGGGAGGGGGAGCACTCTGCCTATACTGCCTCAGCAAACCACGCCTGTTACTGGGCGGGGTTAGCTGAGGCAGGAGGAACTCCCAAACTTTAACTTTAACTTTATGAGTCAATATCACTATAAAGTGCCTTTGGTGTCTTCACAAGAATTGATCAGTCATCATGAAAATGGAGCAAAAATAATGAAACTCTGAGGTCTTATTATAAATGGCCAAACATTTACGGATATATCAGTACAATGAAAAGTCTCCAAAAATGTGTTTCCTTCATTTTATACTGTTTTTTTCATTGGATGAATAACAATTACATGGTTATATTGTCCACAACAAGATTTTTGATAAAATGAGTAAGTTTAATCATATATATTCTATTTTCATAATCATTTCAAACATGTTACATGTGTCCCTGAAATTGCAGTCCACCCTGTCATTATGGGGTAACTGCCCTTTTAAAAACCCTCTGACGCTCTCAGTGACACTTTTCCCATCAATTTGTCTTTCTTTAATGGAGAGTGAAACAGTGGCTGGTTGCAAAATAAGTATATACGCTTATATTTAGTCATTTTCATCACACTATGTGTGTAGCTGAATGTTGTCAAGCTTAACATGTCCACCATGTCATAGTGAGATATCAGGTAAAACCTTTCTGAAATCTGAAATATTTCTTACATATCAATAATTTATCATAAAATATAGAATCCCAATCCCTATTGGCGAATTTAATATTGCCATAAATGCAATCCCTCTAGGTGTAAGTATGTTATTTAAAAGTACATTAATACAAAATCCATCATTATTGCCCTTTGATCCAACCGAACTTGAAATCGGCCAAATTTGTTTCTCCTCTACACGCAATAGTAACCATAATATACAATCTTTATTTCAGAAAGAAGTCATATCAACTCCATATGTAACAACCTATTGGAATAACCTTATTAATAACCTTAAATGGAAAAAGATCTGGAATTTACCTGCTAGATATATAATCACTAATAAGGTTAAAGAAGTATCTTTTGAGATAATTCACAGAATTTACCCATCTAAAAATTTATCTTAAACGATTTAAGAAAGACAAAGACTTAAACGGCTCTTTCTGTGAAGGACACCCTGAAGATGTTTTTCATTTATTTTGGTCTTGCCCTTTCTCAACTAAATTATGGGAAGATATTTGTAACCTGATTTCTTTTTCGATGGAACCTCATTTGTCCCTGTGCTTTGAGCATATACTGTTTGGTTTCACTGACTTTCCTTTTACAAAAGAAAAACAATACTATATCATCAATCTCATGATACAGTTAGCCAAATGGCATATCCATAAATGTTGTTACGTTAATCAAAAACCTCTCTTTCTTGTCTTTGAAAATCAAACCAAACAATATATTAAGTCTATTAAGAAATCTACCAACATTAAAGCTATAAAAACTTTGAATTTATGTACACTTGCGTCTCTATTGTTGAAACCCCTTGATGGCGTTTTGTTGGTGTATTGTCTTGTATTGCACCATGTTGCTTTAATAAAGTTAATAAATTCTGAGAATAAAGTCAGAATTCTGACTTTAAACCAAAGTCAAAACTCAAATATTTTTTTCATGTGTGGCCCTAATCCTCTTCTGTACTCTTCCGTACTATTTAATGGATTTAAGTATATATATAAAAATAAAGTAAAAAAAGCTAAAATTAGGACCATGATGTGCCACTAAGTCATATGACAATAATAAACAAAATGTAGTATTGTCAGCCACAATAGTCAAAAATTTGCCTGAATGTTAGTTGCAGTAAAGTGTTAAAATAAGGATTAAATTAATACATTAATTATACATTATATTCATTTATATTATATTATACTGCTTTACTTAAGTAGAAATATGAGTTACTTAATTTGCATATTTTCTTTTTACGCAGTTATGTGCTTTAGGAAACTGCCTTCAGAGCCACATAGAACATTATAAAACTGTTTGCACACGCTGAGAAATTGTTTCATATCCTATGCAGGTACCAGAAGTGTTATATAATTTAACACCTGATGGATGAATGAGGTAAATCTAAAACTGCTTGCCAAGAGTTGTCAACATATAATTTGTAACAAGGAAATTGTATTTCCAAGGTAAGGAAGAACAATGCATTCATTCTAAGCAGCTCTGCGGGTATGTTACACCTGTTAATCATGTGTTCGTAAGAATTTACCTTGCAAAAAGAAAGCAGCAGGAACAGATTTTGTAGACCAATTGGACTCACAAGCCAAGTCTTTTAGGCCTCCAGCAATTTAATATTGCTCTTTTCTAAAGTTGGGAGACTCACAAGACACAGATCAAAGCTGTTTGCACACGCTGAGAAGCATTTCTTTGTGAGTGGAAACAATGACATACAATTCTTATTAAGTATTGAGTTATATAAAACACCTGATCAAAGAATGTGTTGTGGCTAGCACTGCCAACTATAAAACTGTTTGCCAAGACCTGTAAATCAATCAACGTATTTCCAAGGTAAGGAAGAACAATGTATTAAAACTAAGCACTTATGCAGGTATGTTACGCTGTAATTATCCTGTCCAATTGGACTCATAAGCCAAAGGACAGCTTAACGAATGTTCATAATAATTAGCACAGAGGCTGTGTGGCAGTAGGAGTGACCGATAGAAAAAAGGCTCAGAAATTCTAAAGAGATTTACATACCTTTTTTTTTTTTTAAGCAAATGTTTATTTATTGAAAAGTTTGGGAAAAGAAAATGTACAGTAATAACGAATACAACACAAGCCAACAGAAAGAAATTTTAAACAATAAGAGCAAAATTACAGCAAGCCACCAAAGGCAAAAACGAAAATGACTCCACCTATAAACCCAGGGCACCGAAATGCCTGTGAACTGAAGCAAACCAGGTCACATAGTTAGATCCACTCCTTCAGTTGTTTTGGTGTGGACACCCAAAAGCCAACCGTGAACTCTTAATTACAATCACACAAACAAGGGACAACTCCAAGTGAATTTTTATCAACCATATATGCCACCATATAGCTGTCTCCTGGCCGCAGTAAGGCCAACAAATATAAGTTTTTATGGTACTATTTCCAATGAAATACGTGCCGACCGGCCTTTGATTTGCCACCTGCTCCGAAAGGAAGTGATTGGTGTTGGGCAATGTTAAACTGCTTGCCAAAGACATGTCAAAAACAATTAGTTAAGGTGTCTGTTTTATGATCCTGTTTCCAAAGAAGGGAGGAGAAAAATCAAAAGTTGTTTTGTCTCCAAGAAATGGAATTTGTCTCCAAGGTGCTGAGCAAATCCAGTCAGTCAAGCAAATAAAAAAAACACATTGGATTAGAGTCAATACTCAATTATGTTCACTTGTGTGTCTCATAAATTTCTCACAGACGTTCAAGCATGTAGCGACAGCTTTGGGGTCATGTCTAGATTACCTACACCTCTGCTCTTTGTGACACATTGAAAGTGGATTTCTAGGGAATCAGCAGCTCTGTGCTTGTTTGCCCAATGTGTACTCTGCAATTTCAGCAGCAAAACGCAATAAGAATTTCCCATTAGTTTTATATTATCATACTCGGTTCATTAAACCAGAGGGTGTGTTATACTATCACATTATCGCACTAGCCAGTAAAGTGTTTATGTGCTTTTAAACTGCTGATGCATTTGAGAGAACCTACAGCAAGATTTGACATAATCATAGCTCTGAGACTTTTGCATTGATTACAATGAAGTTGTAAAAATAACAGAAGGACATTTCCAACACCTAAAATAAAAAAAAATCTTCCATCAACTAGAATGAAAATATTGAATAGAGGGAAAAAAAGAATGAACTTGGTTCTCAATTTGCAACTTAAAGAAACAAAAAACTTTAAAGATAATTAATAAATAGATTTTATTTGTTAGCCATTTAAATGATGTGTTACACTGTGTTAAATGAACAGACAGAAAATAAATTGGAAACACTTTAAACTGTACAAAAAATATATTGTACATAAACAGTGGAAGTCCAAGTTACAGATAGTTGATAAGAGAGATGCATCACGGTTATGTTAAAGAAAGAAGTCCATACAACCATGCCATTCATTGAAAAAAAATACAAGTTAAAAAAAATGTTAAATGATTCATATTCCATAGATAATGCAATGACAAATACAGCAAGGTAAACAATACAGTGACATCAAAATCTGGCAAACTGAAAACGAAACTGTCTTTGCAGACAGAAATGTGACATTAATCATCACTTCACCTGAAATTAATCATATTCCTGGTCCCATTAAATAAAAGCCCACGCTCACATGGTGTGTGTGTGTGTGTGTGTGTGTGTCAAAGGGCATGTGGCCTTTTTGTGAGAATATGGAGGACGTGATCCAAAAGTAATTGATTTCCAGGAATTCTCTTACAGCTTTTATGGTTTCATTATCTTATTAAAAATGATTAACCAATTACTTGCTTTGACTTGCTTGTGTGTTTTATGTTGGTAGCAACAACTGAGCACAGCTGGATTCTAGAAACATGGTTCTTTAACTTCACATTTAGGAGGAGAGTGGTGAGCAAACAAGATACTGTGACAAATATTATAAATGAAAATTAGGTATCGAGTCCATACATTCACCAATACAAATTATGCCCAAAACTGTTGCTTATATACTAGAAGAATGCTTAGAAAAACTTAGTTTCCTCCTGACAGATACAAGCTGATTTACATTACAAAAAAAGTAGGGATGCATCAGTTCGACTTTTTCAGTCCTTATATCGATATCTCGGCCAAATACCGACCATTTTTTTAATGAATAAGTTGTTTACCTCACTGTGTGGAAGTGACTGGGATCATTGTTTTATGTACAGTAAATGCCAAGCAACATTGAGCTTCACTTAAACATTGCTATAATATAACAAATATATAGAATACAAATTATTTATGATTGGAAAAAAATCATTCCAATCACTTTTTTATTATTTTTAAGTGTAAACATTTTAAATTAAGCAACAAATTGGTCAAAATTGATATATTTTCAAAGATTAAATCTGCCCAATTTCACCAATACTCGATCCAGCTGTTTGAGTCAGTACTGGTACTGGTGCATCCCTACAAAAAAGTAGATTTTATTCTTCACTCTGAGTATAAAGCTTCACCAAGAAAACCTGTGGAACTGCCAGGAAACTGGACACATAACAAGCAATTCAAAGTGTATCTTCATATGACCGTCAGTTGCATGCTTTGTGGAAAATATTGTTTTTTCCCCATTGTTAAAATTGTTTCACAGACTGTTTTCCTGCACTTAATAGAAATAATAAACGGGAGAAGTAAGTGGCCCATATTGGAGTGCTGTACACAAACTGTATTTTTAAGAAGCTAGCACCATCTGCTGAGCAAAGAGGAAATGACTCCTTTGAATCTAAAGGGGCCGATTGTCTCATCCATTCATAACCGTTCTACACTGTAGATTTTGATCATACACCCTCAGCTGCAATAATTTTTTCCTCACCCATCCGAACACAGAATAATGGGTTGAATTAACTTCTGTGTCTGGGTCAGATAAACTTTGATTTCATCAGTAAAGTTCAGTCCTCGTGTCCTAAAATGATCCGCCACAAAAACCTTTGAAAGGAAATATAACGCTTCTGATGCTTTTTTCAGAGATGTGATTGGTACATGCATTCTAGCAATAACAAGATTTGAGCAGTTAGTTAAATCATGCACCACTGTTGAACTTGTAAAATTGTCTCTGCACATGAACTGCACAGTAAAGAACGATCACAAGTTTTGGATTTGTTTTACAGAAATGATCCTTAAGTTGCATCTGATGGTCTTAAAATCTAAAGCAGCTACATCAAGAGTCCTCAGTGAGCTGATAAACATCGCACATAGCACTAACGCACCTTATGAGCATACACCACGACTCAGTGAATCAAATGCCTCGCCATCTCTGTGTATTTTCAGATCATTTTTAACTAACAGCTGAATATTTGTTAGCGTCATTGTCAAAAACTTTACTGCCGCCTCACCCTGCTTCCTTAGAACTCCTCGCTGTCTTGTTTCTCAACAGTCCAAAGGGTTGAAGTGTGCAGAGTTGAGTTGATTCCCAAAAACCAAAGTTCATGTGCCTGTTTTTCATCTCCACAGCTTGAACGCAGTCATAAATGTTGTCCTCAAGTGCCATGTCTTTGTTCTTCATACATCCAAAAAAATTCATCTTTACCGTAATAAGCTGTAACTACTGTTTTGTGTTTGCCAGTAGGAACAGATTTGAGAGTTTTGTCAAGACCCAGCAGTCAAAATAATCCAGACGAGACTCTTATCTCTGGATTTAAAGGTGATCTCTTGAAAATCCAATATTACACATTTGAGACAACGCAATCCAGATATTTCCTTCAAAATGCTCAAGAAACAATTCCAAAGTGTAAGTGGCTGGCACATCCTTTACGTCCAGATCTCAGTTGGCACCATGGCCTCCTTTGTTCCAACAGAGGGCATAAGGTTCTGCTCAGACAGGAAATCCAGAGGAAACTGGACCAGGAAGCCTCGGATTTTGCGCAGCTCCTCATTAGCGCGGCCCACGTCGGTCTGGGCCAAACCCGGTTTGGATTGGTACTGCTCCAGCTCAGACATGTTCCTCACCAGGGACGAAGGAAGGCAACGGAATACCTGCAGAGAAGACACATATGTACAGGTGCATCTCAATAAATTAAAATATTCAAGTCAAATAGCCCCAACCAAGTATTTACTGTATATACACATAATTAATTACACTTAAATTTTCTGTTCACAATGGCCTTCTTAAAAACCAGAATGGATTATTTCGATTTTTGCACGCATTTACTACATGATCAGACTTTACTTTCAATTTTGCTCAATTTACCTTTAGGTATACGTTAATGTAACCAGACCATTGCTGAATGAATGTTAACTAAAGAAAATAAGTTTTAGGGTTGAGAAGATTTGGAAGAGTCACAACTTCAGTGCAAAAGTAAAAAACAAATCACAGTTTGCATTTCTCACTTTAGCTCTTTGGCTTTTTAGAGATTGGATACAAAAACCTCAATAAATCTCAACTGTGTTCATATCTCTGACAAAAGAAACAAGAGTACAGATTTATACATTAAGGAAAGAAGGATACACAAAGTCTAAGCAATAAAAGACCTATACTCTTCCTATCAGAAGACCTGATAATTTATAAAAATGTGTTCTACTAAGCAACTCTTTATGTAATAATCATGTTTATTTTGTCGCAAAGTATAGCAATGATGATCTTTTTTTGTACAAATTTGATGTTGCTTCTAAACTTTTGGCCTGTAGTGTAGATGGACATACTTTTCAGGGGCCAACATTTCCATATTAAACATACTTTTTGAAATTGGTCTTTTGTAATATTACTTTTTTTGAGACATGAAATGTTTCATTCTGTGTGTAATGGATCGATATAATATGTTATTTCCACTTTCTGATATTGTAATTTATTGAGGTGCACCTGTACTGATAACATACTGCGGTCTTTAAATGAAGCGCTAGTTTTTAGCTGCTCTTGGGATGACAATGTTAGCTGGGCCGTTGTGGTTGATGGTGAATTATCTCATCAACTCTTGGATGAGCTGCCATGATATTCAAGATTCCCTGAGGACAAATCACAATGACTTTGCGGGTGACAAAATGAGTCTGACATGGCCCAAAATGACCACAAACAAAGAATAAATCCATGGCCCGAATCCAATGTCCACACAGACTCACAGACTTTGAGGCAAATTCTGGTAAGTCTGTGACGGGTTTAGATCTCCCTCTGTCAAATCTTGAAGTGCTTGAGGGCTTTCTCACAAACATTTTGACTGCTTTCTGCAAACTTCCTGCAACTCCACAGGTCTGCAGACTTTGCCTACGGCTATTACCAACAATTCATAGTGTTGTGACATTAAAACACAGGGTTACTAGCGAAAATAAAATATGGACTAGCACAAAGGTGTTCAGCCTGGCATATTCAATTTACACAGAGACATTAACAAGGTCTTAATGTGGTTCATAAATCTAGTGGTGGAATGTAACTAAGTACATTTACTCAAGTACTGTACTTAAGTACAGTTTTGAGGTACTTGAACTTAACTTGAATATTTCCATTTAATGTAATGTAATGTGTAATACTTTATACTTCTACTCCACTACATTTATGAGGCAAATATTGTACTTTTTATTACACTACATTTAGCTGACAAGTTTTAGTTACTTTTCCAGTTGAAATTTACCATAAAAACATGATAAAGCTAAAGTGATTAGCTATTCTAAACCTCATAACAGTAAGCCTATATTACATAGTTAAAATGAACCCTATCTTGAGGAAATTAAAATACTGCTTACATAAATGCATGAATACAAACTATCTAATAATATATTGGAATATATAAGTATATAAGTTTTGAATGCAGGACTTTTACTGTAGTGGAGTAATTTCACAGTGTGGTATTAATACTTTTACTAAATTAAGAGATCTTAATACTTTTTCCACCACCTGATAAAAGCACATGGAAAAAAAGGGGAATGAAAGCACAGGCTATATTTCACAACTAATGGTTTGATATTTTGACCAAAATTATTAAATTCATTATTTGACAATTATCTCTCCTCCACTCTGTAAGTCAAGGGCCTCAAAGATGTTAAAATCAGGGAGAGACTCTTTAACTTGGCCATAAAGAAAGTAAAAAAGGTCAAATAAAAATTCCCAAACTCACAATCGCAAATGCAATATGTGCAGTTTTTGCCAGAAATGCAAAATATGTGCAAGTGTAGCATTACGCAGAATATTTTACTCTTCTTAACTTCCTTAAAAATAATAAAAATGCCATGTTATAAAATGTTGACTGTACAGAATAGGATTCAACAAGTCACTCAGTTCATAAAAAAGTTAAAGAAAATTAAATAAAAGAATTATAAACTATTCTGTCTACCCACTGACTTGAATATATATTTTCTTACGTCTGCGAATGATGTCTAAGTTACAGTATCATACACCATCTGGCACATGTGCTAATTTCTCAGCCTGCTGACTTCCTTCCTCCCCTCAACCATCGTGTCCACTCGTACCTTCTCATAGATGGTGGCGTTGCGGCCAGCTGTGGTCATCCACACCTCCTTATAGAAGCGATCACTGATGGGGTCAGACAGGTCAATGCTGGTGTCAGTGTGACCTCCAAGGATAGTCCTGTCCAGAAAAAGACGATAAATGAGAAATACCGGACATTTATTTAGAAACTTATTTACAAACTTGGAAATATAAATTATTGACATTTAGGGCAATTATGTAAGTTAGCACAACAAAGGAAACAAGTTTGTGAGTTGTTGTGACTCATATCTTTAAGTTGGGGTTCACAACAAGGGACAATAATTCTGCTAACTCTTATTTCTTTGTTGTGAAATGCGGAAAGCTAGGAAAGCTAGCGGCTAACTGATGCTAGCGGCTAACTGATGCTAGCGGCGCTGCTTGTTACAGCTACAAGAGTAGCCATTAGCGTATCAATGCTAACTCAAAATTGTGGTCGCAACATTAGCCGACATTTCATAGCGGCGTTACAATCGTGCCAATTCAAATTGCAGAAGTTAGCAGAAGTAAGGATTAAAAGTTATTACAATGTAAAATTATAAGTTAGTACAACTTACAGTTGAGTTGACAAAAATCTGAATTCAGAGTTGAGCAAACTCAAAAACAAAACTTAAAATATTTAGTTTAATTGTCCAACTTAAAATTGTTTAAAAGTTGTTGTAAAGTTTGTTGCCTTGAAATTTTGAGTTCACCCAACTTTTCTTTTTTTGCAGTGTGGACTTTTGACTTTATTTGAAAAGCCACTCAGCCAAGATAAATCTATTAAAGCAATAAGTATCCAAAAAAAATGCAGCATAAATTCACTCAATCAAAATGTGCTCCTTAAACACAAAAATCTCTAACTTTCTCATTCACACACACCTGAAGCATTCGAGGCGGAGCTGAAGGGCGTAGGGTCCAGCCTCATACTCCTGTCCATCCATGACTGCAGGGACTGTTTCAAAGTCCTCGATAATCACCGCCACCTCGCTGTCACGTTTACCCAGCATGCTTCTGTCGTTGATGTTAGCAGAACCTGAAATAAACACATAAACCCAAGAATGGAAACCGCATCTATTCATTTAACTGACTTACTGGTGGCATTCACCTTAATCATGCTAAAGTCATTTTATGGATCTAAAAACCAACATGCCCTATTTTTTTGGGAAGTTTTAATTTTTACTTATTACTAAATTTCTCTGCTGGGATGAATAAAGTATATCTTATCTTATTCCATAAAACAATGGATGATTAAGACTAATATACATACAATAACAAAAACAAAACAAAACAACAACCCAGAAAACAATAATTAAAAACCAATATGCACGTAATGATAATAATATACATATATCTACATACACACACACACACACACATATATATATATATATATATATATATCCACCCCCCTCTTAATTGCTTCACCTTTAATATAAACAAAATATGTATGACATTTCTGCCTGGCAATATGCCGTTATTTAACTTATTATTATCTGTGTAACTACCAGTGAAGATAAATTTAGAGAGAAATGTTACAGTAAAGAGGAGAGAATATATGAAAGATTTGCAGCCGTTTGATTGTCCATTGTTGTTTAGACTTTAAGAGTGTGAGCTGCACCTTCTTAGCCAGCAGAGGGCGCAGGAGAGCTATGTTGCAGCAGTCAACACATGCATAAATTTACCAGTATTTATATGCACATTTGTTAGCTGCACACTTGGTGGAAACTACAGGAATCAAGCCAGATTTTTTTTTGTAAATTCATCACGTCTCAATGGTGTCAAAGCAGAGAGGCTAGATGCCTCAAATAGTAGTTGGTGACAACAGAAACAACAGAAAGTGAGAGAAGAAATGAGAGACTGACCGATGATGACTGTGTTGTCGTCAGCGATGAGCATCTTGCTGTGGACGTAGATGAGCTCCGTGACCAGCCGTCCCTCCAGCTCAGTGTGAGTCCGCAGGCCAGCGAAGGAAATGTAGTTCATCCACTGTTCGTCCACTAGGAGAGGAGAGGAGAGGAGAGGAGAGGAGAGGAGAGGAGAGGAGAGGAGAGGAGAGGAGAGGAGACAATTATGAGATATTTCCAACTCTAACCTTAACATAGGTTAACATTGGGTTTCAAAACATTCAACTTTGTGATGTATTTTGGTACTTACTCTCCTTTTTCAGCTGTGAGATGATGGAGTAATCTCCTCTGATCATAGTTCTGAGGAGGCAGGAGATCATCAAAAAGTATATAAATAGTGTATAAGAACATCCTAGACTCAAATGAAATCTAACACAGGAGAAGTTTAATGACACATCTTCTTTCTCATTTCCCTTCACTCTTCCTCTTTCGATGTAAAACTCTGATTTATTGAAGTGTCATGTGACCCACCTGTAGTTGAAGTGCATGACAGCCTGAAGGGCGTTCCCTCCTCCTGTGGTGATGTCACCCTCAAAGCCAGGAAGGAGGGGGGTGACCACATACACACGGTACTTCTTACCCTCCCTGTGAGAAAAAACACAAATCAGTTACATAAAGAAACAGATTACCAGGGTTCAAATTAGGGCTGGGCGATATGGACCAAAAGTCGATATATTTAGGCTGAATATCGATATACCATATACATCCTGATATTTTTATTGCAAAGTGAGACCAAATGTTCAGTCAAAGTCAAAACCAAAGATGACATGTCACAAGTAGTTTTATTGAAACCGTTTATTCAAGTGAACATAAATACTGTATAACAACAGGAGTACCTTTTTTAAAATCAAAGCTCCATAAAGTGCACATTTAAATAAAAAATATATCTTAAATATTAAATATAAAAAATTATATACATTTACATATAAAGAAAGAAAAAAAAATTGAACTATATCGATATATGCGAAATGGTCTAATTTCCATATCACATTTAAAAATATATAGATATATTGCCCAGCCCTAGTTCAAATGTGAGAATCAGCAGTAGAAGAAGAGAGGATAGAAACTTAGGAAAAAAAACAAAGTACTTGTGCGCTCTGAGGATCCTTTCAATGATGGCGTCCCCGATCTTGTTGTAGACCATCTTGTTGTCGGCACAGCTGATGAAGAACTGGTTCTGATAGGAGAGGAGAGAAAGGACCCACACAAACACAAAAAGAGACAAGTCGGTTCAGGCTTTTTTTTGTTCGTAAGGTGCTAGATTAACAAAGTGCTTAATGGAATGGTTACATCCTGGTCTCACTGCTGGTTTACCTCGATGTAAATGTAATGTTTGCTTTTAGCGATGACCTGGATGTAGGCATTATGGATGGACTCCTCGTGGTACTTTATGCCGGCTGACCAATCTGCTGCTGACCGCAACACCTTGTAAGATAAAATAAGATAAGATAAGATAAGATAAGATAAGATAAGATAAGATAAGATAAGATAAGATAAGATAAGATAAGATAAGATAAGAGATAACAGAGATATAGAAGACAGACACATAAAGAATATAAAAAATAAGACATATACATACATTTTCTACACATTATATGCATACATCTTTGCTATTTGGTATTTATTATTAATATATCTTTTTTGTCTTTGTTTCTTTCCTGAATGTACTTTGCATTTTTAAATATATTGCACATTGGAGAAAATATATTTTAGCAGGTAAAATAGGTTATATAGGTTGTTGCATGTAGTAGTATGAACATCAATGAATACATATTTAAATATATATAAGTGGTATATGACATATATAATATAGAAAAGTACACTAATGTGGTATATTTTTCACAGAAATATCAGTTGAAAACGGAAGAACAGTTTCGCTTCAAACTAAACATGATGGAGTTGTGATGGGATCTTCATGCACTTCTTATTTTAGCCGAGCAATTCAGTCAAAGGCCGGTTCCTTTCAGCTAAAAAGTGTCAATCGAGAGTGCAAACCTTTATAGTTATATAACATTTGGTTTTTTTAACGCTCACTCTTTTATCTTTCTCCAACAGTACTTGCAGACTGGGATGTAGAAACAGTGTGGGATAGTGGGAGTTTACACTGTGCATGTTCTTATGTTTTCTCTGTAATTTTCAACCAGTGGTTCTTTATAGGTTTGGTGAATGGTTGGTTTTTGCCCCACTTTCTCATTTTGTATAATTATACAGAAAGAAAAAAAAACTTTTTCCACAGCATGTGTTGTTTATGAGTGCAGTTAAAAGTAAAAATGGTACTATTTCAGTCCTCTTACCTGCACTTTGGCATTGACACAGTCAGGAACTTGGTATTTGAGCTCACTGGCACTGGAGTGAGACTTCGGCAGCAGGAATGGATAAGAAAGAGAGCGATATTTTGGCTTCATGATCTGTAAAGAAAATGGTTGGAGATTTTGCACAGAGAGAGGGTAAATATAGGGTTGGAAAATGAAAAACAGGAACACAGGAGAAAAAGGCTGATGCCATGGAAAGAATAAGTGAGAGGATTAAGGTATTTTTCCACTGTTCCATCCAGTCATTTCCTAAGATTTCGCCAGGTTAGTGTTTATTGCTCAGTTTTATTTTTTTAAGTAAACAAATCATGATTTTCCCCCAGTGAAATTAGAATAGTTACGTAGCTACTACTTGCTATGAATACAACTATGAATTTGCATTAGACATATTTAAAATCAACAATGAAATTAATAAGCTTCAATCAGTATGAAAAGGGGATACATTTTGCCAATAGAGCAACTTCAGATTATAAAATTCTACTCAAAGGAGTTTAGCTTTAAAGATACTATGTGTAAGACTTTATATGTATTATTATCTACAACCCTGATTCCAAAAGAGTTGGGATTCTTTGAAAGATTTAATAAAAACGATGATTTGAAAAACCTTCGCAACCTACATTCAATTAAATACAGTACAAAGACAAGAGATATAATACTCAAGATGGAAAACTTTTGTTTATTGCAAATATATACTCATTCTGAATTTGATTCATTTTGTTTTATTTAAATTTTACACAGTGTGGATAGTGTGGACTGCATTCTATGTCAAAGAAAATCCAATTCTGGGGAAAAACCAAAGAAAGTGACATTTCTGTTCGCTTGTCTCTCATCGGCTTCACTGCAGCACCACCAGCGTGCAGCACTAGCTAACATTAGCCTAGAAATACAGTCCACCAATTTCAACAAATGACATGCACCCACCTCAACAGAGTCCAAACAAGAAAAATAATGGGATGTTGTATTTGCTAACATTTGCTTTCTTGCTAAAACGAACAGATTGCTTGCTGGTACATTGGCTAGTGTGTCATTAGCAAATAACTTATCAGCAAACATTTGTAGCAAACAATGCCAGATTTGTAGCTAGATAGCTGGCCAACCTTAAGATACACAAATGGTGCTAATTTTAGCAATATAATGATGTAACAATGCAAAGATGTAAAATTAACCATTGCTTTCCACTAGCAGAGAGCGATGTAAGATAGGGCTGTTCACCTAGCTAACGGTTACCTAAGCCAAGGTTATCCAGCTCACTGTATCTTAGCTACACGGCATGGATCTGGTGTTTATTGCTCTTGCTGGTTGAGTAATTTGGAAAATGCAATTATTTTCAGTATTCTATCTTCATGATGTGGTCAATCACGTTCAGTCTTGTATATGTCATGTTACTGTTTTAGCCGATGCAAAGGACGCCTACTGATTGTTAGCATGTGCACAAGCACAAGCAACAGAATGGTGACTGCAGTTCACTTAACAGCCACTGATGTCATCAATAATAAGGTTTTTCTAAAAGTTACACATAGTATCTTTAATTTTGATCCCGTTCTACATTTGTGTGTGTTTGTAATTGCACATTGTTTGTGTGTGTGCGTGCGTATGTTACAGTACCTTAGTGAAGTTCCAGCGCTGAATGAAGTGTCTGGCCACATCCCGCGCAGCTCTGCCATGAACCACCGAGGCGATGTCATGCCAAGGCATTCTGGGAGTGGTGTATCTGTCAATGAAGTCTGCACAGAGCCAAAGCAACCCAGTGTAAAGGGGAAAAATGTGACAGCAGGAGATAGAGAGAAGATGCAGTAAAGCAGGATAAAAAAGCCAGGGGACAGATAGGAGGCAAGAAAGATGGGAGAAAAGAGCACAGCGGGGTCAGAGAGTTTGATGCAGAGAGGGAGAGAAAAAAATGGGACAAATAAGTGTTTGTGGTACTCAGTTCCACTCCATATTAGTTTTCCATATGACTATAAGTTTCCATTGAACTGGTATGACAGGAAAAATCATGAGTCTAAGATTAATATTAAGAAGGCCTTTGTATAGTTTTAGACTTAGCAATTATGGAAACCTTTCAGACAGTGTGTGTCAAAGTTTATGCTTGTGTGTGTGTGTGTGTGTGTGTGTGTGTGTGTGTGTGTCAGACAGACCATCAAAAGGTTTCTCCAACTGGATCCAGTCCTTGTAGACAAAGTTGCAGTAGTCTTTTCCATGCCAGAAGCGTGTGTTTCCCTGTAACTCTCCAACACCTGTCTTGAGGCTTCGTACTGAACCACTCCCTGAACACAAGCACAAATATACAGAAAGAACACTTGGTGGTAAATGGACTAAAATACACATTATATGAACCTTTTATGGCAAAGTTCTTTACAAAGTGCCTCCCATTATCCTAATCCATCTTCCAACATTCCCATTCTTACACATTTTCTCTTTGTTCTCACTGAAACACACCTGAGCTGTCGACACTGCTGACGCTGTCTGCGTGCTGCAGGGTGTGTTTGTGCAGGTGTTTGTACAGACTGAAGCGAGCCTTCCTGTTGCGTCCAATCCCCTTGAGTTTGGGCAAGTCTGCCGGATCACCGGGAGGAGTCCCCTGTCCGTTGGTCTTGGGAGCGCTATCGATGAAGGACACACCCTTACTGGACGGAGTTGTGGTGGAGCCAGCCTGGGAAAAACAACAGGGGATGTGCACTCAGTTGTTAGTTTGTTCCCTACACCTTGTTTAATTAATGCAGTCTAAAAATCCTGTGATGTTCATTTTTGAGTGATACTGTTTTAAAAGAGGTGTTTCAACTGATTCAATTCAATCATTTTGGAAGCTGTAGTTTGTGGTGGTGTAGAACTGCATTTTTTCATACTGACATTTTAAATCCATAATCTTTATTTATATTTATATTGACAAGGAAGGGAAGGTCAAAAAGATAAATAAGGACAGATTAAAATACAATTAAGAGTTTGGTGGGTTTTTTTGCATGTGTATCTATATTTGCAATTCTATCCATGTGAGAATCTGTTTGAGTCTTCATAAGAAACTGATCAACAATTTCAACAATTTTACAAACTTTTTGTGTGGCTCCCAAAACACCTTGACCTATCAATAAGAAGTATTATAATATTAACATTTTTTAAAATGTGAAAATAGTCATTATTTTTGAATGTCTTGTGCACAAAGTTGGAAAGTGGTTGGTTGGCATTTTTTTGTGTAGTTTTGCACAAGTGTGTGTGTGCGTGTGTGTGTGTGTGTGTGTGTACTTATTGTATGTGTGTGATGAAAAAGAAGAGGTTTTTCTGATAGCTTGCACTGTTAAAATATGCTTGCTATATACAGGTACATCTCAATCAATTAGAATATCATAGAACAGTTTGTCAGTTATGTCAGTAATTCAATTCAAAAAGTGGAAATAACTTTATAATATAGATCCATTACACACAGAATGAAACATTTCATGTCTTAATTTATTTAATTTCTTCTAATTATAATGATTATGGCTTACATTTAATGAAGACCTAAAATTCAGTGTTTCCATTTTTTTTTATAATGCTAAAAAGACCAATTATAAAAAGTATATTTAATATGGAAATGTTGGCCTCTGAAAAGTATGTCCATTTATATGACTCAATACTTGGTTGGGGATATTTGACTTGAACTACTGGAAATGGACTTTTCCATCATATTCTAATTTATTGAGATGCACCTGTATGTTCTGTATTCATGCACATACACTGTCAGCCTCTTCAACAGTCCCTGTGCAACTGTGTGAGTTTGAGTGATTTCCTCTCCTCCCTCTCATATTTGGACCGTTTGTCAGGAGGAAGTTTTCATTAGTGGTGTGTGTGTTGTGTGTCTGACCTGCTCAAGGGCCACGGAGCGTGTCACACTGCCGACATCTGTCAGCCGGTGTTCTCTGTCGTCCCAGCGACCATATGCCAGGTCGATCCCGCCAACGAAGGCGACCGATTGGTCAATGACCACAATCTTCTCGTGATGCGCCCACAGATAGACGGAGGAGGAGACGTGATCTGGATGACGCATCACCTGAGGCACAAAAATATGAAATACAGCACATATGGTTTCAAATATTATATGTAGAATTTCTCAGTTAATCATCAGTTAAGAAAATTATATGTATAAACAGAAATACCTCATTTTGAACAGATACAGTCATGGAAAAAATTATTAGACCACCTTTTTTTCTTCAATTTCTTGTTCATTTTAATTACATTTGTTTGGACAAATATAATGATAACAACAAAATAGCTCATAAGAGTTTAATTTGAGAGCTGATATTTAGACATTTTCCATGGTTTTGTTGATAATGATTTTGGTTATTATCAAAATGAACAAGAAATTGAAGAAAACAAGGGTGGTCTAATTGTTTTTTCCATGAATGATGGATGTATGTTAGTAAAAATAATTTGATAAACAGGAAATAAAACAAAATAAATTAAAACAAATCGTGCCAACATAAAATGTAAAAATAAAAGTCATTAAAGTAAAAACATTCAATCGGCAGCATAGTTTCACAATTTTAATAGCTTTTTTGACTTGAAATCTGCAGCCACATGGCCCTTTATGGAATAGTTTGGACATGTCTGTCTTAATATATAGCTCCATTTCTTTCTTGAGTTCATGCAAGTGAGGTTTTACTTTCATGAGGGCAAAAATATAATAGGATTGATTAAAAAATACACTGCAAAAAAGGGGGGTCTGAAAAAACAAGATAAAAACACTAAATCTGAGGGAAACTACATCTATCTTGCTACATGGACAGATAATTTCACTTGACAAGATATCTTGAATTAAGATTCTTAAATCTATAAATAAGCATGTTGCACTTTAAATAAGAAATTTACTCTAAAAAAAATTCTAAATCTAAGTTGTTGGGTTTTTTTTTATCTTGGTAAGAACCAAATAATTTGCAGTGTACCCTTTGTGTAATATCTAATTGTGTGTTTACAACAGACGGTCTGGTGTTGTCGCCCCTCTTTCACTACCCATAATCCTTCAGTTACCTTGATGTTGGGGTGCAGGTGTGAGAGGGTCCTCTTGCTGTAGCCTGAGTTGATCCCCAGGGCGAGCTCCACCTCCTTGTACAACATCACAAAGATGCGCACACCCTGTTGCTGCAGGAGGACAGAAAGTGAAAACAACATTTAAAACACTTTTTTGGTTTCGAAACAGTCTGAATCACTTCTGAAGAGGAAACGAGCATTATTGTTATGCATTTAATGTCTGTAGTGCTCGATACTTGACCTGTGGGCCATTTCTTCCTTATTATATTGCCAATATAATTCCTACTTACTGCCTTGCGTTTGAGGGTACAGTCTAGCCTCCACCTGTTCCCCTCCACCACCGGCCTCTTCAAGAAGATCTCTGGACTCAGCCTGGGGAAAAGAGACAGAACAATACGAACAGAGAGGGTAAATTACATATATATATATATTTATATACACTATATGAAAAACTTAAATTCACATTGAAAGCTTTAACATATGACAGACATGACATAATAATATATAATGTCATGAGTCATTCACACTGGCGTCCTGAGCTTACACGTCTACAATACCATTGGCTCACATTACACAGGCTGACACCTCATTGGTTAAGACCATAAGCCCAGTGATTACAGCCTTGGAATACAGGGATTTCAGTAACGTCAAACAGTTGCGCACAGAGGGACCATAAACTATTTTAAATTACACTGTGTTTGTTTCCTATGAGAAAACTCCATAGTAGTCACCATTAAAGCAAGAAGGAAAGGAAAAATGTCTTTACAGAAAAGTCTCTTTACTATGCATAGCAGTTGAGCTGGTTATTAATATTAGATTTGATTTGCATCTTTGCAACACTGTTTGCAAGGTCACTGTACTGTCAAGGTTTAACTTGAGACAAATTAAGTTCATCTTTGAGCAGGATTTGTGTTTTTTTTTTCATTTCCAACCATTAACTTTATTACATATTTCAATTACAAACAGACATACAAAGTGCAGAGTGGCAAAACTATATTTTCAGGTCATCTGACGGGTCACATAATTAGTTGTTATGTGAGAAACCTGACGCAGATAGTAAATTAAGTAGAGGCAGTGAGAGACAAAGGGGGAGTAGCAGAAGTGTAAAGAGATACGATCTTTCTGTCAGTGTATTTCTATTCTTGGTGTGTGGATGCAGCTGTAATTAGAGCCAGTATCATTGCATTGCTCGTCACAGAGCCAGCCCTTGTGTGCAATACATAAAGTAATCCATGTACTACAGTAACTGGGTATCAGTGTCAAGTTGTCAGCTCATTCTTTGAAAAGAGTCCGTTGATGGCCTGTCTGTTTACCAAACCACAGACATCAGCAATTACAGCTGTTCAATATTGTTTTCATCTGATGCATGACGCTATTTTTACAGCATCAACTACATACTAAAACTTTTACGTTAAAACAACTTCAAACTATTTGAGAAAGGATTACAGGTGCAAAGTGCATATACAGTATATATATATAGACGTGTGATGGTGGATTCTGATGCAGTAAATACTTGAAATAGGACATATCTTGTAGCCATGACAACAACCATACCCTGCTCTTTTAAGGTTATTTACGCACTTTTGCCTCGCTTCAAGAATCGACAGCATAGAGAGGTTGGAAACGTGGAGAAATGGCAAAAGGGGTTGCCATACAACAAAGGTTGCAGAAGTGTTAGCAGATACACATGAATGTAAGAAATGCTGGCCTTAAACTTTAGACCCCAAGGCTACGCATGTGTTTTGGTGACTCACAGTAAATGGAAACACAGCTATTGTTTGTGAAGACCACAGGGCGCCTTTTAACTCAGGAATTCTTATCTCACGAAGCTGGCTCACTTTTAAGCATCACCATGGTTACCTATGCTGCTCGGCTAACCCAAGCTTCAGGAATAAAGTGACAACTAAAGTGCAAAAGGGTTATTTTTATAGCTCAAAGTGCTAATTACATCAGTGGGATTAAAACTAAATGAAACAGAAAATAAACAGAAAGATAGTTTGACTCACTAACGGCCTAATCATGTCGATTTACATGCTGTAATTTATATTCTTCAGCTCTTTTTAGGAGAATTTATCTGCCCTTTTCTCTGCTTTTGCAGCAGAAACTTCATCACTTAGTGTATTCTTAACACTGATCATCATGTGACAAAAATTTGACTTCAAAATAAAATAAATGCATAAGAATAATTAATTTACTATTTGTTACACATCAGCCTGTTCTCATTCACTGTTCATACCTATACATATGAAAAATAAGGAACCATAACTGATTTAATGAGCCATTCGCACTTTCCCTGTACCGGCCGTGTGTACTTAGACTTGCATGGCTTAATCTTTGAGACAAGCAAGATATAGCACTATAATTTGAATAGAATAATCGTGAGCCAGGAGGTGCAGCTTATTACGATCCATATTGACGTTTGTTGTTAGGCAGTGACCTCTGTGGCCATAGTTATTATAACAGACGGGAAGGAGAAAGTCAGGAATACTGATGTTTGTGCTCTGAAACCAAAAGTTTAAAAATTGAGTTTCATATGCAACTTAACTGTGATGTTAACTTCCTACGTAACTATGTCGCATTCTACATCTCGTATGTAACTATGATATGGAGTTACATACGGAAGTAGTTATAAGTAGCTGGGGCTAATAAGTAGTCCAGCTTCACATTAACCATCTGTTTAAGACTGTGACTGACCTTACTCCTATAATATAGAGCAGTCATATTTCATAGGATATCGAAGCAACTGCTGAATGTTGTCCACATTCAATACTTAAGACACCTATGTAACATTTCCATGAGTTAACAGTGCTAGTTTTGTGAGTTCAGGTTCTGTGAAGGCAGGTAGCAGAAAAAAGAGCCAGCTTCATGTTACAGGCTCCTGTTGAGTCCACTAATAGCAACATATTGTGTTTTTCTCCGCTGTTTTGCTTCTCTGGGATTATTATTCTGTCAGGTGTGGAGAAAGTTGAGGCAGCTTTGGATGCTGCAGTGAAAAAATAGAACGGACATCTATTTCTAGGTTCTCACACTTCAGTGCTGACAGCAGACACATCTCAACCAAAATCTTTGACATTTCCACACAAAGACACACTGAAACTCACCACCAGTCAGTGATAAAGATTTCTTCTTTAGCCTCCTCCAAAGCATCAGCCACATCCTCCATGTAGGTCTTCCCATTTACATACCTACAAAGGAAAACAGACATCACTGTCACATGCTTGTGTTGACACATGCACACACACAAACTTCCCCAGCGTCTCCCGTCTCGTAGGCTTCAGTCACCACCCATAACTCTGTCATCACCAAATAACAGTTCTTTAAACACACTGTTTTTCCATTAGCTCACAGCATGTTTTTTTCCCCGCAGGCTCGGTGCTGAGAACAAAGAAAAAGTAATGACATTTTCACACAGATGATTCAATATCACAGAATCTGCCAGCTGAGGGGGAGAGAATGCAAAAAAAAAAGACCTGAAAGATGGAAAAGCAGCCAAAAAAGAGAATTGACTGCTTATTCTCCTCAAACATTTCCATAGTTACCAGCAGAGGAGGAAACAATAAGATATGCTATTTGTTCTAATCTATAATAAGCAGATGTCTTGAAGAGAAACATGATTAATTTTTTTTTTAAAAATTGTATATACATATTTTCTCATTTTAGTGACTTTTGCAGAGCTGAAAAGCCACAAAAAGAAAGGTGAAATTGTAAATGTAGGACATGACATAGATGTGTTAGTAAGAAGCTAATTGGGAAGTTTAGTATAGGGATGGGCTTTATGAAGAAACCTGCCAACTCGAGTATCTATAACGTTAAAGATCAATTCATCGATTAATCACTTTGATTTTAGAAATACTCCAGTATGTATAAAAACATGCATACATGAGAAAATGTATATGTATATATATATATATATATATATATATATATACATATATATATATGTTGTACAGTACTATGCAAAAGCCTGTTTTGATAACGGATGCTTTTATTTTTAAAGGACGAAAAGAGACTTCCTGTTGATAGTAAAACTAACTGAAGTGAGATTAAACTATAAAAATGACATCAAGGAGTTCAATGTTTTATGTTTTAGCCCCCGATGAGGCATGAGGTTAGTTTTCACAGTAATCTTGCATATTTAAATGTGTTTTGTATTTAAATAAGTTTTGAATAAAATTAAACCTGGTAATTCATGCTAGCAAGGGATGATCCAGTAAGCAAATTTTGCTCATATTAATACTGTTGTATTTCAATGTGTTTTATAATTGTTATTGCAACTTTCAGTTTGCAAACTGTAGCTTTATCCAACTTAATTCTCAGCTCATTGGCTTACTGACGTACGGCTGCAGAACTGAACGCCCGGCCTTGTTTCGGTTCAGTGAGTACTGATACGCACTCAGAGATTAAATTAAATAAAAAAATCATCCATTTATCATTCCCATCCCTAGTTTAGTATTTGCATTAAATCTTTGTGCTGACGTGGCAACATGAGGTCCACCAGTTGTGCTCTCTCCCGGTGTGGTTACCATTTGGAAGGGATGTTTTCCTCCTCCTGTGCAAAAGATCCAAAGCGGTGATCTCGGAGGAAAGCCTTCCCGTGACTCCTCACGAAGCTCTCGATGCTCTGACCCCACCAGCGTGCGTGTCTGTAGCTGCTGCACTTAAACACCAGGGTCCTGCAGGGAGGATGTACAACACAGACACAATGAAATACAGTCCTGTGCTCACATTTTATACAGTCTATGGTGCTCACACATACACATACATGGACCCGTTTTATTGACTTTGCCTGAACCACATTCATGCCAAAAATTAGGTAATTGAAATTAATCTAAAGCTTAACACACTGCTGATTAGTTAATCAAAGCAGGCATTGTGTTTCCCTTATATGAGATAACATTGGTCTGTAATCATTCTGAAAATAAACTAAGCCCTGGATTAAGAGTGTTGCAATAAAAAAAAGAGCTCAAGAAAACAATCCACAGTGTAACAGGCTTTAAGCAATCAAGCTGTGATTTTTGAGCCTGTTGGTAACTTTTTATTATATATTTTTTAAAAACTGGGTGATCTTTTGTCATCTAAAAGGAGTTTTCATCATAGTAGAATCAGCAAACAGATATGTTTTCAGCAAAGAGAGAGACTTCTCCATCCCTACAGTTGCTATGGTGTACTCAACCTACACCTTAAAGGGATAGTTTGGATTTATTTAAGGGGCTGTATGAGGTCAGTGTATTGCCCACAGTAGAAGGTGGTCGGCACACCAAAGTCGCACAATAACACAAACTATCTAACCAACTGAGGCAGCGTTAGATCAGCAACTCCTGTGTTCTGCAAGGTAAAATTACTGGTTTTGTCAAAGGAGACTGTTGGCTTTGAAGAGAGCATAGATGGTAGAGGTGGGGGGAAAAAATCGATACAGCATAGTATTATGATATTTAGCGCCAGCGGGCCATCAATATTATTTGCCATTTTGTTTTTTTTCCTGGAGGCCGTAGCAGGCTCACTTTAAGAAATAGACTGGAGATACTGGTATCATATCAAACTAAAAGATCTAAAGAATCTATAGGCACCATGCAACGGTATATCATGTCTGGTTGTTGTTGAAATAACTCTGCAAAGTTAGGCTTTTTTTAATGTTTCATGGTGATTTTCAGAGCTGTGATGTGACATCATGCTATCTGAATGAAAATAGTTGGTCAGTCTGAGGGTTTGAGGAGAAATAAAAAGACTAAAGTGAGATGAATAGACTGAGGATTTTCTCTGAATGTTCTCCAGGTCCCTGTCAGGCAGGGCTGTCTGATGGCAAGGTACAGCGATGAAAATATACTTTTTGGTATCGCCTTTGCATCCTTATTTGCACGTTTGTTGGAATGGAAGTCGCCATTTGCCCCCAAAGCTTCCCTGTGGCTTAAGGACCTCATGCTGTACTTAGACCTGGAGAAAATTAAATATAATCTGAAAACTGTGTTTCTGTTTGGGGCTGTATGATAAGTTACATAGCTAAATTAAAAACACTGCAGGATAAATGAAATGCTCACCTCTGGCAATTAACCTCTCACCATGTTTCATTTCCCTCTCTGCCTCATTTCAACCCATTGACAATGCTACTTCTCTGTATGTTGTTATTTTCTGTGTACTCCTTTATTTGTTTATCTGCTCATGGTAAAAAGGAAGGATGTGTATTATTTCGCACTTTTACTGATCTGTAACAAGACTATGTAGGACTGGGAGGGGGAGGAGGGGACAAGGGGTTGTTGTTGTTGTTGTTGTTGTTGTTGTTGTTGTTGTTGTTGTTGTTGTTGTTGTTGTTGTTGTTGTTGTTGTTGTTGTTGTTGTTGTTGTTGTTGTTGTTGTTGTTGTTGTTGTTGTTGTTGTTGTTGTTGTTGTTGTTGTTGTTTTTAGAAAAGGAAAAAGTCTTTATTTCTCATTGTATGTACTTTTGCCTGTCAAATGAATAAAAAACATTTATAAGAAAAAGAAAATATACTTATTAAAACGAACACTTAAACTGATGTTTGATTATTTTAGGGGTGGTTGGGGGCAGTACCTTCAGCAGAATCATACAACCCCACTTTAGGAAATGAGAAAAACTACTTTCATCAGAAATGCATGTCTGTCCTGTCAGATTGTAGGAAGTCTCTGGGAAGTGTATTACTTTCACTGCAGGATACATAATGAAATGAAATGACCCATATTAGGATAGAAGATTTTGGCAATAACTTCAAACCTTGCTGTGATGCTTTACTCATAGTATACGTGACAACAAGTTATATTTAGCAGGACTCACACACACACACACACACACACACACACACACACACACACACACACACAGAAATATGACCTGGAGAGGCTGTCAATCCGGACTCCGTGTTTGGTCTCTGTGTCTTTGGAGTCCATCTTGATGCTGAACTCTTTATCCACCAACAGGACGAAGGAGATGGCCCCTGAGTCCGGCTTCATGTACAGCAGACACGAGTCCTTCACCACCAGCCAGCTACACAACACACACAGTCATCATCCTCATTTATTTATGATTTGTGCGTCCACGTAGAGTTCTGCAGCTCTCGATTCACTGCTGTGGAGAATTTCTTACATTTCTTGTTGTGAGGAAAAGGGTGTAGGAAGACAAATCATCATGGGGATGTAGGTGGATGGACAGAGCGTTTCAAATGTGTGGGATTTTTTTGTGTTGTCTTCAGAAAACAACAATAAGAACTGCTCACATAATAATTTTGGCTGTGATAAAGAGAAATAAACAGACAAACAGATGAAGCGAGAGGCGAGCATGTGCCAATGCAGCTGGGCTGAAGATGCTACTAGGTTTTGTCAACAAACTACAAAAGAATGACAAAAAAAATATGATAGCCGAAACTAACACTTATTAAGATATTATCATTATTATATTTTTGAATATGCAATGAGTGGTCACTGTGTGTTAACACCCACACTGACAGCTTCCTGCAAGGAATCTCAGTCTGGAATGTTTAATTTCTTTTGTTAATTGCATCCATCACACCTACGTTTTCAACAGGTTTGCCAGTTAAAAAGAGAAATCACAAGTAAAAGAAACTAATCTTTTCTTCTTGTTTTATCACCATAAGACATCAAGGGACTCAATCATGTCCATTCCCAGTAGTTCAAGTTAAATAGCCCCAACCAAGTATTGAGTCATATAGATGGACATACTTTTCAGAGGCCAACATTTCCATTTTAAACATATTTTTTAAAATTGTTTTTTTGTAATATTACATTTTTTTGAGACACTAAATTTTAGGTCTTGTTTTTCATGTTTTTCATGTTAAATCTCGACCTGTAAAGTAACTAAAGCTGTCTGGCTAACTCTAGTGGCGTAAAAAGTACAATATTCGCCTCAAAATGTAGTGACGTCGAAGTATATAGTTACATAAAATGGAAATACTCAAGTACACACACCTCAAAATTGTACTTAAGTACAGTACCTGAGTAAATGTACTTACATGCCACCCCTGTTTTTTGGAAATAAATAATAACTGAGTAATAAGATAAGCCTAATTAGAGTAATGACTAATCAACTAAAGAAGTTCACTCAGACCAAACCAACCAATTCATCTTATTCGACTAATGGACTCAGAGCGAGCAGCCCTTTTGATAATGCAGTTTCGTTCCATTGGAGCATTATTTTTCCAGGCAGAGGACAGAGGTAATGACGCACCGTTTGGACCAGCGGTAGCAGGCCTGGCTGTGACCACAGCAGTTCATGCCAGGTATACGATGTCCACCTGAACGCTTATAGATCATCCCTTCCCTGGAAGAGACAGAAAATGAGTTAAGCCTCTTCTTAAAATAAGTACTTGAAGATGTCAGGAAAGTACAAAAAAGACTTAGAAATTTGTAAATGATTTAATGAAAGTGACATTTTCATCCAGATCAGCTTGATTTCAGCTTCACTCGGCTGTGAACTGTTCAGTGTTTATCCACCTGACAAAAGACTAACAGAACCGTTTTTTAAAAAAGGAAGTGAAAGAAGAGAAATGCTCACAGTCCTTTGGGCCCCAAGTCATGAATGAAGGACAGCTGGCTGACGTCAATGAACTCCATCTGAGAATAGACAGGAAGAGACAACGGGGAGTCTTCACACACTGACTCTTGTACGAAAAAAACTTGATACATACTGTACTCTACACAGCAACATGTGACATGACTGTGATCTGGCTGCTATTACAGTACATCCACGCACTCCATCCACCTGGAGGCATCGTGACTCAGCCTTAATTAACTCAACACATTGTCATCAACGTCTCAGATGCGTCACAGTGATGCACAGTATTAATATGTCAGCATAGAACAGGCACGATGCTATGGCTTAATCTAGAATTGGTCTGTTTTAAGGCACCATGAAGGTAAAGTAAGTCAGGGCCAATGCAAAGTTTAGTTTATTAAACAACACACACTGCATGTTGTTGGCCCAAATATAAGATATGCTGATAATAAATCTGTGTTATGACTGTTTTAGTGTGTAAAATGGTAGGATTCGGATTTACCAAAGTTACACAAAAATACAAACAAACTGACAATCAAGGCAGCGACAGACCAGCAACGCTTGTGTTTTGTGAGGTAAAATTAGTATTTTTGTCAATGGAGTCTGGTGGCTTTGAAAAAGAGCAATATAACTTTTCAGTTAACCCTAAGTCTTCAACTGACACAGAGTGTATCAGTTGCAGACTGTCTGCAACTGATTTTAACTTTGGTCATTTTAAATAGCATTTTTACTAATTAATTCATTTTGTCTATGATCTGAATTTTCAATTTGTATTTCTGTACTGTTTGTAAATGTACTCGTCGTCACTGTAAATGAGGGAAACCTCAGAAAGTGTATGTAAGTAAAGTTAAACAGGGCTCTAGGATACAACGGCGTATTAGGGCCAAGTATGAAAAAAAAAAAAAAAAAGACGGATCCGGGGGAGGGGAATAATAAAAAAAATGTTGAGAAAAAAGTTGAAAATTTACGAGCTGGTGTGTTTAGGTTTCCTTGACAAGACTTTTTTTTCCTCATAAATCCGATACTTTTTTCTCGTAGATTTGCCACTTTTTTCTCATAAATCTGTGACTTTTTTCTCGCAAATTTTAACCTTTAATCTTGTAAATCTGTGACTTTTCCCCCCCGTAGATTTGCCACTTTAATCTCGTAAATTTGAGTTTCGAAATATCAACCAGCCCATCCCTATTTATTTCTTTTCATACTTGGCCCTAATACGCAGTTGTACTGGGATGACATGCCAAGGTAAAGAGAGGAAAATATTCTAAATAGTGTACATTGAACTGATAAAACTGGCCTTTTTTTTAGGTGGCTTGTGGATTGTTTAGCTACTGTTGACTATGGATAAGTACCTCATACAACCCTACTTAATAAATAAAATATAGTATATTTGTATATATAATTTTCAGAAAAATAGAAACATTGTGTTTTTACTTTTTCACAGTATAAACAGTATTTTTCTTCAGGGTATTTTAAAGACTCAAGGCCGTTTGCTATTATAACTGAGCAACAGTTATAATATACTTAAATTTGTTGAGTGTGTCAACATGACGCAGTCATGATGCTATGGGTAAACACATTTATAATCTATGTCAACACTCACTGTTCCATCACAAGGGCAAAATACTGAAAAACACTAGTTAATTATATTTACTTTTACAGTGTGTTCAGGCACTTACAGTAGATGATGTGATACATTTGTCTCAGATCTACAGTTGCAAGAAAAAGTATGTGAACCCTTTCAAATGACCTAGTTTTCTGCATTGTAGAAGCAGGACAATGACCCGAAACATCAAAGCAAATCCACTACAGAATGTTTTCAAAAAAGAAAATCTGCCTTTTGGAGTGGCCCAGACCTCAATCCAACAGAGATGCTGTGGAATGACATCAAGAGAGCCGTTCACACCAGACATCCTAAGAATATTTTTGAACTAAAGCAGTTCTTTTCGAAAGAATGGTCCAGAGTTCCTCCTGAGGATGTGCAGCTCTGATCAGCAGCTATCAAAAGCGTTTGGTTGAGGTTTTTGCTGCCAAACGAGGCTTGATCAGTTATTAAATCAAGGGTTCACTTACTTTTTCCACCATCACTATGAATGTTTAATGGATGTTGTAGAACCTGATGATGTAATAACTTCCCGATAATGTAATAAAAATCTGCACTTGAGTCCATTGAAAATGAAATAAAACCTGATAATGTAATAACTTCCCGATAATGTAATAAAGTGCATTTCCCAATAATGTAATACACTTTTTTTTTACCAATAATATAATAAAGTATAACATTAATGGGAGGTTATTACATTATCAGGTTAGCCTTCGTTTCGCAAGTCCTGATAATGTAATAACCACCCATTACTTGAGTTCAAGTGGTGATACTAGGCAACTCTAGCTCAAGAGCTCTAGCGCCACCAACAGGTCAAAGTTGAATGTTTATTAACTTTTGACCCGTTCATCCGTTTTTCACAAACGAGGTATCCATGACACATGAATGCATTCAACAGCTTCTTGAAATCTAAAGGTGCTTAGTGTTATACTTTATTACATTATTGGTAAAAAAGTGTATTACATTATTGGGAAATGCACTTTATTACATTATCGGGAAGTTATTACATTATCAGGTTTTATTACATTTTCAATGGACTCAAGTGCAGATTTTTATTACATTATCGGGGTTATTACATTATCGGGAATTTATTACATTATCAGGTTCTACAGATGTGTTCAATAAAACATGAAATATTAGAATTGTTTGTGTGGTATTAGGTGAATGTGTTTATCTATATTTGGGACTTAGATGTAGATCAGCTCACATTTTATGACAAATTAATGCAGAAAACCAGGTCATTTCAAAGCGTAATTTGACTACTGTCTAATACATTCCAATAACAAGCAGTTAGTGAACATTCTAACTTTTTAGATCATCTGACATCTTGATGTGGTTATGTCGCAGCTTGCAGTGCTTAGTAGGATTACTCACAGTATGGTGATATTTGCGGTACATGGCCATCTTCAGCAGCTTGTTCAAATAGTCTTCTAATTGTCTCTGTAGAAACACATACACTATATTTTGGCCACTGTGAGTATTTTTATGACAAAATCCATGCACGCACACACACACACACACACACACACACACACACAAACAGTCAGAGAGGATTTGAGAGGATACATGTGCTGACAAGGAGTTAAGTGCCATGGCAACAAGCGAGTGCCAGGAGAGCTCTTTGCCATAAAGTTAAAATATGACAAGAGTGAAATTTCAAACCAGAAAAAAAGACAGGCAAAAGGGCTGCAGACAGTGTTGAGACTCACCCGCCTGCTGGAGACCTGCTCATCTCGCACCAGCTCGTCTCCTCCTCCCCTTGGCAGCGAGGGCATCTCTCTCACCTCGCTCTTCCTCACCGTCCTTCTCCTCACTGTGTGGCTGAGACAGAGAGGGAGGAAATTAATATGTTTAATTTTTTAAAAATCAAAGGCGTTTGAAGGCATTTTTCCAAAGAGCCGTTATGATTCCAAACTTTAAGCACAAATAATTTCTGTAATGGCTGTTTTCTTTTCCACGATTGCCCAAAGCTAAAAACCCAGTTACAGCCATGTTCTGAAATTAAAACACTTAATTTCCTGTGTATCTTCCTGCCAGCAGGTGTTTACACAGGCAAATATAAAAGCCTGAATAAATTGACAGGTTTGACTCACTGCTGTGTTACAAAACATGGAGGCTTATTACTTTCGAGGCAAAAAAACAACCAACAAAAAAATGTGAAAATCCATCACGCACCCCTCGCTATAACAACATTAAGGCAGGATCACAGAAAGGGAGAGACACAGAGGGACAAAAGTAAATTAAACCCAAGGTTGACATTCCTTTGTTTTCAAGTGTGTACATCATCAGAGAGAGAGGGAGGGAGACAGAAATATAATGGGAAAACAAAGGAAGAGAGTTAAAATGTTAGAATACCACTGTGCTGTACAGAATATAATGCAACTGTTGATACTAGAGGTGGAAAACACCAGAGGCTACACTATAAGATTTTATCCCAATACTTGAGTTACAATACGATATTATTGCAATTTTAAGCATTTTGCGATATGGTGTGTATTGTGATACAATATATTGCGATTTAACTGTTTAACTGCATTTTGTGTCCACAAAATCAAATTAATTAATTAATTAAATCAAAATTCTCAGTCTATTCATCTCACTTCAGTCTTTTTATTTCTCCACAATGAGAGTCAAACCCACAGACTGACCAACAAAGTATTCAGTCAAACTGAACTGATATCAAACATGTATGGACGACAACAACTGCAGCATTTTCTCAGACTTTCCTCAACTTTAGCTTCACTGCTCTGTATAGCTTTGATTGGGTCCATGAAATATCGTTGCTGTGGAGTCACATACTGCAGTTCCAGTGTCTTTAGCATCTAGCTAAAACCATCGTAACTTTGCAGCGTTATTTCGACAACTTCCCGACATGATATCCTGATCACACATGATGCCTATAGATTCCTAAGATCTTCTGGTTTCATATGATACCAGTATCTTCAGTATTTTCCTAAAAGAGAGCCTGCTACAGCCTCCGAAAAAAAAAGAAAAAAGGCGAAAAATACTGACGTTAAATAGATGCAAAATATCGATACTTGGCGGCAATGAATCGATATAATACTGCCACGCAAAAACATTGCGACACTATGCCGTATCGATTTTCTCCCCCACCTCTAGTTGATACATTATTAAAGCAGCCGATTATTAATTTAGAGGAATAGTTTGATGTTTAGGGAAATATGTTTGCAAAGATTTAGATTCTGTACCCAATATATGGAGCTAGAGCCAGTAGGTGATTAACTTAGCTGACAAGACAAGACGCAAGAGGAAACAACTACTCTGGCTCTGTCCCAAAAAACGTCCACCACAACTTCCAATTTAAAAACTTAATAAAAAAAATAGAAGAAGTGAGAAATACAGAGATGGTCAAGAAGCTGACATTCCAAAGTATAGATATAAGAGCTCAGCAATACAATTTATCAAAATTTTACTTTTGCTTTTTGTGAGATGATAAATGTAACTAATTGTGTTAAAAGGGCATACAATATTGTCTCAAATGGATTGCAGCCCTTTGAACTGAATCAAAATTATATTGTGGCAGACATTATGATATCTGCAAATACTGTATTGTTGTCCTCGTTCCCTCATTTAACCCTCCTGTTATGTTCGTTTTTTCAGGAACAGAAATAACCCCGGGCATGTTTAATTATCTAAAAGTGTCAGAAACAAAAAAAAACAAACAGTAAGACACTGTTTACATTTCATTAATAACTCCATTACTAACCATTTCATTCAATATTTAGTGCAATGGTTCTTTACATCTCACAGATATTTAACATTTTTAATTTTTCTCTTTTAATGAAAAAATACTTTACATTTTTTTTAATTTCTAAACTTTGAAATTGGTCAATTTGACCCACAACATAAGAGGAGGGTTAAATAACATCATATTTTTACATATTGTTTCATCTATATATATTTTTTATATATTTCTTAACATTTATTGTTTGTTGACCTTTTCTATTCTTCTTATTCTCTATTTATGCTCCTGTTTTTGACTAGCAGTACATGCCTTAAACTCTATTTATATTTGTAGTACATTGTTTGTTCTTATACAGCACAATCCTTTTACTGTATGTGAAAACCTACTTGGCCATGTGAATGTGGCAAACAACCAGTTTCTATTTGTGTGGGGCTGCATACTAGCGATTTCAAATGTATTAGTAAAATTTACTGTAAATGTGCTGGCAGATATTATATTTACTTTGGACAGAGCCAGGACAGGCATTTCCTGTTGTTTCTAGTCTTTATGTAAAGCTAAGCGAAATGTCTCCTGATTCCAGCTTCTTTTTTGAAGAGACACAAGAGCAGTATTGTGCAAAAGAGAAAATTCCCTAAATCTGACACCATTATTTTAATATGTTATTCATTCTCAGCTTGCCTATGCACCTGTGTGTCCACTCGTGTGTGTATACTCGTGTTTTCACTGTGTTGTGGGGAGAGAATCTGTTCAGAAAGTAACATTGTGGGGAATCACTTCCCAGGTGGGAACAGAAAGCTGTTGTCAACAAGGTCAACACAGTCTGACAAAAACAAGTGTGCATGTGTGTTTGTGAATACATCTAAACTTGTTTCTCTTAGTGTTACACACACACAGGCACATCCGTGTGGGAGTGTAATAAATCTGTGTGTGTAGGCACGGACCTGCGTGACGGCAGCGGTATCCTCATGAAGGTCTTGTACGTCCTCAGCTCTCTGTGCAGCTCCATGAAATGCTTCTCCTTCCTCTTAACCACCCAGGTAAACTCACCGTGCTTCAGCTCGATCTTAAACACTGCTGGCAGAGACTACACACACACACACAGACACAGACACATAGTAGAACAAACATTAACCCATTAAAGCTGGGAAGGCAGATACGTCGTTTTGTAGTATTTGTAGTTTTTTCCACCTATTTTCAGTCTCTTGGCCAATGAAATGCATCAGGATACATGTGGGAGTGTCGCAATGCAACATGGGACTTTTCCAGAACTTTGAAATCATCACCAAAAAAGACACAATATGACCAAATAGGACACAGAATTACCAAAAAAAGACACAGAATTATTTTAAAAACACACAGAATTACCCAAAAAAGACACAAAATTACCAAAAAATACACAGAATTATTTAAAAAAGACACAGAATTACCCAAAAAAGACACAAAATTACCCCAAAAAAGACAGAATTGCCAAAAAAAGACACAAAATTACCCAAAAAAGACACAAAACTATTTAAAAAAGACATAAAACTACCCAAAAAAGACACAGAATTACCGAAAAAAGACTTTTAAAAAATTACTTAAAGGGGGTTATTTTAAAATCGCCCATAGGTTTTCCAGGCATTTTTTCCAGGTGTTTTAGGCCTAAATGGGTTAAAGAGATTTAGCTGATGCTTTTATCCAAAACAAGTAATAATCAACACCAGATTCTTATATCTCAAATCTAAAAAACTACCATAGGTAAGGAGAGTGTTGCCATAAATAGTGTGTGCAGTACCTTGCTGACGCTCCTTTGGTGCGACAGGTTGAAGCGGTCTTGTGCGGTGGTGAATCTCTCCACCTCCAGTATGCGGGCAGTAATGGGCACGGTAGAGAGGTAGACCTTGGCTTCTGCCTCCTTAAAGCCCACTGTGGCATACACGGCTGAAAACGCGATACGACTGTCCCCTAGGAGGAAGAGAGAGGCGGCTGGTTAGCGTGGTTCTTCTTGTTTTGTGCATGTAGGAGTTGTTCAGGCTGCTTAGGAGCGAGTAGGCTGCATCACTGAACACTCCGGCCTTTGTTCAAGATTTTTACTTTGCAGTGTTAGGTCAAATGCTCCGGTGGAGTTTGTTAGATCTAAATTATGTAAAGGAAAAATCCACCCTCGTACTCCTGCACTGTTAGATGCCAGTTTGAAGGATCACAAGCTGAAGTATTTCCTTGTGATTCGTTTGTTGTCAGTTTTTCACACTGAAATGGAGATATGAGTGAAAAGTCTCCCTTTTGAAAATAAATGTAGTAGGCAGTCAATTTTCATGCCATGGTGTATTTTATTGAAATGTATTCATTCACATTTAAAAAATATATTTTTAACATTTTATTTTATTACTATTTTTTGTTGTTATTGTTGTTGTTGTTGTCATCGTTATTAGTATTATAACTATTATTATTTATTTATTTACTGTATGCGTTTTATTTAGATTTTTTAATTTATTAGATTTAAAATATATTTTTTTAACATTCTATTTTATTACTATTTTTGTTGCATTTATTATTATTATCATTATTATTAAAACTTTTATTTATTTTTTACAGTATGTGTACAGTTTTTTTTCATATATTAGATTTAAAATATATTTTTAACATTTTATTTTATTACTATATTTTGTTGTAATTATTACTATTATGATCATCATCATCATCATCATTATAATAACTATTATTATTTATTTATTTGCTGTATGTGTACAATTTTTATTTTTTTATTTTTTTATTTCCGTGACTTGTGTGACTTGTGGGTGAGAGCCCACTTTCCCTTTACTTGGTTGATCAAATACTCTTCAGTTTGCCTATATTTCCCAGGGACCCTGAGAACGACACATACACTGTAGAGGACAGTCACCTACTCATTGCTTTGGGGTTAAATGGTCATAGAAATCATGGGTATGAATAATTAATCTGGTTTATAGTTTCCTGGAGGTTTAATCTCTTGAGGATTTTGCTTAAGATCACCATCTGAACTGTTCATCCCTTTGTTATTGTTTGACACAGACAGAAAATATGCAAACACACACACACCTAAGTTTCCATCATAGTCATTCTCCTCTCCCTCCCCCATGTCCAGCTCTCTGGTATCCAGGCTCTCCACTAGCTCTGCCATCGTGATACCGTCGTGTTCGTCCGGGGCCGCTGTCGTGTCAGACACCTCAGAATTCACCAGGTTGAGGTTACTGGTAGTAGGTGGAGCTTTACCCAGCATGCTTAGCAGTCAGACCCCTGTGCAGGGCGAGCCTAGAGGAGAAGAAAGAGGAGAGATAAGCATTTAAAAATCCCCAAAACATCAAATAATGTGTAACAAGCGGAAACTTTTTGAGTTACTTTTAACCGTCCAGTGATCAAATACTGATCATACCTGGTTACACTGATGTTCTATTATTAGAGTCACATAAGGACAACAAGTAAGAAGGTTCTTTGACAAACAAACACACACCCCGTAGACACAGCTGGAACAGGTTTCAAAGTCAGGTTATCTTCAATATCAGTCCTGGGTGCAAGACTTAAAATATTGTTGTTTGAGGATTATTTGTGTAGTGTGAGGAAGGTCAGTATGATAAAGGTTAGAGAGACAACCATATTGCTGTGAATCAGTGGTTTTTTGTGTTGACATTAAGCTGCTCTCCCCATTAGACAGAGGTGGACGTCATTTGCTTATTATAACAGAATGAAACTCTTTAGGAGTTCAGTGATTCAGTAAAGTCACACACACCTCTACCCCAACCCACCCTTCAACTCCAGCATTTATTAACACATTTCTTTGGAAACTATAGGTGGATAAAAACAATTTTTTACTCACCACCTCTGCCTGTGACTTCAGAGACATTCCTGAGAGCTACTTAAATCCAGTTAATCACAAACTAACTGCCTGACTGACTTTGTTCTCTACTGACAGACACAACGAATGAATCAACTGATAACCTCCTCCCTTTCTAAATCATATAATCACATGTTATCACAAGTTTAATGACTTATGATATACTCACATTCTGAAATGTACAACAACATGAATATTTTTGTTACTTCTTCTTACTTCTTGTTATAATTATACTGCTGCAGCTCAATATTATTGACTTACTCTTTGACTTTGATGTCATCAGACAAACAGCCACATTTTTCTGATTTCCATGTTTTACACGTTTACATCTTTTACACGTCTTTGCATCATTTTTTATAGGCTGGGTGGCATTTTTTAACTCCTGTGCCAAAAAGATACCAGTTTACCACAAAAAAATGTTTTTACCTCATCTTAATGTTCCTATTTAAAGTTATCTTAATATAATTAACCTTAAATTAATCAAGTTAAATACAGAAAAAATACAATGGTTTTAGTTCAAAACAAAAAACCTTTCTGGTAGGAAAAGTGCAATTTTAGACAGATTTTTGCATTAGTAACAAATACAGATTTTTAAATTGAGTTCTCCATCATTAATGTCACATATCCAATAAACAACTTGTGAATCTTATTTACTATCTCACCATGGGTTCTTTGGACCTACGGTACAAGGACGCCCATCAAATTTAAATTGGTAACATGTTCCTTATTTATGTTTATATTGTTTTGTTTATTTTTACCATCTGCATGTTTGGTGTTATTTTTAAAATTTTTAAATATTTTTAAATTTTAAATAAGTTTGCTTTTCAAATCAAAATAATAAAAAAACAAAACATTTATGCACTATAAAATGTAAAAAAAATATTCAAAATAAAAGGAAGCTGTTGCTGGAAATCTCTGAATTACATAATATTTTCCAAAATGCTTTGGTTGAGTAAGAACATGACATCATGCACAGCTGTTTCAGCCCCATGTACAGTGACTCCTGTCTTTCTGCACAATAAAAAAATCCCCAGTTTGATTTTGCTGGCAGCTTCAGCAGAGCAGCTCTGGACTAAAGCAAGAAGTCTAATCCACTCGTACACCTAGATTTTCCCACATGTCTGATTACTTTTGTCTTTGCTCTCCAAAAAAGCCTTGTTACATTTCTTTCTATGATTGAGGATCGAAAAAATGTTTTGATTGTGACAGCCTTACCAAATATACTTTGTGGTAATGGTAATTAACACTGTGTCTGGGAATGACCACACCCATAGGAGTGGGGGCTGATGATGAAACAGTGTTGGTGATGTAATTTGCTGTGTACGACGCCACGCAGACCTGATCACACTCCCTTATGTGAATTCCCTTATCTGAACTTCAAAAATTACATGCACCTACACATGTGCAGTCATGCTGCGTAAACATACAGCTAGTGCTCACGAACGACACAAAGATTAGACACAGAACAGTACAGTAAAAATACTGGGTAAATGTCATAGGTGACCTTATAGACAAATATTTGCAGCACATACATGTTAACACACACCACTCTAGACTAGGTCTTGCAATGTTTAGTAGATGTTTATTCCGAGCAAAGAAATATGAACAAACTGTGCTCAGATCTCTGTTTTATTTTCACTATTACCTCACCAGCACATACCGATGAGAACACGTGTGTCATTTTGTATCATAAACACTTCTTGAGAGGCTAAAAACCTGTTAAACCTGTTAGGGAAATGACCTTCTGCGTGTTCTTGCTACACCACTGCTTCAACTTCATTTTAATCCAAAAAGCATTCATCTGTAAAATCCTGCATTACTGAGACAGGATGCAGTCAGAGTGTGAACTGGAGAGGAACACTGCTGTTGCAGCTGCAATAAATCTTCCTTCTTTCAAGTGTAAGGGAAAAACAGAGACCCATATACACCAAAACCCATCAAGCAGTAGGTCTAGTCATCTGAGACAACCCCATTCAGTATGTAGCCCATTAAAAAAGCCTCCGTCTGAGTGTAGAAAGAAGGAGAGAAGAATAAGATTCTGGAGGAGGGGGGAAGAAAAGAAAGGAGAAAAAGAGTACAGTTGACTCAGCAGAAAATTTCTTTAAAAATATGTCATTATAAGGTTTTAGTAAGATTGGAGTTTTTGAATATCTTGTGCAATCTCTTACTACCAGTGGTGGAAGAAGCTAGCAGATCTCTCACTTCAGTAAAGGTACAAAAGTATCAGGACCAAAATGTACTTGTTTTATATATTCTAAAATATTGTTGTATTATTATTATTGATGCATTTATGTAAGCAGCATTTTACTGTTGTCAAGGTAGGGCTAATTTTAACTTTAATTTATAAAGATGTGTAAACATATTAAATTCAACCTAGTTTTTATGTTAAATCTTGACCTGAAAAGTAACCAGTAACTAAATATGACAGCTAAATGTAGTAGAGTAAAAAGTACATCACTTACCCCTAAAATGTAGTGAAGTAGAAGCATAAAGTTACATACTCAAGTAAAGTACAAGTGCCTCAAAATTGTACTTAAGTATAGTAGGTCTACTTGAGTAAATGTACTTAGTTACATCCCACCATTGCTCACTACTGAGCATCACTGTGGATCACTTACTTTACTTAAGTCACATACTCTATGATGCTGAATCCACTATTAGTCCTTAATTACTTTTTAAAAAGTATGGTCTACTGTATTTTAAGTTAGAAAACACAATGTTGTTCTGTAGAAAGCATGTCTCTTATCCCAGCTCTACTTTCCCAGCTTACAGTGATCCAAAAAGCATGCATTATTATGAAAAGATACGCTCATTAAAAATGTTAACATATGACAGCATTCTGATAAAAGCAGACAGAAAGCAGACGCTAACAGAATAAACATCATTATTGGACAAAAACAAAAGGGCTTACTTGAAATGTGGCCAAAAGTTTTAGAGATAGCTAGAGGTTAAATAGCTGTGAGACAGAACTGTATAAAATACAGTTTGTCATTTTGGCCCTCACCATCTTACCATATATGGACAAGAAGTTGGAGCTCGGGAGGAGAATGTTAAGATTTGCAATATGTTTGTCTCTCTAACCTTTATCATATGTCAAGATATAACGCTAATGCTAGCAAGATAACTTGGTTAGCATTGTGCATCTGTAATTCAAAATCCAACTCTCAGATCGTCTTTTAATACAATGGAGTGGTAAACAAGACATTTTAGGCACCCAAAATGTTACAATTATCTCTCATTAAATGAAAACTAAGATATCAGCTAACGCTAATCCTAGCAAGATAACTTGGTTAGCATTATGCATCTGTAATTCAAAATCCAACTCATATCATATTTTAGTACAACGGAGTGCTAACCAAGACATTTTAGGCACCCAAAATGTTACACTTATCTTTCAAGAACTGAAAACAGACAAAGGTAAAAAAACACACAGTGCACCGAGGTAGCGACTTGTCAATCTTAAAACAGTAAACCCCTTAAACATAAACTACTTTTTCGTCTATTTTACTCTAAATAGGACCATTATTCATAAAGTGAACATCATGTTTTATTGAAGAAGGCTTGAAACTAGTGATTGACATGAGAAACTCATCAGGAAAATGTTTACTAAGGTAATAAATCAAGTAAGTTGGGTCATTAGACAAAGACTTGGCGCAGCAACAAAGGTTTTAATGAGGTTTTGGTGATTCATCAGTTTTCTCAAAAGCGCTCTCACACGAAGAAAAAGAACATAAATTGTTTCCTTCTAGTCAGTGGAGACAAAAGAACTCACACTCGCTGATACTAACAGAGGTTTAGCTTTAGGACTTTTCACTGAATACATTAATTTCCCAACATAAGCTGCATATAATGACACGTATCATTCCGCTTATCTACTCATGTTTAACATTCCTGCTCAAGTAAGAAACAGACATTTCACTTCTTTCCCTGCAAAGTGCTCAAATCTTCTGTTTGTAGCTAAAAAGGCTTGTGACGAGTCAACAACACGAGCACGTACACCAACAGATAACAGCTTGACAGTAAACATTCCCACTGCACTGAACAAGATCCAGCACGCTCACACCGTCAGAAGAGTCACCAGCAGCCACCAGTTGCCTGCATGTCAGTGTTTCCATCCCTGTAAAACCGTTTAGTCTTTTCATTCATCCAATCATTTTCTCATTCACTTTTTCTCAAGTAAGGATGTTTGTGTAAAATTCAAGTAAAGATTCTGATTATTTTATAGGACTTTATTATAAGTCAATGCAATATTTTGCATTTTCAAGGTTTTCCACCATCTTCACCCCAATACCGTTTACAAGCAGTGTTTTCATATTCCTAAACAGACTAAGACACAGCTCAGAATTGTGTGACATCTACGAAGTATAGTATAGAGCCCACAAACCCGAAAATTCAACCCAGACTCTTTTGGACTTAAAATTTCAGTACAACCTGAACCGGACTCCTTGTGAGTGACTCATTCACATCCCTATCACATCACCTCTCCTGTCAGCCAACAGCCACATTTAGTGAGCTTGTTGTCAGAAGTAAGAGCCCAGCGTGAAAAAGTGAAATGGCATAGGGGGAAAAAGGGTTGGTTGGTAAAGTATGCACTTAAAGGAAAACGTCACCCCAAAAAATGACCATAATATCAACTACTCATCTTGTGTTACTTTGAATTCTTGAAGAAAACTTTCTTCTGACATGCCTCCACTTTTAATGTAGAATCCGGAAACTGATAAAACCCTAAATGAATATTAGTAAACTTGTGCAGCATAATCCAAGTCTCAGTTATCACCTATATATCTATTTATACAGAAAGTTTTAGCAAATATGCATTTGTTTGGGAAGTACTGAGCACATGGATAGATAAATGCGATTATTCTGCCCCCATTTACTTCAATCCTTCAAAAATGGTCAGATTCTCTGTTCACTGTGGAGGCATGTAAGCAAAGGAGAGTTTTCTTCAAGAATTCAAGGCAACATGGTGACTTTTATTTATATACAAATGGTCATTTTGGTGGTGAAGTATTCTTTTAAGGGTAAGTAAACTGAGAAATGCTAGTTCATTGTTTCTGTGCATAGGTGCATAATGAGAAAGGGGGCCATTGAGAAGATTGGTAAAACACCACAGCACTACACAAGCAAAAGAACCACAAAATATAATACTTTCAGAATTAATTGGTGAAAATAAACAAGTGTATATTGTTGACCACTGATGTTTTATAACCCTCAAACAACTGAATGAATATCATCATGTGAGTTACATGAAGCTATCAAGTTCTATTTGCTCGTCATGTATGTTGTACTGTATTTATCCTTCAAGGAAAAAGGACAATATCATGCAGTTGTTGAGTCTACGGATTAATATTTAAAAATATATACTAGTAACATTGGTTCCTAAAACAAAGAGAAAGCTTTGTTTTGTTTAAATCATTAAAAATGAATATTATTTTGGTCTCTGTAGACAAAATGCATCAGTGTCATTAAATTTAACAAGGCCTCGGCTGTTCTTTTAGTGTGCATGCAATCTTAGATTCCAGATGAAGTATTTATGTCAGTGCAGTTATCTGCCTGCTCTAAGAATATCCACAGGCTTGACCCGCACAGAGGTTAACTGCAGAAGGACCTGGTATGCTGCATGTGGTTTGAATGTCTGCATGCGTGTGTGGACTCAGATGTCAACTATATGCACGCACGTCCATGTACAGAAGCACAGATCGTGCAACCTGATGTAGAGCAGAGAGGATGAGAGGAGTTTGCAGGAGTTATCTCTCTAGTCCATTCCAATGGAACACTTCCTGCTTCCTGTCCTGTTGTCATAGCGATGGTTTGAACAGCCAGCAAGCTGCCTGTATATAAATATCAACAGAAGCAGCTAAGAGCGTCCGCCTCTCCCTTCATGTGCTAGCATCCCTCTTAAATGTCAATTAGTTGGAAACAGCGCACAGATGAAGGAATTAATGTTGAGTAGGAGGTTCAGGAGAGTGTGGCACAGAGAGAGAGAGGGAGAAAAAATGAGCAAAGTGGGAACTCGTCAATCTTTTCAATATGTGACACATGGGAAATTTAGTCTCTCACTCTGCACCACAGAGCCATTAAGAGCAAATTGCTACACTTTTCATGCAGGGACAAACCAACATAAATTAAAATCAACCCAATAATTCTATCAAATCCATTACTGAGGATGTGGTCAAAGCTAGAGAAAAGCCTTTGGGAGAGGAGAATGTCCGGCTGGAGAGCAGAGAAACTTTGGTACAACTGTCCAATAAGGTACCCTTTATGAAGTATAAGAATAAATAGAAACAATTAATCATTTTCCCTGTGACAGTCTGGAGACCGGTCCAGGGTTTAGCCCGCCTCTCACCCAATGTCAGCTGGGATCAGCTCCAGACCCGGATGAGCAGTTATGGATAATGAATGAACAATTAATCAATCATTTGCTAATGATTTATATATCAGAGTAGATAAGCCGCCATTTGGAACTAATTTGGGGTTGCCAGTAGGGATGGGAATAATAAATCGATGATTGATTAATGGTTGTTAAGAATTTGGTTGATCACGTGGAATTTTTAATCGATCTGTGTATTTGTTTAATTTTAATTTTGTGTTTGACTGCGTGTCAGTATCACTGAACTGACACAAGGCCGAGTGTTCAGTTCTGCGGCCGTACATGAATAAGCCAATCAGTTGAGAATTAAGTTGGATAAAGCTACAGTTTGCAAACAGAAAGTTGCAATAACAATTTTAAAACACACAGAAATAAAAGAGTATTAATTAGTATTAGCGTATTAAAGATAACTGTGGAAACTAACCTCATGCCTCTTCGGGGGCTAAAACATAAAACAATGAACTCCTTGGCGTTATCTTTACAGTTTAATCTCACTTGATTTAGTTTTACGATTGACAGGATCAAGTCGCTTTTCGTCCTTTCAAAATGAAAGCGTCCGTTATCAAAACACGCTTTTGCATATAGTACTGTGTATATATCTTTTATTTTGCCCATGTGTGCATGCAGCGAATAATAGATTAACTGATTATTAACGTTATAATAATAGATAAATGAGTTGGCAGGTTTCTTCCAAACGCCCATAGTTGCCAGGTTATGAAAAATCTCTGACTGTCTTTAGCTCTTGTGTTCATCCAATAGACTGCTCTTCCCAAGGACTGTTTGACCTCTGAAAGAACCTCGTGTCTGTCAGCAGCTAATTAGCTTATCAAATCCAGTCTTAACAAAGACTGGAAACCTCCTGTTTCCAGTCTTTGTGCTAAGCTAAACTAAGCTAAGCTAAGCTAACTAGTTTCTGGCTGTAGCTTCATATTCAATCTAACTTTCTGCCAGAAAAGAAATTAGGGCGTTTTCTAAAAATGTAAAACAATTATTTTCACATTTACTATGTTTTTTCTTATTTTACTTAAAGAACTTTAAGAGAACTTTTAGAACTTTTGCTGTTGGCCTACTAGAAAGTGAGAAACCCTTAGCGGTCCTTATTGGCAAAACTTTTATAACTGCAGACGTGATGGTTTGAAATACCTGACTGCAAATGACTCACCAACCTCAAAAGTTAAAACACATTAATAATGAATTAGTTAATGTTTAATTAACATTGACAAAGTAATAAGTTACAACTTATAAATGGGGACTTGTTAGAAAATGGTAAGAAAAGTTTAATAATTATTGTAGGTCACAGCAGGTTAATCATAACATAACATAACATAAAATGTTTCTCTCTGGGGTTTTAAAATAAAAAAAGACATGCTTTAGTGAATGTTTTTGTATCAGTGTTAATAAACCTGTTTCTGTCGGAGTTCAAGGACCCAAATGGGACATGTTGGAACGAAGACGAGGCCACCCTGGTTGTGCAGAAAGAAAATCTGCATCCCCTATCAGTTGCTTAGCTGTTGTTGTCCAAAATAGTCAGGAAGTTGTGTATCTTGATTAACTGCCAAACTTTTGTGATCCGTTGGGGGAAAACACTGCTATTGGTCCACATGTAAAACGATCCAACACACTGTAGTCTTGTCTTTTCTGAAGCTATTTTCTTTATAACTTCTCTTGTATTCTTACACAAAAGCAGGCAGCATGATGGTGTGTCAGTAATCTGATCAGGTCTGAAAGGTGGGAACTAAACAAAATCCTGAATGCCTTGAACAGGAAAAATAGTGTTCTCAGCCAGGGCTGGGTGGAGAATGTTTTTATTTCCAATAGAAAATGATTTTCCTCTGCTGCTTTGGAGCATCCTGGGTCAAGGGTGATTCAGACATTCCACTCTCACTCTCCATTCACTCTCCATTCTCTCCTTTTCTCTTTCTGTTAAGGCTTGGATGAAGACTGTTTGAATATTAAAGCATATTTAGCAGAAAACCTAACTTTTTACACACTTATAAACTGTTTCACACAGCTTGCATTTTTGATCGGAAATGTATGGTTTACTTAAAATTCCCTTTAGCTTAACAAAGACAATGTAAATACAAGAACAACTCCCTTAATGTTATTTTGGCATTATTTCAAGCAACACCTATGTTGGACACAATTGAGGAGTTGAAATTAAGCAAATGCACAAGAGCAACATATATATATATATATATATATATATATATATATATATATGTATATGTATGTATGTATGTGTGTGTGTTGAGCCTCTTCCAGCCTCTTATCACTCCTGCACAATTTTATCTTTTTCTTAATTTATATATATACACACAGGTGGGTGCATCTCAGTAAATTAGAATATCATAGAAAAGTTTATTTATGTCAGTAATTCAACTCAAAAAGTGGAAATAACACATTATATAGGTCCATTTCATGCAGAATGAAACATTTCATGTCTTAATTGATTTAATTTCTTCTAATTATAATGATAATGGCTTACATTTAATGAAGACCTAAAATTCAGTGTCGCAAAAATGTTTAATATTACAAAAGACGTGGACATGACAGGTTGGAAAAAGTGAAGACAAAGAAAACACGTGATGGTATTTCATCACAACATTGTTCAAGGAACTGAACACCATCTTAAGCAGAATTTGTATTTCCTATGTGCACTTAATGACTGATAATTACAACCCAGATTCCAAACAAGTTGGGACATTATTAAAATGTCAACTGATTGTGTCAAACATTTTTTTCATTTACATCCCAACATTTTTGGAATCTTGGTTGTAGTAAACAAGAATGACCACCAATGAAAACAATTATCACTGTTTTGTTTTATGTTCTATGCTCTATTCTCACCTCACTATACATCCACATCTGCGCATGAATACCATCTGTAAAAGCTGCTTCTGCCATCCAAAAAGTGTCATAAACTGAACTGTGCATGTCCACATATTTAAATAGTAGCTGATACTCCTACTTTTGTCCCACTACACCGGGTTTGCTTCCAGTTCGTGCTCGAAAAGTGTCAAATTATTGAAAAGAACACCGGAGGCGGGCAGTGCATCTACAGTATGTCAGTACGAGCGGAGGTTGCTGTCAGCGATTACCCATTGAAAAAATAGATAGCTTGTGAGATGCATCATCTATTCCTGGATGTGTGAGAACAAGCGTGACATTTATAAGGTGCTGTGGCAAACACAGTGATTTAACTCATTGTAAAGATACCATACATAGATGTAAACACCATCTTTGAGTTATAGACCGCCACTCATATGTCTATACATACAAACATACAATAAAGATAACATAAACCTAGCTTGGCGTTCACAGATCGTGTGGTGCCAAGCTCCTCATGGCGCAGATGGTACAAAGACAGAGAGAGAGAGAGAGAGAGAGAGAGAAGATGGAGGGAGGAAGGGAGAGAGAAGCAAAGAGAGAGGTCTGTGACACCTCTCTTTCTCTGCCCACACTAAAGCTGCCTATTATCTAATCCTTCACACCATGGATAGGGGGATAGGGATGGTCAGAGAGGCAGAGAAAGCAAGACATACAGTTGACGCCAGAAAAAAAGAGGGCGCAACCGTCATCACCGCCACAGTGGCGTTGTGCTGGTGGTAACACAAGGCATCATTGTACTGAAGGAGCCATAGAACTGCTCTCTCGCTCTCTCTCTCTCTCTCTCTCTCTCTCTCTCGCTCTCTCTTTCAGCTGAGCCTGACTCAGCCCTGCCAGGCCAGCCAAGTCACAGCCTGGAAAATACCAAACTACAACTTGTGTCCTGACCACTAAATTCAATCTGACTCGCCATGATTACAGAAAGTATGCATGTCACGGTAATTACTATATCGACTTAAACGGACATGATAGTTTTTTACTTGACTCAATATATTGTCGTTTACATGCCTTGACTTTTTGTGCTTTTTTTGTGTTGTGTTTAAATTAGTGCTTCAAATGATTTTTTCCGAAACCCCCCCCCAACTATATTTCCCAAGCAGCCATTCCAGCTGTTTATATGAAATATATAAAATGTACATGTTATTTTAATAATAAAATAATATATTATATAATGTTTATCTCAGTGCAATTTTTCTTAACAGAGCCTGGAAGTCTATTTTTATTTGTTATGGTTGTAGTTTATTTATTTATGTTTGATTTATCTAGGATATTTTAATATTTCTTTTCCACATTTCTATTCCATCCATCCATCCATTCTCGTCCGCTTATCCGGGGCCGGGTCGCGGGGGCAGCAGGTTAAGACGCCCCTCTCCCCAGCAACAACGTCCAGCTCCTCCTGGGGGACCCCAAGGCCTTATTCTCGAGATTAAAACATTTGTTGCTGCGGAAAAGGATGTACCTATTATGCTCTAATATGGTTATGAAACTAAAACAACATTGATACAACGATACTATTGTTTATCGTGATAGTTTCTGGGAAAATATATCATCCTAAAAAATGTGTCATCATGACAGGTCTAACAGAAAGTATAGAGGACATTTGGACCAAATGAACAATTTAAGTGCATCTTGGGCTGTCACTTGGGCTGTCATGACATACCGGTATTGATAATAACAACATAAATGTTATTAATAATGCACAGTTTAATATTGTCTTAAATAATCCAGCATCACTCCTGTCTCTTCCAATTGTCTTCTTGTCTCCCTCCCTCCCTTTTGTTTATCAGTTCATCTGGTTGCCTTTTCCACCATCCATTTAGTGTAATTGTTCTTTTTGCACACTTTTGTACAGTTATGGTTCCACACAAAAGTAAAAAAGAGGCAAAACGGAAATTTAAAAGTCAAAAATAATTTTGGATAGTTTTTTTTCTGATTGTCTACTGATATTACAATATTGTTGTTATTATTGTGAATTATTTTGATAATCGTGTTGTGATAATGTGATAGAGCTTTGTTAAGTTTACATTTGATAGTACTGAAAGCAACAATTAAAAAACACATACTGAAAGTTGGATTTTCTACATATATCTGCTCAGATAAAACATACAAATGTGTTGGTAAGTGTTCAGTCACTCTCAGTGCAGGTTGATAATTAAATAAGTCAATAAATAAACAGTCCTATTTTGTGTTTTTAGGATGTTTTTTTCTTTTTGCTGTGTGCATAAAGAGGTATGGAGTTCTGTTTTTTAAAATGCTAGTATTATATCAAAGTTTTAACTTCTAGCATCATGACAACTGTGTTTAAAATAACTGGTGATAGTGTGTTTTGTGGATTTTCCAGAGTAATGAAAATATTGCTTCTGGAAAAAACAATGTTACCGTGAATACATTTTTCAATCATGTTAGAATAATTTCACATAGATAACTTTAAAGTTGATTGTCCTGGACCTCAATAGCTGAGAATCCATAACATGGGACATAAAGTCAGTGTGTATACAGACCAACAATAAGCAGCTCTGATATAAAAATAAACAGTTTGGATTCTCAGGCACAACAAGGTGCTAATGATGCTCTGAGCGCCAAATGGCACAGTGACACTTTTCACCATGTAAATAAATCTCTCTATTTTTGCATCTCATGAAACTTTCATCTCCTACAGTCTTTCTTCAGCAGTAAAGCAATGCTGTAAGAACAACTTCCACTAGATTTAGAGCTGCAATCTACACAGGTATCACTGACAAACTATACAGAAGCACACACATTTCCAGTATTAGTTATGAACATTCTTATGATGCAGATTGAAAACCGAAGCTTCAGAATGTATGTTTGTTGTACAGTTCGAAACATAATGTTTAAATCATCTATAAATGATCATTTCAGACCCTGTGGTTGGAAACTTAAAACAGGGTTTGTGGGTTATTTGAAAAGGAATCACCACACAGCAGCAGCAGCAAAAAGACCGTAGTGCACATCTGGAATACATTTAACATTCTAAATCTGCCTGCCAAGCTAAAAATGTTTCAAATCCTTCCAATTCTTCCTGAGAAGCAATAAGGTGAGACTCTTGTTACATAACTTTTAACTTATAACAGTCTGTGGTTGTGGGTTTAAATTCTCCGAATGTCCAGATTAATGATTGATGAAAAATTGAGCAAGCTGGCACCACATGGACCGGTTCAACACAATTACATGCATGAGGCAGAAAAAAAAGTAATAAAGTTCACTGCATATGTGTGTGTGCTGGCACCGCAACAATAAAGCACTGAGGTCATGCTACTGCCTGTGCAAAAAGAAGACTACTGAATGCCAGGGGTCAGGATCATGTGTATCCGTTGCAAAGACAACAGAAGAAGAGAGAAGAGAAGAGGAGAAGGGGGAGTTTGGGGGGGTAGATAAGGGGTGAGCGGCGGGGAAAGAAAAGCAAAATATCTACAGTGTTCCCATGACATTCCAGCTGCAGCAACTAACTTCCACAACAGGGTGTGAGAAGGCCAGCACACACAGACACACACCTGTGCAGCTTTAAACAGGCAAAAAACTACTTTTTGCACTATGTCATGAATAGAAAAGCCCTTAAATTACTAAAGAACTCATCTGCACACCACCTAAAGATCAAACATTCATCTGTCCATCATAACCGGACACACAGATGAACACACAGAGAGTTATCTCAAGCTGAATACATATTTGCTATGCAGCAAGACATCAGGAACTGCACTCAGCCCCCCTATGATGCACACACACAGGAGCAGTGAGTATGATGGCAAACATACTGTAAATACTTCTACAAGACCCCACTGACAACCCAAACCCAAGGAGTGTCACAGAGACACAGATCTCCCCAGCCCATGGACGCAAATAGAACAGAGCAGACATAGAGACAAACAGAGACAGAGAGGGAGACATTACCAACCTGCTCTTTTTGTGGACGTGCAGCCCACATGCTGGTAGTGCTGATCAAATCCACTTGGCTTCGCTAATGGAGAGCAGTGGTAAGACACACAGCTGAGCGGACAAAGTGGTGTTGAGCAGCAGCAGACAGCTAGTCCTGCGTTCCTTCTGCTCTGTAACTCAGTACGTGTGGCTGAGAGAAAACTATCAGTGAACTCATTCCAACTCCTCAGGAAGGGAGGGGCTTGGGAAACTCTAGACCAATCACAGCGAGAGGTTCCACCCACAGGCTTCTGTGATTGGATAGAAAAAGTTCTGGACTTGTGGTGGAGTAGGAGGAGTTCTCCAGGGAGAAAATACTGACACTGGTCCTGCCTATTATCTCATCATTTCACACTTTCTCTTGCTCGGTCTGTTTTTCTTTTACTCTGTTCTAGTCTGCCTTGTATGTTTATTTATTGGCTTTGTGTCTGTGTATCTGTCGTAAGCATCCTTTTTTTTTTTTTTTTTTTTAAAGCTGAGCTACTGTTGTTTGTCTTCTTCTGCTTGTATTAATGTTGTATATATATATATTTATGCTTTTATTTATCTTCTATTTTCTATATTTTCAGCCATTCACAATTTCATTTTACTTAAGTATAATGACAATTAAGATCTTTCTCATTTCTGATTCTGATTTAAAGGCAAATCTCAATAAATTAGAATATCATGGAAAAGTCAATTTCCAGTAGTTCAAGTCAAACAGCCCCAACCAAGTATTGAGTCATATAGATGGACATAATTTTCAGAGGCCAACATTTCCATAATAAACATACTTTTTAAAATTGGTCTTTTGTAATTTTAAAATTATTTTGGAACAGTAAATTTTAGGTCTTCAATAAATGTAAGCCATAGTCATTATAATTAGAATAAATTAAATAAATTAGGACATGCAATGTTTCATTCTATGTGTAATAGATCTATATAAATAGATCTATATAATGTGTTATTTCCTCTTTTTGAATTGAATTACTGACAAATAAACTTTTCTATGATATTCTAATTTATTGAGATGCACCTGTATGTGTCTGTCAGTGCATTTATGAACTGATTGTGCCTTTGCAGGTTCCTGTGTTGAGTCTTTATTGATTTACATAGTATAATAAAGACTTTGAAATATGTGGTAAAAACAAAATAATTGCATTTTTAAGGTTAAAACCCCCCATTTAAACTGATAAATCCACACACTTAAACCACATATTGTGTGTTCCAGCTGAAATAGCTCTCATATAATTCCCTTCCCATCATATCACACGTGTAGTACACAACTTGTTGATTTCTGTGGCAGTCACATAAACACTCATGTGCATCCAGATCTCTTCTTCCATCTTGTGGATGAATTTATGTACTGCACCCCTCACAGGCCAAACACACGCTGGCACACGCAGCAGACAAATGTGTGTGTGTGTCCTTATGACAGGGACTTTACCCTGTGCTCTACTACCACACCCTGGAAGCACAGCTCAGACAAAATGACACCCAAAAACGCTCCCACCTTCACTATGGTACCCCAGCACCACATGAGAGAACCAGGACTGAGAGGGTAAAGCGGAACAATGTATTGCATGTACAGAATACACAGCAATAAATTCATAAAAAGATCAAACAGAGGTAGGAAACTATGGGCGATCTCTGTTTCACATACATAGCACACAGCATTAAAAAGACCAAATAGAAAAATCTCTCCTGATACTAAAATTGCAGCTGTGACATTTGATAAATTACTCAGTGTTGCTATTATTATCTCCTGTTTTCCCAGAAACAGTCCAATTTTGACATTTTTCTGAGTAAATAGTGGTGATTTCAGCCTGTTGTTTTGCTATTATCATCATTACCACGGTTGTTGTGAGCACAATCCCACTGAAATGTCGCTAGATTACACAATACAGGTGTCAGAGGTCCAAAGAGAGCCAAACAAACGCTGGCATTTGCAAACACACACATACACATGCTGAAAGACACCAGCCAGATACATACCAGATGTGATGAAAAGGTTTCACAGAGGCTGTGAAAGACACAAATGTCCTGACAAGTGTCCTGCTTGTGTTCTCTCCTCTATTAAGATCTCTCTCTCTCTCTCTTCCTCTATTTATTTATCTCTCTCTGTCTCACTCCCATCATGATTCAGTGGTCATAAAGTAATGGTATCTGCTGGTAAACACAGTGCAAAGGGCAGAGAGATAACAGTATTTGCAGCATGAGAATCAGTAAAAATAGAAATACATTACAACTATAGTGGTGAGGAGATGAACACCTTTGTTAAAGTGGTCATTTGTTTAACCTGTGAGGCCTCAAGCAAGCTGTTAATTAGGTTTTTAAGCTAAGCTAGCAAAATATGCTACAATGTTTGTCTATGGTTTATAGTGTGGTACAGTTTTATTATCTTAAAGTTGCAAGACTTCAAACAATGATAATGTGTTCTTCCAGGCCAACGCCCGACAAAGCAAAAACGTTGTAAGCCTGACTCCATACTTTATCTTACGTTATTTTATTTATTTTATTTTATTTTAGCTCACATTGATATCTGACAAATTGGCATTTCACATTACCATATAAAAATCATAATGCCATTGAAATGTATAATATTTAGGTGACAAAATAAAAATATAAGCATAAAAAACTCAATGACTAACGGTTAGTTGAGGCTAGCTGGTGAAATATCATTTTCCAAAGCTAATTTACCCAATTCCTCCTGTTTCATGCTAAAATATCTTAATAATGAAGTTTGATATTTCAAACATAGATAGATATATAGACAGACAGACAGACAGACAGACAGATAGATAGATAGATAGATAGATAGATAGATAGATAGATAGATAGATAGATAGATAGATAGATAGATAGATAGATAGATAGATAGATAGATATATAGGTAGATAGATAGATAGATAGATAGATAGATAGATAGATAGATAGATAGATAGATAGATAGATATATAGGTAGATAGATAGATAGATAGATAGATAGATAGATAGATAGATAGATAGATAGATAGATAGATAGATAGATAGATAGATAGATAGATAGATAGATAGTGTAACCTCTGTCTCTAATGAAATGTTTAATTAATGTCGTTAATCATTTTGTTAATGTAAAGTCAGTGACAACAATCAATAATCAGTCAAAAAAAACATAAAATTAAAGTTTTACAACTTAGCCTTTATGTTAGACTGGAGATAATTTGCTGTTTAATCGTGTTACTGGAGGTTTTCACTAGAGGGCACACCAGAGAAGTCACAACAGAGAAATACAAGATTCAGGATGTAAATAACAAACATGGCAACACTCCAGGAAGTTACCATATCCAGAGAAACTAGTTTAAAGCTGGTAAACTGTCTCAACTATATTTGTAATTCTGAGATCACAGAAGAAAAAGTGACAGATGCACCATCACGGATGATCTGTACGATACCAGTTGTGAACTGTTTCTACACTGTCCAGGAGCAGGATTTGACACATGTTGCTAATTATGCAAACTCTTTTTGAAAATGGAATGGTGTGCACTTTAGTGCCACATCATGGCTCCTGTTCCCATTCTGCAGTGGGCAAATTGGAGTTTTGGATTAGATCCGGGCATCAGACTGACTATAATGCAATTTAAGCTCCTTGTGGCAATGGAATTATATGATTTTATGTGGGCAGAGTGCACTTCTAAGATTTTTAGTATCAAAGATTTGATCCCACTGGACAAAAACTGCCTCCTAAAAATAATTGCAGAATATCATATGTCATTTTAGGGGGCAAAAGCCAGATAGGGTCTTATCATTTTATGATGATGACTGAATTGATCCCTATGGGAAAGTTTCTTTTTTTTTTTTTTACTTTACTTCTTGGATGAACAGTACAGAAGCTACACTTTTGGAGCAGGTGGTTTCTTAAAGTCAAACTCAGGACATTCTCCCATTTGGAAGAGTTTCTGAAAGGTCACTGCTCTTTTTTTTAATACTATGTTCTACCAGTCTTGGTAAACACATTTTCTGGTGAGCTTTAACCCCCAGTGATCACTACTCTAAAGTACCTATAGGTGGCGTTGCAGCACTGGATTCACTGTAGACCCCTACATCACGGTCCCTTGAGCAACACCACCTCACCTGTATATGATGTTTTGCTCACTGGGAGTCCGGATCATCACACTGGATATGCACCAAAACTAGAGGAGCAGATTTGAAAATCCAGGGAGAATTTCTTTCTCATTTCCAACTACTTTATTCTACTTATTAGTCCAATTTGCATGATTATATTGACGATGCGTCGTTCCTTTCTGGTGTTTGTGACTTTTATTAAACTGTCTCCGTTCCGTCGTGTAGTATTTGTTTTCACTGTGGTTGTTGTGTATCCGTTTGTGTTTGGCTGAGCGCCGGTGCCCTTTCCAGGGCAGATGTTCACCGCTGGCTGCCGCATCATTTCGACCCAGCCTCTGACTCACCATCACATGGTGCACGGTGCATCTCGTCTACAGATCAACTGTTTTGTTTTTGTCTGACGCGCAAACAGGGACGCGCTGCTGGTGATGGGAACTCTTTGGGACTCTTTTGAAGGATTCTCATGTTTCATTTTCCCCAGCTGCTGGTGGAGTTCGCTGAAAGGACGCGGGAGATAACTTGTCTTCAAGTTTTTATATATTCTCTAGATGTTTGTGCTGTTGTTTTCTTGCTGTTTTGAGAATACACCTCCGCATTCATTTCGGCTGGTAATGTGCTGACAGATATACAACATGTAAATTGTTTTGTAACACGCCTACTCTTTTGAACAAGTACTTTCAGAAACAAACATTGCTGGACCACTTTAGGCTGCGCGTTGCAGATGTGGGTAGGTGGATAATTCAGATCGACCTAAAATAGCCTCATATCTGTGTTAGACTCTGGAGAGGAGTAACTGTTCCCTGGAGGATCTCAGAGGTTCTTTTTCCACTCAGAATTGTGACTTGTTTCACCTTCACCTTCCCTGCACAAGATTGTTTGGAACGCGCACAAGGACCTCAATTTTACGCACGGCTGCAGACCATTACCAATACCTCCGCAGCTCAAACATTGACGATGGGAGACAAGGACAGCGCAAAGGGACGTGATGAGTCCCAGACCCGGGGTGCCTTAAGCAGTCAGGGCCAGGCACGGCCCCGTGAATAACCGCGCGGCGACAGCATGCCCTCTTGGCCCAATCTCTCGGAGTGCCTCTCCCATAACTGCAGCTGGGGGGAGACTCACAACGCCACACAGGACGCTGACCTCGGCCTGCCTCCTCTTAACTACTACTCAATCCCTCTCCTTACGGCCATCACCATCGCCTGCACGCTGCTGTTTCTGATCGGGGTGACTGGGAATGTCATGACCATTTTGGTGGTCAGTAAATATCGGGACATGCGAACTACCACTAACCTTTACCTGTGTAGCATGGCCGTATCTGACCTGCTCATCTTCCTCTGTATGCCCCTAGACCTCTACCGGATGTGGAGATACAGGCCCTGGCGGTTTGGGGCTGCACTCTGCAAGCTCTTTCAATTCGTATCAGAGTCCTGCACCTACTCCACCATCCTGAGCATCACTGCGCTCTCAGTGGAGCGCTACATGGCGATTTGTTTCCCTCTGCGCGCCAAGGCCCTGGTTACCAAAAGGCGGGTGCGTGGCCTGATTCTTCTACTCTGGACTGTGTCTCTATTGAGCGCCGGACCTGTGTTTGTCATGGTGGGAGTGGAGCGTGACAGCATGGGGCCAGATTTCAGCTCGGAGATGAATGAGACTGGCTTCTTCCTGGAGGCAGGAGACACCAGGGAGTGTAAGATGACGCATTACGCAGTGGAGTCTGGCCTGATGGGAGCCATGGTGTGGTTGAGCTCTGTTTTCTTCTTCATGCCGGTCTTCTGTCTCACAGTACTCTACAGCCTCATTGGCCGACGGCTGTGGCAGAGACACAGAGAGACAACCATCAACTCCCGTGTGGCTCACCGGGACAAAAGCAACAGACAGACCATCAAGATGCTGGGTAAGTTTGGAGAGCGCGCAAATTACGCATACACACTTTGACATACACAGTAAGATAAAATAAGATATTTCGATTTATGCTTGTTTATTAATTCTCTCCTCTCTCCACCATACCCTCTCCTGTCACTCCTCCTTCAGTGGTAGTGGTGTTGGCCTTCGTCCTGTGCTGGTTGCCGTTCCACGTGGGTCGCTACCTGCAGTTCCGCTCTCTGGACGCTCCCTCTCCGCTACTGTCTGTGTTGTCCGAGTACTGCAGTCTGGTGTCAGTGGTCCTCTTCTACCTGAGTGCCGCCATCAACCCCATCCTCTATAACATCATGTCCTGGAAGTACCGGGGCGCAGCAGCGCGCCTCTTCGGCCTGACTGACAGCCAGCCAGCACGAGGCCGCACAGCCAGCACCATGAAGGGAGACGGCTCAAATGTCTGGACTGAATCCACAGTCAGCTTTTAAACAAACGGCTGTAAAAATCAGTCATATGTTGATAACGCTGATCTAAAAGCCATTATTTCTGAAAGGCCGAAGAAAAACTGCTCTGTAGCTACGTGACTGCGGGACTTGCCTTTATGTGACTGGGACTAAAAGAAGCAGAAGAGAGCCACACACAGCTGCAAGCCTCCGCTTTATCAACATGCACCAATCGCACTTCGACTTTTTGTTTATTGTCTTGTTGGATTATTTCAGCAAGTGCCATTCAGTATTCATATAACACGCTCAGCTGCATTTCAAAAGCACCACTGGTGGAGTGCAAAATACACACCAGCTTGAAGTGCTTGTATTGATCCAAATGTGAGCAAAACAGGGGCGCGCGTGCCCGTACACACGCACACATATAAATATGATACACATCTACAATATTGCCTTATATTGTATTCATACTCTGGATGACAAAGAAAGCACTGTAGAACCTGTGGCACTGCTCTGTACTCCTTCAGAGAGGGGCAGAAGTGCTGTGTGTGTGTGTGTGTGTGTGTGTGAGTGAGTGAGTGAGAGAGAGAGAGAGTGTGCATGTGCATGTGTGTATTGTGTGCCAAGTGTGATTCTTTTGGATGTGATTTCTGGGAATTGTTTGTGAGAGTGTGGATATGTAAATGTCACTGTTATTAATTTTTGACATGCTGAATGCCCTGTATCTTGGAAATTTAAGTCCATGCTGTGTTGATGCTGCCAAGACGGACCAATGGGATTTGGGTACAGTCCCTGAATGAAAAAAATAATATTCCTGTGTTGCCATGTACTGCACAGCAGTGGGTTTCATTGTATCATTAGTATGTATCATTATTATGGGTGTCACAATCAATTGAAATGAGTTTTACAATTTAGTTATTTAAATTAAGAAGCACAATCGACAATTTTAAATCAAAAGTCTAATTGAATCGTGGATTTAGAGAATTGTGACACCCCTGATCATTATGTCTCAAATTTTTGTAAGTATACTTCATTATTGTTAAATGGTCAACATTATTCGAGCTGCAGGCTCTTGCTACTTAAACTAAATCTGCTTAAACTGAAAAAAAAATGCATGTGCAGATTTAAGAATGAATTAAGTAGAATAAGCCTCAGTTTGGTGCATTAGACAAAGAAAGCTGAGTGTTACTGTAAAAACCAACATGTCAGTGGCCATAAACGCCTCAGCTTTCTGAGTCTTGTGAACTGTGCACCATTGAAACACTGTTGCTTTCAGCTATCTCAGGTGTGCTGATGTCAGTTAACTTAATGCAACACACAGTCCAGAGCTGTTTTTATGACAGCTGTGTGGGGACAATGTGCTCATCTCTGCATTGACTCAACACATGTAGCACATTTGTCATTTATCTGATTTGACAAGATGCTACTTGAAGCAATGTTCAATGTTGGGTATGTTAAATCATTTTACATTTTCACCATTCATAAAAACATTCATTAAAGGACAAGAGCAGTAAACCTGCAGAATAAACTGCTCTATTGATTAATCTTTGGCATGAATTGTTTTACACTCCTTAATAGAGCTGCAACAAGTCAAGAAAAAATAATCCCCCACATTACAATTATAATCAATTATTTGTTGAGGTATTTTTTTTCATGCAAGATTATCAAAAAATTTCTTCAGCCTCTCAAATATGGGTAATTCCTACCTAATTCCAACATCACATTGCACTTTGAAATACTGGGATGGACATTTTTGTTTTTTTCAGACATTTAATGGACCAAACAATGAATTGATTGATCAATAAAATAATCTGCAGATTAATTGTTAATGAAGATCTTTTTTTAGTTGCAGCCCAACTCTGAAAACTGTTCAGTGTTAACAGGCAGAGTGACCTCTTGGATGGTAAAATGAAACACGCACAACATAAGTTATATTATATATGTCTTACTTAACTTAACATTGGTTTGCTTTGAAAGTTTGCTTTTTAAATTGCTTTGAATGAAGGACTGCATGGTTGACCTTACAGTGCATTGAACTGAAACAAAACCATCCTAATGTGCCAAACGTGCCAACCTATACAAAAGCCTTTCCTTTAAATATCTATAACACAAAGCATCAGATGGAAAAATAAAATTTTGTAAGGTGTATCATGCACCCCTTTGAACAGAGAGATCAGTCTATAAGTAATGATGTTGTGCTTGCTTTACCATGTAAATAGATGCTTTGTAATGCTTAACACTCAACGCTGTACACTCAGATGGTTTCAGCAGCCCAAATCACCGCAGCAGCCTCCACTTATCCGCACTGGATTTCAAAAACACGGCCTCCTGGCTTCTGAAGAATGTATCTTTGTTGATAAATGTTTCTGACTGTACATACTGATGTCATGACATACTATTGACTCACTAAAAGAGTAAAAATTGATTCATATTTTCCTATTTTTGAAGATGTCTGTGAATATCTCCTGCTGGGTAATGTATCTGTCGAAGTCTTGTTCAAATAAAAAAAAAAGGAAAAAACTCAATTCTTTTTTGCTTTTCTTTTCAAAACAACATCTGTATTCTTTGTGTGCACACGCTTGGCAATCAGGTGGCTTTTTGTCTCTCAGTAGGTATGAGATTCAAATTGCAATCCCAGATGATTGCGAAACTAACAGACCACTTAACACTTGCCTTCCACCCACAATAGTCATCACTGAAGTAAAGTCTACAGAGTGGACTGAGAGATGCATGCCACACTTTGACAGTGCCTGTAATCTTCCCCAAATCGTCCCCATGTGACCCTGTTATACCCCGTTAAATTATGTAAGTGTCAGTGGAGTGTAACACCAGTCAATAGATTGCAATCTTAACACAGACACACAGCAGTGTATTCTCTCTCATCTCAGCCTGGGGTGTATTTTTGTGGCCACAAGGCACAGCGTCACCCCATTACCTAAGACAGCTTCAAAGACAGCAGCCTCTGCCCTCTGATGCCACACAGGGCCCAAAACAACCCCCACTCACCTCTGAGGTAACATCAGGTACCCAATCAAAACACCCAAAGTACAGTCAGAGTGCAACATGTTCGGCAGATTTTTGTGAAAGTATGAAAACACTGAAGAGTGGATGAATTAAATAAAAGCTGGGTTGGTATCTTATTAAAGGTGCTTAGTGGGTGGATGATGGGCGAGGAGAGGCAGAGGGAGAGGTGTGAAAGAACAGGGATGAGAGGTCCCTATTAAAAAAACAACAACTGTGCAATCAAAATAGACAATAAAACAAAAGGTGAACAAAGAGAGCTTTAATCAATGAGTCAGACATCATGATAGTTTATTTAGACGTGGGCTGTGAAGTGAACAGGGAATAAATTACCTTTAGACAAAGAGGAGGAGGTGGGGATTGAAGAGGAGTCAACATCTATTTCAGTCTATATTAATGTGTGCCTTTACGCGCACTGGCCACTTCACACAGCTGGTACATGCTGTGACTAGATGATAGAGTTAAACTGGTGCAAGCTGATGCATGCATGTACACATTGCATGTACTTGTGCACGCTGATGAAAGCTGAACTTTGTGTGTGGGCATGGAGAAATGTTCAACAGGGGTCTTGGCCCGTGCAGACTTGAAAGTTATTGATGAGTCTGTGGTGGTGCAGAATCCCCGAGCAGCTCTGCTGGGACCTTGCACAGACATAGTTTTATCTCTGGAGCCATCTTCTGACTGTGACAAAATATCCTGCAGGAAGCATCTATTTAAAAACAAGACTAAGAGTCTACAGTCATGCTAGCTGCTTAATGAGGCTATTCTTTGGCACAGCTTTGCTTTGAGACATGTTAAGTAGATGTAACATTGAACATATTCACTATCTAAGCTTCGTGTTTAGCATGCTAACACAGCGGGTCAAACAAACACAGAACTTTGACCCAGGAGACTACACTTTGTGTTTCATGTGGAACCAAAGTCAACATTGAGTTATTTTAACATCAGAATGTCAGTTAACTTTTGCAATGTACTTAACATAGTCTACATTAGATGTGTTTCCCCTGAGTACTTTTTGCAAAGCGTAAGTATTTTGGCTACGCCCACTAATTAGTTCCCCTTGGCCTCTGTTCCCATAGCCTACAGGTACTTTTGTAGCGGCTAACCAACAGAGTTCGAATGTGACAACAGACCGACGTGGCAAGCAGTGTTGCTAACTTAGCGCCTGTTGCTATAGACTACTCAGACCCCTCTAGCAACTAGCGACAAATCTAGCAACTTTTTCTGGTGTTTTTGGAGACTTTTGGAGACTCGTTCCTACTCATCTCAACGAGTACCAGGTGCCATCCCAAATCACTTACAAACACCTCAACTGTATCCAAGCAGGGTCCACTAGTTAGTAACAGCTCAGTAGTGGCTCAGAAAAGTACCTACCCAGGCAGGTAATTTGTGAGCCGCTATCTGAGCAGCTAACTGGTGAAGTTGGGTGGATCTTGGGCAGATCCTTTCTCCCAAGCCACACCCATAGCAGAGCACTAGAGGGAAAGGTACCTAATGGAAACACGCCTATTATGTACCTACAGTAAGTTAAGTAATGTACCAAACATGCTCACTTCAAACCAAACCACGATCAGAAATTCATATCATAGCTATTGAGACATTTGACCTAAAAGCATGGTGTTAGAGGAAAAGTCAGTGGATCACGAAAGTCTATAGCCTTCATCCTCTGGGGGAGCATTAATGTACAAAATGTGATGGCAATCCATCCAATAGCTGCTGAGATATCCTAGAAAATGTGGTGGTCTGTGATTTAAAAAGAAGACATCAAAAGTAATGCTATGGTATTATAATGATTCACCAACAAACCAGAAGCCTGGACTGTTTTACAGCAGATCTCAGGGCCCTGCTTTGCTGTATCAGAAACAATCAGTTCAAGTTTTTCTTCCTTTTATAATGTAAGTTTATGAGTCAATTGCCTCATCCCCTTTGTTCTTCAAGAAGTACACAGCTGTTTTTCCCCCTTTTTGTTGCCATTACATCATCTGGTAAAAAGTCTGACAGGCTGATTTCTCTTCATGGTCCTGAAGCAATACATCAGGCTGATAACTTGCAGACTATTGTCCCTAACTGTAGATAACCCAGCCACAGAGGTCCATTACATTTCTTCTCCTTTGGGTTTTTCCCCCAAGACAGCAGCTGATTGGATTTTTTTGTTGCTGATCGCACCAGAATTGGTGCATCTGACACTGCAGAACTTACCACATTCAGTCATTTAAATTGTATCTTGGCGAGTAAGTCACACTAAAACGACTTGATGCTTACTGAATGACGTAGCTCTTATTAGTTTAATCAATTTTTACACCACTTTAAACGAACCTACACACCAAAATAAGCTTACAGTAAATGTCAAAACATTGTTATTCCCCTGTTGTCCCTGGGTGGCTGCAGGGTGAGAGATATTGAGCATTCAGTGCAGCAGACTCTCTCTGGACGCCCTCAGGGGGCAGCAGGGGATGATAGTGTGATTTACTCTTCTCGGCTATCAGACTCAATACTATTGAGGACACTGGGGAGTAAATGTAGCATTAACACACCTTCTCACTGATAGCCCAGCTTAAATGGACACTCAAGCACTCACTCTTCATCCTTGAAACTGTGAGACAAAAGACAGAACTGTCTTTAATTACTTTAATGGCATCTGTGACATTTAAAATGTGGTTCACTTGAAGAATTACAACTGCTTTGAAATGTAATTCAGACTATTAATCATACTTTAAATTGTAATATTATAAATATTGATACTCAGCTTCGTGTACAGCAGTACATTAATGTGTATCTGATGAAAGCACAATCATCATTCTCTTACTTATTAAATCTTGAGAAATCAATAGTGCTGTACAACAGTAAATGTCAGTAAAACAGTGTTTTTTTCTTCTTTTCTTTCTTTTTTTCTCCACATTCACTGCACTGTTAGTTATGGAGTCAGCATTGCCGTAAAACCGAATAAATCTGTAAAAGAATAAAAAATAAAGTTGGAATTGTAAAAATAGATTTAAAGAAAGTTAAGAAAATATTTGGAAATATATATTTTAAATATAATTCAATTTTTTCCTTTAATTGTTCATTTTTATATCATGTTTCCCAAGCATTAGTGAAAATTAAAAGCAATAGCCAAAAGGGAAAGCAACAAGGAAACGAAAAGTATACAGAGGAAATTTATATATAAAGAATTTATATGTATTAAATATTTTTTTCCATAAATACATAAGAAAAATTAATTACCAAATTTATGTGAAAATAAATTAAATGCTTAGAATTATTCTTTTAGATTTAATTACTTGTCTTTATTATTCACTTACTCATTCCTCTTAATATTTCCACATTTATTTAATTTTTTATTTAAAAAAAAAAGAAGTCACTCAATGGCACTTCTATGACCCCAGTTATTTTGTACACCAAATATCTGTCCTTATAGCTATTGTATGACACAGAATCTGATGTTTTTACTTGAAGAAAAGAGATCCATACAAACCAACAGACCATAGTCACGGTGCACAATAAAACATACAGGTGCAAACAAAGTCAGAAAAAAAATCAAAACATTTATTGGGCATAAATATATTATATATACGCTACCGATACAGTTACGTCTTACATACATAGGGTAGTATTTGCAAAAATCTATACATTAAAATTGATATGGCAGTTTCTTTTATATAATGCATATGAAATTGTCTAACATTTACAATACAAGAAGAAATGCATGAATTTCTTTTTTTTTCTCAATTCGTAGACCATGACAACATTGGAATGTTTGTTTTTAAATCGTGAGGTAAAAATATGTTTCTTTTTTTGTCTTGCTTAAAAAATAGTTAAATACCTGTGAGTCTCTGTACGTTTGTCAAATCGCCAAATTCTCAGTCAAAATTCTCTACTTACTGTAAAACGTACAAAACATAAAAATAAAAAAAATTATAAAGAAAAAAATAAAATGATCAGAAGGCACAGACGTGGGTGTTGCTGGGGAGAAAAAAAAATGTCTCTCATTCTTGACATTCCCGCCAAATGTGCAGGACCTGCAGGGTGGGCGGGGGAGGGGCGGGGTGTCTATAAAATTACCAGCATTTGAAAATAACCAAAAAAAAACAAAAAAACAACAAAAGCACATAAAGGGAGTACCCTGCCCACAAAAACACAGCCTCTCAGTTAACACCGTGTTAACTTTACAACACTAACATGACTGGCCTGAGCTCGGCCAAACACCTCTGCTCTCCCATTGGGGCGTTAAGGCTTCAAAAGGGGGAATCGGGGGCTGTGGGTGGGCAACATAACATCGGGGGGGGGGGGGGGGGGGGTTAAGGACAGGACACCTCACATATTACCTGTCGACTACAATGTCACAGGCTATGTAGACACACCACGAGCACGTCTGAGAAAGCAACCACGTTCCCTATATGAACCTTCTCTGTTGCCGTTAGTTTGCATCTGCGGGGAGCAGGGTGCCCTTTTGAGAAGCAGAACAGAACCGTGCTCCAGTAATGCAATGTCACAGTGACGCCAACGACACAATAATGCCAATGAATGTAACAGACGGCGGTTGGCAGTAGTGTTTGGAACAGAGCGATGGACCTCGTGTCTCCTCTCGCTCATATTAACCTCATCAAGACTAATGCTCGGCATAAAAAAAGTGCTTCAACTCTGTTAGTCATAATGTATTACCATCTCATTCTATAGCTCTATAGATATCTCTGTATATCATCTCTTAGCAAAATACTGGATACAAAATACTAACTACTGCTATACCAGCACTAACCTGAACAAGGAATCGTCAATATTATTATTGTCATCATCTGCCTGAAATCATCGTATGATTGTTTTTGCCTTTATTTTTTAACCTTTCAGTGTGAATTCAGGTTGTGTTAAAAACTCTCCTCCAAACGGGGCTACACATTTCAAAATGGCACATTTTGCTTTACAAAACAAAATTAATAAAAGATAATATGAAAAGAAGCATAATCACAGATCAAGTTAATGTTTTTTTTTCCTTTTGAGAGAATAATAATAACAATAATAATAATCGTAATGCTGTGTCGTTACAGAAGAACATCACAGAACCCTTTAGACGCCTGCAAACGCAACATCTAGTGGACACGAGAAGCCTGCGCTTTGGCAATAAAACAGTAAAAAGATATCAGAAGCTTCATTATAACACTAATCAGGAAAAAAAAGCCAAAGGCAGCAACGTTTATCCCAATACAGATGACTTGAACTGACCCTAAGGCCTCGCTTTGCTACATGTCTCTCTAAGCATTACAAGAACTGCTCGGCTGTGCACGGCCGCAACAGGAGATGAAAAACAAAAATACATTTGGTTACATGTTTGAAATGGCAATGATAACTGCAATGCATGGACTGATGAGCTACAGGTTCCCAACAGCTGTAAGAGAAATACTTAAAGGGTTACTGAGATAAGGAATGCTGGCCTTAATCATACAATCTAACATACATCCATTAAAAAAAAAAAAAGAAAAAAAAACATGCTACAAGGAAAAAAATTAGTATATAACTACACTTGTCTCTTAATCTTTAAACAATAAATAAATGAAGATTGCACTGTAATTGGCATGTAAAGTACTGTATGCAAATATATAGTATAAATAAAACCTAGAAAAGAACTCTACCTTAACTTTCCCATCAACTTTGGCAAAGGTATTTTGAGCTAGTAAACCACTTTGCTTACTGACACATACAGGAGCAAGGCACAGCATCGACAGAGGACAAGATACAGCATCAAAAAATGAAAGAGGGAGAGAGAGATAGATAGAGAGAGGGGGGGGGGGGGGAGAGAGGAAGACAGAGAAATGGAGGAAGAGAGGCTAATATGATGACGATGATGACAGCGATGGGGATGACAGGATTAGATCTCCCCTCTGTAAGGCCTTATCCCTGAGGTACGTTACAGGCTGCCAATCAGAGCGGAGCGGCGAGGCGACTGCCCACGCTGCTCTTCCATAACCCCCCCTTCCCCACCCAATCCTTCTTCCCCCTGCACCCCACCTGACGAAAAATAGACATGTCACACATTAATCAAGCAGGTCAGGGTGACTTCTTTGGATCATTAGAGTATGTAGTGGGCTGTACCTTGGCTTTGTTTTTCAGGTTGGGATTAAAAAGGGGTTCAGGAGTGAGTCGGGGGGGGCGGGGGGCGTTAACGTGTGTCAGAATGCCCTGTTCTGTTGAGTTGTGTTCTGTCAAAGGCTTGTTTGGTTAGTGAACATTAGTTCAAGTCCCCAGAGAACATATCCGTCTGAGGAGAGACCACAGACTTGCTACTGCTCTGATTACATGTCAATAAAGCACCTTTTAATAGAGAGAGAGAGAGAGAGAGAGAGAGAGAGAGAGAGAGAGAGAGAGAGAGAGAGAGAGAGAGAGAGAGAGAGAGAGAGAGAGAGAGAGAGAGAGAGAGAGAGAGAGAGAGAGAGAGAGAGAGAGAGAGAGAGAGAGAGAGAGTAGTGCATTGGCAGAAAGATGGGATGGATCGAAAGCAAGAGAAGAGCAGCCAGAGCAAAAGGTAATTACAGATAATTATGGGCAGAGGAGGAGAGAAGAGGAGAAGAGTCTTCAAATGTATCGATTCACAGACTAGCTGGAAGGAGAAACTACAGCTTCAGCACTGCTCTGGCTGGCGACGGGCTAAATTTCAGGAGGGGAAGGGGGGGAATAAAGCTCAAGCTAACTCCTAATGGCTTTCCTGGTTAACACACGGAGCTCTGAGAAGCGCGAGAAGCTTGCTGGCAGGCTGTTAGCACCTCTGGGTCTAACGGGCATATCGCTACTAAAGCTACAGATACTTAGGCTGGAGCAATGGTACTTGAGATGGTAGAATATGGAAAGGACTGAGCGAGGGCCAATCAAATGCTCTCATCAGCCCGTTCCTGTTAAGTTGCAGCCAAACACAATCCCAGCCCGGCTTCCTAAACGCTAGAGCCAGTTTACGCCCAACATTCGATTACCTACGAGGGTTCATATTCTGATCCAAGACCAGTGTTTAAGGGCTCCTTCGAGCTGCTGAACTGACCTCAGAGCTGCTGTTTGCGAGCACCTAGATTCATCTCCTCCCCCTTCACACTGTACTTCAGACCTTACATTGCCATCACTTATATTACATCACTTTTTATAGCATCATAGATATTTGTTATAATATATATTTATATTGTGTGTATATATATTAGATTACTGGTTTTCCATTCTTTCTTAGATATAATAAAATCACAGGATAGCAGCATCTTACACCACACATGGATTGCATCACTTTGGTAGCTGAATGAGTGAGTGATTGAATGTTAAAAGCTGAGCAGATATGCGATTGACTTCTTAGGAGGAAATGTGCGTTTCTCGCTGTCATTGCATGAGTGTGATTGTACGTGTGTGCGTGCGTGTATGTGTACGAAAGTCTTTGTCAGTCAGTCCGTGTGCGTGTGAGAGCAGGTGCAGATTGCATGAGTCGACTGACAGTCTGTAGAGTTGTAACAAACCAAATAATAAGGTATGACCGGCTAAAGCTTTGTAGGCCTACATTGGAATATGGCTGAAATGAATAAAGACTGCAGCAAAAGAAAAAAAAAGCAAATTACACATTGAAAAAAAAACAAAAAAAGTAAGGCAATGACCGTCAAGAAATATACACGTTCTCTAATCAAATATGTTTTAAAAAGATACAAAATAAAACATGCAAGTCAGTCTGAGGAGCAACTGCTTTGCTCACAGCTATTTTAAGGCTTGATTATCAGTTTTCTTTCCCAACCGAGGTACAGCTAAGACAAGGCTTCCCTCGACAGAAATCCTTAACAAATGAGACAGACGATGATACAAAGACAACAGAGATGTAGAGAGTAATGAGACCGAACTGAGTGAACGCAGAGGACGACAAGGTGAGGAAAGCCAGAATCGATACTTTGACTAAAAAAACACATACATAGCCTTAGAAGTACATCTCAAGTGTTTGTTTTGATTTCATTCGGTTCTTTCATAGACGTTTTTTTAAAGTTTCTCTGTGATTTTGCTTTCTCTTTCTATCCTATAGTTAAAATTCCCTCACTTCATAAAGAAGTACTGTAGCAAGCAGGCGATGAGGATGGAGAAGCCCGCGAACACGCACACGATGAGTGCCGCAAAGCGCTCGTCGCTGGAGATCAGGCCCGCCCCTTTGCCCGACTCCACGGCGCACAGCTCTCCCGATGACGCCGACTCCTGGCGACGCAGCGTGAACAAGGAGGAGGGGCTCAGTGGTCCGCACAGTTCCTGGCACGAATCCTGGCAACGGCGGCAGGCGCCCACACGGAAACGATAGTCTGTGTTGCCCTGGAGACCAGAGATGTGGAACACGCCCTCCTCTCCCTTAAAAACCTGCAAAGAGAAAGTAGAAAGTTCAACACTCAGCTTATGAAAGCATATACTAGTAAGCATATTCTGTTTTTTCTCATTAAAGAGCACACATAAATATATTTTTGATTGATTGATTTATTACCTACAACCACTTCTTTTATACAGTCTATAGTCCTACCCCATGACATTCATTTAACTTCCAGTGAACCTCATTTATCCATTATCAAAGTATACATTACATTCAGGAAATGGCGTAAAAATAAACTTCACTTAAGAACTACTTCACTATAAAAGGGTTGCAGAGCAAGCATTAGTTTAAAAAATAACTGTCAGGTGACAAAAAGTCACAAAGCGTATCCTGTAATGGCCAGTCTGTCCTGCTGAAATGTCCTTGGGTAAGACAAGGAACACATATTTGCTCATTTTATGTACACATACACAACTCCAAAGACTGACTCGTAAAATGACAATTATATTAGAATGCAATGCAGCTCAAGGACGCGGCATCAACTTCAGTATTTTCAGGCCACCTTCTTGTCCATTTTGTAACTGAAGAAGAACAACATGAAAAGCCTTGGCTTATAGCTGGTGCTGCTCAGCAGGGTTTGTGCCTTTATAGGAATATTATTGTCTGTCCATGTCATGGTTTTGAGATTGTTAAGCCCCTTGAAACAAATTGTGGTTTGTCATAGCAAAATTTCCTTGACTTGTTGCGGATCAGAACAGTGAGAGCAGCTGGCACATGATTCCTCAGGCCACAGGTGGTACTTAAGCGTGCGTGAATGTGTGTGTTTTTCACAAAGGTGCATTGATTTTTTGTTTGATTCTTCCCAAATCTCTTTCTTTTATGCATGAATGGAATCTGCTGTTCTCAATGTGCATTTACACAAAAAAGAAACACGCAGAGAGGGAAGCATACAAACATCTGAAAAGCAGCAGCACAGATTTGTATTGACAGCTGATGTGTGTTCATGTAATGAAATGAGCAAATATACATTCCCACATATACACACAGCTGCGGTTTTGTCCACTGGTGTGTATCAGCAGTTCTTCTCTCCAGCCATTCAGTAATTCAATAACGGAGAGTAAAACGTCCCTGAAGACAAATATCTCTTTGTCTGCAGTCTACGAGTGTGCACATCGCTCCAACTGCAAGCCAACCAATCCCAGATTTCCAAGTGCAGCCAAAATCTTTTTTTTTTTTTCTTCCAGTTGTTCCTGTGTTGTTATTCTCATTAAAATCCTTCAATACCGTTCAATAAATACTGCTGGCACTGCAGATTGCCTTCAATTTCAGAATGCTCTATCTCTCAATGCATGGAAGACAAAGTGTGTGTGTGAGAGGGAGTGTCTGCGATGTGTGTGTTTAATTCTTCAATGTGCAAATTTGTGCCTAGGTGTGTGGGTGGTTGAGTGATCTGTATTCCCTTCTGCATCAATGCAAACTGAATTTTTCTGTTCCTCAGGGAGATTAAAAAACATCCTCCCAGGAGTCCTGCACACTTCGACAACTTTAAGAATGAACCAAATTATTGAAGCAGGGCTATGGACGTCTCAGCACCGTCCTCAAATGCCCTGTGCGTGTGCGTGTGTGTGCGTGTGTGTGCGTGTGAAGCAAACCTGTTTGTATTCTGACTCGCGTCCCACCAGCACCTGGAGCACGTAGCTCACAGGATCTCCTCTCATTGGTGCGATAGTCTCCCATGTGATCTCGCACATGTTCCCCTCCAGCTGGTGCACTCTGGGAGCTGTTGGAGTAAATGGCAGCAAGACAACGGTTTCAATCACATGCCAGGATTTCATATGGAGAAAATGAATATAACTAAAAACAAATGGACAGATTTTCCCCATTTGAGCCCACTAAAACAGAGAAAGTAATTTCTAACCAGCTATTAAAGTAATGCTGGCGTCCATGTGATGGTTGCAGTTATGTTTATAGCTGTTTAGACTAACTGAGACATGAGCCACAACAACGAGAACAGACTATTAATGAGAATTAATTCAGTTTTTCAGTGTGTTGCTTTGTTTGACGAAGCAATAATATCCTTGATAATGCCTGTAACGCCCGTAAATGTAATTATGTCCACAAACGTAATACATTATCATCAAAGGTAATAGCCGCTGCCTACTACACAAATTATTTCATCCCACAAATGTAATGACTGTTATGTTTGCAGGGACTTATTATGTATGTGGGGCAGTGAAAATCTGCAACTTTCAACATTGTAATAACTTCCCACAAATGTAATAACGCAATGAATAATGGTCGTTGTAGTTGTTGTTGTTGTTTGACCGTGGATGCAAAATACAGATTTATTTCTTCCAAGTAAAGTCCCTGCAAACGTAATAGTTATTACATTTGTGGGAAACAGCATGTTACATTTGTAGTAGGCAGCGGCTAATACATTTGTGGAAAATGCATTACGTTTGTGGGATTATTGCATTAAAATCTGCAGATTTGTATTACTTTTTTGGACATTATTACATTCACAGGCGTTAAAATGCTATTTTAGACTGGAAACAAAATCATCACAACAATAATTCAATTCTGACTTTCTAAACATTAATTGCAGCTTACATTTTACTAAACTTTAACCAGAGAACTCATTGCATTGTCTCAACTCGTCCTGCTCTTGTTGTTCTGAATGAAAGCTGATTTGCAGAGAACCTTTCAGACAGTGCATGCCCACTGCAAACATTATTAAAGTTGTTTGGACCCCTGAGGCTGTTATTTGTCTGTTTATGGATATGTCAATGCCTTGCTGCACATTCACTGCCAATACCCATAATACTTTCACTGATATCACCTGAGAGGACACCCTCTACTGTGATTATTGTAGCTTTAATAAGCCAGGCTACAGCAAAGACCATTTACTGGAGGCAACAATCAAGCAAAGCAACAGTAAACATGTCATCTCTAGCAGACAAACATAAACAAATGTGACACTTTTTCTTGTCCTGTGAGTGTGTCGCCTCTTTGGGGCCATTCAGTCTAACTCCTAAGCTGCTGGAGCTGAAGAATACAACATAACTAGAGATTTATGCACTAATGAATTACAATTTCAAAATGCAAACTAGCAGAATGCAAAAACGTACAAAATAATACTTATTTACAAAATATTAGCCCTCAAATTGAGCTTAATAAACTGTATAAATGAAAGAAAATGGAGTGCCATACTATGGAGAAGGGTGGGAGGGTGGGGGGGATTGAAACAGCATCTTTTATTGTAATTTTAAAAAAATGTCTTTATCTTTAATATTTTTCTCTTTTTTCTTATTAACACTTCATACTTTGATTGGGTATTAATTACATATCAACTTAGAACCTATTATTCCTGAGTATTGTTTATCTCTTCCTATTTATTTACAATGTATTTATACTTAAAATTGTATGCATATTGTAAAATTTATATTCTGCTAATAAAAAAATGAAAGAAAAAATATACTGTATTCCCATACAAAAACTGCCCAAAACTATGATTTTTGCTTGTGATACAACCGTGACTTCCTGTTTAGAAAGTTTATTCTTTTGATTGGACGGTGCAACAGATGTTCTAGTCTATAACTAGCTAGTAAGAACACAGAAAAGGACATTTATGCATAAACTCATAGGCGAATTAACGAAGAGCTGATGCAACCGTCTCCCTGGGTGCAGCATGCAACAAACCACACTCCCACACACACTTTGCCTTGTTTCTTTACCTTTCAGAGCAGGGGGTACGGACTTGGTGGTGCAGAAGGTGTGTGTGTCAGAGAAAGGACCCTCTCCAGCATCGCTGATAGCCTGTATTCTGAAGCTGTAGCTGCTGGACTCAGTCAATCGCTGGACCTTGTAGGTGTGGCTGGGGCCGCGGTAGATGGTCACAAACCTGGACAGAGGAGGGAGGGAAGAGGGAGAAAGAGACAATGAATCACAAATTTAAAGGGAAATCTGTGAAGCGAGAGTAAGGGGTGAAGGAGAGAAGAAGGGAGGGACTGTGTGAGGAAAAAAGACGAAGTGAATAAAGATAAGGGATACGGTGAAGAGTGGGGTGAAGGTGAGAAGAAGAAGTGTTGGTGCTTGGAATATATAAGAGGAAGGGAGAGATGAGACAGCTCAGAACTTCCAGTAAGGGATGAGTCATTGATACTTAAATTGTACTGATGATCCCCACTGGAAGGAAATAACTTTTATTCACCCTTTTTTTAAATGTTTTTATTTACTTTATTTATTTAATTTTTAATTTCCGTCTTTTTTATTTTATTTTTTATGTATATATGTCTGGGTATATTAACATATATAAGTACAATCTTGTTTCTTAAAGTAATCCCCTTTATCTGTTTTTTTCATACTGAGATATATTATTTAATATCATTTAAACAACACTTATATGTGATTGTGTACGTGTAAATGTGTATTGTGGATGTGTGACTGTTATGTTTTATGTTCAAAATGAGAAAATTAATAAAGAGAGTTAAAAAAAAATTGTACTGATGAAGAAAATAACACTTGAGGTGATAAATCCAGAATAGGGTAGTTTTCTCATAGACCTCTTTTAAAAAAATTATATATGTACATATATATTTATTTTTAATTGACAAGAAAATACTTAATAAACACTGTATAACTTAAAGATTTTACCATTCAATATTACAGTATATATATATTTTTTTTTTCTCATAGACTTCTATACAATCAGACTGAATGCAATCAGAGTCGACCCCTGCTCTGCTGCTCATCAAAAAGAATGCAGGTTTAAGGCTCTCTCACACCGCCTACACTTTCAAGGTTGCCGCTTGGTTTATTCAGGTGGGATTTTCTTGACAAATAAGTACCTGAGACCTTGAAAAGAAACAAGGAAGCTGTTGGGAAGAGGCGAGAATGCACCCTGATGAAGATAGCAGTGATTTATAAACAAACAGGACGAATACTGACAGGCCGTAGTCACAAATCGAATGAAAAGGAGCACTAAAAAAAAGTTTCTGGCTGGCTAGATTGACAGATTGATGGACCGACGCAGAGATGATAAGTGAGGGAAAGAGTGAGTTGGGGAGAAATTGGGGTTTGAGCGGAAAAAGAGGGTTATTTATCTCCGCTATCAGCTTTTCAGCAGAATACGGTAAAAGTCTGAGCGAGAAAGGGGTTATGGCAGAGAGGGGGGAAAAGGTGATGGGAAAATGACAAGGTAGAAGGCAGTGATGGAGGGAGGGAGAGGGTTAGAAGAGGAGGAAAAGTGAGGTGACTGGTAATTACAGGAGTGGAGACAGTGATAGAGGATCTCCTGTTAGAGGGAAGAGAAGAGAGAGGTCATGGTTTAGTAGTGAGCTATAACTCCAGATGAGCTCTTTATGTAGCCGCACTACAGAGAAGTGATGTGTTTCTCCAACTGATATACGATGCTGTTAATCCTTTGCTTCACTGACTCTCCTACAGACACAAAGCACTGGTGGAACTAGTTCAGTAAATGCTGCGTGTATCTCAATACTCGAACTAGGGATGGGTGTTTGGGAGAAACCTGCCAACTCGAGTATCAGCATCAAAATGTAACAAAAAAAAAAGCAAAAGTACTAATTACAGTACATTATGCAGAATGGACCCACTGATTGTTTTATATATTCCACATACATTATTGTATCATTATTGATGCATTTATGTAAGCAGCATTTTAATTTTTATCAAGGTAGGGCTAATTTTAACTACTTAATATTCTGTTATGAGGTTAATTTTTTTTGTTTTTTAAAGTCCAAACACTGTAAATTGATCATGTTTTTAATGTTAAATCTCGACCAGTAAAGTAACTAAAGCTGTCAGCTAAATGTAGTGGTGTAAAAAGTACAATATTTGGCTCGTAGAGGTATAAAGTTACATAAAATGGAAATACTCAAGTAAAGTTCAAGTACCTCAAAATAAAAATAACATCAAGGAGTTCAATGTTTTATGTTTTAGACCCCGAAGAGGCATGAGGTTTGTTTTTACAGTAATCTTGCATATTTAAATGTGTTTTGATTCAAAAATAAGTTTTGGATCAAATTAAACCTAGTAATTTATGCTAGCAAGGTTTGATACAGAAAGCTAGTGTTGCTCAAATTAATACTCTTGTATTTCAGTGTGTTTTATAATTGTTATTGCAACTTTCAGTTTGCAAACTGTAGCTTTATCCAACTTAATTCTCAGCTCATTGGCTTATTGACGCACGGCCGCAGAACTGAACGATTGGACGTGTTTCAGTTCAGTCAGTACTGATACACATTCATAGATAAAATTAAAATTAAAAAATAAGCAGACCGGTTAAAAATTCCACATGATCTACCAAATTCTTAACGACCATTAATCGATCATCGATTAATTATTCCCATCCCTAAATCTAACATGGTCACGAAAAGGCAATTTTTTATATATAATCTGCAGTTTATATCAAGTTTCCCATCATTCTAAGTTTCCATCATCAAAACAATTAACAGTCAGCAGAGCACGGACAATAAACACACACACAATCAACAGGCCACAGTTAATGAGATGAACTGCATCCTCGGTTCAGAGCCAAACAGGCGACCAATTAACCACAACAAGGAGACAGACAACAAGGACAGAGACAGAGAGGTTAGAAGCAGACAAGGATACAGTGTTGTTCTGATTATTGCAATCCATTTCTCTCAACTTATTCACAAGGATGTTTATTCTCATATTGAGGAAGATCATTTTATCTTTTAATTTCACTGTCTGGTTTGGCCACAGTGTTGCTTTGTTTAAGATCTAAAAAAAAAATTGAATGCACCACTTTACAGTGTTTCCAAGGAGCCTGCAGTCATTCGTCACACACAGAAAAGCAAACATTTATTTTGGCATAACATTATCAAACATCTTTGTGCTTGCATATTTCTCTTTCAAAGCAGGTGGAACCCTGAAAGTGTTTCTGTGCAAATATTAAAATTGTTTTTAGCTTTGCATAAAAAGTTAACAAATAAACTCTATGCACTTAACTTTGATAAGTAATACACAGAAGCAGCCCATTATGACCAAAGTAAACGTGTTGAGTAAATCATTAATGATGCAATTATCTATAAATTTGCACAGGGATTGTATATATGTGTTCTCAGTTCCAATAGTAAACATGTTTTTAAGCAATTATTGCCTGATACGGTTTATGATTATGCATGGCTACTTATGATAAGGTTAGCATTAGAGACATGGAAGGAGAAACAGCTTGTTTTTAAAGTGGCTGAATTATTTGTTGGCTGGCTGCGTGGAAAAACAGATCAGTGCACATAAAGGAAAAAAATGACCGGATACAATGATGAAATGTGGAAATATGGAGGAGTATGGATGAACAGATAAAGACAATGTTTGGTTAATGAAGGCTGGAGGAGAAAAATTATGAGTTGGAAGAACGGGTGGACACACAGTGATAGACATATGGATGGATATTTCTTATTATTATTCCCGAGCTTTGGGAGCTGAAAGCCTATTCCTCCTTCAACCTGCATTACAGATACATTGTCAGAAGGTTTAAGACCTCTCTGCACTGTGCACGTTACCATGGTGCCTATATATTTCTAATACCCCTGCCAGAAGGTATTTTGGGTAATAGGGATGAGAAGAATGCAAAATGAGAAAAATCAAACAAACTCAGCTGTTAAAGGGCAACCAACAGAGTGAGAAAAATAAGAGCGTAGGAAAAAAGCCACGAGCCGGGAGGACAGAGCAGGAGCAACAAGTCTGCAGACAGGGAGATAAGAGAGGGAAAAATAAGCTGTGGGAGGAAGAGGGACAGAGAGGGCGAAAGGGAGGACGGTAAAGAAATGGGATTCAATATTGTGAGCCTGAGAAAACAGCTTTGTTTATCATCTAACGCACCCACAAAGACGCGGCAGGGTGGAATAGAGGGAAACAAAGAGCGTAAAACACGAGGTGGGAGGGATGAAATGTCTGAAAGGAGGCGCAGAGGAGTCCTCCAGAGGTGAAGTCACCTTTCCAACAGTGGACTGAGATGAATAAATATGAGAGAGCAACAGGAGAGACAGAGGTCGAAGGACAGCCAAAGCCAAAAACATAAACAGACTAATGTTATTTGGTAACTGATGGAATTTATTGGCAAAACCTGAAATTATATTTGCAGAAATTGCAGCTGGCTACTCGATATGTTTACAAAGCCGTTTCAAGATTCAATTATTTATCTTTTTTTTCCTCTTTAAAATAACCTTCAAATCTCTCGAGAGACTTTATGATTAGAAATAAAGCATCTGGTTGCCATGGTGATTTCATCAATGATAAGACTTCCTGCTAATTCTTTCTAATAGAGCGTGATGAAAAAAGCCAAGGGGAAGAGGTGGAGCGTAGGAAGAGGAGCCCTGTAAACCAGCTCAATCCAGTTAACCCCCTGCGCACACACACACACACACACACACACACACGCACGCACGCACACACACACTGACACTCACACCACTAATGCACCTAAACGCCCAATAACAACCACCGGTAGCTGCAAGTGATGAATCCTAAGCAAAGGAAATTATGTCGAATAAGTGAGGAATCGCACATCGTCATTAAGGAGCAATTCAGTCAATTAAAGTTTATGGGCAGTTTCCTCATGGAGGAAATGACGGTGATGAAGAGGACTCCTGTGGAGACCCTGTTATTTTTATCTGCATCATTTATACAATCTGCAGTTTTATCTGAAAACATCTGTGTTGTTGACTGAAAGTCTAAAAAAAGCTCTTCTTGCCTCATTTCCTGCCAGAGCTTTCCTTGAATATATGAAATTCATGTTTTTTTGTTCATGATGACCAAGTAATTATACTCCAGTTTTTAAAAAAGTTTTAGAGAATTAGAATTAGAGAAGCAAATCATGTTATGCAACCAGCTTTCATAAATACAGCCCTAAATAGCCCTCAGACTTACATGATTCTATGAAATCTTACCCCAATGTTTATGTTTATTAGAGTAGGAAATGTGGGAATATGTTTGTGTGATGATAAAGAAAAAGAGTGGTATTGATTGTGAATAACTGCAGATTGTCTCCTTTAACTTGTGCATGAGTACATTTGAAAAAAGCTGAGGACACACTACAAGATCTTTTGCCAGATTCTACCCATGATTCCCAGTTGGACAAAGTCTGCACTAGTTGGGGACAGTCGGCATGGCTCGTTGGCACAAAAATCTGCAAGTTTGTTTGAGGGGAACAGACCCGACCCGACATCAGTCGCAGCCAATCAAACATGTTTGACCCTAATTTGTTTCGCCAAATGTGGGTGCATTCGGGTAGTGTGAACTGATAAGCGACCCAACTGCAAAACACGTGTTGCCAACAGCCAATGAAAAAGAAAGAGTGGGACACAGGAAATAGTGTCAGAAGACGACGCGAGGTAGAGGGAATATCAAAACTATTTTCAGTGCAGATAGCTGCGCAGACAACAGCAGCGAGCTGATTGTCGCTTAATATTTTATACTTCTTCCTCCTCTTCGTCTGCTTCTTCAAGTTTTATTGGCGGTTGGCAAACAACAAATTGGTGCATTACCGCCACCATCTGGTATGTTTGTTTACCCTTTAAACAGACGAGATTTTGATGTGTTCACTTGGCTTTAGTCGATTTGACAAATCATGTAGTCTGTGACCCTCATCAGGCGCAGTTGTTAAGTGTCTTTCAGTCGTCACACAAAAATCTGCTGTAACCAGTCATGTAGTGTGTGCTCCAAGTCTTTTCAAAATCTGTAAAGACTGTGAAAGTTGTATAGTGTGTCCCCAGATTTAGATGTTATAAAATTCATACAATCAAGGAAAGAAGAAAATCAAAAAAGCAAAGGTTTTTCTTTAATTTACAGCAAATTCTGAAACAATTCCCAAAATACCTTCTGATCCAAATATGGTGCAGGCCGACATATGCACACCCACGAGTGCATGGTCATATACTGCTGCACTAATCACTGTGCCAATGGAAAAGGGGTAAATAAAACTCTCTAAACTGTGAAAGCTGATTTCATTTGGCTGGCAGGGAGTGTGTTTGCGACTGCGTGCATACCTTTGTGTGTGTGTGTGTGTCGGAGAGGTTAACAGATCGCAGCCTGCTGGATACAGCCCCATCTGTTGCCTGCTGCACTCTGGACCACTCCAGGGGTGCCAAGGTTCCTGGGTGCCAACTTACTGCCAGCCAAGCCTTAATTCAAACACTGATGGCCAACCAACCAGGACGGTTGAGGGCTCGACAGAGGGAGACAGCCTTTTTAGTTCAGTCTGTTGCCTTCTTCTATTTTCATCTCTCCCTTATTCTCGCTATTATTTCTGCTTGGATGAGTAAAAGATTCTGCCCTCCCTGTCAGCAATCATGTTTCCCCCCAGTCCCCTCCTCCTCCGTCTGCTAATTCTCCGTCTCCCTGTTTCTTTCTTTGTCCCTCCTGTCTGACCAGTCAGGTAAATGGAGTGTTGATTGCTGGAGGCTGGATCCTGGCTGGATTCAGATGCCCTCAACGTGACTACTCTCTGGTACATCTGGTTACTGCATACAGGGGAAAAAAACCCTCCCAGACACATACAAGACCTACACACGTGTTTTCAACTTCATTCACACAAGCAACCTCATCTTCTCTCAAACTGCTCAGGTTTTGTCCATCTTGTGTTAGTTGTTTGTGTGCAGTATTGACCTTCTGGGTCTTAATTTGCTGTATTGACTAACTGTGGGTTAGTCTGAGAAATGTGGTGTGCAGTGGGACTGAGGGAGCACACTTTAGAGCCCCGGCCGTAGCAGAGGGTCTATTTGCTGCGGATGTAGGATGGAAACCTTGCATCTCCATATTTCTTACTTTTTATTTTGTTTCATAACTCAGTGTTATTGGTCACTCTTACGTCGATCAAATATTTAATCAATTAAAAATGGGTTGCATTCACATATGTGTGACTTTGCCCTTATCTTATAGCTGCCTTGGATACTTAAACAGAGCTGAAGGTAAACAGTGATGCGGTGATTTTTGTCTGACTTCTGAGGTAAACAGCTCAGTAAAATGTATTGAAGTTAGCAGTTTTTTCATTTCCTGAGAAGGTTTAGGGCATAAGGTGTCTGCCCGCCAACAGCGATGATATGAAATAGCCACTAATCTTCTCTAGTCTCTACAGAAATGTGTATGGAGTTGCTGTGAGTCTCTTTTGACCGAAAATGTCCATAAACCCAAGACTTTCAGATGCAAGTTAGTGTGCTTCCCCAAAAAGATCCTGGAATTGTGCAAAAATGCAATTAAAATAAATCAATGAATTAATTTTCTAACATTTCAGTTTGGGTTTTATCTAATGTAATAATAATAATAATAATAATAATAATAATAAGTGGAACATAGTTTGTTGCATTCATTTCATTTTACATGCGATTTTGCATGCATTGCTACATTTTGTTCCTAAAGTTTTTATTGATTCCAAAAGTTTTTATTTTTTATTTTATTTTTGTTTTAATTGTTAATACTTTTTATATTTCTACTTGTTTATATTGTAAATTGTTAATGTTTTTTATATTTCTAGTTTATTCTGCTGTTTACTATTTATTGTTTTTTGCCGTCCACTTTGTTGCTGAAACTCTTGAAAATTTCCCGCTGTGGGATGAATAAAGGAAATCTTAACCTTAATCTAATTTTTTATGCATATTAATACAACCCCAAATCCAAAGTAAGGACACTGTCTAAAACTTTAATAAAAGCACAATTACCAAAATTAGTTTGAACATTAAATATTTTGTATTTTGAATTTTACTAAATATGGGTCAATAAGGATTTGAAAATCATTATATTCAGTTTTTATTATTTTTCTATAACTTTTTTTTGCAATTGGTGTACCAGAAAAAATGAAATATATTATTATGACATTGATTTCAACCATATTGTTCAGTGCCAATGTAAGCACAGCTCGTTCTCATGAGGTTTTCTCCATGTTGTGTATTATATCACACACTGTTGAGCAAGCAGTGTCTCTTCTCAGTCAATATCATGAGACAAACAGTTATAAGAACACAGTGTCAATCAGCGTGTGTGTGTGTGTGTGTGTGTGCGCCACCTGTGATTCTTGTCCTCCATCTGTAGTGTGTACACCATGTCATCGGTGAGCAGGGCGCGGGTGTGTGTGTTGCTGGCGTTCTCTCCCCACTTCAGCTTGAGGCTCTGAGGGCCAGCCGCTGAGCATTCGAGAGGGGGCGGGGCTGGAGGGAGGGGGCGTGTCCTTGCCTGCAGGGCTGAACTCAAGGGACTGGAGCCGATGGCATTCACCGCCTGGATGTGTACACTGTGAGAGAGGGAGAGATAGATTGTGATTTATTTGTTACAGAATGTTGCACTGACAACTGCACATTTTACATAAATCAATCGGTTATTACATTTTGAAAAAAATTTATATTGTGTGTAGGGATGGGTGTTAGGAAGAAACCTGCCAACTAGATTATCTATAATGTGAACGATCAATGAATCGATTAATCGCTACATGCATACATGTGAAAAAAATAAAATATATATATATATAGTACTATGCAAAAGCCTGTTTTGATAATGATCGCTTTTATTTTGAAAGGACAAAAAGAGACTTCCTGTTGATTGTAAAACTAACTCAAGTAAGATTATACTGTAAAGATAACGTCAAGAAGTTCAATATTTTTGTTCCTTACACCGAAAAAGCACGAGGTTAGTTTTCACAGTAATCTTGCATATTTAAATGTGTTTTGTGTTTTGGAGAAAATCAAGCCTAGTAACTCATGCTAGCAATTGTTATTGAAACTGTCAGTTAGTATTTCACTTCAGTGAGTATTGATACACGGTCAAATATAAACTTAAAAAAATACACAGATCGATTAAAAATTCCATGTGATCGACCAAATTCTTAACTTAATTATTCCCATTCCTAACTGTGTGCAGGGATAACATTCACAAGCCAAAAAAACATGTGCTTAAATACAGGATCTACACATTACCTTGTTCTCAGTGTGTTTGCAGGCCTACTTATCTAATGGCGGAATAATTTTCAGTGAAAGGGCTAATGTGACGTGTTAGTTTTGACCTTAGCTGCATCTGTGATCTCTTCGCCCATTACCGCTCCCCCATTACAGTTGAACATACTCTCCAGGATGAGACTTAAATATGTCTGGACTTGTCGGCCCATGTTCTCCATCTACTGTATAGTAGTATGCATGAAAATCGCTGCTGCACAGTGGTTTCCAAGATTCAAAAGAAACTGTTTTCAGAACAAACATGTGCAACACACAGGGACATTATAGATCTACCACGAATCCACAGCACCTGCAGAAATACACTTGTTTTCTAGGAATCCTCCTTTTTTTTTCTCTCACTGTCTGATCAGCTGATTAGCAACCAAATCAGAGGCCCTTGGCTAGAAAGCATCAACCGTCTGACATTTAATTACTGATTCTCTGTAACTGTAACCTTTCATTATGATTCATGCAGGTGAGTGAAGTCCGATGAGAAAGGGCAATGCTCATCCGTCTGCTGGGTAATTAAGCATATGGATAAAAGATGATGAGGGACAGAGGAGAAGGAAGAGAATGACACAAAGGATTTGAGCTTTTGATGATGAGGTATTACATTTAGTTATGTCAGGATTTACACATCAAAGAGGGGAATAGATGTAGGGTTTCTATGTTTCCTGCTGAGCACTGAACCCTCTAGCTCATCATTCCTTGTATCAGCAAGTGTAAATGTAATGTGTATTTTGTAAGTGACAGGCAAGGCGCATAATTATACCTTCCTGCAAATACATTTATTGTTAGTAATTCCGTGCTCCTGGCATTCAAGCAATTTCATTTTCAAGGTGCATTGTCAAGCATTCCCAGGATCCCACAGCGTTGGTAAGTTGCATAATTATATAACATATGTATATACATAGTATACTGATTATTTCTCTTCTTCGGCACAGTAAGTTCTGCTGGCTATGATCCCCACACATGGGTCAAACCAAAACATCCACAGGATGGTAACTGAGTGATGAGGGAAATAGTTTATTCATTGGCGTAATATTTGCTACATTTTCATCACTGTTAACATTATCAGCTATGTCATTTTAAGATAATGTTTGCTGCTACATTGCATCCATCATGGATGCTGCAATTAACGTGAAATATTCGTACCATATTGTATGACCCCTGATTCCTCCTGAAAAACATTTATTAGCCTGCAAATTTGCCAGCTAAAGAAACCTAGAGCCTATTTTAATGGAATCTTAGCATAATCAAAAATTCCCTCCTCAACTAAGCTGCAAGTCCTTTTTGCAGACTTTACAAAAAGCTGCTCAAGGATGATTTGTAATTTCAGTTTTCAAGCCAACTCACATTAAAATGGCAACTACAAGGTATGTTACTGACTTTCATCAGAGGGGACACATCAAGAGATTTAACAGATCACACATGCACCAAATTGCATTCAGTCAGATAATGATTAATTATGTGCAACTAAATGCAATTACAATTTCAATCAGTTTCAAGCACTTTATTAAAAATCAAAGTACTTTCCACACTTTGCAAACACCACATTAAAATGTAAGTGTTTTTTTTTTTGGATTTCCAGCACCTGTAAGAACACTGGAATTAACATTTTGTTTTCCTGCCTGTTTCAAAGTGCAGCTTCAGTGAATCTGTTTTTGTGCTGTCCGACTGTGTGGCAATCATCCTCTTAAGGTGTCTCTATAGACTCAAATACCTTTTAACAGAGGACTGTGACTGTATTCAGCAAAGATGTATAAAGTCTGTGAACCAACATTACTGAAAAAAACAAAATCTGCTGCAATTTATTTTTTTAAACTAGAAACATTCAACATAATATTTGGACCTAGACCTAAAGGTTATGAACTTTTGAATAAAAACATGAAATATCATTATAAAAGAAATCTAAATCATTATTTGGGTAGTGTAGGTGGTTTACAGGTACTTTTTTCAAATACATAAAATGAATATTAAAGAACATAATAATTCTCTTGAACTTTACAAGGACAGATTTTTCCAGCAAGGACGTCGAGGAGGAAAAACAACTAAAGTTTTGACATCATCTATCAACAAAACGTTTTAAAGCACACGAACACCCCTCTCAGACTAAGCAAACAACATTTATAGGGTCCTTCCCAAAGCTGTACACGTAAATGAAATAATGAATATTATTATCTGAAGTACCTGACTGTTGTAAATAACCAGAATTACCGTCATTGCCACACACAAAAGCCCACACAGGCAGACTGTAAAGCACACTGCGTGCACACACACATGCATGGTGTTGTGTCTCCGTGGCAGCCATTATGCAAGAGAGCAGAGTGACACTGGGACAAAAACAACCTCAGAGTGAAAACAATGGTGTGTGATCACTGTGCCTCTTCACATGTCCCCCTACCTTGGATACACTCTCCTCTTCCCTCTCAATTCAAAGAACTCACAAACACGTATGCGGGTAATCAAAGAAGCACTCATAGGAGCACAACAGTCAACAGTAGCTGGTGATTTCTGTTTACTAAGTTTTTGTTTTGCTCGAGTAGAATAGGGTCTGACGTCATTGCTCATGGGAACATCATACAGGCTATCTTCTCTACTATACACCACAGCTCAACCACCTCATATGTATCTGTGCCCTGAAATTCATGTGTTACACCAAGAAAACCTATATAGACAGATCCCACAAGCATCTAACCTGAAGAAAGTCAGTATGTTTACATGACACTTGAAGAAAACAAATTATTGCCTTAATCTGACTATAACTGGACAACTGAAGTGCATGTAAACGTGTTAGCCCGACTGATGTCGGAGTTCAACTAATCAGATTAAGACACCCAGATAATGTGATTGGAATAGGATTTTCGGCGGCATTTTTGACAAGACAACGCATGTTACATAACGGAAGTTATGTAAAAAGTAATTTAGTTGCCTTTCTATCATCTGGAACCAGTCTGGCCATTCTGCTCTGACCTCTGGCATCAACAAGGCATTTTGGCTCATTGGATATTTTCTCTTTTTCAGGCCATTCTCTGTAAGCCCTAGAGATGGTTGTGCGACAAAATCCCATTAGATCGGCATTTTCTGAAATACTCAGTCCAGCCGTCAAAGTCACCTAAATCACCTTTCTTTCCAATTCTGATTCTTTGAACTTCAGCAGGTCGTCTTCACCATGTCTACATGCCTAAATGCATTGAGTTGCTTGTGTGTGATTGGCTGACTAGATATTTGCATTAACAAGCAGCTGAATAGATGTACATAATAAAGTGGCCGGTGAGTTTTGCAAGCTGTATCTAAATAAGGTCTCCATCTATGTCGACAAACATCATGCCATCATGAAACCCAAAAATATCAAATATAAATTTCTCCTCCTTTGGTTTCTGATGTTTTTGTCTCTCAAAGGAGGATGCAGGACTTACAGAGCATATAAATATGCTGCAGGGGGATATTTTTTAAATTGATTTCCAGTTGGACTTCAAGAATGTGAAAGGGTCATTGTGATGAATCCACAGAGAATAACTACTCTATCCCTTTAGCTCTGCAGAAAATTTCAGCATTTTTTTTGTGTATTCCGTTTTTTTCACTCTCAGAAAATATTTCAGATGCTGCAGGCAGTGGTTTAAAATTAAAATAAAGAAACCGACTGTACACTATCTATTAGTGCAGGTTTATTATGTCATATATTTACACATTTCATACTGTTTTAGGAAGAAACTGTGTTTCAGATGCTTTGACATCTTATTTTTATTGACATTCACCCACCAATTAATGTTTTATGAGATTTTTGTGACTCATGTAGGTCAAAATGTCAACCCATGATTTAGTCATCGTCACCAATATAAAACCCACTTTGCAATTTAAAAAAAAAAAACAGTTTATATGTTCCTCACACCCGCCCTGCTGTCTACTAGTTGAAGCCAGTACCTGTACTCGCTGTCTGGCTGCAGGCCCGAGACCAAGTGACTCGTTCCTGATTCCACAGTGATGGTTTGGTCGTCCAGGGTGATGACGTAGGAGGTGATCTCCGCCCCGTTGCTGTTGGGCTCGTCCCACTTCAGGAGGAGGCAGGTAGACGGGGAGTGACCTGACTCCGAGGACGTCGGGAGATCCAGGAGGGTCAGGGCGGAAACCGGGTCGGGATTCGTCGCCGGGGTCCGGAAACTCACCTGCTCGCTGTAAGGACCAGCGCCTGCCTGATTCACCGCCTGAGTCGGACACAAAAATAAAAAACAATTCAGACAAAACCAAATACATGATGAAAAGCCAGACATATTGCAGAAGATGGTCTACATATCACCACTTTAACAGGTCACAGCATTGAAAGGGTTTCACAATACAAACATCTGGGTGTCTGGTTAGATCAAAAACTCACATTCAAATTTTATATTGACTTACTTACAAGTAAATTAAAACAAAAAATCGGATACAGAAACAAACTTCCCTCTGTTCTGTAGGAAACGGATCATTCGGGCTGTCTTTTATCAGTTCTGGATTATGCTGATGTTATCTATAGACATGCTTCTGCCTCCACTCTCACCTCACTCGACTCTGTTTATCACCCTGCACTCATTACTGGTGACAGTTACTCCACGCATCATTGCATACTATACTGCCCTACAAAACGTTAAGTGCAGTAACTACGCAAAGGGTAAAACTGAGAAAAACTGCTTAAAAGTTTATTTAACTGGCCAGCCAAATGGGTTATAGGTAGGTCAGTGATATGGCACTTATTTCTACATGTATTGATAATGTAATTTTTATACTCAAAAATCATGACGATTTATTTGACCGTTAACCCAAAAAATGTAGTTACTTCACTCTGGTTTTGCTGTAAAAGGTTCTAATAGTAATGCAAAACCAGAGTGCAGTTACTACAATGTTGTTGTCTTCTTTCAGCTTTTATATTTTGTTTTCAGTGAATAAACATCTCCAAATTGATTTTGTTATAAGTGTATTTAAAAGTGTTTAACAACTCTATTCAAAGATTTGTGTATTTTACTTAATAATTTAAAGCAATGTTATATTTTAGTCTTAATATCATTTTATCTCACTTTTTTACTTAATCACTATCTAGATAACAATTTCCCTATCAAATGAAATTATAATTTCTAATATTCTTGTCTTCACTATTCAACACAAAAGAAATACAAGGCTACAATGCTTTTGTTTTATGTTTACTGCAATTTTTACATCATTATTCCTCTGAAATAAAGCACAGTTGAAATCTAAAACTTTGTCACAACATAAAACAGACATCAAGGAGTTCGTTTTTAGTTATCTCAATTTCGACCAAAACTGCAGTTAGGCTTTGTAGGGCAGTGTAAAACAAGGTGTGATGGGCACCTTTATCTGTGAGAGGAGACGCACCTCAGCACTTTATTAAACTGGTCACATAGTAATTATTCAACGCTTAATGCTCTATGTTCCCCAGACAAATACTGAATTTGGAAAAACTGCTTTCAGTTTTTCTGCTGCATCTACCTGGAACACAATAATAACTATGGGCCAGTTTAAAACTATGATAACCAATAACTCTGCCTTTCATGCAACTGTTTCTAATGTTTTGTCTGTGTTGTTTTTTCTTCATTGTGTTTTCTCTGTACTTTTGACATCATTGTAAATGAGGGGTTGCCCTCAATTCCTCGAGAAATAAATAAAGGATAAATGAAAATGAAAGCGAGATGAGGGATCTCAGTGGAGGGATGGGGGAATTTGAGGACAGGGGAGAGACAAAGACAGGTGGCTGAAGGTTAAAAACAGTCTGAAAAAAGAAGCAGACAAAAAGTGAATTGGCAGGAGAGAGAGAGAGAGTGACACAGACAAAAAGCGTGATTAAGTTAAATAGAAAAGGGGAGAAACAGACATGAAGAATGGGACGAGAAAAGAAAACCAGCAGAGGGAGATGAATTCAAATTAGCTGCAAAGGAACATTAGTCTATTTCTTGTGCTGTCTAACACATTTATATTCACCTCAAGTTGCCTCGATTAAATGCCCTTCAATTGCTTTTGAGTTATAATAGTCGGCTCAGAAAAACTCAGCGAGGAGAAAACCAGGACAGAACACACCAGCTTTTTAAACAAACATATCCTAGATTTTGACAGCTGGGAATAAATGAAAGAAATTAACATATAATTTTGAATTGTTTCTTTTCATTTGCAAGCAACATGTGCACTCTGTGGTTGTTAAATGTAACAAGCAAGACGAAGCAAGCCGTCTGTGAGGAGCAGGATTTATTGTAATGGTGCTACCAAAAACATGAGGACCACATTTTTTAGTATAAAAATGCAGGGAAGCCACTTTCCAAGAACAGCCCAGCAACATTTATGTGAGTGCACATCAAGAAGCGGAGGGCATGATTTGCGATCGACAAAATGTAATAAAAAAAAACCTTGACTTACTACTTTATCTTGGCAGTAAACTATCTACATACTTTGAAGGTCCTAAAATAAATTGTTATACTTCAGTCGTATTTCTGACTTATCTTCATGTGTCAAATATGTTTTTGCGAGGCTTAAAAACATAAAAGAAATGTGAGATACCTTTAATTTCCCTCATCCCTGCATTTAACTTGAGTTTCTGGGTATTTTAAGTGTTATCATAACTAAAAATTGTCAAGCTGTGGAGATTAGAAACAGTGCTGCAGTAGGTGAAGCTGCACTGGTTCTTACAGGTACGGGACAGCAGGAGTCACAGAGAGGTCAATGCACCTTTTGTGGTTTGTTCTTGCAGGCACAGCTGTCCTATTATTACCCTTATGAACACACATGTGCACAAAAATACACAAAGACAAATCATCCACACACAAATGCATTGATTAGGAAATTAGGATGACCTTGTGCCGTCCCCTGAACTACAAATGAGCCCATAAAGAAAGGAGCCATAAACCATGCTGTTATTGGATTCATAGCTTCAGAGGGTGCATCAGGGGGAAGCAAGAGTGTGTGTGAGTGTGTGTGTGTGCTTTGGACAAATACACAGAGAAAAACAGCACTTATTCATTCACCAGAATGCAAATAGAATAAATTACCATCAACCTTACGCTGCTCCCTGTCTGTTTGTGTGTGTTTCTTGCTTTCCTTGGCTGACATTTGTATGCAAGTGTTTGCATTTGTCTGTTTTTATGTCCTGACTGAGTCCCTGTCATGCCGTGTATGCCCGTGCATGTGTCTTTATGTCCGGTATGCGCTTTCTCATTTCCATTCAGTAAACGTCTTCATGTGCGTGTGCATGAATGCAATCTCTTGTGTGTGGATGTGAATACATGTATTTTATATCCATAAGCAGGGCTCCAATGGCACGAGTTAATCACATTTTGCCATCGTTTTTGCAGACAGGGACAGTAAATTTTATAATTGGGAGCATCGGTGTCTGTAAAAGAAAAGCGGTCTGTATATAGTCTAAGATAAGATAAGATATGACTTTATTTATCACGCAGTGGGGAAATTTAGTTGTCACACCAGCTCAAGGTACAGTCACGTAGATATATAAAACAGAATAAAGAATATGAAAAATAAGACGTATACATTCTATACACATTCTATACATACATTTCTGCTATTTGGCATTTATCATTAATATATACTTTTTTTGTGTTTTGTCCCTCCATTAATCTTAATTTGCCACATATTTTAAATTAGGCAACATTTTCAAAGCACTTATCAGTTTTATAATTAAAATGGAGAAAATGTGAATGTGTTGTGTTGAACGCCGATTTAAGTCAATGCAATTTTGTGCTCCTAAAATTTTCAGGGGCTCCCAGTGGAAATAGTTAGTCTGGAGCCCATATGTAGGTTTTTGGTTGTTACCTGTAGCCTGCAGCAGAAATCTGTGGCAGGCGTCAGATCAGACAGTTCACACTGTGTGGCAGCTCCACAGTAGATGAGCTCCATGGGTTCGTCTTCTCTCGCCCACTCCAAACGATACTCAGAGATGTCTGTACCTGATCCCTCAGGACTCTGCAACACACAGAAACACACAATCAGCCCAGGAAAATCAATGGGAACTTGGAATTAACGTATACTGACATCAATCAGGAAATACAGTGCCACATTAAACAACAAAAAAACAACTCTCTCTGTGTCCCGCAGGGGCAAGCGAGTCCAACAGCCACTAACGTTTGCTCACTTTATTTCTCTGATAACTAAAGATCGAAGCGTTCAGGAAGTTATTACCGGAGGCAAAATTATCCACAGAGGTCTCTTCCTCTCCCAAAGAAACTGACCCGGTGATTAAAAGCTGTGAAAACACTGACTAAAGCAGTTTCACCTTAAAAGTCAGTGTTTCTCTTAGGCTTGTTGGCAGACAGATGCTGCAGCCGCTGTTTCCTCAGCCTGTTTCTCTTTATCTAGTTAAAAAATATTGTTAAAAAAGACCAAGATCTATAAAGTATATTGTAAAAATGTGGCTTAAAACTCTATTTTTGTTATTTTGTTAATTTATTATAGCGGAGGAAAATGGATGGTAATTTATGACAACTTCTGACAGACAAACACAAGGCTGACAGAAGACCAAATGAACAGTTATGGACCACTACCTGGCTTAAAATGACAGATTTCTCTATATTTTGGGTTAATGTAAGTACACGACTCTACAGAATAAAATCTGTCTAGTTCTTCTTTTAAATCACTTCTTAAAACCCACTTTAATAGACTTGTAATGCTAATCTAACCACACCTTTAACTTCTTCACATTACATTTTTTTTACTCCTTTTAACCTTTTATTTTCTGTGAATCTGAGAATGTCTTGTGATTGTTCCTGCTCTGTCTCTAAATGTTTTTCCATTAAGAATAGTTTTTAGCCTTACGGCATCATTCTCTGTGTAATAACCTGCTCTCTGTCGAAGCACTTGATGCTTGCTATATATATAGTTATAGTTATTATTATTATTGTTGTTGTTTTTAGAGATTTTAATGTATTATTTATTACGATTTTAAAGCAGGCCAAAGGAAAAAGAGATGGTCTTTATTCAATTTAAGACACAGCACCAGAGACTTTATTTCAATTTGGATAGATCATCCAGGATGAGATAGTCTCCTGGGTCTTTGAGCAGCAGCTTTTTAGGTCAGCAGAAACCATAAAAGGGAGATTGGGTCTATAAGAAATGTGTCTGTTTTCCTGGTTCTTTCTTTGAGTGTATCTGGGCTTGTCTCACCTCCCAGTTGAGCGTTACGCAGGTGTTGCTGGTGAGAGTGATGAGTGGCGCCCCGCACTGGCCAGGAGGACCCGCTGCAGTCGTCACCTCTGTCGGCTCAGAGTACACTCCGAACTGAAAGAGAGAAAGAGACGGCACACTTACAGCGACACGTGTGTTTGACCTTACACAAATAGGAGGGGCGGAACAAATCTCACTGGGTTGCCTGTTTATGTTTGTACATGTGAGCGCTGTTATGGTGCCCTCTGTATGTGTGCATGTGTGTTTGTGCCTGCAGTCGATCAGCCAGTCTGAGTGATAGTCAGACCAGGAAGACGTCAGCTGTGGAACACTTATGCACCCAAACACCACTGCTGTTAGACTGTCTGGGACACTCTGTTCTCATAGATACTGGCCCTTTGTATCTGTCTATGTGCAGCTGAGAGTGTGGCTATAATACCAAACCTTTTATTTTGAAGTGGGACAAGTTTTTTAATATTTGGATCATATTGAGAGGTTCCACAGTTCATGTAGTTTGAGTAAAAACATGAATTTCTTTGAGAATTTCATGCTTGTTGAGTGGAAAATAAGAATCTCTTTTATATATTTTTGAAAACCTGACTTGTTGAGGTGCATGGTTCTTACTTTAAAATGTTTCGTAAAGGAAGTGATTTTTTTTTGTGTGAATTTTATGCCTGGCGAATTACTAGTTGATGGGTTTTTCTTTCTTTTTTCGTATTTCTGCTGTGTGTGAATATTGATAATCTGGAGGAGGTGGTGGAGAGATGCACTGTCAAGATGTTCGAGGTCATCTTGAAATACCCAGATCATCTGCTACACAAAACCTTTATGGACCAAAAAAACATCAGTGGACGGCTCCTCTCTCTGGACGGAGAGATTCAAAAGATCCTTCGCTCCTACAGCCATCAGGCTGTCTCATTCTTCAAGAGCCAACAGACTGACTGAATTTCGCCTTGGGGACAAATAAAGTAATTTTGAATTTGAATTTCTCACCCCAGCCTCGTTGGCAGCCCGCAGTTGGAAGCTGTATGTGGCACCAGGGAGCAGACTGCCCACGGTGCACTGCAGCTCCGACCCATGGTAGACCTCGGCTGGCTTGGTGTCCCCCTCCCTCATCTCCAGACTGAACACACACTCCTCACACACTCCCTCAGACACAGGGGGGTCTACGGGGACAGAGAGAGCAGTTACGATCAAACTGTGATGTAATCTAAACCACATGTGATGCAAAGACACAAACAATACAATGACATGATGTCAAGAGATAAACCTTAACACTTTGCAATAACGGTGCATTGATTATCATTAGTTAAAGCAGTTTACAGACAACTCATGTGTCTAGTGATTATTTGCTATTAAAAAGTTATGTTAACAGTAATAAGCATTAACCAAATAAAATAAACTAATACTATAATAACAATTAAGTTTTACATGATAATAAAACACATATTTACTCATACTAGTAAATGGTTGCTAAAGATTTTAATTAACATGTATGTAAGATAGTTCACAGCTAAGCTGTTTAATGAATAGTTTGTTTTATTTTTATCTCAAAAGGAAATGTAGAAGTTGTTATGCTTACATAAGCATTTCTTAACAATATTAATTTAAGTAATACTTCATAAATGCATCACAGTGCTAAATAAATATTAATACATATTACTTAATTTATAATTTACCATTTATTAGTGCTGTTTGTGACACTTATTGTAAAGATGAAGCATCTATTTGCTTATAGGATCTGTATAGACTTTAAAATAAAGTATGAATAATACCTTTTTAACACAAAAAACATTGTTAAATGATTACTAGACACGTTAGCTGCTGTTGACTATATAATGGTTACTGCTTATGACTGCATTAACTAATTTAAGTACTAATTAAAGTGAAGTGCTACCAGATTTGCTCTATATTCTGTTTTAGATGTCATGTGTTTGCACATCAGTTCACCAGGTGCATTTCCTCTCTAAGGGTTTCTTTCTTCCACCAGATGCTTCACTCTGTTGCAGGGTGGTGAAAGTAATAAATGATGGAGACAGTGGGGAAAACCCTCCAATACATTATGTCTGACCTTCAGCTCGAGCCAGTAATTGCAGCAGCGCTGTCTGAATGTGAGCTTATTAGGGCTCTGGCCAGCTGTATTAAACTGGTTAAAATAAGAACTTCCTCAGGGTTTAGGCCCGGGAGACTTTTGCCTGCCAACAGATAACAGTACTAATCTGCAATAATGGACCGACATTAAGGGAGTTAAGTCAGATATAAGTCTAGGTTAGGCATTTAATGAGCTAAATTAGGGCTCAATTAGGCCAAACATGGCTGAGTGAGGTTACATTAGAACTGGCCATGGAAACATATTAAGCAGGCAGAGGGCGATTTATCTGCCTCCCGTCAAACAATTCAAATACATTCTGGTGAATAAAACTAAACACAGTGTACGTGTGTGTCTGCACTCACCCCATTCTAACTGCACTTCCTTGTGTTTGGCTTTACCCACAATCCTTGGCGGCTGGCAAGGTCCTGGTGGGACGCTTAATGTACGGACCGGAACACTAACAGTGCACTTCAGGAGCAGCGATAACCACAGGAAATCAAAACAAAAAGAACTGCAGTTAGAGATCAGATTGAATAATAACTGTCAGAAATGCTGCACAATGGAGATTTTCCCACATGTTTGCACATGAGCAACACTGTTGCATCACTGTTTGGGAGGTTACCGCTATAAAGTAGTTTTTGCATGCGTGAGTGTGTATTTGTGTCTTACCGGGCTGTGTCCTCCGGTGGTGATGCTACAAACACGGAGGCGGTAGACGGTCCCGGGGGTCAGGCGCTCACACGCACATTCTGTTGCTGGACCACTGTATGCTACCTCCCACTGACTCGCTGCACACATACATGCACACACACACACAAAACAAACACAATAGATCATACACATGAGGATAATACAAAGAATCTGCAGCTGTTTCACATGTTTACCGCATCGATTTTATTCCTAGAAAACAGAATCCCATTGACCTAATTGAAAACTTTTAAAATTCATGATTCTTCTGTTGATGGATTGTGTAGGACTGTGAAATGTATTATTCAACCTGTAGGGCAGCACTTGTGTTATGCAAATATAGATCCTGTTTATTCAACAGCACAGAAAGCAATTCTGCAGCAGAGGGGGGATATATTGGGATTATGTAATGAATACACTTGAGCCATTTGCATTCTCTGGCTACAACCTGTTGTGGAGTTCAAGTAAACTTTCAAGCGATGCACATTAAACCGACAGTGTTCAGAGTTTACCCAAACATCTGTTTCAGGACACACACATAAATACTGTAAGGAAGGAATCATTGCATGAGAACGCAAGCACTAATGCAACTAATTGAGGTGAGAAAGTGAAATGTGCAGAGGAAAAAGCAGGATAACCAGAGTTCTGATGTTTTAAAGCACTGGAAACCTCTTTTTCACATTTAGGAACTGATGCCAGTTAATGGTTTGTTATGTCACTTTCAAATCTGATCAAAGGACATCCATGAAGGCCAAAGTCTTAATAAATAGTTGGCCTAACTATGGACTCCACTGTTATTATTGCTTTGCTTTTGTTACTGATATTAAATGCTACAGAACAATATATTTGGAGCAGGGTTTTCAGGGCAATAAAAGCCTAGTCCTCACACAAACAGGTCTTTTTTAAAGCATAGCTTTTTCTGTGTATTGACTTTTATACTCAAGCATTTTAGGTCAGAAAATTGACCTTTTGTAAAACTCCTTTCAAGGTGACGATGTTCAGGAATTCCATTTCAGTCAAGGAGTATTTGAGTGTGAGCAGTTATCTCCTTTGTGCAGCTTCACAAATATGGTAACATCTTGTGCAATGGCTGCTTCCAACACTGTTAGACAACTAACCTATAACCTTTCCACATGTTTAAACATGAATGTACAGTTACTCATCCACTATACTGAGGAAGAGAGGGAAACAATGCGCTACGAAGCCATCAATGCACCACTGCAGCCGGGTAGTCATCCGGTAATAGGCTTTTTTCAGACTTTTGATTGGCCAGCATATTTTTTGCATGTTTGAACAACATGGCTTGAGGCTTTCAGTTTGGCATGCTCTTAAAACCCTTTGATAATGTTTTTTTTGTTCATGTGTGGGCTGGATATTTCTTTAGAACAAAGAAGTAAAAAACTAAACGTGTAGGTGTGGGTGAGGCCTAATAGTGACGAATTTTAACTGTTCCTTAAGCATTTGTATCTTATAAAAACACAACAGCTGTAGCTGGGATAAAGCTTATTACATCCAGTCATACTGACTGAAAAGCTGAGTAAATCTGAGTTGCAGACAAGCTAACGGCTGGATCAACCAATTAAATCAATTCAGCCTTCTCAGAGTAATCCAATGGACTTGTAGTCACATATCTGCTGCTGTTGATCCTTTTTCATTACCACTGCAAGAAGAACATGAGCTTTTGATGGTTTTTTTCTCTGTTCTTCAATATTCGACATTGTTCTCAAGTAAACAGCTATAACTTTGATGTGATTGAATGAATACAGATTCAAGAAATGATGCTTCTTCCCTCTGCCTGCTAAAGTAACACGAGAACATTTGGTTTCTGGAGTACAGATCTGTGGAAATCGGAAGAGTGCCGCGTGCTAAATTGATGCTAACAAAGTGAATTATGGCTGCAATTTTTCTTCGCAGAATAAGTGAGAGAAATGGATGCACAGGGAACGAGCACAGTGGAGAGAGGACTGATGGAACATTTTGAACTTTGTCTTGTGAAATGATGGACTGAAAAAGCACTCAGGTTAGATGGATATGTGGTATGGATGGGCGAAGCACAGACAGATGGATAAAATTCATACCTTCAGAGCATCCCTCTGAGATCTCTAGCAGATACGTGAGAGTCTCTGAGCCCCCGTTGTCCTGGGGAGGATCTGTTGGATCATAGAATTTTAGTTAGTGTTAAACATCTCACATTTCCAACAGGAAAATAACTAGAAATAACTAGAAAATTACACATTCATGCAGTATATCATCTTTAAGAGACTTTTCACAACATTTAGTATCCTCATCAATGCTGAGGACATTAAACAATCACTCATAAACTGTCAGAGGCTGTGGCGGATTGTTTGGCTTCAAGACTGATGATAATTAAAATCATAACTCTCTCAGAGCACAGTTATCAAACTGTTGCCAAATGTTTCACTAGCAAGGGAGCCAATAGGAAATTGTCTATTATCCATTTATTAATCTGGAAATAAACTTTTTAAAAGAAAGTTTTCAGATATTGTTATGGCAACTATAAAATAATACACTATTGGGGATGCTTTATTATTCTAAGATTGAAGATAAATCAGCACATCTGGCATCAATTTACCTGGCTGTGCCTCATGTCATACTGACACAGGGGAGATGCTGTTTTAATAGATGCGAAAGGGCAAAAATACAGCACAGCTATATTACTTTGATAAGCTGTAGTGGGTGTAGAAATCGCACTACATACAACATAATAAAGATTGTTGTTTAGCACTCTACGGACTCCTGCTGACAGATGCTGGTAGACATGAAGGCTTTTATGACTGTTACATTACAACAGTTTGTTAGTGACATCCCACTCTTCATCACTACTTTTATTCTGCAATATGGTCTGTGACATTTTTTTTTTTTTTTCGATTTCATATTTCTTTTTGAGTGTCTATTGCCAGAAAAAAATACCCAAATCAAGTAAAGAGCAAAATGCATTTTGAACATTTTGACTACTTTTAAGTACTGCACTGACTGCACTTTAAGGACAACCAGAACATTTTAAAACCTTTTCTGTTATTCCAATAAAAAAATGCATAAAATTGTGAAGCCATGGCCTCTGTTGTTTATTCATTTTTTTTAAACTAATGGATGGAGGTAGAATCTCAGCTTTCGAACAAGCAACAACAACACATTAAGGAACACTTTAGGAATTAAGGTTAAAACTAGTCCAAGATTAGAAAAAAACACATTCTTTGAATTATATATATATATACAGTCATGGAAAAAATGATCAGACCACCCTTGTTTACTCTAATTTCTTGTTCATTTCAACGCCTGGTACAATGAAAGGTACATTTGTTTGGACAAATATAATCATAGCAAAAATAGCTCATAAGAGTTTAATTTAAGAGCTGATATCTAACCATTTCCCATGGTTTTCTTGATAATAACCAAAATCATTTTCAAGAAAACCATGGAAAATGGCTAGATATCAGCTCTTGAATTAAACTCTAATGAGCTATTTTTGTTGTTATCATTATATTTGTCTAAACAAATGTACCTTGAGTTGTACCAGGCATTAAAATGAACAAGAAACTGAAGAATTTTTTTTTTTTCCATGACTGAATATTCTTTTCTTTGTGACTGGATGCATTTCCACTTAAAGAAACGTTTATGTTTTCCCCTGCCTGTGCTGTTGTAATGCACGTTTGTGTGTCTTTACCCCATGTGACGGTAAATCCGTAGGGTGTCGCTGCAGTGACACAGGGTGTAGATGGAGGGCCTGGTTTGTCTGGATTGGTGGTGCACACCAACACTTCACTGGGACTACTTTTTCCCTCCACGTTTGATGCTATGAGCTGCAGGGACAGAAGGAAAAAGGGTGAAAAAAACAACAAAATGAGCAAAGATGGAGTGTAAGACAAAAACAAGCCAGAGTGAGCATAAAAATCTATCAAGAAGTAAAGGAACTGTCCTTAACAATGGTAGTCATTACTCTCTGCTCCTTCACCCGTGATTCTCCTGGCTCCTCTACCTCCATTTGTCTTTAGTTTACACTCTCCATTACCCCATTCTATGGAAAATCAATCAGCTTTGTTCCCTACATGTGTACACTGAATGAACATCAAAAAGAACACAACATCTCTTTGTGTGTGAGCATGTATGTTTTTTTGTCTGTCGCCTCATCTGAGAGAGCAAGTGAGGACTGGTACATGTGTGCCGTTGTTTGAGATGATTGCACCATAATATGCAGTTGATAACACGATACACACACGAGGGCCCGCATTAATATCAGCACAGACTCACTTACAGAGATCTACTGTCGGTACATTTTGTTTCACAATGTTCTGAAAAGCTATTATGAACAGCTATTACAGCCTGTGGTCGAGCCGGACGTTGTTCTCCACCTGCTGAGGGCCTGTGAATTGACTTCACAACACAAGTTAAATTGCAGCCACTTCTCTGGCAGTAAACACTACTCCTTACTAGATTGATGGATGTTGTATTACCGCTGAAAGTCATCTAGATAGGTTGGTATAGGTTGGAAACGGAAAGAGAACATCAGTTAGGGCTGGGCGACATGGACCAAAAGTCATATCCAAATATATTTAGGCTGAATATCAATATACGATATATATCCCAATATTTTTATCGGAAAGTGAGAGCAAATGTTCAGTCAAAGTCAAAGCCAATTATGACATGTCACAAGTAGTTTTATTGAAACTGTTTATTTAAGTGAAGATACTGTATAACAACAGGAGTACCTTTTTTTTTAATTTTTTTTTAAAGCAAAACTCCATAAAGTGCACATTTAAATAAAAAAAATATCTTAAATAAAAATAGCCTATGAAATAAAGTAGGCCAATCTTTTTCTGAAATAAATATATTTATATGAGAAAAGCATAACGAACATTACAAAAGAACTAAATATGACAAACCTTAATAAGGGCAGCATTTATATATAAAGAGGAAAAAATTGAACTATATTGATATATGCAATATGGTCTAATTCCATATCACATTTAATATATCGATATATCTTTTATGTGGATATAAATCGCCCAGCCCTAACATCAGTGACTGAAAATTGATTAGTAAGTACAAACGAAAGATTAATAAGTAGATTGTAGTGTTACGAGCTGTACTTAAGAGGATACCTGAAATGAAACAAAGCTATTTCAAGCAGTCTACTTTCTACTTTGATCAACATCTTATTTCGGTTTTACAAAGCGTTTGAAATACATTTTTGCTGTTTTTATTGCAACATCCTATGAAGCAAATTCCATTCATCTCATTCAAGCTAATAATGCCTAATAAATATTATCTATTTCTATCATTCTGACAAACATGTACAAACCAAGGTGACATTTGCTGTAATGTGAATTAAAGAGAAATGCAGCAGACAGTTCGATGAGCTCAGCACAAAGACAGGATGTTCCAAGAGTCAAATTTGACCCTTTTCAAGTTAAAATATTCCATAAATATTATTCAGTCAACCCTAACCTATTTTCCTAATCTTAGCCTGTTTGGAAATGCCAACTACTATTGATTTCCTGAACACTGAAAATGGTTTAATGATTATTTTCACCTTTTTTCCAGCTTTACTTTTGCTATTCCCTATCTTTTAATTGGTTGACAATTTTTTATTATTTTAAATTTAGGGCTGAAGTAGAGTTAGTTTGAGAGGGAACTATTATCTCGACTTATGTGCAAGTCCAATTTCTTGGCCCTCAGAGTGATGATTAAAGTCACTAATCCAACCACAGCTCATGTCACAATTAATACAGCAAGAAGCAAGAAATACAGAGTTGGGGAAGACCTTTTTCAGGTTCCCTTTATGTGCTATGCAGCTGGGGAACATAGGACCCTGGTAGATCACATATCTTATACGCCATAAATATCTGGGAAACAGTCATAGCGATTGCTCTCTGGTCCTTCACCTGTGATTCTGCTGGCTGCTCTACCTACATTTGTCTTTAGTTTACACCCTCCATTACCCCATTCGATGGAAAATCAATATACTCTGTTCCCACATAGGGAATATAGGACCCTAGTAGGGCACATATATGCCATAAATATCTGGGAAACATATGAATAACCCCAAAAAAGGGATATCCTGCCCGTTCTAAAGGTAACAAAATCTACCAACCAGCACCTCTAAAGCTCAAAATCAAAATGGTTTATTATCTAACTAACTGACTGCTTGTTGTAATGTAAGCTTCATATTTACCAGACATGAGAACTCTCGACAAGAAGTGCATTTCCAAAAATGGCATACTATTACTTTAAAGCAGATTTGTTGACACAAAAAAATAAGGGGGGGATAACAGAGCAACATGAAGTTCCATTATCCTCATTTTTCTGTGCTGAAATCCTCCTGATGGTCCACATTTACCACAACAAACACACAGCAGCGCTTTGGTAGCCAAATGGTTAGCTGCTGCCAAATAACCACAATATCCCTGCTTCTGGTCCAGCTGTGGGACCTTTGTTGCGTGTCAAACCTCTATCATCTGTCCAACAGAGGCCCAAAAATGCACAAAATGTATTCTTACAAAAAAGATCCTGCAACAGCATCTACATCACTTACCCTGAATTTATACTGTGTACTCCTCTTCAGGCCTTGTACAGTACAGGTCAAGTTTTCTCCAGTGTACTTAGGATGAAAGTCTGTTCCCTGTGGGCAACACAGACAGATACACTGTCAGTGGCCTGTATATGTATATGTGTGTGTGTGTGTGTGTATTTTCCAGCATATGGATTCAATAAATGCTGACTTTGCATTATGTGTGGGGTAGAGGTGTATGGGAGCATTTGGTGCATTTACTCAATCATAGGCATATAGTGTGTGTTTCTGTGTGTATGCTTGTGTATTATAGGAATTGCTGTTATATGCGAAATAATAATACATTTGATTTCTAATGCACTTTAAATTAAAGGAAATCTCAAAGTGCTACAGCATAACAGTCTAATTATAAAAAGGATTTAAAAAAAGGATAAAACAGCTAAAAACAGAAGGAAAAGTATACATATATACATACATACATACATACATACACAATCTAATAAACATCTGGACGGGAGGAACCAAAGGTTTTGCTAAAAAGATCTGCTGTACATTTCCAAAAACTATTTCACAATAAATTACGCAGGTGATTTTTCATATTTTCTCATAATCCGTTTTTAGAATATATAGTTTGGTTTAATTTAAATAATTTAGTTGCCTTTTTATTGTGACTGACAGCACTGAGCTCAAAATCAAATAAAAGAAAAACTAAATTTAATTTCATGTTGACAACTTTCATAAAGCTCCTGCCATCTTAAAACCTACATAGGCTGATTTAATGAAATCTGAGCCGCTAACATAAACTTTATAAAAGTTTTTATATGAGTGTTTACACGTGTATGGTACTCACGCTGTTGTCCTCCTGGATCTCGAGTGTGTATTTGAGCTGCTCCTCGCTCGGACTGCCCTCAGGACGCCCCCACTCCAGGGTCACCCAGGACACCCCCGCCCTGACCAGCCGCGGGGCCAGAGGCAGAGCGGGCAGGGTGCCCATGGTGTAAAACACCACCTCTGTGCTGAAGCCACTGCATGAAACACATTTACATTTTATTCACATTTTTGTTTTGTATTTAAAGAGCTGAAGCAAATGATTAACTTCTTGGATCATTAGTTTAGATGGAAAAAAAGGGACAGCAGTGCGGGAGTGAGGGGAGGCAGCGCATGATGAATTACAAATTCACCAGAGACGGAGAGATGAACATTGAGAAAACTGGAAATAAGGAAAAGACGCTGACATCGGTGCTCATTTAACGGGAGTGCAGGGTTACGTGCGGGGCTGCAGGTGAGGATCAGGGCATGGGGAGCTGCCAGTGGAGATTATAATAAGTGGAATGTCAAAGAGGAGCCATGATAGGGGGAAAATAGGATATATACATGTCAGAAGCCAGACGGAAAAGATATAGAGGGCGGAGGCTAATTTGAGAAATACACAAAGGAAAAGATTTTAATGTATGACCAGCAGCAAGGGTTTCAGAGGTCAGAAAAGTTTTTCAAGTAAGAAAAATTGCAAGTCCTCCAAAGCCGGTGTGTGTGGAGTATGTTTGCACGCGTATGTGTGTCCGCGACTTCAAAGGGGAAGCATGCTGAAGGATGCATTAAGGCTGCTTTGAGTTCAGCCAGAGAGCTCATATCTCCTCCCTCACACACGCTCCCCTCCATCACCTCCTCCCCTTCTCCCTGTCACCCTAACGGCCGCAGGCGAGATGCTCCTTGTCACGATGACAAAGAGGAGGCGAGAGGAGAGAGGAAATGGGGAGAATATGAGAAAGAGGAAGAGGACTCGTGTCACTTGCAGAATAATAGTGCTCATGGTTACTAAAACTACAGTTGGAGACGTCGTATTAAGGGCCAACTGTCAGCTCCTAATGTGAAAAGCTGTCATGTTTCTTAAACATTTGAGATCAGCGGGAGCACTGGCGATCCAGCCACTTTACAGTCTTTAAGGGGCTGTAGCAGGCTCAGTATTAGAGCCATAAAGATAGTGTTATCCTATGAACCTTAGGTACAAACCATGTTATAAAATCTTGCCAGGAAAAAGGGTTGAATAAGGCTCCAAATCTAGGCTAAATTTGTGAGGGAAAAAACGGCCATGGCCAGCTATAAAGGAATCCATTGACCTCTGATTTCAAGATATCTTAATGAAAATGGATTCTATGGCTACCCATAAGTCTCCACTTACAAACATGCTGTGAAAGGAATTTTTTTTGACACTTGAGGATTCAGTATTCTGTTTTCATGTGTGATGATGTTAGTCCACATAGTAGCAATTTCATTGTAGTGAGACAATCATTTAAAACTTGACCTCATTGAATAAAATGACCTGCTGTGAGCTGTAGGATAATCACAGCCATGGAAGTTTACAATCAAAAACAAGTTTTCTTGATAATAACCAAAATAATTATCCAAAAAAAACATGGAAAATGTCTAGATATCAGCTCTTAAATTAAACTCTTATAAGATATTTTTGTTCTTATCATTATATTTGTCCAAACAAATGTACATTTAGTTGTACTAGGCATTAAAAGGAACAAGAAATTAGAGAAAACAAGGGTAGTCTTATCATGTTCTCCCATGACTGTATACTGACAATAGGGAGGTTTCTGAGCAATTTCCAAAACAGTAGTGCTCACCAATCTGATTGCAGAAAAAATGCAATTATTGCAGACATCTCCAAAAGTTTTATTAATTCTGGAGTGCTCAAAAATGATTAAAGTTTGCAAAAGTCTGTATATAATACATTTAATCAACCTAATAAAGGAAAAACATAAAGACTGTTGTTCTAAACCCTTATAACTCATAATTTTCTAAATATTAATGGGCGCCTAACCAAAACACATGGTTTATAACAGATTTACGACAAAAAAGACTGTAGCTGTATCTCAAATTAATCTTCAGGTTCACAGCTTTCAGATGATGTTCACCACTTCTATGCGGCATCGAATGTTGACCTACTATCTCCCCCTAAACACTCCCCCCTGTGAATGTGTGTCTGTGTGTGTATTCAGTAATAGGTAACAGTACCTTGTGCCAATATCGTTGTGTGCAGCCACTCTGAACGTGTAGCCACAGGCGGGGAACAGCCGCGTCAGCTTACAGTGTCTCTGGCTCCCAAAGTAACATTCTCTGAAAACACTGTTCTTCTTTCCCTGCAGAGGAGAGAAGAGATGGATGTACAGACGGAAAAGTAAGTCAGAAAGTAAGAAACAGGAGGGATACGATTAATTGTAATAGGATATTAAAGAAGAGAGTAAAAACATAAAGCATGACAGAGTGAAGAAGTATGAAAGGGAGAAGAAAAGAAGAGGCCGACATGAATTGGAAAGAGATAATTTACACTCTTATTAAATCTTGTCTGAGGAGTTGAACGTTAACATCCGTTTAGTGATGTGTGTGAAAGGTACGAGTGTTTTTTAAAAGTACGGGGAGGGCATGACAGATGACGGACATCAAGTGCATGAGACAGACTCACCTCATCCCACTCGAGCAGGTAGTTTGTGATTTTGGATCCGTTGTCGCCTGGGGGCTGTGGACGACATGGAGACGGACGGAGCGAGGCAGACAAGAGACAAGAGAGGGAGAGACGGAGACGGAGAGATTAGCCAAGGATAAAAGAATCTGACACTGAGAGAGATGAAATACCTGCCGTGTTATTATGATTGGCCTCATATCCTGTCTGGGTGACTGATGTGACTGTTTATCAGTGACAGTGCGAGTGGATGAAAATTACTTGTGCAGAAAAGGTCAGAGAGGGCGGAGGGATGCGCCCTGACGCCATCACGCAACAATGCAAGAATGTCTCCCTATTAGGTGCTGTGGGGCTGAAGTCTAGCTAGGAGATAAACCAGGTGAAGAATAAAGGCTTTTTGTCAAGTGTATCACTGTACAAATAAAGTGTGGTAGGAACAGACACATGCAGTTAACCCTTTATCGGGCAAAGAACTATATTTGGTAACTTCAGGTAATATTTCGAGAAAAAAGATGCAAATTTACTAGATTAAAGTGGCAGATCTAGAAGAAAAAAGTTGCAGATTTAAGAGCTTTAAAGGGACAAATCTACGTGATAAAAGTCGCAGATTTACGAGAAAAAAGGGGGAAAAAATTTCACCACTTTAAATCTCATAAATCTGTGCATTTTTTTCTCGTAGATTTTCCACTTTAATCTCGTAAACTTTTTTCTCAAAATATTATTTTCGGATGTTTTTTTTACACATTGAAATTTGGAATTTGCAAGTATTTCAAAGAGTTCCCTATTAAGGGGTAAACATACAGAACCACGAGTCTTGTTTGGAAGTCTTGATATATAATCATTTAAATGCAAATTCTCCATTCCTGTGATGTTTATGGGGTGAAATGTGTATGTTTTGAGAAGAAAAAGGAGTGGATGTTTGTTCCTGTACCTTCCACTGTAAGGTGAGGGTGCTCTTGGTGCGGTGGGAGAGTTTCGGGGTTAACGGGACGTCGGGGACGCTGCAGTGTGTGGTGAACGAGCCGGCTTCTGAACACGAGCCTCGAACCGAGTTGTACATTGCCGACACCCTGAAGCAGAAACACAAGACATCAGATGTTCTGGTTTAGATGAAGCTAGAATCTGAATATAGTGAGAACCCTCAAACCTAACATGAAGAACACAAAAGAATGAGATAAAAATGTCCAATGGTAGTCCTTACCGTACGTGGTAGTCTGTCGCTGGCCTTAGGTCTTTCAGATGATACTCCAGTTCTTCGCCACTGAGACACAAACAAAAGTTACACCACTGTAATTAGGATATTTCTTTAGGTGGATTCAAAGCTGATGCTAGAGGTGAATGATTTCCAAAAAATATTGAATTTATAATATTTTGACTGATAGCAATATATGACTGATGATAATTGAGGGAATGGTCTTTTTCTCGTTTTCACTGAAAAATACATTAACCCTCCTGTTATGTTCATTTCTCAGGAACAGCAATAATGATCGTGGGTCAATTTGACCCGGGGCGTGTTTAATTATCCAAAAGTGTCAGAAACCAAAAAATCCAAATAAACATTGTTTATATTTAATGATTATCTCCATTACTACCACATTACCACTCACAGATCATGGTTCAATGAGGATAATTCACTTGTAAAAATGCATGTTAAAACTTTTTTTATGTAGACTGGAAAAACCTACATAAAAAATACAATAGTTTTACATGACACTGAGTTTTTACACTTTACGTTATTTTACATGTTTACATTTTTTCTTTTATGGAGTGATATTGATAAATGAACACCTCTCCTGTTCAGGGTCAGATTGACCCGAACGGTATCTATGTAATATAATATAAACATGCAAATATAAGAAATTAACCATTTTCATTGTATATGTTGATTACACTTATTAAGCCAAAAAGAAGTTTCATGCGGAAAAAATACTTTTAACATTTTTCTATAGATTCTTAAACTTTAAAATGATTATATGACCTGCAACAGAACAAGAGGGTTAAAAAAGAACAAAGATGTTTTCTTAAGTCTGAAGAATACATTTTGTAGAGTTCTTGCAGCACCAAAATCCTTAATTCAGAATGGTATTTTGTCACATATTTTGCCTTTTACAAAGACTGCAGCTCCTACGATTTGGATATTGCAGCAGTCTACATTTCAACAAAATTCAGATGAATTGATCAGCCATGATGCTGTATTCCTTTAACTTGGAGTGTGTTCCTTACCTGTATATAGGGCGATACTTTCCGTCTCGTCCCTTATCTGAGAGAGAGACCTCGTAGGAGCAGGACACAGGCATCCCGTTACTATGCCTGTTCACCAGGCCTGCCGGGGGGGCCCAGGAGAGTCGTGCAGCCCGCGCCTGCACATTAGACACCTGTAGGACACACATAGATATATATACTGTAAGTAACATACAAAATGGAGTATGGTTTCCCATGCATAAACTTTAGTGAGGCATGTGGTTTGCAGATCATGCAGGAAAAAGTATTTTAAATTATTTTTATTTTTAAAATCTCTTCACTATTCTATACTAGGCAGCAAAAATTGTACCCTCGTGTGAATGCAGGTAAGACCATTCTATCATGGCATAATTTGCTATCATTTTGAATGTGCATCTATGTTTTCATCTGTCTGTTCAAGTATGAATTTGGTTCTGTGTGTGTAAGTCAATGTGTCATCGAAACCGCAGATTCGACAGTTCTTTCCGGCTGCTGCACCTCCATTGTGCTGCAGATATTTTAAATGAACTAACAGGAAAAAGAGACCTGCGTGTTTGTGTGTTTAAGTCCAGACACTGTCTGTGTGCCTGCAAGTGGCTGCATGTTTATGGGAGTTTTAGTTGCGGCACATGGTGGGTGAGCCAATTTAGCGTGATTTAGCGCAGTCTGCTGCTATTCCAGACTCCACATCCACTGAATAGGCGATGAATGTGCCTTGAGGCCACTGCAAAACCACAACCATGCCTAGACTGTCTATGAGGAAGACAGACAGGAAGAGACAGAGAGACAGACATGTCATTTTATTGAGAGTTTTGATCATAATGATTAGGTTTTATGGGATCACATCACTGTGTCCACATGCCTGAGGAGGCTATTGTCTTTTATGGCATTTTCTTTACAGCACTATTTTACAGCACTGTCAATCATTTTGCTCATATAACCCTGACTCTGAAAAATTGGGATGCTGTGTAAAACATAAAAAAATCGAATTCAAAATAAGTGTATAAAGTTTCCCAGTTTGAACATTAAAAATCTTGTCTGAGATAAGAACTGCAAATCACTGAATTCTGTTTTTATTACATTTTTTAGTGTCCCAACTTTTTTTTAAACTCAGGGTTGTATGTACATTTTGAATACATGAACAAGGCTTCCATGTAATGAATGACCGGCAGAGAGAGAAAGACAGGGACACCCAGATAAAGTGACAGAAAGCAGAAAAACAAGGACACAAAGAAACAAAAGAAATGCAAAAATAAAGAGGACGAGAAACGAGAAAGATGAAGAATCAAGGACACAATTCAGTGCTCCTTGGTCAGTGGTCCTTAATGCGTTTTGACCCTGAGAGACAGACTGTTCATCATCGACAACAGATTTGCATGACTCAGACTGTAAGCGAGGCCATGAGAATCTACTTTACATCAGTCCTCATCTTCTATTCCATGTTTGTATGAAATTAAATAACTGGCTGCATTTATGTACAATCACAATGCAATTTAGACAGAATAGGAGTATGTCAGAGGCCCAACTCAGATGACATATACCCTTACATTTATCTTTTATTCTCATAAGAGAAGAGCATTTAAAGCTGGATTGCAACCTCCAATTCTCATATTATTTTGCCTTACATGTTAGTGTAGCCAGTGCTATTACGAGCATCAAAGCCTCTGAGGTAAAAAAAAGTTTGCTCCATCTTTCTTCAAACACCAGGAGGAAAAAGTTACAGGGAGAACTCCCGAGCCAGTAACCCCTTTTCCCTGCTTACTTCCCTTTTATCCCCCACTGCTTCACACATTTCAATTCTGCTGAAGTAGACGCACTTACCTGCTGTGAAAGCAAACAATACAACCAGAGGAACACTATTGCGAGCATTTTATAAATGAAGAACTTTCTCATACAAGCTGTGCCTCTGCGACACCTGCTACCCTGTGTGTATGCTCCATGGCTGAATCCATCACAAACTACTTTTTGCTGCAGCAGGGAGGAATGTGAAACTCACTATATGTCCCCATACAGTATAAATCCATACCAAACTACTGCCTCCTACATAAATGCATTAAGGGAATTGAGTATGAAAAGTGACAGAACATCATATCTGCAGCTTGTGACAGAAAATATCACTCAACAGCACAAGGAGATCACAAAATGGTCCTTCTTATTTCCCTTCCCTTTCCTGTGTCTTCTTAGTAATGACTATAATAAACTGGCTGTATCAGTGAAGAGGTAATTTCAGGTTATGAGAGCGAATAAATCGCTACTGCACGTCAACTTCTAATCTCCTGTAGGGCTCAAAACTCTGACCCAACCTCTCTCTCCTTCTCTCCCTCTCTCTCTCCCTGTCTATTTCAACCCCTGTTATAAACTCCAACATATCAAATGGTCCAATTGCACAGCCTGCTGACCAAACTGCTTTAACCGGGAGCGAGCAATTCCTCTCTACGAAACCATGTCTGCATGGCTCTGGCTCATTCATTCACATTCCCCTTTGGGGAAGCTATTATAGTGTTTCTCAGTTGATGGCAGAGTGGGGAGTGAATGGCATGGATGAGCAGATGCTGCCCTCATGTGGTCAGGTTGAGTACTCAATGAGTTACATTCACTTTCACTGGTAGTAAAATCCTGAGAATGACTTCAAAATGAGAAACAAACTACACACAGTAGCCACTAAAGTTATTATTACAGTGTAAGCATCTTATTTCGATGTTTATCGCAGAAACAAGATGAAAATATGGAAAAGACATCAGCTCTCCTGCCAGCTATGACTGCATCAGACAAGAGGTGATTGATGAAAGTGGTTCTAAGTATGCTGTGTTTGTGCGTGTGTGTGTGTGCGCGCAGCTGTGGGAGAAGGTATGCATACCAACCTGTGGTTTGTCGATTGTAGACAGCATGTCTTGAACTCTCTTTCCCTCTGAGTCATGATCTGAGGAGACAAAGACAGAAAAAAAAGATGTTATTATCAAAAGTCAATGGTTTTTAATGTAATATTCATCAGAAAAGAGAGACAGGCACTGATAATGAGTGCTTTTCTGCTAAATGTTGGGTCAAAATTTGCAATCTGCGTGCATTATTCATTCATTTCTGAATTTGATTCTGACTCGTGACATTTCTATTTCAATAGAAAAAAAAAAAAGAGAAATTTCAAGATCCCAAGTTTCAAAACAGATGCATATTTTGGCAGTGCTGCTGAGAACGGGTTTGTTGATTGACAAGGCAATGGTTTTTCAATTCCCACAAGCCATGTTTATTGTGATATCTTGGAATCTATGGTTCATTACTGTCATAGTTCAGCCAAGGTTTGCATCTTGATTGTAAAATCAGATGGTCAACAGTCTAAAATGCCCTAATCATTCTTAATATCGTCTGTGATAATGACTCTATCCAAATAGTAATTTGGTCATGTGTGGGAAAAAAAAGCCCAAAATAGAGTAAAGACAGGCCTAAATTCTATAAAAAATCTTGTCTAATGGGGTGTGATGCAACACTTGTTTTCTTCAGAAACCGCCTATTTCATCCCATCAAGTCATGATGAACACAGAGCTTGGAAAAAAACACTAAATTATCCAGCGTTCCACAGAAAAGCATTAGTCACGAATTCCTGACCTAGAGCAAATAAAACGGGGATCACCAAAAAGAAAAAAAAAGAAAAGAAATATGACTCATATTCCACAGTGACTATTCTGTTCTTTACATAGAAACTGTTGATTATCTTTGGAGGCATTAGTTCACAGAAATCATTAAAATAATCATTATTATGTATCATTTTCTATCAATTGAGTTATCCCTACACCTGTGAATAATCATGCACATAATCGTCTGACATCAGCAGTGTTGTTGCAGCCCTGCAGAACAGCTTTTTATGCATGACATTAGACTGAATACAATGCCATATGTTTAACGTGATATAATGCTAGTGACGGAACCCATAGCTCCACAAGCCCACAAAGAAAACAGGATTCACATATTTCTCTAAGAGACGTTTTTAAAACAATTTCCACTCTTATTTATTTTGATTTTATTTGATTATTTTACTCAGATGCCATATAATATACTGGGTAACACTGCTAATTCCCATTTGTGGTCCAGATAGAGAGACTCCACATTGCTTTCTGTGCAGCTGAAGCTTCCAGAAAACATCAGTCAGACATCAGGTGTTTGGAGGTGTAAATCTGAACGCTTTCATATGCTAAAAACACGTTTAATCACGATAGGTACTTTGTGACGGAGTATAAAAAAATAACATACTTCTATAAAAACTGTGTGGCTCATTAGTATACAAAATACTATGAATTTGATTGGTAATAAGGTCATGCTGAAGCCCTCGATAAGTTGACAATCAGAATTAAGTCAATCGGTTATTAATTTCAGTAATTTATTATCTAAAATTGTTACATGTTCAGTGTTCTTGTTTCTCAATTTTTAGGTTTCATCATTGAAAGTCAATATTTTTTTGATTTTTAACTATTGGTCCGACTAAACAAGCAATTTAAATCACATCATGACGGACTGAAAGGCACTTATTAAATTAATAATCATGATAATAACCACAGCCCTCAGTTCATAAAGGTCACTTTGATCATGATTCTGGGTGGACTTGTGTGTGTGCCCTCACAATGGCACACACACACAAGAGCACAATATGCACACCAACACGCACTGATGTACAAGTCTGGTCCAGTGATACGATGTGTCTAAAGGTGATTTATTAGACACTCAGGGTTGTTAGGAGGGCGAGTGCAAGCGAGTGTGTGTGTGTGTAATGGAAGTCTTTCCCCCCTGTGTGATCCCGCAGTTGAGGTTTTTCCGACCAGAGGAGGGCTGCTTTCTCCATCTGAGTCTGACCACTGTAAATCACACAGGATGTGTGTGTGTGTGTGTGTGTGTGTGTGTGTGTGTGTGTGTGTCAGCAATACAAGTCCTGCATGAAACCATGAGTGTTTGATGAGCGTGTTGCAGCGGTACAGGACTGAATTAAATAGGCATTAACACACATCTGCACACACACAAGAGCAATTCACAGACACAGACACAGACACAGACACACACACACACACACACACACACACACACACACACACACAGTATAGGTGTGTATAAAGCAGTTTGTGTTTTGAAGAGCACTGTGATGAATGAGAGGTTAGTGTGTGTGTGCGCAAATGTGTGTGTGAGTGGCTAAGTCCCTCTGACAGGTTCTGTGGGGGAGAGGGCCTTACTGTGCCTGGGGGTACACTTATGAGTCATGGCAACAGTGATGTCATGGAAGCACAACCTCAAGTTGACCTCAGTGTGTGTGTATGTGTGTGTTAGACAGAATAAAAAAGCAAGCGCAAGAGAGCGACAGCAAGTGTGTATGTCTCCAGAGTCCCAGGATCAGGTTACAGGAGATTGGTGACGGGTGATGGGTGGAGGGGGTTGAGCTACTGTGTGTGCATGTGCATGTTGGACCTGGCAGTGTGGGCAGAGTTCAACAGGTGAAGTACACATTCTGCATAACTGCTAGACACGTTGCCTCATTAGTGATTTTTTATTTGTTATACACACACTTGTCCCTTTTTATCCATTTTGACAGAACTGAATATTTTCTCTTTTATGGAATAATGGCGCAGTCAGACAGACAGCTCCAGACATGAACAGCTCCGTCAGCTAACAGGCTGACCCAGCTTATTCCACTCATTCATCACAGCTGGGTGAAAAAGGAGAATATTGCCTGTTTAAAGTGCTGCGGTCCTGTAGCTACTTGTCTGGTGCAGGAACCATAGTTAAAAGGCAAGAAGAGGTGGAATTCTATTACTGCATCATTTCAGCTGTCAGGTTCAGCAAACACCAGATGTTAATAATCAAACAATATGCATGGCTGACTAACAGCTTCTCTGGAAGTTCAATTTTGTTTTTCTGCATTTACTGTAAAAGAGTAAAAATCACTAATTTGCTGGACACAGAAGTTGGCTTGTTGAGGATGTATTTCAACCCAAATGTCAAATTTCACAGCTTATAAAAAGAGACAGTTATGAAATACAATGCTGTACTTGTGCTTGGTTAGTTTTTTTGATTGCCAAGATTAATAACAGTACAACCAGTTAAAAATGATGGCCTTCTGCACTAGTCTTTGTTGTGTCTGCTATAGTCTCATTTCCACCGCATGATACTGATATGGCTCGACTAAACTTCCTTAAACTGTTGTTTTTTGTTTTTTCATTGTCTAAAGTTGTGAGTTATACCTGGAACCTGGTACACTTCTTTGGTAAAACCTTGGCTGAGGTTCCAAGAGAGCTGAGATGATAGTTAAAGGTTAAAAACACTGCAGACCACTGGTCTGTATCATGTATTTAGAATTATATATGGTATTCAAAATTGTATTTGTATATAAACATATAATTAGATGTTAAATTGATGAAAGTTAAATATATAATACATGAATGTATATTTTTCATAGTGAAATATATTGATAGAGAATGTACTATATATATTTTATGATAATTATTACTTTTCACATATTAGTAATACATTTGGATTTTTTAAAGATAAAAACAATTGGTAATTAAAACTACATTTTTGGATACGTTTTTGAAAATAACATGTTGTATGACATTCTTCTATTGTGTTATGCTTTCTATTTTACATAATATTATTTTCAGTATGACCATTTTCTTTTTACATGTTCAAAATAAACTTAAATCAATCATTCAATTAATGTCATTCTGTCCACCTGTAGCTCACTACCTCTCCAGGGCTGAATCAGGACCAAAAGTATAACTACATTCATCTTAAAATATTAACTTGAATAACCCTAATTTAACGTCTGCATTACGTCGCAACATACAGCCCAAACAAGTCTATACTCAATGAGACGCACTAATATTTCAGCACCGCAGGAAAAAAAAAGTTGGCAAACCCACAGACTTTGTGACAGAAGTAAGAGATTTATTTAATATTTCAGGAGAGCAGTAATAAAGTTTGAAAAACACTACTGCTTTACCTCACCGCTCAGTGTTATGACTTGCTGTGGTTGCTGAGTCCAGCTGCTTAAGTGTTTAATATAGAGAACAACCACAAAGAGCTGATGCTGACGGCTGAAACAGAAACTGAATCTCTTCCCAGTGTAACTGCACACACACACGCACACGCACACGCACACGCACACACACAAACACACGCACACACGTTTCTGTCCCCACTGTCCCTCACCTCCTCTCTCTTCTGTTTATGTGCTGCCCACGCACACTCACTTCCTCTCCTCATCTGACCTCACATCCTGTCTGCGTCTGACCGCCTGTGTTTGATTACTGAGGACAGCCAGACGGAGCGAGGGAGCGCAACGGACGGCAGGAAAAGAAGAGGAATGAAGAATCGAGCAGGAGAGTTGGGGGGGTGGGGGGTGGGGAGAGCAGCAGGCCGAGCCAAGATCAGGCAAGAGGGAAGAGGAAAGAGAGACACTGAAGGACAGACAGCAGAGAGAGAGAGAGAGAGAGAGAGAGAGAGGAAGGACAGGCAAGAGAAGTCTGGGTAAGAGATTAGGTACGAAAACGCAAGGAAATTGAGAGACGAAGAGCGAGCCCGGGATCAACAGAGAGGAGGAGAAAGGGAGGGATGAAAGGAGAGAGGGAGGAGAGGGCTTAGGAGGAGGTGAGGCAAGGACGACACAAACTTTTGTGACATCATCAAAAGGCGCAGACAGGGCAGATGCTCACCCCTGATCTCACTGCAGTAGTAGTTGCAGTCACTGCCTTCAAATCTACACAGGTTTTCCCAAAAAGCACCAAAATACATGAGTTCTTGAAGTGTTTTTTCTCCTTACTGGAAATGACTACTTCAACATTTTCTTTAATGTTCCATGACATAGAAACACATCTGTGTTTCTATGTCACATCTGTGTTTCTGTAACATATAGCCATCACTTTTAGACATTTCTTTGTTTCTGAGAAATCAGGTTTCTTTGGTACAGTGGACGGCTCTAAATACTAATAAGCATTAGCCTTATTAGTGTTAGCTGATTACAGTTTTCATGCTAAGCTAAGCTAACTGCCTGCTTTCTCAATATTTCATCTAGCTCCTAGCAAAAATAGTTAATAAAGGTGTATTTCTCAAAATGTCAAACTTTTGATTTCACTTTTCAATGTTTTATCAGGTTTCTATGAAGCAAAACTTAATAATTTAATTTTTGCTCACTGTAAATGGCACACACAGCAACATTTTTATCTTCCTGATTGAATGTTTCTTTTAAAACTTCTTGTTGGTACTTGTAGTGAACATCACTCCAAACTCTACATTTGATTTCTTATCAAATAAATTAAATATTTTTAACACACTGTAGTTGCTCATCTTTTGTACTGATTAATCCACTTCACAGCTTCATGCCAATTCCAGTTTTAAAAGTTTTGCATCATCTAAAACTGTCTAATTAGAATTTGACTTGGAGTTTTGCTTCCAAAATTGTGGCCATCTGAAACAACTCCTCCACATTGTAACTCTCTCCCATGGAACCAAGTAGGAAAACACACATTGTATTACTTAAAAGCACACATTAAAGTAAATACTATGAGAGCTTCATTCAGCCTAAATCCTTACTCCCACCATTGCTCCCTCGTTCCTCCTCAAATTCACAGACATGTTTACTACAATCTGTTTTACTGTCGCACACCTACACACTTTATTAATGCCGTCATTTTCAAATAGAGCTACAGAAAAACTGAGGCACTTTGACAGTGAGGAGGTTGCATTCCTTCTGCATGACGGCCTGCGGTTCTTAGACACAGTCTGTCTGCACTGGGACAGAAAAAGACCTTTAAGGCCTGGAGAAAAAAATGTGAAAAATGTGGCGCTCATTCAGCCCCCACTACACACACACACACACACACAGAGCCACAGGGTGTGTGTGTGTGTGTGTGTGTGTGTGTGTGTGTGTGTGTTTCCTTGTGTGTCGCAGTAAAGGAACAAAGTGAGATATGATACCCATCTTTAGAAGCCTCTAATCAGGGAGAACAAAGCAAAGTAACGGACAGTCAGCTGGAAGGAAAGGGAGGGAGACAGAGAGAGAGAGAGATGTGGAGGTGAGAGAGAGGACAGACAGCAGAGGACAGAAAAGAAGCAGGAGTGGGGACAGGGCTGAGGAGAAGGGAGGAGAGGGAAGAGGAAAATTGAGGTAGAGAGGGGCACAGACCTTGGATTCCACACTATTATCATCTGCTGCATAGTGAGCATTCCATCTGTTCAACAGCTGGGCTACACACACACACACACGAACACACACACACACACACACACACGCACAAACGAACACACACACACGCGCGCGCACACAGACACACACACACAGCAAAGTTGTTGGGACATGCCTGAAATTGTGGTTGTCATGGTGAAGGTTTGGTTCTCATGGCCAGAGCCCTGATCGTTTATTAAGGGGATTAGAGAGGGAGAGACAAGCCAAGAGACTGGCACAGAGAAGTAAGAATGTGAAAGATGGAATATAACGATAGAAAAATATCAAAATTCTAATTCTGCAAAACAAAGGATAAAGAGATGCAATTATTGCATTCCTGCAGTAACCTGATTTATTGTTCTTCATGTAAATGAGAGATATAGCTAGAATCTGTATAGCTTGGTTTCTGCAGGAGAAACCAGACTTTTGGCTACATACTATGGTTCCTGAAAGTTAGCATGTGCATGACAAAGACTATAGAAAGTTGTTTTTTTGCAGCAGCAATCCATAGGAAACATCACTCCTTGTGTCCAAAATAATGAAATCCAAAGTCAAACTTAACCTGGAACTAAAATAAATATGTCTCAGTATAAACACATGTAATTGCATTCTCAGGTTCCCCTGCCCTTAACCTGATTTCTCTCAATAACCGGGTTTCATGTGTGCATGTAAACGTAGACAGAGAGAGACAGAGAGACCTTGTCCACAGCAGCAGGAGAGAGATGAGCGTCTCAACTGCCAAGTGACACAAAATCTCTCTCCGCTTTTCCAAGAAGAGCATGGGTTTGTGCGCATGTATGCACACGTGTTTATGTAAGTGTGTACGTGCTGCATACAGCGCAGCAGACCTGGGCAGGCAGCGAGGGATTATGGGGGATGAGTTTCACAGAACCCTGACCCCATTCGACCCTGTTCAGCCCAAAAAGTCTTGAGAGAGAGAGTGACTGCAGACTGGCAGATGGAGTAGAAGACAAATTCACAGTCAGACAGACTGAGTGATAGACGCAGAGAAATGGAGGAACGAGGTGAACAGAGATAAAATCCACGAGGACGGACGAATACATCCTGATCTTCCAGAATCTTCCAATTCTGTTGTAATTTTTTTTCTTTATTATCTCATCTCATATTATTTTCATTATTTTCCATTTGTTACACCTCTCCAATGTTATCAGGTCATATGAGGCCACCTCTGTGATGTCTGTCTGTCCAAAGCCCTGATTAAAATCCAGTGTTCCAAAAAAATGTTTGGTTTTTTAATGATTGTAATCAAAGTTGTCTTATGTATTGGAGTGCATGGGCTGTGTTCCTATTTGAAAAGACTAATATTGAGTAATAATATGCTCAGGGGAAATAAGATTCCCATGTGATCTGCTGCCGCAAGAGCCTTATGCATGGAAAATTCCAGTAATTTATACGTTTTTATTAGTTTGTTCCTTTTTTGCCAATTGTTTGAAAGCAATTTGTGTGGATGGAAAACATAAAACATTTTTGAAAATTATGTTGATTCTAGTCAATCACGAGCACTGCACAAGTCATGAAAGACAATATATTAAAGGACGAGGAAGGAACAGAATATATGGAATAGTGTCACCTAATTTGAATTTTTTAAAGAGAAAAAAGTAAATGTATTCCATTAAAGATATAGAAAAACAATGGTGCAATAAGATTATCGATACATTAGATAAAAAGGGCAATATTAGCAGAATAACATACATTTTAAAATAAAGAATGACATATTTTTATGCACACTGCTCATGAGTCTCACTCACTATGGTCTCTAGTGAATCCAGAGCTAATAATTGCTGATTAATTATCACAGCCTCTAACTTCAGTAACTTTGCCATTAATTTGTATTTAAAGCAGAAAGGGAAATAATTTTGCGAATAAATAATAAAGTTTTGCCTTCCAGCAGTGATAATGCTGTCTTCATCCAAGGTCTAGACATGTAATTTGCATAGTAAATTAGAGTAGTGTGCAAAGTAACATTACTTTATTACAGCGATACTTAGATTAGGTTAATAACCACCTATTTTATTAACATTTAATTAGTAATTAGATGAGAATACATTTTTAAAGCCATCCTCCCAACTTTGAGTAGGACTCCAATTTCATTCCTGTGCATCCCATTGCATAAAAAAAAATCTGGCACTTTCTCATTAACCCTGAAGTTTAATGAGTTTTTTTGTCTGGCTTTGACAAACATGTTGAAAATGAGTTTTTCCATAGATCCCTCACTGCTGCCAGCATCTGCCTTAAACTACCAAAACTTTAAAGAAGTGCACCTCCTAAAAACACACACAATGTGATAAAGTGAAGGGTGGTCTCAAAATAAGCCAAATGTTAGTTTTAAAATACATCATCCAGAACTTTTAAATCCATTCAAAATCTTTCTGAGCAGTAATCTCCAGATGTCTGGGATTTGTTCACTTTGTCTGCTTGGTGATTAATTTGTTTAAGTTGAACTTCCCTGCAGAAGAAGCAGAAGTTGAAAGGAATTAAAATATTATGTAACCCAGTTGTGGTTCATACACAGCGGTCGGGCGCTGTGGTTCGACAGTGTGGCGAGTCTATCACTTGTATCACAAGGTTCATTCAGCTGGATGGGGTAATGTCTGGTGAACTCATTGTGATTGGCGAGAACAACCTCCCCTTCTAATCCCGCTAGTCCTGTTACATGATATCAGCGGGAAAGACATTCCTCTGCTGGTAAAGCCATCCCTTGTTCTCGCTCTGTTTTTGACTTTTTCATTCCCCAATTTCTGTCCATCACTTCTCTTCTTCCCCACTTCCTTGTCTTATCTCTTTCTCTCCTTCCCTCCCTCTCTTCCACCCCACTGCCCTCCATCAGGCCCGACAAACATGGCCGTATTTGGGTTTGTGGGAAGGGGTTGGAGTATGTGTGTGTGTGTATGAGGGGAGGGGGGCTGAGATTATCGCCATGGTGATCCACATCAAAACAGTCCAGTAAGTGAGGGGTGGAAGTGTGACATGCTCGTTTCACACATTTCCAGTCCTGTTACTACAGTTACAGAAGGAGGAGCTGGAAGAGCAGTTGGATGTTAATATAAGGGCTGAGTCATGACTCGGTCAAAGGCCACGAGAGCTAAAGAGGATGACATCATCAAAACATTACGGGACATTGTGCTTTTATAAGCCTATTTTTACCACCGCCATTGTTCTGAAACTGTCAGTTTCTTGGCACTGACACTTAATGAGTGTGAAACTCAGTTGGGGTAAAAAACTGTAAAAAAAAATAAATAAAAAAAATAGCCCAGCACTAGAACGAAACCCACAAAACTGACACAAGAGACAGCGGTACTGGTGTCTTCTGGTTCTGCATTCCTATAAATACTTGGTAATATTAAAATGTTTGGTTTTTTAAATGCTAACTTTAAAACAAGACATTAAAGCACATTTTCTCACCCAAATTAGAAATAACAAATGAATCCTCTTCCAAATTTAATGTTCAAGTCATTAACAATAAAACACACCCTTGTTCAGTTAAACACACTGCAGCTGCAGCCTCCATCGGTCTGCTACAACCATTAGCTAAAGCCTAAAGCTAACGCAAAAAAACTTTAACTTAACTTTAAGCTAACTTTTAAGGGATATTGCTTTGTAACTGACTATTACTGAGTCACTTCACCTTAATGGATCCTTTCTAGTTGTGTTTGCTGTTACACTAGATGTGTTGTAGCATCTATTACTGTACTATACTTTGCAAATGTTCATGATTCTGGGAGAAATATTTTACGGTCTTAATTGAAGCATATTAAGCAATATGCTATCACATATCTCTGCACCATTATCGCAGCTGGGGAATGACTATAGCAACACTGCAGCATCACTTTCTACCCATATATGGTGTAGTTGTGACATCACAAATAATAATGAGTAAGTAACTGAGTAGTCTGCTGAGCAAAGTGGAGATAGCCTGGTAAATCTGTTCTTGTTCAGGTTAAAATCTTGATGATATTGTTGTTTTATAGCCATCTGATAAAAATCAGGAAAAAGAGACCAAACTGTTCTTACATGAATATGCCTTTTTTTGGTGTCCTCAAGTCTGAAGCAAAGGATGTGCCAAGATTAAATTCCAGTAGGGGTTTCCTTGTTTCAAAACATCCTTTTTGGCACATTGTCATCATGCTTGGCAATGAAGAAAAATGTTTAGAAATTCATTTGGTTTACATTCACGATGTCAACACGAAAGATACATGACATGTTTCCCCTTATTTTTGTTGCCAAGATGATTGTGCAACTGAAAAGTATCTCGAAGGAATCCCTCAGAGACCCAAAGTGCAAAAAAAAAAAGGAAAGTAATTTATACATACTTTTTTTTAACTTAAGTTAAAATTGTCCCTCTGCATAACAGATATATGCGTTTCCACAGTAGTCACACCACAACAGCAGCCCACTGTAATATCTGCCCATTCTTATTTTCCTCATATCCTATTCAACAGAGCCAACATGGTGGACACAGCAGTCACTGCGCACATCTGGTTTCTCCTGAATTCACAGCACTTGGCAGTGACGTAGAACCAAAGATGGAGGAGCTGAGGGTGCTGGCCCATCTGTTTCTGCTGAAATCCCAGTTTCTCCGAGTGAGAGACAGGATCTGCGGTGGTGATGATGCAGAGCCAAGATGGAGGAACAGAGGGGACGGGGCCCACATCTGTTTCTGCTCAGCAAGCAGCTCAGTTCTGAGGAAAAAGGGCCTGTAGAGCTGGCTTTACTGGGGAACGGACACTGTGCTCGCCAAGTCAGCCTGCTGCCTTACTGGCACCGGGGCAATAGCCACACACACACACACACACACACACATATGCACACAGAGCAAGGGCATCAAGGGCAGAGCGTAGGCGGCTGTGTGTGTGTGTGTGTGTGTGTGTGTGTGTGTGTGTGTGTGGTATTCTGGGTTGGACCATACTTGGATGCGTCGGGCCAAGCAGCAACTTTGTCGGAATGTTTGTACTCTGCTCTTTAACTCTGTCTCTCCTCGTCTTTCCATTTCTCCGTTCCCTGTGATGTAGGAGTTCTGGTTCAATTTTTTCTCTCTCTTTACAAACCTTCCATCCATCTCCCTCCTCTCTCATCTGTCCTTCAAATCCTACATTCCTCCCCTCTCTCTGTTTGCCCCCTCTACCTCCCGCCAATCCTCTGGACCCTCATGCTCTGATTGTTTTACAGGAAGCCCAGTCACGGGGTGTCTGTGCATGTGTGTGTGTGTGTGTATGTGTGTGTGTGTGTGTGTGTGTGTTATGAGGTACATCTAGCTGACTCAGCCTGATCTCCAGCCCAGTACTGAGACCCTGGCAGACCAGAACAGACAACCGACGACATGCTGACATGCTCCTGTCTGTCATGTGTGTTATTGTTGTATGAGCACTACAGCATGTGCTGCATGAAGCTATGATACTCACAAGCTGAGCTGTCGACCTTGCGTTGCTTTTCCTGCTTTGGCTATGTGTTCTATGTCAGCATGTGTGTGTGTGTGTGTGTGTGTGTGCTGTAAGAAGCTGTGCAGCCTTCCCCACTGCAATGCAGTCAAACATTGCCTCGTCTGTATGTGTGTGTTTTGCATTTGCAGAAGTCCAGACTTGCACCTGCACTTTCCTCTGTGAATGTATGTGAGCAGGTTAAAATGTGTTCAAGCATGTGAGCAATGATAATTATTCAATCAAATTATCAGCGACGTATTTTTAAAGGATAATTTACCATGTTTTTTTTCCAATTACATCTTGTGGTGTGTAGTCATGCTGATATTTTCTGTTTTATTTGTACAATATTAAAACATTTGAACAGCAGGGCTGCAGCTAGGGGTGTTGCAATACTGCTAACACATGGTAAGCATGTTTTAAAAATGAAATATTGATATATTGTTCATAATACACACCTGCATACATGGTTTTGCTTGAGCTCTGATATGGCCTTTTTGGGGTTCTTTCTTACTACATACCCAACAGTTTGACTTGCGTGTTTTGTTTTGACTGTTTGTTTGTTTTGTTATTGATGGTGTTTGCATCAGTTTTATTTCATTTTCTGTCAAGTGCTTTTGTCATTATTAGTTAATTATTTGGTGCCATATGGCTTCCATTCTTTTCTTCACTAGTAATCACTGTAGTGCACAATAAAAAGATCTAAATTAAATTAACTTAACATAAATTAAATAATATACATATGGTACTATTGTTTAAGTAGTCCTGCACGTCTTAAATCATTTCCTTTTTGTGTATGCTTTTGTACAGCAGACTCTCTCCACTTCCCTACACTTGTACTTTGAATTTATCCATTTGGCAAAAAAAAGAGACACCCCAAAACAAAGATGAGATGACTATATAGGTAATATCACAATATCTATCCATACTTTTAAGACTTCTCTGATATCATGAGAGGTAAAAATTTTACACCTTTCTCATGGATTTTGAGAAACTCACACGTTCCCACACCTGACCCAGATGTGATATTCCTCTGATCCGACACCCTGCTGTGAGAGACTTAAACAAACTTTTTATGGTGGGAGTAAATCTAAAGGCGTGTTGGACAGTTACAAAGATGGAGTGGATGAATTTATGTCTCCCGTTATGCTTTTCTGTCATCACCTCTGCGGATAACCCTGTGTGTGCATGAATGAGATCCTCTGCTCACTTTAATAACTCAGACATACATCTGACGTGTCAAAAGACAAGTCATTAAAGAGGGACAGTACCACAAGTGTGTGTGTGTGTGTGTGTGTGTGTGTGTGTGTGTGTGTGTGTGTGTGTGTGTACCCTCATGTCTTTGCACATGTGCATTTCTTTATGTGTGTGTGTGCGATAAGGCTGAGCTGTGGTGTCTAAATCCAAGAGCTCAAAGGTTTCCTTCATCTCAAGCAGGACTCTACAGGTATGTGACTCCCCCCTCCCCCTCCTGTCTCCCCCCTCTCTCTCTCAGCCCCCCTCCCCTCCGTGGCTCAGCCTTCACCAACAAGGCCGGTATTGTAGCGAGGGTAAAACGATAGCGCTCAGGGACGGGTTCAGCTATGTGGTTACCCAGACAACCTCTCATACCCCCTTCCCCACCTTCCCACCTCCATCCCTCCACCGCTACCCCCCTGGATCCCTTCCCCTCAATGAGGCTGCATACATCCATTCATTTTTTTTGGGTGACTTTCCGTGAGAGAAAGAGAGGAACGAAAGGTGTGTTTTATTTGGCCCCTTGAATGCAGAGGGGCACTGAGGTTGAAAAGGACAAAGCCAGTCACATAAAGAGATAGAGAGAAAGGTCAGCGAGGACACAAGTTATTCTTCCACAAAGAGATATGAGCTGGGTTGGCTGCATGTGGAGATATCCACTATTGTGGACATAAAAAGGCCTTTCAGTGGCGTTTTCTGACTCGCAGCGATGTGAAACTAAAGGAATGCACAGATATTTTTTCTCTTTTCTGTTGGTTTTGAGGCACAATTTTAAAATCAACAACAGAAACACGCATCATACTATGATCCTTTGATTTAGCTCTTTTAGATTCAGCATGTGTCCCTGAGTGCTTTCTGACTCAGACTGTGAATTGCTGTTCATCAACAGCGTGTGCCAGTCTCTACTAATGCTCTGTGTATGTGTCATACCTTGTGTGTGTGTCTCTGGTTCACTGTTTCGTGGACTGCTTCGGAGTCGTCTTTCTGGCTTCTTCCCTCCTGGACTGCCGAGTCCGCCCCCTGACCCCACCGACCCGAGCGATGGGGCGTGTGATTTGTTGCTGCATCACAAATAAAGTAACAACAGGATTGAAAGTTAGTAATTTAAAAAATAAAACAAAATAATAATAATAATAAATACAATGAATATAATATATATTTAAATCATTAAAATAATAATACAGTTACAACAGCATTGAAAGTAAGTCATTTAAAAAATAAAATAAAATAATGAATAAATACTGTAAGTATAATATACATCTAATAAATTAAAATAGTACATTCAAAATATAGATTTTTGACCACAGTGAATGTCCACTTCAGTTGTTCTTTGGGTTTAAAAATAAATAACAACTGGTGATCACCAATCAAACTTTTTTTCAAGCTTGATACAGATAACTACTCAGGATAATCAAATACATTTTCTTTCTTTTTTCCCCAAATGTATGAATCTAAGCCTATGGATGTAACTGATACTCAAACCGCTTAATCAACTCTCTGACAGAGCGGAGCATCAATACCAACAACACATCAATGTGTGTAATCAGTGTGGAAAGTTAAATGTGTTTGAAGTCAATGTTCCTCAGTAGCAATTTGTTATTAGGCGTAGAAACAACAAAAAAGTAACTTTGAATGCAAAGTTTTGATTCAAATCAATTTTCAATAAAGATGTAAAGTAGCAAAGATTAGAACTCAATTAAATTTAAACACGGCATAAAGCCATCATTAAAAAACAACTATGATTTGAACCTGATTGAGAATGTGAATTTACCATGTATTAAAATAAAATAAAGAAAGAAAAAGGTAATTTGTCCTTTTTGACATCAAACCATTAACTCAATTATAGCTGATTTTAAAAATATTTTAAGGAAAATAGTTTAACCTTCCCCTTGTATTTCGCCGCTTCAGCTACAGAGAGAAAAGCAGCTCTAACAAGTAGTACTTACATTTCACTATGTTCTAACAGTTAATGGTCTGATCATAGCAAACTGCTGAAAAATGTCGGTGTAAATTATCTTTAGGAAGGTTCTTTGTGGTGCATTTGTATTATATAGCTTGTTTTTATATTTTTGTATATCTTTGTGTTTTACAATGTTTTGATGCTTTTACTTTGAAAAGGTGCCGTCCAGTGTGAAACGGGTGCTTTTATTTTGAAAGGTAGTGACAGGAAATAAAAGGTGGAACGGTAAAATGAAAAACGAACAGTAAATAATCAGTGCTCCGTAATTCATATAAAGTATCAAAAAAGCTTCTATAGTGCCTGGTTCACAGGAGCACAAGGTTTGTTGCCATTTATTTTCTTCTGTCATATATGTTAGTGGCTATTTTTGTTGTCTTAACTATTGTAAAAGTGTTTATTTGCTAAGTTGCTAATGCTAACGTTTGCTATTGTTTTCGCATCTCGTAGCTCTTACGGTGAATTCAAAGGCAGTCAAGGAATATCTTATTCTATATATTCATGGAGCTACGGTTTTGAATAAATCTTGTGAACCATCAGTATAAGGGGTCGGCCGTCATTAAGCCAGGGATGCTACAGTCGGAATATCCTTCAGACAACAGTTCATCATTTTGCATATCGTCACCCTGTTAAAATAATCGCCTAACTCATTTTTTCAAGTTTTGCAGGAAACACAAAAACTTCACCAAAAGTGTAACATATAACATGTAACAAAGGATGGCTATTGGCATAGTAATAACACTGTGTGTAAATTATGTAACTTAAGAGAAATAAATGACTGGCTATTTTTTGAACATGCCTTTGTGACTTAAGCAAGATATGGTAACACTTTATTTTGAAGGTGTCTACATAAGAGTCACACAAGCCTGTCAGAAACATGACATGACAAGTATCATGAGCATTAATGTTACTTCAAAGTGTCCTTAATGTTCATGACACATCCCATGTCATGTTTATGACACGCTCATGTCACTTTTATGTAGACATGGTGGCCGGTGTCATGAGGAGATGATTTAGGCAAAAAACAACTACGACAAAAACGACTTTGACAAAAAAATGACTTAGGCATTTATTTAAACAGTGTGACGATATTGAAAAGACAGTCCATTCAAAGCTGAAGCAGTATGTTCACCTGTATCCGTTGTGTGCTGGCCCCAGGCTGCCCTTATACAGAGTGGAGGGAGGAGAGTTGAGTCGGTTCTGTCGCTCTAGTCTCTCCTTCATCTTTTTGGGCTGTGGCTTACTGTACGTCTCTTCTCTGCCTATGTAGCTCGACATCCCATAAACTGGGATGATTTCTGAAGGAGGAGAGGAGATGAAAGTAGATCATTTATATCAGACGAAAGTCTGCGCAGAGCATATTTTTTAATTAGACTAATAATTGGATTTCTAATTCCACATAAATCCCCTGACTTTTCTTGGCAGGAGCATAAAGTCCAGTCAGCATGTCAGTACCTGGATCGCCGTACATGGGGGGAAGGTGGTGCTGGTAGTACTGGTGGGGGGGCAGCTCCCCAGGGCTGACTGGGGGGTAAAAAGAGTGAGAGTTGGGGATGAAGTGAGGGTGAGCCAGGTAGGGGGGCAGGTGGTGTGTGGGAGAGAGAGCCGGGGAGTAGGAGGGAGGGTAGCATTCTGGAGACTGGGGGGTCACCACCACCCGGCGGACCCCTGTGGTGTCCTCCAGCACCTGCAGGAGACAAGGAAGAAGAGAAAGGGAGGCGAGTGTAAGAGGAGTGAAATAAGTTTCAAGAAGTCACAGTACGAATCACAGGAGGTCAGTAAACTTCACATAGTCAGTAATTGCATTATACATTTATAAGTGGAGGGTTCCCTGGATAGAGCTTGCTCAAAATGATTCAGGAATCAGTTTGTATTTTATTTAATTTTTTCAACTTGGCATTTGGTACATGACATTAAAATATAACTTGAGTCAAGAGGAAAATGTACAAATTATAAGAAAGGGGAGGCAGAGTCCATCTCTAGTTTTTACATATCATTTAAGCTTATATAAGAAGTTTCTATGGACACATGGCTAAACCCTAGCTTGAGGGTTTTAAAAGCATGTTTTTATTATGTAATTATTTTTTTAAATCATCAAAGTTACACAATTTATTCTAGCTTGACACTGTAAAAACAGAATTTATCATTGGATTGAACAGTTCTTGAATGAATCATGTATCATAGATGAAAAGTAACTAAATCTAAGCTTAAAATGCTGTCATTTCATCAAAATCACTTTATTATACATGTCTCTTTTAAACATTTGCAAAACATAATCTCTTTGCACTAATCAGATTCTGTAAAAAAACAAAAAAAAAACAGTAAATTAGCAAGCAATGAATGACCTGAGCTGAGACCAACAGTCACATAAAAATGTTGCTAATTTTCAACTGAACTGCAGGCTGTTTACACAGAGGACAAGAGAGGTTGTAAGTAGGTCGTAAGAAAGTAAATACTTTAATATCTATAGAATGTAAATGTAAATAATGTAAATTAATTTTACATTAATCATCAAAGTAATTTCACTTGGGTTTTTTTATTTTTATGATTGAGGACACTTGTTACAGGGACAGGACACTTGTTGACACTTATTACTATACAAAAGACATTTTCATTCCTCCTAGTTCCAGCCATGATTGTGTTGTTTACTTAAAGGTGCAGGACTTGTCAGAAAGTGTCAGTGAGAAAATATAAGAGGGTCAAAAAATGCCCTGAAACTGTTTGGGCTTCAGAGGGTTAAAGAAATAGTTGAACACTTAGGAAAATATGCTTAGATTTTATTAGATAAGATAATAACTTGGATAAGGGGAGATCGATACCACTTGCATCCACTTTTAAAGATTCAATGTCCTAGAGCACCTGCTCTTGCAAAATTATCCTGTCAATCATTTATGTAAGAGCAGGTGTCCTGTCCATCAAAATGGTGGAAATCTAATAAAGGAATGAATCGCATAATTTATTTAACAAGTGAGACTTTGTGCTGACAGGATGCTTGGGCCTTTAAGTGGTGAAAACAAGCGCCGCAATGTTGTCATCAGATGGTCTGCAGATTTCAATAACAACAAGTATCAAAGAACTGCCTCAAATTAACATAGATTCCATACATGCATTCACTTTCACATTCATGGACGCACACACACACATTCCAACTATTCAGACACTTTCACAGGCCTGCATTCCAAGCAGAGAGCAAACACACACTCCCTGCAGAGAGGGGAAGTCATCTGCTGGTCCCTAATAACAACAACAACACAACACGCACATGCACACACACACATACACACACACCAAATAACACTACCCCCAAACTCCCCCACACTCACTGAAAAGCAACAGACTCAGTGCCAGAATACAACAGACAGAAAGAAAGAAGAGGGAGTATTAAAGGGGGTCAGAGGGGAGGAAAAGGGTTACAGAACTAATCCGAGTGAGAAAAACTGAGAGAGGGGGAGAAGAGGAAGAGAGGAGGAGGAAGAGGAGGCCCCCCGATCTGCCCCCTCATCCCCCTCCTGTGCTGCAGAGTAGAAAAACAGAGTGTTTACAGGAAAACAAGGGCAAAGTCCCTGCATAAGTACATGTGGACCCGACCTACAAACCCACGCAACATTTACTGGCAAGGAGACACGCACTCACCAAATAATACGCTGGAAAGGGATACACAAATATGCATGCACATGTGAACACACACACACCCACCATCACAATGCAGCCATTAGTACAAACCACTAAGGACACACACGTGCAAAATCCATCTGTCACTGCACTTCTTTCCACTACTGCAGTGCTCTCTTTCTCTCTCTCTCTCTCTCTCTCTCCATCCATCCCTTCTTCCACCCCTCACCCCACAAAAATCTACCCACCCACCCCGGTGCCTGTCTCCCCTATCAGGCTTGTTTATGTAAGAGTGACAGTGTTTCCCGCTCACACTTGGCCCCGTCCCTACTAACACACACACCCACACACATGCAAACACAAACACACACCCACGGTGAGCCAATGACCTGACTTCCATTGGCATAGGAACACAATCCCACCACATGCAGACCACAGATGCATCTGTAACACTATACTTGTGAGGACAGACTATTGACTCTTGTTGAGTTAATAACCTTTCACCCCTCCACAGTCCACAACACTGTCATGGCAAAACCCAATTCATAATATCAAACTTATTTTTAAACGCCCACTCATAAAATCAACACTTTGGGAGATGTCTTATTTTTCTGTTCTTGTGAGGACAGCTGATAGAGAACACACACTCTGTCTGTCTCATACACACACTATGGTGGGGTGTACTTTGATTTTAATTATTCTGATTCTGCTTATCAGTTCTGGTTATTAACATTTAAAACACTTTAAAATGTTTTACAAATTCATATTCATTTAATACTGTTTCACTTGTTAATTCATTGTATACAGTTTAATTGTGTTGCTGTAATAAAATAATATAAATTAATTATAATCTGTTCTTTTATCCCCATTCACTGATTTGTAACTTGGAGAAAATAAAAAAGTATCTAGATGGCAGGAAGGTACTTTACAACAACAGCTTAAGTTTCTCAATGTTTACAAGGTGCACCCGAATGCACCATGAAGTCCCAATCAGCACCGACATGCTTTACCTGTACGTGTTTGTTTTTTCTCGATGGAGATGTGCAGGTTGACAGCAACTTATGGCGAAGACCAGGACAATTTGCCAGTGAATGTTAAAAACTGGGACATTTTTAAAGTTTTAAAGGCTGCCTTGGTTAACACTCTTCGAAACTGCAACCCGATTCTAAAAAAGTTGGGACACTGTAAAAATGTAAGCAAAAAAGAATACCTCATGTTCAGAATGAGTGTATAAATTTAGAGGCAAAGCACTGCATTCTATTTTCATATTTTTCACAACGTTTCAAATTTTTGGAATCAGTGTTGAAACACACTGATTTCACATTTTTTTCTGCAAATACATCATTTAGATATAATTTTCTTCTGTGCATTTCAGGAATTTTCCAGAAACATCATCAGTATTTTTAAACAAACCAAAAGGCCAGTTGCTCATATGGCACCAGTGAACTTATGGAATACTGTAAAGATAAATAATGCCAGGTTATCTTTTTATATACTTACTTGTTACTAACAAAAATAGGATTATTGGGAGTCAATATTAGATCACATGATAGCATAGAAAGCCTTGTTTTTTTCCAGAAAAGAAACCACTGGCTAATTAAAAACAGACAGTTAGTCTCCCTCTGTGAAACTCTCCAACAAAACACAAACACATGATGGATATAAAAAATGTCTGCGAGGATCAGACTGAAGAAAAACACACACAAACTAACCTGTGAGATGTATCCTGGGGGGACGTGGATGGGGGGGATTGACCCATTTGGGGACATCATGGGAACCTCAGCAGGACCTGCAGGGGAGAAGAAGAATTATTTATTTTACCAGGCAGCTAAAGTAAATTTGCATTTGTCACTCAACAGTATACATGCAGGGACACAAACAGCCACACACATTGAGGGGCAGGCCAGTGTTAAGTGTGACACAGATGTTATTGTAAAATGCCCTTTGGTCCAATTAATCAACTTGTACCAAATGCAGAAATGTAGACCAGAATTTTCCTCATGTTTCTGGCAAACAACTGGCAAAGTCCTTATCCAGACACATTTTAAAATATGTTTAAAAAAAAAAAAAGTGGCTGCATGCTGGTTCTGGTCTCATGTTCGTTTTTTAAAAAATCCCCAAAATAATATTTTATAAATCAAACTATTATAATCCCACTCAAAATGTCTCTCTTTGAGGTGTATCTTCATTTCAAAACCTTTTAACATGAATCTAACCTGAAAACATTTTAGTGACAAACCTTTCACAAATACAAGTCAGTATAGTTGAGAACATTTTTGGGGACTTAAACACAAGAAAAACACATTTCGGAGCAAAGACTCTTGTGCAATCACTGAGCCAATTCAACCCAATTTAATTTAAGTGTAATGATGTTAGTCCCCATAGTAGCATTTTTTTCTTTGGAGAACTTTAAAGCTCTATGCCTGTAGAATCATGATGGATGGATGTACAACACATGAGGGCACAAAACCTCAGCTCTAAAGGAGAGGCAAGAAAATCTAATAGAATTAGCAGATTGAAAATGATGTTGACTTTTCCACAATCCATATCTCTCCCCCCCTAAAGTCTCTCTTCCTCCATCTCTCTCTGTGATGGAGGTCTGCGGCTGGTAAAGTCATTGGGACCCCGTTGGGACAGCTGGAGGCAGACCTGGCCGCAGAATAAATCACATTGACTGCACACACACACACACACACACACACACACACACACACAGGCCATTACTACCTACAAAGTATGGTCCTAATACTTTCTGTCAAGAGTCAGTTGAGTGTTCTAAAACCTGATTTCCTTTAAAGGGTCGTTACACCTAAATTACAATAGAAAAAAGATTTCCATCCCTGTTTTCAGAGATTCCTCCTGCATGATCCACCTATCTTTCCCTGCATTCACCTATTACTCACATCCTTCACTCCCTCTTTTCATTTCAAATATTACTCACATCATCCTTTCCTCTTTATTTCCCCTACTCATTCTCTCCTTCTCTCCATCACCCTCCCCTAAAGCATCCCCTCTTTCCTTCCACCCCTCCGTCTCTCACCCACCTTCCTGACCTCTCACCAGCCAAACAAACAGGTACAGTAAACACACACATACCTACCAACACACGCACACACACAACCTGAGCAAAGTCTGCTGTGTGTGTGTTTGTGTGTGTGTAGTGAGTAGGTCACAGGTATGAAGAGACAGACCTCTTTCAGTCCTGTCTGCTCCCCTACCATGGAGACTATGAAAGTCCTCATTGAGTAGAAGGTCATAGCATGGGGAGAACACACACACACACACACAAACAGAGCTCCTCTAAAACCGCTTTCCATCACTGCTCATAGCACACTTTCCCTCTTGCTCACACACTGCTCACACACTCTCTCCCGATGTGTCTCAGTCTTCTCCCTCTCTCAGACACACACACACACACACACACACACACACTCTCTTGACAAACAGACGTGTGTTTGGACAGTCTCCGCTGCCTCTGTGCTCTTCACTCAGCAAACAGCAGCATTCCTCTGCTCACACACACATACACACACACACACACACACACATAGAGTGAACATTCCCATCCCTGGCCCCCAGGACTGGACCCAACAGGCCCAACTACCCCCCAACCCTTCCCCAAAATACAAGACACTCTTTGTCCTGCTACCCTACACACACACACACACACACACACACATATACACACACTGCTGTAAGTCATATAGTATTAGACTGAAAGCTCAGGATAATCAAGCACATGAACGCGTGGACTCAAGTGGTTGTCATTGTGCTTGTGTGTGTGTGTGTGTGTGTGTGTGTGCGCACATAAAAGTGAGCATGGTCCGTGATCCACATTGTGGTAACGTCACTCTCCGGTCTTGCCTCCGAGCTTTGCCCTTTAAGCACCACAAACAGAGTCACGACTTCCTCTGCCTAATCCTGCTGGAATCCCAGACAACACAGCTAACAAACTCCACTCCCCCCTTCACCCACCCCCACCTCCACCTCCACTCCCCCTCCGTCTCATCTTCCATCTGTTGCTCCTTCCGCTTCCGACTACCGGAGAGGTCAGGTCAGGGATCAGTTATGAGGTCATATCCTGCATGTGGGATGACATCAGTGTATTACCTGAGCGACTGGAGGGCAGCAGCATGTAATCATGTAATGTGTAATCTGGCCCTTAGAGAGGCATCAAAGGGGGCATCCAGATCCAGTTGGATAACTTGGTATATCCTTATAATAGCAATAGGACCACATATCCCATGATACCTAATGTTTCATGTCACATATTGGATGTCGCTACCAATGCAGTTAAGGAGATGTGAATATTTGCATGTATATTTTCTGTATTTATAGGAATGTAAAAGGTTATATTAATGGTGGGATTACAATGTTATAATGTTGCAACCCTGATTCTAAAAAAGTTGGAACACTGTTACTGTAAATAAAAACCAGAATGCATCAAATTCCGAATTAATGTATATATATTTACAAAAAGTTTTAGCATTAAATATCAATGGACAATGGGTTCCCAAAAATTGCTTTATGTTTTTCATAATGTCCAAGCCTTTCTGGAATAGGGGTTGTATCACCTGGAATTCACTATGAACTATAATGGTTTTTCTCTCACTTCTATTTTCCGGTTAAGTACAGTGCAAGACAGTTCAATACCACATTTATGACTTAACATTCCTCCTGCGATGGTCACTGAAATGAGGTCTGTGGTCAGATGTGTGTTCATTTTGGGGGTGAGTGACGTGTGCACATACAGTATTTGTTAGAAGCAACCAAGAGGACCACAGGAATGATGACAAATTACTTTAAGGAAGACAAAACAACAACGACAATGAAATTAAATGAAACGTAAGAGTGGAAAATACTTGGACTAATTTTGATAAAAAGTGGAAATTTAGGCCGATAAAGAGCATGTCGTCAAAGAAAAAGACAAATTTCATGGTAATCTCACACACACAGTTTTTAAGTCTCACCTCACCAAAGATTTACACAAGAAATATACACGTGTCAATGGAAAACTTCCTGTTTAATCCTGACACCCCCCCCACACACACACACACACACACACACACACACTCACACAGACACACACACACACACACACAATCTCAGTCAAGCAGACAACGTCATATGCTCTTCTACACTGACTCATTTCGGGGGGAAAAAAGGAAATGAACACAAACGTATGTGATCCAGCTGCACATACATGCATTCACATACACACACAGATAGAAGAGATGATGCAACATTTCATCAGATGATGATGGTACAGCTGTCAAAGACAGCTGCGACTGGGCCTCCAAAGCACAACACACTCACTCAAACACAGAAAGAGTCCTGGTCTCACACACACACACACACACACACACACGCCCAATTACTTACATCAGAAACTAACTTTAGCACGCTGCATGAACACACACTCGTCTATCGATCGACGGTGAGTGTGATTATTGAAGACTGACTGTGCGGATTAGTTTGTGTTCTGTCTGTCCAACTGAAGCACTATCGAGCTTTTAGAAAGAAGAAACACTTTCTCTCTTTCCCTTCAGCTCAGTGCTGCACATGTGGTCACCACATTGAAAGGAAACGCAGACCCTCTTGGGAAGGCGTGTGTCTGTGTGTGTGTGTGTGTGTGTGTGTGTGTGTGTGTGTGTGTGGTGTTGGTGTCAGACCAAAGGAGCCTGTTTGCGAGCTGACCTACATACAAAACAACTGGACTCAGATGGATTTCCCAAAAACACACAGGGACAAAAAAAAAAACAACCCCACCGTGTTACTAACTAGACAGACAGAAAATATTGTTCACTTTAAGTACAACACACACAATCTCTGTATACCCTGTCAGAGCCCCATGGAGGCAGCTGTCCAATCTAGATGGGTATTTGTATTCCTGTATATTTGTGTATGTATGTGTATGTGTGTGTGCATCTGTGCATGTGTGTGTGTGTGTGTGTCTGGGTCAGTTGTGACGTGGCGTTGCCTGGAAGTTATGTAAGCATCAGCAGGGTAATGTTATCTGTCCTCGGAGCTCCAAGAGCAAGACACTCCCACGACAGCTTCCTCTACTGCCCGGCCAATACACACACAAAAAACACACGAACACACACACACACAGATATACACAACCACACACACTGGAGAGCAAGTCCTACTGTCATATTTAAGACATAAAAATGATACAAATCCCCTTAAATCTTTCAGTGAACTGATGCAGCTCCTAGAAGCTCTGGGAGAGAAAAGGGAGACGGAGAAAGATAAAGAAAATGTGGAGCACGATGGGAAATGTAGTGAAAAAGGGTAAGAAAGAAAGAAAGAAAGAAAGAGATAGAAGGGGGGAAGAGAGAGCCCGCTGTTGCAGGAAATGTGGGAGACAACTTTAAAATAGCTCAGTGTACTGTATATACACAGCCCGGATTGGTGCTACATACAAACACACACACACACAGATACACACACACACACACACACACAAGAGAGCCCTTCGGTCCATCTCCGGTGAGTCAAGTCCGGCGGACATCTTTGCTGGGAGCAGGGTGAGGCTCAGTGATGGAGGAGGAAGTCAGGACTTCCTGTGCTGCCCTGCCCTCAGTAACCAACACTCTGCAGAGTGACACAGAACATGCACAAACACACATACATGCACTAATGCACACACAGCTGATGCGTTGGATATGCATGTAACAGATATTCACATGTGCATACAGTAACACACACACTTCTGATCCAGTTCTGCGCGACAGTCTGTAATTTGAGCGGGCTGCTGATTTGCTGAGGAATGTAAATCATAAGCTGGAAAGTTGCTACGTTTGAACACTGGGTCTTACTGTGTCTACACAATGTGTGTGTGCGCAGGTATGTGTAAGCACATTCCTCAGGACGAGTGAGCCCCTCGACTTATAGCCTCTGAGCTCAAAGTTACATAACAGTGTCATAAGGGAACAAGGGGGAAGCATTCTCAGTCATGCCAGCTGATGAAACTATCAATGTCATGACGACTTCATCAACATGTGACATCAGCATATTAAAGAGAGAAGATGAAACAATCACTTTGAGACTTGTAAAAACCTGGGCTGGATTTTATTACCCCACTGGCTCAGGCTCATATTTCATATTTACCGTGCTCTACTCCATAAACATTACAAAAAAAGCTAAAGCATTTAGCTTTTTGCAACATCAGTGGAGAAAACTTTCCGCCAATGCTTGTGCACAATCACCCGTCCAAGCCAAATGCTGTATGGGGCCTGATGGTAGAGAGGTCGACTGCCAAACACAACTGCCAGACTTGTGCACGAAAGTCTTCAGTTCCATTCCTGGTTGTTTGCCCGGAGGTAGTAAAAGTAGTTGTGATCCTTGTCCCTGGTTGGCGAAGGGATTAAATTCCATTGTAACCTGCTTCTTCACCCTCTCTACTGTCTCAGAAGTTATCTGTCCAGTTTAGATTCTTCGACTTTAACAATATTTCTTGTCTGATTCAGGGGAAGTATACAAAGTATACACACGGGGCTTGTGCAGCTTTGTAAAAGTAAAATTCAAGTACTTTTCAAGCACTTTCATGGTATCTAAACCTAACATTTCCAGACTCTCTATAGTCAAATCTAAATTGTTACTATTTAAGCAATTGCAACAATAACAAAAAACGACCCTTGAGCCTTTCTTTATTTTACCAGCTATTCATAGTAAGTTTTAATCTTTTCCTGGAAGAATATTTACATTAGAAAAGTTTACTACTCATGGGAACTCAATTCAGTTATTTTACTTTCTTTATTATTGGGCAGTCCATGGCCTAGAGGTTAGGAATTAGACTTGTAACTCGAGGGTCGCAGGTTTGGATCCCAGGACTGACCGGTTAAGCAGAGGTTGAATTTCCCCATTGTGGGATTAATAAGATAAAGGCTAAATTAGAGTTATGGTCCGCTCCATGTCGAGGATAAGACACCAGGAGATAAACAAATATATTAACAGGATTGTTTCATTTTAAATACAAAACATTAGAGATCTGCTGCAGCCCTGTGTCACCAGCAGGTCTCTAAGGTCCTCTGATCAAGGTTAGGAATATTAAGGGAGACTGTGCTTCTGTAGTTTGGTACTCTCTCCCTTTGATCTTAAGATCTGTGGACTCTGAGCCTTTGTGTTATTGTCTACATTTGATTCTATTAGGTTTTCTTACTCTGTTGTATTTGTATGCATGCTTATGCCTATTTTACCCTGCAACACACTTTTTGTGACTTCTCTGCTCTCGAAAGAAGCTAAAGAAATAAACTTAATTACTTACTTACTAAATATTCAAAGTTTTCGGATGAAGCACCAGATTATGTTGAAAATCAAATATTCAAGCAAGAATTTATTCAAATTCAAGCATATCCGTAACCTCAAAAACATAATGGTTTCAATAAAACACTTTCAAACTTTCAAGAAATTGTACGGACCTGTTTACATTATATGAGATATATATTCCTGCAAGCATGGCAGGAATTTCACGAGGGCCGTGGCCCCTCGCAATTTGGCGTCGTGCCCTTAAAAAACATATCTGCCCTGAGGCCACGGTGGCCTTGATGCCCGCCCGCACTGCCCTAGTTGGTTTTGCGGTTTTCTAGTCTGCCTCTTTCCTGTCAACACAGCTTTGACACCTGCGACTTTTGAGGGAAAAAAAGCATCTTTTGATGACATTCATCATCAGAGGTGGGTTTGATTCGAGCCTGGCATGAACCGCTCGGATGGGCTACAATGACAGTTTGACACGAATCTATCACCAAGCAAGAAGACTTCAAACGCACTAATCTGTCCTGCCACAGTCTCATGTGCTGTGCTAACGACACATTTCAAGCTACTGAAAGTTTTTTTTACATGATCTATAATATAAAGTTATTTTGCATTGTGTTGCCGTTGCTCAGCAGAGTGTCTGTCACCCGTCAGTCAGTCAAACCCCGACCCACCTCTCGGTCCTCCTCTGAGACATGCGAGCATTCACATACTTATACACACACTCGCCCCCACATGATCGATCTGTGTCTCACCGTCACCGCGCGGCGAACTAAATAGTATCAACCTGTCCAGGCGGTCAGAGGTCCAAATGCACTGTTACATATGCTGTTCGGTAGCCGCGAGCTAACATTAGCTAACAGTTAAAGTTGTTTTACATCACACTAAACTACTGTTTTGAATAACTTCCTGTCGCTAAACGCATGCAGCTTTCAAAATAAGAGCGCAGTGTGTTAACAGAATCAACCACAGAATTTACAAGAAGACTGTCAAAATAAGATGCCTTAAATAAAATATACATGAACCTTTATTCTCTTTTAAAATAATTCTTAAAACAGTTTCAACCGAGATTCCAACCTTCCTCAGAAGAATTATTACTAGTCCTTAAATTAGTTTCAATATGAATGTGGACTTAAAATCATTGTTTTATTTTATTGCCTTGGTGCCCTGGCTTTTGGCCTTTGTGCCCTCAAAAAACTGACAACACAAAAGCCCAAGTGGCCTTGCCCCTAAAATGACAAAATTCCAGGCCTGCCTGTAAGTATTATAATATTTAGTACATTATTATTCTATTTCTGTGCCATCAATCACCTGGCAAGCATCAGGAGTCGTTTTGGAAACATCATATTGGAATAAATCTGAATAGGATTATAATTTTTGTAATGCTTATATCGCAAGTCACAAGTGTTTCCTCTCTCCAGATCTGTGCCAGTCTCCAGGAGTTCCTCGGGACGTTGGCATCTTTTAAACTTTATTTATTACCTTTAGATTGTTTATATAAACTGTATTTATCCAGATTAGTCCCAATGAGTTCAAGTTTTTTTTGTTTTGTTTTTTTACAAGGGAGAACTGGCCAAGACAGCAGCAGCGCTTTAAGTGTTTAACACTCAATAGCCCCAGAGCCTTGGAAAACATGTGCAAGTTATTATAATCTTCACACTTCTTTCTTTTTTTTAATTTTTGAAAATGATTTAATTCCAGATGGAGAGCTTTGTCCCCAAATGTGATAAACCCATTTTATGAAGAAAAAAAACTTAACACATTAGGATCATTACTTAGACACACAACAGCGAGATGATACAATCATTGAAGAACTCTTCAACAAATATCCTAAGTTTCTTTTGGATCATTTTCAGTGACACTTTTTCCTCTAAATGACTCTCATAAAGGGAAAATAAACTTTTCAAGTGATTTCCAAGGGTTAAATTTCTTAGAATGCGATCTTAACATCTGCATCTTATCCTGTCCTGATCGCTGTGTAAACGGTCCTTAAGCATACAAGCCCAGATCTGTTTAGTGTTCAGCTTGTAGCTTGGGTGCCAGCCCATACCTCCACCCAGCCCAAGATCTCCCTCTCCAGTTCTTCCCCCCCACCCAAAGGAGGGGTGCTGTCGGCCGACCTACTTCTGCTGCTGGGTCTGCTCCAGAGGAGAGCAACGTAACGTCTGGAGGGACGCTGAGCCCAGCCGTGCTTTGTTCTCAAGATCTCAACACACATACACACACATTTGACACAGATGTACGTGCCTCACACACACCAAGACAAACACATTTTAAGAACCGCAGACAAATGCCCGGATTAACACCTGTGCAAATGTGCATAAAGCTCTAAAATGTCACGCTGACATGGACACACACACGGTTGTTCATACACACTTGACTTGTGGAACGCTCTGACATTTGAATAGTTTACACTGACAGAAATCACGGTCACCTCGGCACAAACAACATGCAACTAAATGGGAAACAAATCCAGACATAACAACTCCGAACACACACACAAACACCCCGCTAAGATCTTTTCCACTATTATCACATGAGGCTATTCTCGGGGCTTGCAGATGGAATTGTTTTGGGATTGGTAACCATGCAACACACGCTGCAGAGAGGACACTTATCACTCTTGCCGTTCATGCATGTGAACACGCGCAGACCCCTGACATACATGTGCAAGCATGCAAATATACACAATCCAGACACTGATGACTCATTGTATCCATTCCCTAATCAGCTCTACATGTCTAGAAGGAGAGAGAGCAAAGAAGTGCAACAGCTGTTGGTGTGTAAACAGACCCAGAGTCTAACAATCATTTCCTGCTCTCCCTCCCTTCTTTCTCTCACCGCCTCGAATCCTCACGATGAAACACATTCTCAAACCTTGACCCACTAAAGGAAAGCAATGGTTTCAGTCATTTCTACTAATTCTTTCCTCTCTGTGCGCAACCTGCTACATTTGTGCCCAGCTGTGTGTCCCCCTCGCTCTCTTCTTGTCCTCCTCCTCCTCCTCCTCCTTTCCCGTCCTCCCCTCACTTTCCTCCTTCTATCTCTCCACATGTTAATGCAAGGCATTTCTGGTGCATGAGTCACAATCTGAACAGCATCGAGTTTGTGTCCACGGCAGAGAAGCAGAGAAAGTGCGTGTAGGGAGGAAGAGAAGAGGAGAGAAGAGAAGAGAAGAGAAGAGAAGAGAAGAGAAGAGAAGAGAAGAGAAGAGAAGAGAAGAGAAGAGAAGAGAAGAGAAGAGAAGAGAAGAGAAGAGAAGAGAAGAGAAGAGAAGAGAAGTCGTGTGAATCTTAGTAGAAAGAAAGAAGGCAAGACTGGAAGTCCTAGATTAGCAGGGACTTTCCCCCCACTCCCCATCTCTGAATTCCACTGCTTGTGTGTGTGTGTGTTTATGTGCATGTCCCATGGTTGCTGTGCCATCAGACAAGGAAGGAAGTGCAGATATTTCGACCAATATCTAACCAGTTCCTCCGATCATTCCTCGGCCTCCGTGCTTGGGCGGTCCCATTGACTGACACACACTTCTCCCTCATCCAACCAGATCACAGCAAAAGAAAAAAAAAAAAGAAGAAGAGGGGCTTCCCTGTGAAATCTAAACACACATGATGTAAACAAGCACATGTGTATTATATGCAGCTGTGCAGGAGGCCTCAGGAACCAAGGCTCATTTATTCCTTTTAAACCCGATTCCCAGCTACGACAGTCCCATGTGACCTATAAACTTTCAACCAATCTAAATGAAACTAATCTGAAAAGCTGCATGAGCAACATGTGGACAGAATTCAACATTGTTAAAGGGCCCTTGAGTGTTATGATGAACGTCAGTCAGTTTTTTAAAAACAGCATGAAAATCATCAAGACTTAAGCTGGAGGTAGTTAAGAAATACTACAAGATAGAAACACAGAGAGAAGGAGAGACAGGGAAGCAAGGGAGGAAGTGAAGGAGGTTGGAAAGAGAGAGAAAGGTGGAGGGAATGAGGGCGGAGGGAGGGAGAAGTGCTCCAGCTGTACCCTGAGCTTCAAGGGAGCCAAAAATTTCATCCCTGGAAAAGCTCTCTTTCTTTCTCTCTCTGGAAAATTCTGCAAGCTCTCTCTTCTACACAGCTGCTGTTCACACACACATCCACTTTCACACAGGCTTACATACGAAGACAGACACAGTATTCTCCAGAGTTTTTCCCACTTTTTGCCCTCCCCAACCCTCCCCAAACCCCTCCCACCCCGTGTAGCCCTAAGTGGACCGGTCCCAACTGCAAATAAAGTCTTCCCAGGAGCTGGCAGACCAGACCAAGTCAGCAGCGCAGGGGTGGCTGGGGTCATCGCGTAGAGGAAGTGGCCTCGCCCGGAATGCATGGCAGCAGACACGACCAGACATGCAGCGTCTGATTCTCTCACTCTCACTCTATTCCTCTTTCTTCTCTCCGTCTCCCTTCCTTTATTTACCTTCCTGCATTCTATCGTTTCATTTCCACTCCATTTCTTCCTCCCTCCCTTCCTCCTTCTGCCTCCTCATGCCCTACTGTGTGAGGGCATTGAGTTTAGAAGTGAGCGCTGGGCAGGGCATACAACAACAATAAACTCTCTCTCACACACACACACACACACGCACTAAAGTCAAGCTCTTAACTACCATTTGCCAAATGAACCAAACCAATCCTCTCTGTCCTTTTGTTCCTTACAAAACACATTTGAGTGGAAAATGCTGGAAAAAGAAAGAGACAGGTATGCCACACACACACATACACACGCGCACACACACACACTGTGCCCAGAGGGACCACATTCCATTACACACCACCTGGAGTGAGAGTCCGTTCCCTTGGTGACCACTTTCCCAAATCCAATGAGACATAACACAAAATTAAAACACACTCCTTCACACTAAACACACCTCCAGGACTAGTTTTACAGTTGGCCCGAGGGCATAAAAACTAGCAACTGCAGAAAGGTCTGGCTGGCTGCACACCTACAGATGCATGCATGCACCCCAACATGCAACACACACGCACACACATTTCTTTATAATGTGATCTCTCTCCACCCATCCCATTAGCCTTTTTTCCAGCAAAGCATATTCCATAAATACAGAGTCAGCAGTCGTCAACTTGAACCTATTTTAAACAGAGGGAAGAGAAAAAAAATCTACAGTAGTGTTAGCTCTTCAAGACTGAGACTTCAATGTCTGCGCATTAATGCTTGCTGAAGCAAAACTTTTGATATGGTTTCCTGGTCTGACAGACAACATGAGAGTACTGGGAGATTTAAATATGACGGTTGGCTTGTTAAATCTCTGAACCCAGAGCAGTTTCAGGGTGTTTTTTGCTCCTTTCACACTTTATTCACTGTGGCCTCGTTTTTCACTGCAACTTAAAAGTCCTCCTCGTCTTTGGAAACAACTCAATCATGGCTAGAAGTAAGGAGAATTTTAAAATGTCTTTTGTGCAGTAAAACAGAGTTAGAATGCCCTAAATCATGAAAAAATGCCAATTAAATTTCTTTGATCATTTATTTTAGAAAAATTCCAACAAAATTCAATCTACAAACACAAACATTTTGAACTTTTACTTTGACTGAATTGCTTACATTTATCACAACCTCTACCAACAACCTGTCTTGTCCTCTCCTCTCTGGTCTGTGTACATGGATGCTGTTAATTCCAGAATATTTGTCACATGACTGTTGGTGTCAGCTGAGTCTTTCATAGCTTCCCAGTGCAGAATTGAATGTTATTTTGTTTGTTTGTTTTTTACCGAATCTGGTGTTATTTATGTAGAATAAAGTGATTTTGATGAAACATCAATATTTTAAGGTATTATTTGGTCTTTTTTTGCTGTTGGAAGCATTGGTCACATATGATTTGTTCAAGGAAAATCCAACAATAATTTCTATTTTGACAGTTTCTGTCAATGATAAACGGTTGAAATTTTAAAGAAAACATTCGTTGTGAGGTCTAGATGGTGAAGAGCAGGTATTGGGGATTCAAATGTGGAAACAGTGTGTTTTTTAAATTTATTTATTTATATATCTTTATGTGACAGGCTTTCCAACTTTGGATAATACCATCAAGTGAGTTTTTCAAAAAATCAAATCAAAATTTCTTTACTCATCCCCAAGGGGAAATTCAGTTAGTCTGGTAGAATCTCTTGAAGAATGAGACGGCCTGATGGCTGTAGGAGCAGAGGATCTTTTGTATCTCTCCGTCCTGCAACAGAGAGAGAGGAGCCGTCCACTGCTGTTTTTTTGGTCCATAAAGGTTTTGTGTAGCGGACGATCTGGGTATTTCAGGATGGCCTCGAACATCTTGACAGGTCATCTCTCCACCACCTCCTCCAGTGTGTCCAACCTGGCTCCAACCACAGAACCAGCTCTTTAGACCAGTCTGTCCAACCGCCTTCATCTCTGTGTCTGATGCTGCCTCCCCAGCAGACTGCAGCATAAAACAACACACTACCACCACAGACTGATAAAACATCTGCAGCATCTCACTATGGATGTCCAGAGATTTGAGCTTCCTTAAGAAAAAGAGGAGGCTCTGCCCCTTTTTGTAGAGAGCGTCTGTGTTTAGGGACCAGTCCAACATATTATCCAGGTATACACCTAGATACTTATAACTTGGCAGCACTTGATGTCCACCCCACAGGTATTCACTGGCTGAAGAGGGGGCTTGAACCTGCAGAAATCTATGATAATTTCCTTAGTCTTTGAGGTGTTCAGTAGGAGATAGTTCTTGTGACTCCAGTCACTGAAGGCTTTTATCAGATCCCTATATTCAGATTCCTGTCCATTCCTGATACACGCCACAATATCAGTGTCGTCCAAGTACTTGTGGATGTGGCAGGACTCAGAGTTGTATTTGAAGTCCGCTGTGTCCAGTGTGAACAGGAAGCTACCAAACTTTTGCTGCTCCTCCATAAAGCGCATTCCGGAATGATAACCTTCTTCGGTTAAACAAAACTTAGAAAAAACTATTGGAATATCTACTTCTTATCCAATATTGGAAAACAGGCCTGTTTTTCTCAGCTCTTGGAAAATTGTCATTTTGGACATACATTGTTTTTACTGGACCGCGTTGAGATAAGCCAGTCAGAATATAACATTAACAACATAATGGTGAACTAAATCATGTCTGGTAGGGCCACATACACACAAAGACTGCCATTTAAAGCACTGAATAAATATGTAATAGACATTTAATTGGTTATGGGATTCATTATGCCTGGGGCTAAAAGCAAGTGGCATAACAATAACAGCACGCTCATTCATTTGTCTACTCACACTGTTAAAATAATTGATTATTTTCTATATTGGTATGTGATTTTATGCTTTATTTCTCTGTTCTCTGTCTCTGTTCTCTGTTCTGACGCAGGTCACTATCAAAGGTCAAACCTTGACTGTAATAAATATCTCTATGCATTTATATTAATCAGGTAATATGATTTTGATACATTGATTGTGTTTGTGTGTTAATATTGATGTAGAAAACTATGATTACTTTAATTACATATATTCCATTTGCTTAAACTAATTAAGATTCTATAATCACAAAAAAATAGTATTGTCTGTCTTATATTTTTTAACCTTTAAAAGAACTTGTAGAACTCTGAAGAATAGTTGTTATATTTCTGTAGAACATAATAAGGCAGTATGTTCGTCATAACAAGTTTGTTAGCAGGCCACAAGGCTTTGTTATGGGAAGCAGTGATTGTATTGCCCAGGTGGCCTGATGTGTGACGGTATGAAAGAAGACTGGCGAATCAGCGATCATGAAGGCGGGACTTCCTGGAAGAAATCAACCAGCATGTTTTGTAAACAATTGTAAGGTTATTTTAATGGGTTCCAGGGAGGGAGACGTGGTTCAGAGTTCACGAACTGAAACACGTCTGTTTGTATTCAGGGACATGAGTTAATTTTGAACCCGGAGATCTCTGTAAAGTGCACATTTTTTGACGTATTGTAATAAAACTTTTGTTAAACTGAGAAACTTGGACGTCTCCAGCTCTTCATTTCCCCATCAAAGAATGCGCAGAAAAATGGTGAGGTTTTTTCTGTTGGTGACAGATTTTTTCTGTCGGTGACAGATTATCAATTTTCAAGGTTTCCTCATGCAATTTTTCTAACAATTGGTGACCCCGACGTGATGGGGAATGGAAGCTGGAGGACGTGAGTATTAAAATTAATTTTTTATACATGCTTGATCTGAAATTTAACCTGTAATTCTCTTTGGAAATAGATAACAGCCTGAATTATTGCTGATACCACTGACATCCAGACTTTGTTGACAACAGCAGGGTACCCTAAAAAAGGAAGGTGAGCACAAACCTTTTTAATAAAATCTGTGCAAATTGGCCTAATTGCAAAATTGAGTTGTTGTCAATAGAAAACAGATGTCATAGTTAGAAATACAATACGTCAAGAAGATTTATTGACTTATAAAAAATAATAAAAATAATAAAAAAATAAATAAAACAAATAAACATTTTATTTTAATAAAAAATTAAAATAGAATAAAATAAAAATAGAAGAAAGAGGGGGCATACGACTGTCCAGCTCGAAGACAGGGGATAACGGTCCCGCTGTAAGGCCTTTTGATGTAAAGGGGGACCGGGGTGTCTCGCCGAAAACAGGGATCCGACGTTTGGAGTCCGCTGTATAAACTGCAGAAAAGGTGGATTACGTGATTTTAATCCAGCCTGAAGACAGAGAATACGGTTCTCTGTGTTGATTTTAAAGGGGGATTTTCTTTTTAGAAAATCCGGCCAAAAATCAGGAGGCAAAGTGTCTCGCTGTATTTCTCCAATCAATATTCCAATCAAAATGTTTGAATTAAGACTGTTCTAATCAAGAAGTTTTATTAACATGTGTGTTTATATAATAATCAATCAGAGTGATTAATGAAGGGTTGAAATGTATGGGCTGGGTCTTTTTCTCATAGAGTGAATTTAAAGATTACACGTCTGGTGTGTCTACTCTGAGAATTGTCTGTTGGTATTGTGGGAGGTTTGTTTTAACAATTGATGACTCTGTCAAGATTGTATTTAAAACTGTGTGCGAACTGAGTTAACTCCAAGTGTCTGAGCGCAACATTTCTTTTAAATGTTGTAGAAGCTTCTCAGTCTGGTTCATAACACGGGGCAATGCGTCCAATACAATCTGTGACTCAGCAGCATGTGTAGCAAAGTAATTTATCTGAACATATATATCATAGAAAGAAAAAGGTTCGGCATCTAATTCAGTGGAGTAAAAATTTTGGAATGGGATGTGTGAAGAATTAAACACTTCAAAGTCAAATTTAAAGAGCATGTCTTCACTCAATATAGGGATGAAAATAGGTGTGTGAGATGAAAAGTGTGTGCTGCGTGGGTGTGAGTGTGGGGGATGGTATCAGGTGGTGTAGGTTAATAATGGTGATAATAAGTTTAAATACTACATTACTATGTGTTATACATACAAAAATATAGGTGGAAGTATCCACACACTGGTCAAGGCCAGTCACTACCCTGCTTGTACTTAAAATTTGGATATTTTTCTTTTAAAAATATACTAAGTCTTACTTTAAATTCCTTTTGCTGGAGATACATCTTTAATTTACTGTTAGTACAAATTTTAATGCAGTACGTGTAAAAAAAAATTTGTTTTTGTTTGTTTGTTTGGTTGTTTTTCCATTTAAATAAGGGTATGAATAATCCTTACACCACTGCTCAAAGTTTAAGAGACTGTTTCTGTCTTGACCTTCCCCCAGAAGTTGTTTTGAGCATGTCTGTGTGAGTGAAACGTTTTTGAGCGTGTCTGAGTGTGTGATTTCTGTAATGAATGTTGAAAGAGGGTGATAAGTTTTCACTACATATTTAAAAAGTACTATTCCAGATCTGTAATAAGTACAAAATAATTGGGACACCTGCACAATCTAATGAAATATTCATGTCCAGTAAAACAGCTTTGCCAGTTTCTATTTTGGTTAAAATTTTACCTGCTCAGTTTTTATTGTATTTTATTTTTACAAAGTCAAAGGTGATTGATTGACTTGTTCTGTAGTCACTTTGTTTTACTTAATATATTTGATAAAATGTATTCAATATAAATGTGTCCTTGATTTTGAGGCAGTTGTTTAAGTAACTTTAAATATAAAAATGTTTGAGAAGTATTCTACTTATTTTGATCATATTAAATATAATCTTTATGTGTATGTAATTCTAAATCAAGATAATTTTGTCTGTTTCTAATTGACAGGCACTTCCTTGCGTGCAAACTGTTGCCTCATTTTTTATTGAGTAGCTATTGTTTTTTGTTTTTACAATGTACAGATATATAAAGTGTTCTTACATTTTTGAGTAAAATGATGTTCTTGTTTATGAAAAAACAAATAGACTTTACTTAATTTGGTTAAATAAATATAATTTAAAACTTGAATGGAATTAAGTAAATGTTACTTAATATCTTCAGAACTGTTATGTTTTATGGAATGTAAAATTTACTTGATACTTGCAAGTGAGTGTTACTTGATATTCCAGCATTACATTTTACTGAAATCATTTGTGTGCAAATACTGACAATATATTTTTTAAGTAAATCTTTTGAGTTATTTTCAGTGTTGAGAGAGAAAAGAGAGAAGCAGGCAGAGAGACAGAGGCTCCAAGGTTGCCTGGTGTTGTTCTCTCCTTCAGGCCTGATTGTTTTGTTTATGGAGACATAACATTTTTCTTTTCAAATTAACAGTTACACTCACTCACCTATTCTGACTTTTATCTTTGGTTTATGTTTTTTTGTTTTCCTTTATGAGTTGTGTTTTGGGTGGAGGAGTTTTTGTTTTGTTTTTTTCCTGCTCTGTGTGGAAGCGTAGTATAATTATAATTTACTGGTGTGCAGAATGTTACTGTAATGTAAACAAATGTTCCCCTGTGAGGCCAAGTGGCGTTACCCCTTTGGGTTTGGTCTTATTTTTTGTTTTACTAGTGCTGTGGTGGCTCTGGTTAGAGCATTTGTCTCGGGAGCACATCATGGTCAAGGGGAGGTTGACCAGTTCTGGTTGCTTCACCTCGCCATGAGTTTCAGTGTTTAAATACCCGCCGCTGGTCACCACATGAAGACTAGGGTTAGATTAGCTAGATAGTAATGGTCAGGTAGTCCGCTAGAGGGGAGCATTGTTTACTGTCTAGGCCATAGTGTTTGGCTGGTTGTGTATTGATTTTTTGCACACACCCAAGTATGACAAGTGTTGATGAGTTATTTTTTATTTTTATTTTGTTCTTTATTTTTTATTTCTCCTTTCAGTGGAGCTTGTTGGCTTTCTGCACAAAAAAGCAGCTGTTAAAAATAGCACAACATTTTGGCCTTGACGTTGGTGACAAAATTATAAAAGACAGAGTGAAACTTGTCTTGAAGGCCAGTTAAAAAAATTAAAAATTAAAAAATAAAAGAGGGGGGATTTATCAGAAGTCCCGTCAGCATGTTTAAATTTTGTCCATTCATTATATTGCAAATATATATTTATATAGCAAATTGCAGCCGTTTTAAATGCAGTCTGTTTTTACCCCATTGGTCAAAGTTATGTTTTGGAACTGATATAGATTGTTAACGAAAGTTGCTCAACTTACTGTGTAAGTTGATGTGATATCTTGCTAAAAGATAGATGACAGGTGGTTGAAATCAAGTGAGTGTAATAGATGGAAAAGAGTACGTAGGGGAAGAGAGACAAAAAAGAAGGTATTAGTATGTGTTGACAAGAGAAGAAAAGATTGGGCAACTTGCTTGCTACGAACTGTATGTAATTAAAAAAATTTTTTTTTTGGATGTTTGAACTCACAATCTGCCTGAATTTATATTCTTGCCCCAACATTTCATGCAATTTATTCTCCGATACTGATTCAGTTATCAGTGTACTGAGATATTTTGTTACATTTTGGTTTCATTTCCACTGAGTGTGCTTCACTATTCTACAGTAAATGTTTTAAAGGGCCAGCCACTGTGGGTGAAAGGGGGGTGCCCCTGGATTTACCACGGTTGGATCATGTGTCCTTTTGCTGTACATTAACTGCACTGGAAGCCTCCTGTCCACACAGGTCCAGGAGACATGACAGCTCCAGACAGAAAAAAGCTCGGGTAAGAGTGTAAGACTCTCTGAGTGTGTGTGGCTGAAGGTCATCAACAGGAAGTGGACAGAACCATGTTGGGCAAGTCCATATCAGGTTAAAAAAGAGCTGTGAGAATCATACATTCATGAAAAAATCATATTCATATAATCAATTGTTTTTGACATTATATACTGCAAAACATTTTTGATAAAGGGGTACAGAAAGATTGTTTTGGAACGGCTGTGTTGTGTTGTTCTGTTGGCTCTGCTATCTCTCTTTATAGTGCTTCCTGTTGTGTCACCTGGAGCCGAGGGGGAGAGTGGACGGTGGTAATATTACTATATTATGTACAGAAATTGACATATTGATGACACAAGCATAGTGGTGTTGTGTGTTGTGTGTATTTCTCATATCTGTTCTGTCTGTGTTTTGCATCTCCATGGTAACCAAGGTAAATCCCTTTCCCCATATCAAATGACATTAATCCACTCTGAAATGCTTTGCTGCTCACTGATATTGCTACTATTCATAATTTTGTTTGAGTTGGCCTAATGAATGTTAGGCCAAAAGAGGGAATTGTTAAAATAATTGATTATTTTCTATATTGGTATGTGATTTTATGCTTTATTTCTCTGTTCTCTGTCTCTGTTCTCTGTTCTGACGCAGGTCACTATCAAAGGTCAAACCTTGACTGTAATAAATATCTCTATGCATTTATATTAATCAGGTAATATGATTTTGATACATTGATTGTGTTTGTGTGTTAATATTGATGTAGAAAACTATGATTACTTTAATTACATATATTCCATTTGCTTAAACTAATTAAGATTCTATAATCACAAAAAAATAGTATTGTCTGTCTTATATTTTTTAACCTTTAAAAGAACTTGTAGAACTCTGAAGAATAGTTGTTATATTTCTGTAGAACATAATAAGGCAGTATGTTCGTCATAACAAGTTTGTTAGCAGGCCACAAGGCTTTGTTATGGGAAGCAGTGATTGTATTGCCCAGGTGGCCTGATGTGTGACGGTATGAAAGAAGACTGGCGAATCAGCGATCATGAAGGCGGGACTTCCTGGAAGAAATCAACCAGCATGTTTTGTAAACAATTGTAAGGTTATTTTAATGGGTTCCAGGGAGGGAGACGTGGTTCAGAGTTCACGAACTGAAACACGTCTGTTTGTATTCAGGGACATGAGTTAATTTTGAACCCGGAGATCTCTGTAAAGTGCACATTTTTTGACGTATTGTAATAAAACTTTTGTTAAACTGAGAAACTTGGACGTCTCCAGCTCTTCATTTCCCCATCAAAGAATGCGCAGAAAAATGGTGAGGTTTTTTCTGTTGGTGACAGATTTTTTCTGTCGGTGACAGATTATCAATTTTCAAGGTTTCCTCATGCAATTTTTCTAACAACACCCATTTACACACACACGCACACAAACAAAGAGACACACGAGTACACGTTTTGCACACATTTCTTTGTACAATTGGGATGAAGAATACTTTCTTTTAATTTAACAAAATAACAGCTTCAGTTATGTTCATTTCAACACACATACTGTAAATCCTTTCAGCTGTCAGGCCAACAGGAAAACAGCCATCAGTCAGCTGTCTTCCACTTGCACAGTCACTTTCTGTCCTAATCCGTTTTGACTGTCACGTCGTCCCATACGGGTGGGTTTTACAGCATTTTTTTAAAAGTTCCAAAACAACCACCTCTGGTTACAAGCAGCAGCGGGACCGTCGGAAACAGTACTCTAAATTAAGCCCTTCTGAGAAAATTGTATTTGTGTCTTCTCCCCCAGCTTGTTTAGAGCCATCTGGCTCGGTGTAAACACAGGCCGCAAGACTTTCCACCATATTTCTCTCAACCAGCTATTTCCATTTACATCAAAGAGCTCAAAGTGTAAAAGTGCACACTTTGGGAGAAGACTGGCAAAAGAGTAGCTCGGCGTGCTTGTGTGGTGATGCAGTGAAACCAGCAAGAGGAACATCAGCATCGTCCATCCAAAAACAACAGCGAAGCGGGGAGAAACTTAGGCAAACGAAGTGAGACAAAAATAGAGAAAGGGACAGGCAAACGGGCTGGATGATGAAAGGGAAGAAAAACACAGGGTACATCCCAATTCCCTTCATCTTCTCCTCGTGTCTCTTAGTTCTTCCCGTTTAAGAAGCGAGGAAGAGATGCAAGGTGGGGCTAAATGCGTTAACACGAATCATCTGAATTGACGTCAGTTACAGATCAAATGTTCGTGTCTTGAATCAGCATTTATCAATTTGTTCTCACTTAAAAATGCATTATTTAATAATGTCAAATTATGATGATGCCTCTTAATGTGAAATAACAATTTAGAAGCCTAGCCATTTTGTACAAAAGGAAAATAGCTCACATTACAACTCAAGTCACCTCTGGCTTATACATTGATTCTCTGCACTATCAGTGTGGAAATGATGCCAATAGGCCATTACTATGACTAGTGCAAGAATACTACACGTATATTCAGCCAACTTTTACTACTTGATGAATAAGAAACCAATAGAATCTAATAAGAACAGGCCTGTTTTATAATGTGAACAGTTGATATTCCAATTGTTTTATTCAGAATAAAGACAATTTTCTCAACCCATAAAAGAATACTTTGATAAAATTGTATTTGTGTCATTTTCAATCCTTAAAAAAATGGAATAATATGCAACCTGAGTCGCTGAAAATACTTCTATTCATGTTTGTCTTTCCACATCAGTAATTTCATAAAATTGCAGTGTTGTGTGGATGTGATTTCAGAGCAGCATCCAATTAATCACACGATTTCTATGGGGAGTATTTGACGGATAAAAGACTTCTGCCCATGATACTCTTGTGTATCCTCCATCTAAGCAACGCCGGGCAGAAATAAGGTAAGTGGAACGTCCTTAATGACCGATCGATTCCAGGAGCGCAGAGATATGAAATAACAGAATTAGGATGTACCCACAGAGAGGCAGAGAGAGAGTAACAATGAGGGAGAGCAAACAAACAACACACATCTGCTCATAAAACACGAGGCAGACCGTGACATGATTCACACTCTGCTCTGTCCAGATGACACACATGTAAAGAAACATGTGCACACAGCTGTAGCAGAGACCACAACACTGAGGTCACACTGGCAGCGTCCACCATGACCATTGTTTGTGGGGGAAAAATGGCTTTGAGTAACTGGGCTGCAGGAGAGCTTAGGACTACATTTCCCATCATGCCGATGCAGTAATGAAGCAGTGAGAGTGGACTTTTTCATGCAAGCATTCATGCATTTACACACTGAGGCCGGTCTGTGCAGGAAAGGAGCTCAAGTTTGACAATTTTTAATGAAATTAACATTTGAAAAAGTGCATGGATTACACAGTAATATATACAACCTACAAAACACCCCAGAGAGACATACAGTGAATGGAAACAGTCCAATTGAAATTAATTTTGGAGCAGAGTAACTAGTCCCCGCTGTAAGATTATTAGGCTTTGACATATTTTAGTATGCTGGTAACTGCTGCCTTGAGCTCTTTTTGAAAACAGAGACAGATAAAGGCATTTTTGAAATCGTTATCCGTCTCGTTCCATAGCTACGGACCTCTGCAAACCACACTACAGCTCAGACATTCTTCTTACAAGGTGAAGTATCTATCTATCTCAGAAAAAAGCCTGTAAAAGCTATTTTGTTTGTTTTTGTTTACTGGAACACATTGAGGAAACTCAGGGATACGGGGAAAAAGACTAACTACATAGTTTTAAGGGGTTGTGAACAAATACAGAGCTGAGGAAGCAGTTTTTCCTATTAAACAACCAATTCAAAACCAGTAATGTCAAAGAAAAGACATTTTGCCAGTCCACTTTTCCAAGGTGCTTCATTAGCCTCCTCCTATACTCCATTCTAGTAGAATGGAAAATGTTTTTTGTGCTAGTTGGATTTATAATAAAGCCATTGAGTAGCTTGTTACCTGCCAACATTATGGACATGCGAAATAGAAACGTTTTTGGCAGCAACATTATTAATTTGAGGCCAAATGAGGCACAGATTAATAATCTCTACACAACTTTATGAAGATATTGGGGATTTATGCCATGCAGTGATCTTGCCTGAGGTTACATTAGGGCCTGGACAGTCAAATACAGCATATTTGATGCACTGTATAAATTGAATTAAAGGTGGCAGCTAGGTTGCACCCAACCGATGCACCTCACATGTCCCAGGAGATTAAAAAAAAAAAAGACGGTGTCGTGTGTCCTAAGCCTTAAATCAAATCAACCACCTGTTGACTTTCCTAAATCTCAACCAAACCCGCAAAGTACAAAAACTCTGAGACTTGTGGTTGCTGCCACCCATGCCTCATGATGTCACATCCTCTCTGGCAGGACACAACTTCCTGCTCACCCCCTGGCCTCATCATCCCTCATAAAAGTCCAACAAAGAGCAAACAACACAGTAAACCAACACAACCTTGTAAAACACACACACACACACACACACACACACACACACACACACACGCACACACGCACACACGCACACACGCACACACGCACACACACACACACACACACACACACACACACACACACACACACACATTCCATAGCAGGGTGCTCTAACACACCCTCTAGAGTCTTGTCCTTTGATGTGAGTGTGGGAAAGCTCAGGGGAATGGTCTTAGTGGGGGAGGGCGAGAGGGGGTTGGGAGGGGGAGGGGAAAGGAGGGAGAAGAGTGCATACATGAGAGCAGCCCGATGAGACGGTGAGAGGGCGCTGGGGGTGGGGGTCAGTTGAAGCTGACCCCCCGGAGCACCGAGAGGTCAGTCTGTTTAAACAGAGGACGGAGACATGTAGACACTCACACACACACAGTGCATGCTAATTAACAGAATGATACAGGGGAGGGTTTTAAAGGAAGATGATTCACTGCTACAAAAGTGTCACAAAGAAACAGAAAAGACTAAGATGCAAAATAACACAGAAAGCAGCATCTAAAAAAGGGCAGTTAAAGTATATCAGCAACATAATTGACAGAACTACTGAAAACTTTTCTACATTTCAGGGCACAACACAACTTATTCGACTGTGCACAGAGCAGTTCTGAAAGAATTTTCTGAGCCCTGAGGTTATGGAATTTGTTAATACAATTCTGTGTAAACTTTCAGTCCAAATAAAAGAGCATAATTCAGCCAGTAGCATTTAGCGGTGGTGTGGCTAATGAGAAGTACTTAACATCAATCCAACAAATACAATAATCTCTTTGCTGCTCCAGGTTTGCTTCAAGGTAGAGGCAGGAAAAGAAGGAGCGAGTCGGGAGGAAAAGAAGTGGAGAGGGAGAAAGAGAGAGGAGAAGGAAGGCTGAAGGCTCCAATGAAAGAGTCTCTTTTGGCTGCTGTGTCGACGTCTCCAGGCTGGTTCTGCCTTGGCAGAGCATCTGTGCCTGTGTGTGTATGCATGTTTGCATGCATGCACCGCAGTGCAGCAGCTAAACAGAGGTTACTTTATATAAAAGCCCGGTCCCTGGTTGTGCCCTGAGGTCTCTGTAATCTCGCTCCCTGTCACACACACACAGATAAGACCACATAAGAACGCCAGAGTGCAAACACACACGTAGGCACACAAGTACACAAGGCTGCGAAAAAACCCGGGGCTCTGAGGTCTCAGTAATCACACTGATACTCCGTCTAAAGAGCGTGCTCGGTTCGCCATCAAAACACACTGCCACACTCCACCTCTCGTTAAACTCAGTGACCTCCTCCGGATAGAGACGGAGAGCGAGAGATTGAGTGTGTGTGGCCTTCTGCATTAATAATATGTGCATTCAAACATGACCCCGAGCCCTCAGCCACCCGCCCAATTAACTGTCGTCGACTGTAGTAAAAGGCACCAAAAAAAACATCACACACAGATACACACTGTGCCCTCGATGCTAAATTTTGCATGCAAGTGCACACAAGCGCCCACACAAATAAACATACAACCCAACTACGTCAATGCTGTGTCTTTTTGAAAAGCCGTGTCTGGTTTCCCATTAATCTATTCACTGTATGCAGCAAAGCATTATTTCATCCATCTTTTATCCATGTTTATGCAAGTAATTGATCCATATCTTTATACTGCTTCGTTAACTGCACATCTTTGCATCCGTCCAACCTATTATGTAGCGTTTCTATCTGACATTATCTGTGTATCTCAGGTCCGCCTCGGGCGATCCCACTGATTTCAGGGAAAAATTGAATTACACGGCGGGCGGAGAAAAGGAGGCGGGCCGTAATTAGTTACAACATGGAGGATGGGGTGGTGAGGGGGGGCAGGTTTTTTTTTTTTTTGCAAGGGGGAGTCAAGGTCGGAGCCAAAAGTGCTCTCGCTCAAAGAAAACCTTCACAAAGAAGGAGTGAGAGGAGAAGCCCGACACAGACAGACGGACAGAGGGAGATTGAGAAGAAAACAAAGGTGCCCTTTCAAAGTTTCTGAGTAACAGCTTACTCTGCTGACATCATCAAAGTGAGACGCGATTCCACAAGAGCTGGGGAATTCCCGTGTTAGTGCCACCTCCTTCCGTCTTTAAGAGCCTCTAAGTGGCTTACATTTCCACTTTCATGTCCTGATATCAGATGCAGCCAGAGAGTGAGACCGTAGCTGCCCACTCTGTCCCAATCTGTCACTGACTACGCTTTCAACTCGTATTTTTTAATATGACGATAACACGCAAGCATTTCCCCTTCACTTCCTTTTCCTCACCCTTGGTGCTGCATTATTAACTGCTCCCCTTAAAAACACTACAATTAAGGACTGTTGTGCAGTTTTTACACTGTCAATCAAACACTAAAACAGAACTGCTGACAATTATTGAGCCAGTAATTAGTAACATTTTTGAAAGGCAAACATCTCTGTGGAGACTTAAAGGCATACTATGCAGGAATTGTGGCTTATTCTGCCCCCGCATTAACAAAAGTGAAAATAAACCCTATTTTTTTTTCATCTAAAACAAGCTTTGTCAGCTTAGCATTTCACCTTGTCATATTTGCATGTTTTTGGCATTGTGTCCGCTACGTTCCTAGCTTTGTGCTCACCCAGAACTATCCCAAACTGAGTCTCTGTAGGTACTAGACACTTATAGTGGGTAATAAGTGATGACTGAGAGGGGTTATTTTTGTATAACTAAATGCATGGGCTTGTTGTTGTTGTTTTTTAGAAAAATCCTGCATATTATTATGCAGGATTATTATTATATTATGCATTTAAAACTCATTTGAGGAAAGTAATTAACTCTTAAAATCTAATGTTGAATTGACCAATATGATTACAACATGCTCGATTTGATAGTCAGCTCCTCAACTTCCAGTCTTTCACCACAAAAGAAAGAAAAACTAGCATGACATTCACCGTGTTAGGTCCCTATCTTAAGCTAGTTTCACATCTAAATAATTAGATTTTTATAATTAATTGAAATAATGGAGCCCAATGGCTGACTAGGAATTTAAAATCTTTTCAAAAAAATACATAAATACGCCTTGGAAAAAAATGTCTTTGTTTGTTTCTCCGATAGATGTTCAAATAAATAGTTGTTCAGGTTTTGTGAAATCATTAGATTGCATTTCCAACCAACAAATATCATGTAATCATGTACAGCCAGCATATAATTAAAGTGATGGGAAATACTTCTCAAAGTGACACACATCAGAGCGGCCACCAGGCCACTTGTTAATCTAATAACATAATAATACAGTATATGATGAGACTGACCCTGGATGCATTGCAGTGAGCCGTCCTCTGCCCGGATGGTAAACGTCTCCCCCGGGTTCACCTGCACCAGGATCACCTGTACCAACAACACGTGCACAAACATTTCAGTTAGAAAGCACGAATCAGAGAGATTTATTAAGATTCAGAAGAAAACTAGGGGTGGGCGGGGGATTGTCACGTATTAATATACCTACATCTTCAACAATCACAAAACAGGACAGACTCTCTGCTGGGCAGCCAATAGGCTTGCAGAGGTGACATAACACACAATAAGCATCGGATCCCAGAGTAGGGCGGACAGACAGAGTTCACTCACATATAAATGAGGTGTTAGGTAAGCTAATGGTGAGACAATGCTGCTGTGTCACCCACCCTGATCTGAGAAAAATCCCTCTTTCAACCACACTGACTGGCAGGAAACCACTAAAACCAGTACACACACATATTACACACGGAGTGATGCATATATCACACAAACATACAGACCGGTGGCACGCACGCAAAAAGCTAAAATATGTGACACTGTTTTGATTTCCAAATGTTTCTGCTGAATATGCTGGAAGGGAGTGTGCGAGCACCTTACCGTCATATTCTCCGCATACAGATTGTTGAGAGTGTACACATGGCTGTAGACATGAAACAGGTGACCCTCCATTACACACACACACACATGTATTCACACACACATGCATGCGGAGCCCTGTCTATGCTCTACAGGTGTGCCGTCGTAAAATCCTCATATCCTGCGTTCCTCCTGTAGTGTCTGCATGCTCTCCCATCTCAGTGCTAACCTGCTCCTCTCCCTCAGACACACACACACACCACACACACACTTCCTGCTCTGTCTGCTGCAGCGGCTGCTGTTGCTATGGGAACCCCAGCATAGTACAGGGCGACCCATGTTTCCCAAGGACTGAGAAAACCCCCATATCAGACCATGTGGGTGGCTGTGAGTGGAGTGAGTGCATATATGCGTTATGTATAAACCGGTTACTTTATGGTTTGATACAGTCACAATATTTTTAATATTAGATGAGATCTCCGTAGGCTACAACGTTATTGAAGCATCTTCTGAGAAATGATTGATGATTTTTGCTAGATATCTACAGTATTTAGTAGGGATGGGAATAATTAATCAATGATTGATTAATGGTTGTTAACAATTTGGTCGATCACATGGAACTTTTAATCGATCTGTGTATTTTTTATTTAAATGCAATTATTGTGAAAACATAAAACATTGAACTCCCTGACATTATCTTTACAGTGTCATCTCACTTGAGTTAGTTTAACAATTCACAGGATCAAGTCTCTTTTCGTCCTTTCAAAATAAAAACGTCCGTTATCAAAACAGGCTTTTGCATAGAACTGTATATATATTATTTTGCGCATGTATGCATGCAGCAATTAATCAATTAATTGATCGTTAACGTTATAGATAATTGAGTTAGCAGGTTTCTTAAAAATGCCAATCCCTAGTATTTAGCCAACACTTTAATGCAGCAGTTGATTTTTGGGAGGTATGATAGGAGGTACATTTTAGACGCACAATATGTAATTTTCTGCCACTAGGGGTCTCTCAATCAAAACAATAAGAAAAGATGGAATTTGCTGACATTATGAAGTAGTGTGGGATCATGACAGTTGTTGTCACCAAATCAGTGTTTCTTCGACGCCATTAGCGGACAAAAGATGTCCTCGAGGGCTGCTGAGCGGAGCTGCCGCTGATGTTTGCTCAGCTTGTTTATTTGATAACTTAACATCCAGATGTTCAGAAGGTTTTTACTGGAAGCCGAATTATCCTTAGAGGTCTCTCCCTCTCCAAAACAAATGGAACCGGTGATTAAAACTGATAAAAACAAAGAATAAAGCAGTTTCAAGTTAAAAATCTGTGTTTTTACGATGCTATTTGGCAGACACAGGAGGACCCGGAGGGGATGTGTGCTGAGCTGCCACTTACATTTGCTCAGCTTGTTTCTCTGATAACTTAAGATCCAGACGTCTGATGATTAAATCCTTCATTCAGTTTACATGAAAAAAATGGAAAAAAATGGATGGTAAAAATGTGGCTTGAAAGCTTCTGGCAGACAACCACAACCCTGAGGAAATGATGCCATTGACAGGTGACCAAATGAAATGGAAAAATTACCTTAATTCAAATTACAGATTACTCATATTGGTCTAGTCATATTTTAGACATTTTATTGCAGGCAAGTCAAATACTATGCCTTTAAATGACACCATTTAGCATGCACGCTCCATTTTATTGTAATTCTTTGTTTGTTGGTCTCGACCAGTCAGCAGTGCGCCACTTACAGGTAGTCCAAAATGCAGCCGCCCGCCTGCTGACTGGAAAGAAACGGCATGAGCAAATTATCCCCATCCTTGCATCTTTGCATTGGCTACCTGTAACTTTTAGGATCCAGTTTAAGGTTTTATTAATAGTTTTTAACTGCTTAAATGGTCTGGCACCGTCTTATTTATCAGAGCTTTTAAAACCCCACAGTACTTCCAGAGCACTTAGGTCGTCTGACCAGCTGCTCCTGGTCGTCCAGAGTCCAGACTCTGTACTTGTGGGGACAGAGCCTTCTCTCTGGCGGCCCCAAAGCTGTGGAACAGTCTACCTTTCCAGGTCAGAGCTGCACAGTCTGTTCAGCACTTTAAAACATTATTAAAAACCTATTTATTCTCCTTGGCGTTCAGTCCCAGCTGGGCAAGAATCCTTGGCTTTTTTACTTTTTACTCTTTTATTTTATTTTTTAACACTAACTCTGTTTTTAGAGTTTTTATTACTATTTTATTGTTTTCATTGTTTGTTTTTTGTTTTTATTTATTATTATATTTGTGTATGATTTTTATTGTATTTTAATAACTGTACAGCACATTGGTCAACTGAGGTTGTTTTTAAATGTGCTCTATAAATAAATTTTGACTTGACTTGTGCAGAAAGGAATCGCACATTTTTTGAAAAACACAATGCAATGATCGGCCACAAGTTTAATTTAATTAATTAATTTCTCCTGTTGTTTGAAGCAGGAAGGTTTTAAATTCTAATAGCAAGGGCTATAGACTTATCTTATTATGAACCCAGGAACAAGCAGTAAAATGAAAAAAAAGTGACTTCATAATGCACATAACATTTCTTTTAAAACATGGAATATTGTAGAATAACATACTGTTGCACCCTAACAATAGATCTGATATCTTTGCTTGCATGCACTGAAGGAGCACACAGATACAGATAAACACGGATACAGGTGTAGACAGGTAGACACAGAGAGACCGACAGGAAAGCTCATAGACAAGCAAGCAGACAAACACAAACAGAAGTATGTATTTAGACTCAACACAGACACTCGTGTGCCCACACAGACGCTGAAATGGTAAAAGAAACACACAGTGTAAGACAGACCGAGAAACAAACAAATACACACAAACATGGACACACACACACATGCAGAGACTAATCTATATAATCATCGGTCTAGAACCCTGATTCCACACTGGGAACCAAGTTTAAACTGCAGGGTGTTACAATAAAAAGGGCTCCCTAACTGCTGTGTGTTACAGCCAAAATCCTCCCTAACTGTTATGTGTCGCAGCCAAAACACTCCCACCGTGCTTCCTCTGGGCTGGGGACGATGCATAATCATCATCATCATCATCATCATCATCATCATCATCATCTCTCATCTACCGAAAGCACACGATGTAAAAATATATCTGTGACAACATGATTAGACCAAAGTCAATTAACTGTGATGCTTTTAATTACTTTGATCGGTTTCCTTTCGCCTGTGCAGAGCTCGGGTGTGGTTTTGTACTTTGAAGGTGATCCAGTTGGCTCTGTGGTTTCTGATAAGATCAACCAGCCTCAGAGAAGCAGTTGAATCCTTTTTCAAAGTAATTTAAGCTAAGGCCTGGGATCCATCAATAGAGCCAGTTGTGTAAAGAAAGATTGAATGATGCCTGTAAGCATCTGTGCTTTTCTTCTAGTTCCTGTTGTATGACAAATGCTTTACTGTAACAGCTTGGCAGCTGTTCATTACCTGTGGCAACAACCCCTGAGCCATGTGACGACATGACAACAAAAGGAAGTGCCTGCATGACTGTTTGATGTGTGTTGTTGCATGCATCTGGTTGGTGTGTGCGTAAGGCAACACAGGAATGTTGAAAGGAGGTGGATGCAATTGTATGTTCACTCTGCAAGAATGATCGAATGTAAACGACAGATGTGTGTGTTTGTGTGTTAATCTGCGTTTACCTGTTGTGCTGCGTCGCCGTTAACCATGTGAGGCATGAGAGGCACCTCCCCGTTCAGGAGGGGGGGCGGAGCCAAGTCCAGTGGAATCTGGTCTGTCATCATCATTGTGACGTACATTCATGGAGAAATTCACTGAACTGCCCTACCTGGGAAAGTACAGAGAGAAAGAGAGAGAGGAAATGAGGAACAGGGGACGTCACTCTTGTTCAGTTATATATATAGAATACACATAGTGTGACTTAGACGAAGAGCGAGAGGTATTTTTGACAAGAAAAGTACAAACCAGGTTAGGGTTTTCCCTGAACTGGCTTAAAAGAAATCAAACTGGATTGTCAAAACACTGATGAACAAAAAGGGGAACGGTGACCTTTACTGTTTGCAACTTTCACACAAAGGTGAAGGTATGACATATGGCTTTATCTGCATAAGTGACAAAGAGCACATTTGCTAAACCTCCCTTTATAAAAATGTTTGACATTTTGGTAATATATGTTTATTTCCACAGAAAGCCTGAGTAACCTGTTAGCTTAGCTTAACATAGCTCTGTCTACAGGTACCAAAAGCCACCTATCAACAACTCTAAAGCCCACAAAATAATACAGTGTATGTTGTTTTTTCATATAAACAAAAACTGAGACCTAAAAAGGCGAGCTTGCTCATCCTGCTTGAGTGTTAATGCTAGGCTAAGCTAACCTGTGTAAGTACCAGATGTGTTTGACCTGGCAGATCAATTTAGACCTAAAAACATTTCAGTTTTACTAATTTAGCAGCTGGCTAGTGAGCTAACTAGCTGGCTAATTCCACATTGGTTAATGATATTGGTTATTATTGAAAATGAGCCAAAGAAAGGCAAGCCTAGCAGTGTGTTTCCATCAGTGTTATTTGTGAAATTTTCTCATTGACAAAACATTTTTCCACTTCAAGAGAGCATTAAAATCTTTTTACAGTTTTTATTAAATCAGTTTACTGTAGTTATGGGATTTCCATCCAAATTTGGATGTGAACTATTATCAATACCCACATATATTTGTGTAACATGAGTTACAGATACTGAAATAAATCCAAAATGCTTATTCCAATAAAGGTGCACACAAGCAGAAAAAATAGAGAAAGAGTGATAAGTGATCCACTCAAAGATAAGAAAGAAAACCTTGTGTACAAGAGGTTAATAAAAGGGAAGAAAATGGACACATAAAAAAAGAGACAGGACATTTTCTAGTTTTTCTTACAGATGAACATTAAAACCCTCCTTATATCCTGTCTTTCTCTCTTATATTTGCTTTGTACTGGCATATAAGCGTTGGTAAAATACAACAAGCCACTTCATGTCAATATAAAAGAAAAAAGATGAAAGAGGTAACAGAAAACAGAGATGAGAGTGAGACTAATTCAAAGCACTTCGTCATTAACAATAGTCTTGTAAAATACAGGAGGGATTACAGTGAATGTACTATTTGGAGGATTAATAAAAAGAGAAACAGTGGATGAATACGGGCTGAGTTTGATAGGTGAATGAGGATTACTGCACCTGCTGTTAGCTCTGTAAATACAGCACACAGCAGATCAGTAGTCCATATAAAGAAATAGGATGTTTTCTGAGGCCTCCTGGGGTCACTTGTAATGCCGCTCTTTACAGAGCAGCTAAATCTGGATCTGGTTTTCTTCGCTTGCATAATAATAGCAGTAAAACCAAAAAGCATAATTATGAAAAAAATAAAAACAACAACCGAGGCCATTCATCTTAAGTGGAAAATAACATGGCTTTGCCTAATTGGCTATAGGGCAAAAACCAAAACATAAAAAAAATATAGGCAGTGTGTGTTGGCCATGCACACGGCCCTCCCGGGGTTCTAACCAACTGCTAACCAAAACTTTTATCAGTTATAATGTATGTGCTTACGCATACACACAGCAAAGAAATGCTTTAACCTCCCATACACTTACGTCAGCTGTGATATATATGCTGTCTCCTGGGGGAACACACACACACACACACACACACATATATACAGCAGATATACATTGAACTGAAGCCAAAATGTTCCGCTAAATCTAATCTAACACATACATATGCACACATATATAAACACACACAGATTTATTGCCAGAGGTAGATTACTGAATGACGTATGCGTTTCAGTTCAACTGGTGAGTGAAACCACTGCTAAAGAGCTACTGACTAATGGCTATAAACTGCTATCAGCACACACACACACACTATCTCACAGTATGCATCAAGGATTTTCTTTGAATTTCACTAAGGATATATATCCCTGATATCCCTTTCTGACACACAGTACATAACCAGATAATGTGCACACGTACTAACACACACAGCATTCCTGTAAAAACAGCTGTGTGTCTTTTCTTTCAGCTGGTCGTCTCCTAGCACTGACAAGGTCTTTGAAAGGGTTAGTAGATCACACAGCTGTGGCTCATAGTGTTGCAACATAAACACACACACACAGTCACACATCACTCTCTGTGTCTTTCTTGTCCTTTCTGACTGCAACTCTTCTTTTAATTCTTTTGATTTTGTTCTTTCTCTGTCCTAAATCCTCCCTCTTTCTCCATCTGAGCCCCGTTCCCAGCTCAGCCTGGCCATCCTGCCTTGTACACACACACACACACACACACACACACACACAGTTGCGTCCAGGACACATCGCAGACAGATGGTAACACCACTCTCAACTCTGCCAGGAAAAAGAGAAGAGCGAGACAGAGAAGAAAGGAGGCAGAAAGAGAGAGGGAATAAGTAAATGAAGGTTCTATGATAAATGGAGAGCGAATGAAGGAGAGGACAGTCCGAGACATCTCTTCCAATAACCCTGTGTTCTTAAATTAGCCCCTAATTTCCTGAAGAAATTCATTATATTCTTAAAATCTCTTGCTCATGAATACTCATCAGCCTGAATCACAAGTAGAAATGAGATTCCAACAATGTACTCTATGTGTGTGATTGTGAAGGAGAGGCTACTAGCAGGAAGTTTTTTTTTGCATACAGGAAGTGAGACATTTCAACTGGAAAATCCATAATCTAGTTAGTAGTAATTCAACTTTTTCAGTCCCAATATCGATACTTTGGGTATCGGTCGATACTGAGTGTACCAACTAAAAAGCCCCATCCTGCAAAAAAACAAAAGTAAAAAATAATACGTGTATCTACACTGTAATCTGGATCCATTTCAAGATTTAATGGGTTCTTTTTGGGCTTATGTTACACCCTTTCATCAAGTTTCATGAAAATCAGGCCAGTAGTTTTTCCATAATCCTGCTGATAGAAAGACAAACCAAGCCAAAAACTTAATTAATAAGCTGTATGCCTCACTGTGTGGAAATAACTGGGATCATTCTTTTTATGTGTAAGGAAACATCAGACTTGACTTTAACATTGGTTTC